>NW_022989947.1:450795-1650795 GCF_902827175.1 Gymnodraco acuticeps | reverse complement strand
ACAATGGTATGGACAATTCACCCTCCCTGACACCTTTGAGGACAGACGAGACAGAAGGGGCTGGGAAAGCTAGTAGCAGCAGCGGTAACAGCATCAGCAACAGCAGTAGTCGCAGCAACAGTCCAGCACTCGCGTATGGGAATAACCGCCTGTCGGCTATGTCAACGGACAGTAACAACGACAACATCAACAGTAGCATTTCTAAGTCACAGTCACGCCCGGCTCACGGCCAACCCCATAACACGTCTTCGCCAGCTTGTCCCATTTCATCCTCTTCCAGCACTTCAGCTGAGCAAAGGACGTTGAGTGCAGTGAGTCACCTGGGCTCCCCTGTTATTTCACAAGGACACCATGCACGAGAGAGTCCTGCCTTGGCAGAGGAAAGCAGTGCCAGTGAGAGAGAACAGGACAGTGACAGCCCCAGAGACTTAACCAACTGCCCTCCTGCAACAGGAACAGGAAAGCCAGAAGGGAAGGACAGGGGGCCTAGTAATCAGTCACTGAGAGTTGAGAAGAGCTCTAGTCCAAGTAAGCGCAGTCCCAATCGGGATAGTAGCCGACCCGGTCGGACTATTAGCCCCCCTGAGGCTGTAAGACATAGGGCGTCTTCTTCACCAGAGCCAGATGGTGATGAAAGCCCACTAACACCTCTGAGAGATGATTCTCCAGATTCATCCATAGACTCTTCAGCGGAGCAGGACAACAAACCCCTTAAAAAACGCAGGGGAAGGAAACCCCGCTGGGGCCGTTTAATGAGTGGGATGCATGAAGGAATAGCAGGCCACGACAGTCCCTTTGAAGAGAGCCAAACCAACTTGCCTTTATCTTTAAGCTTGGAAATGCCGTTACCGCCGGTTAAGAGACCCGTGGGCAGGCCTCCGAACCCAAATAAGGTCAAACCAAATCCTGTGCCACAAAGTCAAGGGTCACAGCTCTTTGCACCACTGGCAAAGAAAAGAGGAAGGCCGAAGTCCAAAATGCCAAGGCTTGATGCTCCGGCCCGTGGTTGCCTTCCTAACAAGCTGGCCCCCTCCAAGGTCTTTTCATCTTTACTGAAGTCCAAAGAAGAGCAGGATCCCCCTGTGCTTCACCCAGAGGTGGACCTTAACCCCCCTAAACCTATGCCTAGAAAACGTGGACGCCCAAAGCGCCTTCCCCCTACCTTACCCCAGGAGGGTCAGCCTCCAACGTTGGCTCCAGAGGCCGGGGAAATTGGAGAAAAACGGTTCCGGAGCAAAGGAAATGGGCAGCTAATCATGAAAACTATTATAGGCAAGATCAACAAAATGAAAAGTATGAAACGGAAACGTATTCTCAGTCAAATCTTGTTAGGCCCAAGACCAGAAGACTCGCCTAAACCCAGTACGGTTGTTGGTTCTGTGGAAGCTACAACCCAATCATTGTCCTCCCTTGCTGCTTCTTTTGGGGGGAAACTAGGGCCACAAATTAATGTCAGTAAAAAGGGTACAATATACATGGGTAAGAGGAGAGGCCGTAAGCCAAAATCGGGGTATAACGCTACAGCTTCAACACCACCACCAGAACCCTTCTTATCCCCGAACACCACTTCCCCTCTCCATCACCATCATTCACAAGTCTTCCCCTCCCCCTCCCTCTCACAGTCTAGTGGGGGCCACAGTCCCATCAGCGATGCCAGCTTTGTGGAGCCCGGTTCTGTGCACTTTGCCAGTCACTCTCACTATTCTAACTCCCATCATAGCCACAACACATTCTCCTTCCCTCCCCCAACCTTTTCGGCCCCTAATCCACGCAACCCAGGGTTGGGCTCCTCATCATCTATGTCCACAGTAGCTTCACAGAAAAAGGCATCTTACCGCGGATACCATCACCACCACCACAACCATTACAGGCAGCACTACCATTATCCTAAGCTTTCCCCTCCCAGGCCGCTCCATCCTACCTCCCCTGCCCCCCTCACTGAACTAAAAGAAGCCACTCCGTCACCAGTCAGTGAGTCACATAGTGAGGAGACCGTGCCCAGTGACAGTGGTATAGGAACGGACAATAACAGCACCTCTGACCGGGGTGAGAAAGCAGGTGGCTTGGGTGGTATTGGGATGCCACACGGGATGGGCAGTAAGTTATTAATGCCGGGGGTCATCGGTTCAGCTGTGGGTCCAGGGGTGGGCCTTAATTCCAGAGGCAGGCGGCGACACTCCGCTGTGCTTTTGGACCGTCCCTCTCCCTCTCCATCACCACACGGGGTGGGGACATCACCCGATCCCAGGAGACCTCACCCAGCAGCTCCAGCCTCCTCCTTAATAGGACACAAGGAGAAACATAAGCACAAGTGCAAACGCCGCACCCCACGGTGTCCCGGCTACGATAAGCTAAAGAGACAGAAAAGGAAACGCAAGAAGAAGTACTTGCAGCTGCGCTCCCGGCGGCAAGACCCAGACTTTCTTGCTGAGCTGGATGAGATTGTTGTGAGAATTAGTGAAATACGGATAGCACACCGTACCACAGGACACCGGCTCGGCAGTGGAATAGGCATGGCAGCAGGAACAAGTAGAGGGCCTGGAGTGGGGAGCAGGCCTGGTGGGTTAGGAGGCACAGGCGGCCCTCCACCTCATCATTATGTTCACAGGGACATCCTGCCTACAATCTTCAGGGTTAACTTTGGGAGCTTTTACTCCCATCCTGCATACTCTCATTGCGACCCATTGCACTATGTTCGTAAACCAGACATGAAGAAGAAAAGGGGGCGGCCTCCCAAAATGAGGGAGTCCATGTCTGATGTTCCATTTTTACCTGGGCTTGGATTCCCACTCTCCAGCGGGGGCTTCTACCACCCCTCCTACAGCGTTCCCTACTCCTCTGGGCCTCTGGGTTTGGGCTATTACAGAGGCTTTCCTCCAGCTAGTGCTCTGTATCCCCACCCACACCACCAGTCACCACACACAGCCCCCTCCCACCACTCTCACCACTCACCCTCTTTCCCCCCTCCTCCCCCCACATCTTACATGCATCATCACCACCCGTCACATCTCCTACTTAACCCCTCTAAATTTCACAAGAAAAAACACAAGCTGCTTAGGCAGGAGTACCTGGGAGGAGGAAGGTCCCCTGTCCTGTACCCACCCATGTCCTCTGAGCTTTCCTTCAACTGGCACCACAAACACAAACACAGACACAAGCACAGAGAGCGCTGTGCGGAAGAGGACAGAGAGGAGGCAGCGAGAGGAGGATCAGGGAGCCGGGCTACTGCAGGGATTTCTGACAGCGGAGCATCAGGGAAAGCAGAGCGAGTTGGCAGTTTAGGAATGGCGGAGTCTTTACAACGATGCCGCTTTGGACGGGACACAGCCAGCACCAGTGCCAGCAAGCAAGCTGCTTCTACATCCGCCAACTCCCCTTCTTCTTCCTCATCCTCATCTGCAGAAAGGTACAAGCGCAAAGAGAGCCCCATGTCCTGTCTCGGCCCCTCAAGGCTCGCACTGGGTAGCAGCTCAAAAGGTCACCATCCAGTAGAGTCCTGGTTCAGGATGGGGGGCAGCTCTAAGGCAGACTACTCTAAGCTTTCACGAAGTCAAGTGTCACCTGGCCAGGGTCCCTTCTCAGAAGGACAGCCTGAAGACCCCGCAGGCTGCTCAGACAGTGAGAATGAGGAGCCTCTCAGCCCAGCAGTGGATTTAGAGCCTGGATCCCATGATTCTCCAAACCTTACTAATCTTTTTGCCTCTGCTCTCACCCGCACTACACTGAAGGGGGGCAAGTGCAGAAAGACTGAGGCAGTCACAGAGAGCTCGAGCTTCTCCCGCGTGGACCGACCAATAAGGAAGGACCGCTCGACGTCAGCAGAAAGGAGAGACTTGGGTAAGTCTAATTTGTACTGAATTCAGTTGCATCTTTATTAATGTGCTGCCTACATTAGGGCATTTCATGATGGAATTAAATATTATAAGTAACCGCAGCATCTGCATTGTTAATTTTGAATTAAGAAAAGGCTGTGTAAGATGCACTAAGAAAAGCAGCAGGGAGCTATTTGCTTTCATTTGTTCTTGGATATTCTAGTATGGGATGCATTGCATCCTATAGAGGTCATACGCTTTTGCTCACGGCAAATTACATTTGCCATTGTTTAGGGTTATTGGAGTCAATTTTGCACCAAATTTGTTTTCCAAAACTAGTTCTGTGCATGCAGTTGTATCAAGAATCCTGCGGCTGAAGTCTGATGAGCCATTAGACATTGCCATATGGCACAGCAAGCGGGCATTCAGATCTTGCTTGATCTCGGCTCAGTGAAGCCTGTGTATCTTCCGAAAATCCATCATACTACTGAGGAGTTGCGTAGTGGTTACAGTTGAAACCAACCAAACTTCAGCCGTGGTTAGATCAAACGGCACTAGATAATGATCTGCTCTGGATCTACAGCCCTCCCATCTGTACAAAGAAAATACTAAGTGGATCAGGCCAGTTATTACAGTAAGAGAAAAGCTCTCTCGACATCCCCTGTGCATACACTGTCTGACATTTGGTAGCTCTTATAGTGGTTACAGGCTTGGCAACAAAAAAAGCATGCGTAATGACTTAAACTGGCTCCTCTGTGAGTGTGGATGGCCGCAGTTGGCCACAATTGATATAGCATTCCAGACAGAGCAAAAGGGGTGGAGTGTTTTGTTAACATGCTATATTTATCATGTATTCACCAAAAGCCCACAATGTATGTATGGGTGTTCGTGTTTATATGCATGTTAGTAAGCAAGATCCGTTTAGGAGGGATGGGACCATTAAGGATTTTACTGCAGATTGCAATAAAAGCTGGTTGATTGTATCCAACTATCAATATTCTCACAAGTAACTTGAAAAAGCCATCTTGCCTGCTATCTTGGTAGAGAAGGGAAAAATAGAGCCTCATTACAAAACAATCTGAAATGATCTTATATGAAAGACACAGGCACATTTTTTATAACTTTTCATTGATTTGTTTGTTTAATTTATGTATTTTTAATTATATAGGGGGACCTTATGTTTAGTTGTATCTGAAATGCAAAAAAAAAGTTATAAACAAAAAGTAATTTCACTATGTTTTAGTGTCATTTTTTAATAGTTGAAAGCATGTGTTGATGGTTATAATGAGTATATAGCAATTTCAATTACTTTGCAAAGAAAGCCATAACATGAACATTTTATATTGTCTCTTTCCTAGCTGTAAAGTACCCAGTGAGGCTGAATGGTGCAGTTCAAACCACGCCAGGGTAATCCTGGATTAGAGCTCAGGATTTAGGGTCAACCAGCGGTCGCAGACTGGAATGGGAGAGTAGGCCATGGGACGGTGTTAGAGGAGATGATGGAGGTAGATAGATGCACGCTGACTGAGGAGTATTAGTTGAGAGTGAGAGTAAGGGGGATAAAAGGACTGTAAGAGGATAAGTTGCAGCATTAAAGAGCAGGTGTGAGGTTTCCATCCAAATGTTTTTGAAATTTCAATAATAATAAAAGGCTGTTTCGTTATTACTGTTACTGCTTTTAATATTCAACCTGCAATAACCAATCATGATTACAGGCCAAGGCATTGTCATGTCTTTCTGCGTTACACATTATTCATAATACATATGCAGTGATTATCTTCTCTTTTTCTTTGACTAGGGTCATCAGGTATCCAGTCAAGAGGCATTGCCCTCTCGCCACCTGAAGGGCCCGAAGGATCCATGCACCACCGGCAGCAGCACCATCACCAACCTTCACTTTTTCACTCGCACAGCTCTGCCTCCTCCTCCTCCTGCCTCTCCCCCTCTCAGGACTTTTGTCTGGATGCCTCCCTGCCCCACCACTCCTATCGACCACAGCCATCCAAACACAGCCTGCACCACGTCAACAAAATCCTGCGTGCCAAGAAGCTGCAGAGACAAGCTCGTACAGGAAACAACGTGGTGAAGAAGAGGGGCCCCGGACGTCCTAGGAAATACCCCTTACCATCCCCGCCACCATCCCCCCCACCGGTGGTCGAGTTGAATCCGATCCGGCAAAGGGACAGAGGGGCAGAGCGGCCAGTGGGGGGGCGAGCGTGGGAGGAGGACACTGTGACAGAGGCTATTGAGTCAGTAGTCCAGGGCCAGTGCAGGAAAAGTCAGAAGAAGACACAGTGGGACGGAGGAGAGGATGAGGAAGACGAGGAAGAAGAGGAGGACGGGGAGGTAGAAGAGCCTGAGGAGCGGTTGCCAGATAGAGAGGAGAACCTGGGCAATCTGGCGGCGAGGTCCAAAGCTGGGACAGAAAGAAGCTGGCTTACTCAGGAAGAACTCCAGCAATTTCGTGGGTATGCAGGTTTTCAATCCTAGTACTAGGGGCTCGATTATGGCAAAAATCATAATCTCGTTTATTTGGGTCAATAATTGATATCACGATTATTAAAAACGATTATCCATTTACTTTGAAAACATCCATTTATTGAAAAAATAAATGTGAACAGTATGTTTTTAACAGTTGATTACCCTGAATCTTAAGTATAAAAAATCATTTTACTTCGATTATGTTGTTTTCATAATCGTTGCAAGCCAAAATCGTAATTTGCGATTCAAATACGATTAATTGAGCAGCCCTACCTAGTACTGACACAGATTTACACTGAGTGTACGAAAGGCAAAATATATGAAATCCAGTCGCCACTTGAAACCTTGTCATGGTTCCATTTTAGCTCAACGGAAAGCAAGCCAGATGGCCACTGCTCCCCAGAACCCCCAGCGCCCGTCCCCGAGGAACAAGCTCCGCCCGCACCTATTATCACCCAACGGGAGAAGAGACCAGCCAGACCTCCAAAGAAGAAGTTTCAGAAGGCGGGACTTTACTCGGATGTGTACAAGTCCGAAGAGTGAGTTTCTAAGAAATCCTAAATCTTCTGATGTTTATTTTACATGTCAATGCACCAGTTTAACTTAAGTCAAACTTTTTTTTAACATTTCTGTTCCAAACCATGCAGCCCCCGGAGTCAGCTCCTGCAGCTAAAGAAAGAGAAGCTGGAATACATACCTGGAGAACATGACTATGGATTGTTTCCGCCTCCAATACATGTTGGTGAGTCTGTTTTTTAATATACCTGACAAGTCAAAGATATTCTATTTTCGGGTGCCTTTTAAAAGTTTGATTGTGTCAGTCATGTTGCTTTTTAAATAACTTTAGTATTTTACTTTATATTAAATAAACAAACAACAATAATTTGCGTTAATGTAAATTAAATTATGCGGTGCTTTACCTAATCCATGTTCAATTCAATTTCTGTTTATTTATCTTCACAAGAATAAGTCCTAAGTCCTCTATCCTATATATTTCTTATACACTACCTAACATTGTCTATGTCTGGCTGGTTCTGCATCAGGCCCGTTTCTTGTAATGGCCTTCCTGCCAGCTGTGAGTAGGATTTTGACCAAGTCATTACCCTACTTCAAAACCACTTCAGTTATATTGCCCATGGAACACAATATAACTCAATGGAACACTTATTGGAGTTTAAATATCCTAAATATCACTTTCAAAGCCCTCCACCATCTGCCCCCCCCCTACCTCACTGACCTCCTCATCCTCTACCAACCACCCCGGTCCCTCAGATCCACCTCAGCCGGTTTGCTTTCCATCCCCAAGGTCAAACTCCGGAGCTTCGGGGACAGAGCCTTCTCTGTGGCAGCCCCGAAGCTCTGGAACTCCCTCCCCAAATACCTCCGTGAGTCTGAGTCCCTCACCCTGTTCCAGTCCCGCCTCAAAACCCACCTCTTCAACTCTGTATCCATAAGCGCCCCCCCCCCCCCCCTCTCAATCAACTTCCTCCTGACTGCTTTTCTGTTTTGTTTTGTTTCTTTTTGGTTTTGTCTTTGTTTTTGTTTTGTTTGTCTACCCTCCCTCCCAAATGTAAAGCGTCTTTGGGTTCAAGAAAAGCGCTATAGAAAAAAATAAAATATTATTATTATTAAAACCTCATTTAATACTGAATTCACTCTTTTCCAGAATGGCCTATTTTGGGGCTAATCCAAAAGATTGATGCATGATTTGCATCTGTTTGGCCACATTGCCTCCAGAATGTTTGTTTGCTTTTTATCTTAGGAGTAGTAAAGAAACAATTGAGATTTTTCCAAATAAATTCTCCATTTATTTGAATGTGGGGATGTTTGTAGTGCTGCTGTGTATTTATTGAATTGCCAGAAAGCGTTATATACCAAGATGTACAGTATATTGCTATTGAGATATTAGATCTTTTGCCATATCGCTAGACCTACTTTACCACTGGAAGATGTCCTAACAGTGCCTCCTCTATTCATCAGTTTTGTTTCTATGAGCAGAGGTAAAACATTGGCTCTTCATGATGTTTGATTCATTAACAGTTTTGCTGACTAAAAGCCCTAACAGCTCTTTCTACTTTAGTCACCAAGGGCTTCTGGGCTTACTAATCAAAACTATACAGATTACTCAGTAAACCTGCTTCTAGGAACAGGACCCTCGCCTTTACAGTCAGCACACGCCTGTATTTACAGCTATGATAGGTGAAAAACCCCAAGAGTCTCATTTTCATACCGGTTTTGATTATAAATGTGATTCGCTTAGCTGTTAGGGGTGTAACGGTTTCAAGCAGAGACCGAAAACGCATCTTTTGTGGTTCATTTAGATCATTTAATTTATAAATTATAAATAAGATAATCTACTAAAGTGACTGTGACGCCAACATTTTCGCCTGAACCAAACTATGGACTTTAAGAATTGTTACACCCCTTGTATGTTTGGTCAATCATTGCTTCCCTTTTCTTTTATGTTTCAAGTTCAGTTCTTCCTCTCAAATTTGCCCTGCTTTGTTTTTACAGGGAAGTACCTGAGACAGAAGCGCATTGATTTCCAGTTGCCTTACGACATCTTATGGCTGTGGAAACACGATCAGGTGATAAATCACATCGTGTCATGTTTGGTGTTTTTAGGGGTTTCCCATGCTCACTGTCAATTACTGATAAGTAGTTTCAAAACGTACAGGCCCAGTGAGGGCCCACCTACATGTTGCTTTCTGTCTCTGAACCCTCTTTGTTTTTCTATTTCAGCTTTACAAAAGGCCGGATGTCCCCCTTTATAAAAAGATCAGATCAAGTGAGTACCCAGAGTTTATCCAGTGATTCGGACAGAATGTATTATTTAACCTCAATTGATTTATGTGCTTGCATTTCTTTGTTTTATTGAGTTTGTTACTTTCACTTTTGTGTTATCCATTATATGCATTGTTTTCGTGCATAAAATGTTAATATTAATACAAATTCCTGAGAGTCAATAGCTGTAAATGTATAATGATAATCCCCCATTTATGTCACAGATGTCTATGTGGATGTGAAGCCTCTCTCTGGTTATGAAACAACAACATGCAACTGTAAGCCGCGTGAGAACATTAATGATAAAGCCTGTCTGGATGATTGTCTGAATAGGTAAGAAAATACATCAAAGCATATAGCGGCCACTATTTGATGAAGAAAGTCAATATGTGTTGGAGAGTGTTGTTGAGACATTGTTTGTTCGATAAAAGAAAGTAAACAGGGTATTAAGAGTCAGCCTCATTTCACTGCCTTTTCCCCCAGGATGAGTTTTGCTGAGTGCTCTCCCAGCACCTGTCCCTCTAATGATCAGTGTGACAACCAGCACATCCAGAGACACGACTGGGTTCAGTGTCTGGAGCGATTCCGGGCTGAAGGCAAGGGCTGGGGCATCCGCACCAAGGAGTCACTTTGCTCTGGACAGTTTATCATCGAGTACCTGGGAGAGGTGGTTAGCGAACAAGAGTTTAGGTGAGACAATCTTGTCACGTAGTCTACAATAAATTCTGTCTGTTTCTTCTCTATGTTCAGGACGTTATTTATCCTGCCATGGAAATCAATTCAAACCTCTTTTTTTTTATTTTCTCTCCCACCATATTTTAGGAGCCGTATGATGGAGCAGTACTTCGCCCACAGTGGCCAGTACTGTCTGAACCTGGATAGCGGCATGGTGATTGACAGCTACAGAATGGGCAATGAGGCGCGCTTCATCAACCACAGCTGTGAGCCCAACTGTGAGATGCAGAAGTGGTAGGTGTCGTGGCAGATTTAAACCAGTTCCCTCCTGATCTCCTTTTGTTGCTTTTGGGTTCTCTCACCAAAGCACATTTTTGACTAAACCCTTTAAAGAATGGGCATGTCCAAGTTGAGGACAGATAATTGAGCCAGACATGGTATGTACTTTACAGAGCAGATATGTACGCTGTAGCGGGCAAATACATTTGAACAGAATGTGTATATTCAAAGACATCTATGGATTGTGTTGCAGAGATATATCTATTGAAATTAGCATGCTGACTGATTAGCTCCAGCCTGTCCTGTCTTGTAATACCAATCGTGCTGCCCTGAGTCCAGAGAACGTGGAAGTAATACATCCTTTGACCTTTGCATTTGAATAGTTTAGTATCTAATAATAGTAGAGGTGACATGCAGCCCTATATCTTTGGAGTTCAAGGCCAGGTATTAAACATTGTGCTTTTTTAAATTCCAGCGTTGTTTACACCCATGTTTATTATCCTCTTCTTCCCTATCTTTGTTGGCTTATATCAGCGTATCTTGTTGTGTTACCTGTCAACTCAAAAAACAGCTCTGTGGCTTTAGTAGGGGTCCTAAAACTCCACAGGGAGTGTTTAAGGACTGTGAGGGACATCAACAGTCACACACAGTATATTCAAGAGGGAGTGATAAACAAGTGAAGCCGAGTCCTGCTCAGTTGTGAGAGTAGAGTGAGAAAGCTGATTGGAAAACGTTCCAGCTTGATAATTCAGCATTTCTTTTTCTAAATGCTTCCGCCACTTACGGTTAACGAACTGGAAAATACCAGCCTATTACCTAAATAGTTTCAGTTAATTGCTATTTGTTTGTGTGCCTGGTGATTTGTGTGAGCTGGGTAATTTCTTACTCAGTCTGTATGAGGCAAATGGAGGGAAAGTACCAGAAGGGGACGAAACGCTATGGATATTTTATCTGAAGTCGACTCTTCGCACATAATATCAAATAGTGGTTTCTGTATAGGTTACCTTGAGTTGTAATGAATCTTGTAGCTATAAATCATTGTGAGGGTTTATAGTTGTGTTAGATCCCCTCTATGTGGAAGCAATTCTATATTTAGACAATGTCTGAAGTTGTGTGCATTCATTAAGGTTAGCAATTGAACCACTTTACTTGAGATACAGATAAGTAGTGCATGTTTGCCAGTATTGGGTTGCCCTTGTTTGGGTATCTTATACAAGCTCTGATAGACGCGTGTAGCAGGTGCGCTTTAAATGACAAAGCTCTGACTTGAAACCCCAGCCTTATTATTGTGGTTGCGTGGGGATAATCTGATGAGATCACCTCAGTGAGTCTTTGCCAGTGTTCAGAGACCTAAATGGCTTAAATACCTTGTACTATGCCAAAACAATTCACTGGTTTCCTCAGGGATTGTTCTCTCAACACGGCTACATACCCTGCAATAGGAGACGTGGTTTGGCAGGCTTTTTCTGTGCCTGACTTTTATCAGTGAGACCTACTTTTTCTTTGTATTTAACCATTATGTTAAATGTCTGCAACATGTGTCAGGACAGTTAAAATGGTTAGAATGTGACAGCTAACAACCTCCAGGGAGCCAGAATACAACTGTACTCTCTGCCCTACAGCATAGGACTCATCTAGGACACTGTGTGTACTGTAGAGTGGCTGGGCTGAAATAAAAGACTCCACAAGGATGGAGGATTTTCAGCACAAAGCCTGACGAGTCATCCATCTTGTGACAGAAGAGAGATTACATGGAGCCGGGCCTTAGATACAGCTGTAGTGTCTGAAGACAATGCGCTGAACCAGCTTTTTACCCCATAGAAGGAATAAATTATCAAGTGGCTGGCGAACAGAATAGCCTGCTTTATTCTTAGAAGAATAGCGAAAAGCTGGAGGGAGCGCTGCTTTGGTTTGGAGAAGGGGGAAATAAGGGAGTATGAGGTGTTGCCAAATCGAGCAAATAAAAACCTGGCCAGTCCTCTTCTCCCTTTGTCCTGATTTTAAAATGCTCTGATTTAATTAGTTCTAACTGGGCCTGGTCAACATTGGTTAAACTTCTAAAAGCTGAACCCTCCTTTTTTAGACTTTGTAATTTTCTCCCTAGACAAAAAAGGATTAACCTGAAAACTATTAGATTTCCATTTCTTTAGTTTTTAAAGATGAATTGAATTTGTTCTGGTTCCTGTTGTTTATTAACACCGGGGAATGTGCTAGAAAGTCATTTCATTTTTATTACTTATCAATATATTTACTTCTATATAATGTCATCAATAAATTACTTTTCTAAACATAGTAAAATATGTATGTGCCTGCTAGATTTGCTTCTCTAACCAGCCAAAATAACATAACTATTGAGCAGCTCGTACAATTTGAACATGCAGCCATTTGCAGGTGTTTTAGATAGATCCAGTGATTTAAACCACTCAGACATTTTACGTCTTAATTGAACAAATCCCCTCATGCTTTATGGTTACCGATGAAATTCATCATGTGTATCCACGCAGCACCAACTCATTGCTTCTTCTTCTCTCTGTCAGGTCGGTGAATGGCGTTTACAGAATCGGTCTCTTTGCTCTGAAGGAGATCCCTCACGGCACTGAGCTCACCTATGATTACAACTTCCATTCCTTCAATACAGAAGAGCAGGTAAAACACCAGCGGCCATCTTTGAGCAGCTAATAGAACACACTTTTCATATTTCATTGCAGTACTCATTATAACTCTTTTTTTGGGGCATTCTACAGCAAGTGTGCGAGTGTGGCTCAGAGAGCTGTCGGGGCATCATCGGAGGGAAGAGCCAGCGAATCAACGGCCTGCCCCCAAAGGCGGGAGGGACGCGGCGGCTGGGCCGACTCAAGGAGAAGAGGAAGTCCAAACACCAGCTCAAAAAACGAGTGAGTGATCAATGTCAATAAAAATACTGAGAATGTGTGTTAATTACTTCTAATAGAGATTAGCAAAGACAACTTCATTTGTATTT
Organism: Gymnodraco acuticeps; assembly: GCF_902827175.1. Classification (NCBI taxonomy): domain Eukaryota; kingdom Metazoa; phylum Chordata; class Actinopteri; order Perciformes; family Bathydraconidae; genus Gymnodraco; species Gymnodraco acuticeps. The sequence continues at coordinate 1,637,784 of NW_022989947.1, read as the reverse complement.
CTAGAGAAAGCATGTTTTTTTTTTACCTACATGATAAAATGCTATAATGCTGTGCTTAGACTTGTCTTTAATTGAAACTATATCCTTTTGTTATGGTGCTGAAGGTGAAACTTGATAAAAGTGTTGCAGTGTTTTAAAATCAGGTGCAGTGTCGATGTAGGGCGTGGATGTGTGTGTGGGTCTCAGAGGGGCTCTTGGGGAGCCAGGTGTCTAAAAAAAGAAACTCAGTAAAGAAACTTTTGTATTAAGGTTGAAAGTTATGAACACAAATGTACAGTATCATGGTTATGAGGATGAATCATTCAAAGAAGTTCTCAAATTGTATTGAATTTGAAATAAAACCAGAATTACACACAGCGTAAGATTGAGCTAAGATTGGTCTTCATAAAACTTCTTTTTATCCTCAGGAGGAAGAGTCGAGTGACAGCAGCAAGTTTTACCCTCATCTCATGAAGCCCATGTCCAACAGGGAGCGGTAAGCACAAAAACAACAATACATAAGCAAAACTTTCTGAATGTAACTTTATTATTTTGGTTATATTTGGTATATATTCAGAGTTATGAATTTCACTGAAAGTAGACAATATGCTCACAAATATTTGCATTCTTAATCAGAAATGTAATGCAATCTATGAGAATAAAACAACCATTTGGTTACATTTCATTTATTGTAGTTAGTTTGCAACTTCAATAACCAAAAGGACTGCTGTGTATGCTTCTAGTCTCATTAGTTCCTTAACAGAATGGTTAACGGTGTATTTAAGCTCTAACGTGTGAGGTGTGAGTTGATGCTTGCACTCACAGACAGTGTTCTCACACTTCTGTCCTCTCTCCCTCACTCATCAGGAACTTTGTGCTGAAGCACCGAGTGTTTCTCCTGAGGAACTGGGAGAAGATGAGGGAGAAACAGGAGCTGCTGAAGAAAGAGGGCGAGAGAGATAGAGACTCCGGCAGCTTGTCTTTGTATACGCGCTGGGGAGCCGTCATCCGGGACGACGGTAATATTAAGTCAGGTGAGTTAAGTTTAGGGGCTCAGTTGCATCCTTTCTGAGCATGGAACTGAACCTTAAGCCATATGCAATGTAATAACGAATACATTAATAACGTTTGTGCCCTGTTTCTAGACGTGTTCCTGACGCAGTTCTCAGCCCTTCAGACGTCTCGCTCGGTACGAACGCGGAGACTGGCCGCCGCTGAGGAGAACACAGAGGTCACACGCACGGCTCGCCTCGCACACATCTTCAAGGAGATTTGTGACATGATCACCAGCTACAAGGGTAAGTGATTAAGGAGAAATATAGAGCATGTGACCACACTGGTGCTTGTGTAAGCATTTGCTGAACAACATCTTTGTCCTTTCCTATAAACTATTCTTATTAGTCTGACCTCTAGACGAATCTGAGGCCTCTAAACCACCCCTTTCAGCAGTTCTAATATTTAAATAAAGATATGATGTCCTAAATGCCAATGTTGAAATTGTAAAAAGTGCTTCTGTGTATTGTTTATTCCAGAAAGACTTGACACTGAAGAAAACAGATTTTCTTTGTGTTTTCTGTTGGCAATTATATGTCTTTCATTCATGCTGCTGCTTGTCTTGGCCAGGTCTTCCTTAAAAAGAGACTCTTCATTTCAAAAGGACTTTACTAGTGAAAAACCAATAATATAAAACATAGTTGAGGAATGTTATCCTTCTTTCTCCCTCAGATTCAGCCGGTCAGACACTTGCTGCTCCGCTGGTGAACCTCCCATCTAGGAAGAGGTAAGTGTGTGCGGACTTTTTCCTTCATAACTGTTTTCCAGACACTAGTGTTACTCTGTTATCCGCTCTGTCAGTTTGTAGCACCCACATAGAGTAACAGTTTGAATCTTTTGCCTCCCATTTCAGCCGTGACAGCCTGTGCTTTGATTCTTGTCCGCTACTGATAGTATCTGTATCAAAACAATAACAGCTCATTATGTCTCTTCGGCTACATGGTACTAATACTATCAGCGGCCTGTGTCGTTACTGTTTAAGCCACTGTGTGCACAACATTAAACCACCATGCAGCATGTGTGTTCATTTAGCAGGCTTGTTATGATGTCTATAAATAGTATAAATATAAAAACATGACACTGATATGATGGCACAACCGGCTGCCTATCTCTCTCAGACCAATCCAGTTTTAAATGTTTTTTGTAAATGAATACAGACATATCCCTCTTTTTTTTGTGCCATCAGGAACAGCCAGTACTATGAGAAGGTGTCCGACCCTCTGGACCTGAGCACCATCGAGAAGCAAATCCTCACCGGCCATTACAAGACGGTTGAAGCGTTCGACACAGACATGCTCAAAGTGTTCCGCAATGCTGAGGTAGGCAGGTGTGCCGACATTATGATCCCCTTCAATGTTTTTCGGTTACATTCATACAGTATGTGAGTACTTAAAGATACATTTGATCAATAAAACTGAACACCAAGTGCTTCATGGTATCTGGCATCCACAGTGCCTTTGCCTTTGAGCCATTAAAGCAGCAACTCAATCGTTTCTGAACCTTCAAAAACTGTTCCCTCAAAGCAGGAATTATTTTACACTTCCAACTGTCTTTCAGGAACTACATTCAGTCCCTGGTTTCTCACTTCAAAGCTCAGGTTTAAATTCCCATAAGAAATGTACAGTAAAAACACCCTGATGCTGAGGGATAAACCCACTGCCATTTGAAAAGGATCTATCAAACTAAACACTTAATCCATGTTGTGGATCTTCTCTGTCTTCAATCTGTCGGATTGGTGTCAACAATCATGAAAAGGATCGGTATTATGATTGCATGAAGGCTGCTGCCGTATCAGTCAATTCATCTCTCAATAACTCTTATCACAAAACCATTTGAGACTCTCGAGTTGATACCAGATTTCGGAGTACAACCGATTTGAAAAAGCCTCATCAAAATGAACGTTCAGTCTGTTCGTGTGCAGCTGTAACCCATTCTTCCTGTCTCACACACTAACACCTCCCGAGTGGGATATAGCTTCATGACTGCTGATGCTCTGCGCACACGCTGCAGGCCTGTTTGATTTACATCTGTATAGCTGAGCAGTTTAAACAAGTGCCACTTGAAACCTCTCAGAGGAGCTTACTCTTCCAGTCGGAGAAATCTGAAGTGGTAGTCTAAATTAGATTCCCCTTTGGTCCCAAGACCCTGTTTGCCAGATTGAGAAAAGCGTGAGGGGAATGTGGTTTATTGTTGAATTGAAAGCTGTGGCGTGAAGCATTGTCTTTGAAATGTTGGCAGCTGCAAAGACAGTTTTGAATGCATCCGTCTGTGTCAATGACCTTTGTTCTGCGAGAAATTGCTGTAGGCCTGCAGGCGGATCAGCTGAAAGTCTTGTATGAGTGACTGGAAAAGAAGGGTTTGATTTTTAGGGTAAAATGTGGATTCTTCTGCCTTTTTACATATGATGTATGTCATATCTTTAAGCTGGTAGTGAATGCTTTGTGTCAAAAATAAACGGATGTAATCATTATTTCCTGCAAATGTATTGTTTTGCCACAAAAATAAAAGAAAGCAGCTGCATTTATCACTCGTCTCTTTTTCCCCCCCCATCAGAAATATTACGGGAAGAAGTCGTCTGTGGGCCGGGACGTGTGTCGGCTGCGGAAAGCCTACTTCAGCGCTCGCCATGAAGCCGCCGTGCAGATCGATGAGATCGTGGGCGAGACCGCCAGCGAGGCCGACAGCTCGGACTCGCTGGAGCGTGACCACGGAGGGTCGGGGTCCCACGACAAGGACGACGACATCATCCGCTGCATCTGCGGAATGTACAAGGACGAGGGCCTCATGATCCAGTGTGAAAAGTGCATGGTAAGAAGCGCAAGTGGGTTGGAAATCGTTATTTACACTAGCTGAAAGGAAGATGGATTGCCCATCATATCTTTTTGTGTCACCGGCTGATAGGTTACACCTGTTTTCAGTGAGCGCTTTCTCTTGAGACTTCCCCTAACTAAGGAGTGCTTTGTCAAATAGATTTTCCAAAGCAGAGTGTGCACTCAGTCCTCCTGTGTGTCTTCTCTGCTATTTCTATTTCACATGGAGGGTTGCACATATTGATTGAAACTACCACAGTTTCAGATCTGTGTGGAGTTACAAATGTTTTTATCTGTGTTAGTAATACAGAATCAGAACATCACTGTGATTCTTGAGTGAGGCACTTTTAACACCAGCTGGGGAGTTATTAATTCAACTATCTATCTTGTGCTTTCCTGTGATCCAACCGTTGTTTCTCTCACTCCAGGTGTGGCAACACTTTGACTGCATGAGGCTGGAGACTGAGGTGGAGCACTACCTGTGTGAGCAGTGTGAACCTCGACCTGTAGACACGGTACGTCGCTCCCCCCTCCAAACAGCCATGATTGCTGTCCCTATCTGGGCCTAAATTATAGAACCTCTCTCATCTGTCCTCACCCATATGCCTTATTGTTGTCACAGGAAGTTCCCATGATACCCCAGCCCAGCTACGCCCAGGCCGGCTCTGTCTACTACATCTGCCTCCTTCGAGATGAACTGCTGCTACATCAAGGTAGAGAAACCAGAAGTCTTGAGCTAACAAAAGCCTGGAAAGGTCCAGTCTCTGTACTTTTAGAGTCCCATTAAAGGTTGCTGCTGACCTCCAGTCGTTTGTGTGAAAGTATACTTCAGGACCGCCTGACATGAGTGTTTATGTGGCCGATTAAATAACGCTTACCACAAGGATCTGGTAAAGTCCGGCACATTTCCTTCCATGGTCATAATGTCCAGTTTGGCTAAAACAGCAAATTTGGCAGGCATTAGGTCATTTTCTCTGTATTGCTAGTTTAAAAAGAAAAGTGCTTAATGACCCATTTTAGTGTACACACTACTCCCATGAAGAATATGAATAGAAGGAAACATCGGCCTCTTGTTATGGCTGATCTCTGTGGCGCACATGCACCACTTGTCAGGCCTTTTAATTGTTTATAGTTGTAGTGTAGTGTTGCAGCAGCCGCTCCACAAATGTCTGCAATGCATCCTGTTTCAGGTGCCCTGTGAAGTTTTCTTGTAAACAACCTACGTGATGTTTACATTGAGTGTTACTCACCCAAATGCCTTGTGTGTATACTTCAGGTCTAACAAACGTGTTTAATGCATTTCATATTTTAAACCCTGCGATGTTAATGTAAATGTTTTCTAGCCCGCAGGGTTTTCTTCCTTTTCTCGCACACTGATGCATTTCTTGGCCCATTCAAGAAACCTGTAGATCATTTGAATAGTTTGAAACCAATGGCAGTCCAGTAATTTAGTCAAGGCAATTCTAAATCATTTTATTATTTCAACGGTTTTTGTTTAAAGTGGCCATGAATTGCTTCACAAGTTTGAAGTAAATCTGATGATTTCTAGGTCATTTCTTTGCCGTTCAAACCCTCACATTTGGTAATAGTGTTATTGCACTGAGATGTTATACTCAGCCTATCAGCTGACCTTTGTACCAAGGAGTCACTTTTACCTTTGCAGACAAGTAACCTGTCAGTGTCTTGTGTGCAGGTGACTGTGCGTATCTGATGAGAGACAGCAGACGCACACCTGAGGGACAGCCGGTCAGACAGTCCTACCGTCTGTTGTCTCACGTGAACCGAGACAAACTCGACATATTCCGAATCGAGAAACTCTGGAAGAACGAAAAGTAAGTAAATCAGATTGTAGTATTCAACGACTATCGTGATATATTGTAGTTACCTTCCAGTGAGAACAGTCAGATACTGGTGGATTATTATTGTTCTGATCAAGTTGTACTACATCATTTTAATTTGTATTTTCTGTTTCTACTCACACTCTTAAGGGGTGAGAGGTTTGCCTTTGGCCACCACTACTTCCGACCTCACGAGACGCATCATTCTCCATCACGCCGCTTCTACCAGAACGAGTTGTTCCGCATGCCGCTCTACGAGATCGTCCCCCTGGAGTCAGTGGTGGCGACCTGCTGTGTCCTCGATCTCTACACTTACTGCAAAGGTGAGGGGAAACACGTGTGTGAACTCACATATGAATGGAGTTCTTTCAACAACTACCGCTTAGGTTTCCTTGTTACTCCAGTAAAGCTCTGTGAACTGTAAACAATATCCTATCTGTATCGGGTGCAAAGTGTGTGAGTATGAATATGAAGCATGACTTCAACAACAATCCCATTATGGCTCACTCAGCTCAGCTTAACTTTATTTATATAGCACCTTTCATACAATCATGCAGTCAAAAGTGCTTCACAGAGCAAACATAGAAATATTATAAAAGACAATGATGAAAAACGGACACAAATTAAATCAACAAGGCACCTTAGTTAAAAGTTAGGCTATAAAGGTTCTTTATAGTCTTTAAAGTTTTACTGTGTGTTTTTTCTTCTTCAATTTTGGTTATTTTAAAGCTGGTCTTCAATTTCATTTGAAGAGGCATTCAAAAATAAAGTCTCTTTTGCCCTCCGCTGAAAGGTTTTCTTCAGAAAAAGGAAAAGGGGGGGGGTCCCTCAGATCCTCAGGCGGACTGTTCCAGAGACTCAGTGGCTTAATGCTGAATCCCCATGCCTTTTTGTTTCAAATCTGTGGGACAGGAAGGAGTCCGGCTGCAGAGCGACTTGAGGCTTAACGCTGACAAATGTACAAATATTTTCTAATGACAAACTAGATTCAAGATTCAAGGGTTTTATAATCATGTGCACAGTAGCTACAGTGTAGTTATATTAATGAAAACCGTAGGTCCCGAGCTCCTCCAACAATGCAACGTATTATATAAAGGACATAAGACAACGAAATAACCATAATAATAATACAAAGATGAAGATAAAAATTGTGCAAATGAAACGGCGTACGATACATTTGAATAAAACTGTGCAGTTGAAAGAAACATCATGTAAGGTTAAATATTGTACAGTGAAATACAATGAAAATGTATTTAAAATAATGTGGGTTAAAATAATGTGGGTTATGGAGGCACTTAAAAGTGCTCAGGCGTTTAGCAGTCTTATTGTGGAATGAAACTGTCCCTGAGTATGGTGGTTTGACGTAAACTACAACGGTTCCTGGCTAATCCAAAGTGTGTTCCTTCCTACAGGACGGCCGAAGAACGTGAAAGAGCAGGACGTGTACATCTGTGATTACCGCTTGGACAAGTCGGCTCACCTGTTCTACAAAATCCATCGCAACCGCTACCCAGTTTGCACCAAGCCATATGCCTTCAACCACTTCCCCAAGCGACTGGCGCCCAAGAGGGACTTCTCGGTGAGAGTGGCGGGGTCTGGGCAGGGTGGGCTGCTGGGATTTGTTACTGATTTATAAACACTGAAAGATATTTTAAGAGTGGAGATAACATTACAGCCCGAGGCACAGTTTCCTCTTCCTCCTCACCTCCTCTTGCTCAGTGTTTAGGGCAGGCAGAGGTGGAGCCAACCAGAAACAAACGAGAGAGACTAGAGGTTTTCATATAATCACATCAAAATATATGGGGACTGTTGAGTGTAGGAATGTACATTTTTGTGGCTAATTATTCCAATTCTGAATTGTAATAATAACAGACTTGAGAAGAGGTTATAGCATTACATGCAACTTTCAATACTAACAGCAGTTCAGTTACACTGTAAAGCTTTTCAGGGGATTTCCTAAGTTCTGTTTAGTTTTGTTAGTTTTTCCTTCATGGACAGCATGCTCTCGTTTGTTCAGGTTTCTCAGGTCATTGTAACAGAGACTTAAATAAAAATGGCCAATACCGCTCTGTTTTTAACCTAACCATCTGAAACCAGTCATCTCAATCAAGCCATGATTAATAATTCTTATTCCGACATTTTTGCAGCCTCACTACGTTCCTGACAACTACAAGAGGGCCGGGGGCCGCTCTGCGTGGAAGAGCGAACAACCCAAAGGCCCCGGAGGCTGCGAGGACGACGGCTCTTCCTGCGACCGGGGAGAAGACTTCCCCCCCGAGGCTGAGGAGGGGAGAGGGGGGGAGGAGGACGACACGGACCTGAATCCAGAAGACGCTGAAGCTCTTTCAGCCAAGCCCAGGGGAGCGGAACGGCAGGGGGAGGGCGACGAAGACGAAGATGAAGATGATGAAGACGACGACGACGAGGAAGAAGAGGAAGGGCAGGTGTCTGAAGAGCGCAAGGATTTGGAGGACAATTCTGCAGAGAGGATAGGGGAGATGATCGAAATGCCGTCGTCCTCTGCCTCCTCCCCGCTGCACCACCCGGTGCTGGGCAGGAGGGAGGCCCAGAGGGATCGGCTCAATAAAATCCTGCTGGACCTGCTGCACAAAACTCCCAGCAAGAATGGTGAGGAAGCGGGATCAAAGGAGGGGGGTAGGTCAACTGATTATTTAAGGTTCATGTTCAAATAAACGGTCCATGATCGGGAGTGGGGGATGAGGACGAAGCAGCACGGACTTAGCTGTTGTTCATATTTTTGTTAAACTCTTTTCAGTTATCATCTAACAGATGGCCACCTCCGTTTTCCGATCAGCTGCTTCGTCCAAGTCCCATGCTCCCATGCAGTGTTTCAGTCTGGTGTTTCTTTGCTTCAATCTGCTGAAAGCGTTTAATTAAAGGCTAACTTGTAACACTCATTCAGGGAGCTCTTGCAAAAACCCAACACACAGAGTGGAAAAACGCAAGGCACTTAGCAACGCAAAAGCAGCGAGTGAAAGCCTGTCACATTTATTGAAAACTATTTCAAAAAGCCCTCCGTTTGATCGGACTCTGATCCTGCAGCAGCCTCACATAAAGCAACTGCAGGAAAATGCTGAATAAGCTCTTTCTGATAAAGCTTGACAAAGGACATAACAGGTTTCACTTTGAATTTGTGATTTAATAGTAAGAACAACAACAAAAGAACATACCAAGACTTCAAAAGACTTAAGTTGTTTCATTTAGAGGGTGACAAACCTTTTTGGAGGCCATTTCTGTCTTCCACTTTATTTTGCACTTTGAAGCTTAATGCATCAGTAATAGAATCGACACCAATTGCCTACTCTTAGCATTGCTTTAAAACCCTATGTCAGCTATTTCTCTCCAAGCTCTTAATCCCCTCCCTCTTTTTGTTCTTCCAACAGCCATAGATATCAGTTATCTCCTGGAGGAGGGCGCGGGGCGGCGGATGCGGCGACGGACGCTCGGATTCGGGGATTTCGTGTACAGAAAATAACATTGCTACGTGCCTGTCAAGCACTCTGCCTTTCACTGTTGTGAGCGAGGGGCAGAACATGGAGAGACAGCGAGAAAGGGAAATGCAGCATTGTTGGTTCGACCATTAAGGACCACAATGCATCCCTGTGGGCGTCCTCCAGTCTACCTCTTCCAAGACTGTCCTCTCAACTCCGAGAGGCCGGGGGGGGTTTGGAGGCGCTGCTGACTCCGTGGCAACTTCAGCTTTTCAAGAGTTCTAAAGGAGCACGAAGAGAGAGCTGACCCAGACTTCTTGCTTATTTAAGTAGTATGATGCAAAACCTGTTTTTTAAAAATATAAACATGGGAGAAACAACCCATGCACTTACATGCATTGCATATTACAGACAGATGAGTGCCCCTATCAAGCATCAGAAATGAGACAAGTGGTACTGAATAGGGATGAATGGATGGTTTGAGTCAGTGGGGATGTGAATGCTGGAGAATTGTTCCCCCTAGTGGGACCTAGCTGCAATGACAAATTCTACAGATGAGAGAAGATCAGCACCGCGGGGCAGAATGGCATAGGAGAAATGTAAATTGAGCAGTGTGCTCAGATGCTGCTCATGAGAAAGAGAACGAGGGTGGTGAACTGCACTTTTGGTACCATGGATTTTGCGAAGCTCAGTGTAATGTATCTATAATGAAAACAGACTAACACTATCACAGCATTGGATGATGCAGTCTGAAAAACAAGCGCGTTCAAAAGTCTATTATCTTTTTCCTGTTATACTGTAGTAACTCATTTAGGAACAGAGGAGAGGTGTGTTTTAGAGCAAAGGGAGGGGGGGGAGCATTGAGTGTGCGCTTTTGTCGGTCAAAGTGTCTTGTTGAGGTTTTTAATTTTAATCTTTAATTTTCTCGCGAGGCAGTCAGCTTCACTCTTTTTGAAGTAACATAATTCACCAGCTTAACTAAATCAGGCGTTTCGGGGAGACACCGGCTTCAACTGTAACGCCTTACACAGCCGTGCTCTCCGACTGCCTTGTGTGCGAGTGCGTGCGTATACACTCACTGTGTGTCTGTAATCTGCCAGATTTCTTGAAGATATACCTTTTTAAAAACAAAAGAAAAAAAAATAAGGGCTCGATGGCAATTAACAGTTTTAAGAAAACTATGGAAAACAATACTTAACATAAAATGTATCGTGATGGTCATATTTTCTTATATTCTGTAAGACGGGTGGGGCGGTGTATAATGTATATTGGGAGGGGAAGGGACTTAAGATCTTTTTTTGTCTTTAATAGACTATGTTCCTTGTTGCCATGGAGAATGTTTAAAAAAGAAATTGTGATATTTGATGAGATTTCTTTCCCCCCCTAATGCCTCTGCTAGAAAGGGACAACCTGCAATGTCCCAGTGCGGTTAACTGACAGAAGAGAGGGGGGGGGGGGGGACAGGAAGCTGTACAGTGCCAAGTTCTGTAAATATACACACTTTACATTGAAGAGTGTCTCCAAAAGCAATATCTTGAAAAGCGGATTTTGTTTATTATTGTACTGTACAGGACACAGCCCTAAATGTATTATGATTATTATATTAATGATAATATTATACTTTTCTTCCGTTTGTATTACTATAATGAAGACACTTAAGCTTGGAGGAAAATGATTTTTTTTAATATCCAGAAACCTCACAGTAACTGTCCTGACGACTAAAAAGAGGAAGCTGACTTTTCGTTGCCTATAAATGAAATTCAACTATGTACTGCATGAGCGGGAAGAATGTCATCGGACACAGAAGGCATCGGGACAGTGAATCAGCAAAGACACCTTTGTCACTGAATATTGTTAATAATATTACTTTTTAAGGAGAGCGTACTCCTTGTATTTTGCTGCAAAGTGTTGAACACTAAAAAAACAAACCAACATAAAAATGTTATGATATTTTTAAAACGGTGACGGAAACAAAAGTAAAGCTGTCAGCCCGATATCATGTTATTATTTTTTGTTTTACTTTCAAATAGGAAATGGTTCCGTTTTGTGATAGCGGTCATATATGATGCTTGTTCTTGTATTTGTGCGTTTTGTGTGATTTGTTTAGTTATTTTTAGATAATCACAAAATAAGATGCAAGCATTGTAAATGGCAGACTGGCGGACATTTTGTGATGTGTACAGTTTGTCAAAAAACTTCTTCCACTCGTTTAAAAGTTTGTAATTATGATTCTTAAGTCATGAAAAATGCTGTTGGTTTTTACTTTTGTTTTATATTTGTTTTTTTGTTTGTTTTTTTAATAAAAAGCACTACATTATTGTGAACATACTTTATGTTGTCTTTGCTCATATATTCCTTATTTATTATGACTATAGGAATCACTCAAACTAAATTATTGTTTTCAACATTGTTCAAACAAGTCATTTACAAAAGTTGAGATGTTAAAAGTAGTAAAAATGTTATATTAAAATAAATCAAATAAGTCATTCAAAACAGTAGTATGTTGAGAAAGAAAAAACGTGTTAATGTGGAAATATAAAACTAGATTTAATAATCTTCAGTGTTTTGTTTATTACTGATGTGATATTGAGAAGAAATGTACTATAATTGTATCCTTAAATGAGGTTTTAATGGAATTAATGACATGCAATGTATCTTATTTAAAGGATAAAGACAATAAGCCTTGCCAAAAGACTGGGCTCTGCTAAATTAAACAAACAATAGAAAAGTATTAATCATAATATATTATTTCGACTGCAGTCAAAAGTATTTTATACAGATTAGATTAGTCTCTTGGCTGATGGACCAGTTGACTCTCTCACTGTTATGGTACCTAAATGTATATTAAACTCTCGTCATATTATCATTGTAAGACGACGTTAGAGATAAATAGAGGACATCCGTGATGAATTTGTTCTAAATACGAACGCTTAGAAAAAGCTCTAATACCTCGCTTTAAATCTCGCGAGAAATCCAACAGGTCGAGTTGGTTACCGTGGTAACACCAATGACGCCCAGGCGTTCATTAGCTAGCTGATAGCAGTACAGCGACGTTATCTGACGATGTAACTATATTCTGACAATAAAACACAGCAATGTCGAGAAAGAGACAAAAAGAGAAACCAGACAAGGCCAATGCTGAGGACGAGAAAACTACAGGTTAGAACAGCTTTCATCAACGTTTCCAGCTCCTTCTGTCAATGAGGCAACTCTTGAATATTATGAATCTGCCTACGTTTTTAATGATGATATAATCATAGTAGCCTATAGTACTATAATGTGTATACATTTGTAATTTCATTAGGCTACCTATTAAGCGCTTTGAGCACCAGGAAAAGCGCTTTATAAATGTAATGTATTATTATTATTATATTTAACCTAAAGTTTGGGATTTCATTTTGAAATCTTGGGATTAAACAGCTTTTACAGAAACTTTCAGAAGAAACATTTCAGTTTTAACTGGACAGGCAATATATGAAAAACTGATCTGAAAAGGAACTAAAACTGAAAATACGGTCAATAAAATAAAAAAATGCATGTTAAGGTCCAGAATTGAAAGTTTCTTATGTACTAACAAAAGTGTGAGCAGCAGAATTGACTCCTGCAGTATCAAAAGGCAAAGGCTACTATAATGAAACGTTTGCTGAATCTTATTATAAGGCACACTCTTAATCACAAGCATTTTATATCTGCTGAGGTAACAACGTGCTTCATTAAAAATGAGAAAGCGATGTAAACTATGAACTTTCTGTTGTTTTTAGGTGCAACTCCAATTGAAAAACTGCCTACTCAGACCTTTGGTAAGTATCAGACTGTTTTATTAACTGGTTGAGAGTTGCGTGGTCAGTGCTTTAAACCTTCTCACCCATAGATGAATATCAGTGCTCGGGCCATGTGGAGGTGGACTTCCATTGTCTTTGTACTCTTCTGGACATGAAGGATATCCCAGCTGTCAGCACGAAGCCCCCATCCTCCCCTACTGACACTGAAGGAGGGGACAAAGGTAAACCTGATTTAAACGCCTGGCAAATGCATACTAATACTACTATTAGGTTGTACCTTGCATAAATCAAGTGTTAATATTTCCTTTCAATTGCAGGAATGTTTGATCACTACAGTACATCTAATGTCTTTAACAAATGTGAATCGATGTTATTTAAATCAACAAATATTACTCTGTATTAATTCAAATCAGTATTACTGAACAGGCCTAACAGGCACAGGCACATGGGCCCCAACATGTTTTGGATCCCTTGCCTTCACCCGACATACTGTATGTCACTAAAACTGATACTTAAAAGGACCACAAAGGAACATAACACTGCTGGATAGGGAAACAAACAGACTATTCAAGGGACAACACAACCACAAGAGACACAAAACAATGAGACTCAAAATGACTGCAATGACTACAATTCAGACTAAGAGTAAAAAACAAAGAGAAAAATAGAAACAACAATGTCCATAACCTCTTGCATGTCTGTGCCCAAGGGACCATTGTTTCAAAGTCCGTCAATGTTTCTCGTTGACTGTCCTTTGAACATGATCTAAGTTTTGAACAGACCCTTAAATTAGCAATCAAGAAATACCACCCATATATAATCTAAAAATGTAGTTACACTGGAAAAAGCACTTCACTGATCATTATGGGATGTCAAAATGAACACGTATTGTCTTTTTTTATAATCTCAGTTTCAGCTCACTAGTTAAATGTCAACATTAAATTAAATATTCTCTTCAGAGGACAGTCAGTTGGAGTCCAATGCTGAACCGTGCTGGTCCAAGCCGTGCCTCCAGGTGGAGCTGGAGGAGGAAGACCCCCTCCGTGCCAAGTACCTGAAGGTTTCTGGTAAGAATGAGATTGAATCTTAGATTTGCATCTAAATTAATTAATATATTGTGTCCTTTCCTTTTTCTTAACTTTCCCCTAAGCTTCCAACCACATTTAACTTCATTTATTTATTTTTACAATATTATTATTTTTTATTATGTATCATAGCTTTTAAAAAACAATCTCTAAATCAGTGATATACAGTACAAATATAATAATAATAACTTATTTATGTTCCATTATATACTGCTTAATTTTGGAGAACACACAATATAATCTGTGTGTAATACACACAGGGTGGAAGGTGGATGAGCGTATTGCCAGAGTGCTACAGAAGATGCTCCTCTCCCTGAGCAAGCTGCAGAGCCTTCAGTGAGTAATGAGCGCACTCTTAATACAGGGAGCAGGGTTACAGCTGTCACTGTTTTTGTTTGTGTAATCTTGTCCTCTGTGTGGCAGCTTTTGGCAGGCGGGGCTGACAGATCCAATGGTAATCTCTCTCGTGAACACAATATCACTGTGCTCCAACCTCAGGTGAGCGGATTCTGCTGTCAATCACTCTGTGGGACTTCTGTAGAGAGGAATGTTGTAGAGCTGCAGAGAAAATGACAACAAAGTATGTTTAACATTACCAGTCAGACACTGAGGGTTACTGACACTTCCTGTTTCAAATTAGGGATGTGACACTGGAGGGAAACCATCTTCCAGAACAGAGCTACCACCTTCTCCTCTGTGAAGACAGTGTGTGAGTTACCAAGCAGATACATAAGACAAGCACTGATCTGATACTTTCAATCCTGAATCCCATACCAAATACCGGCTATTGATGCAATCCTAGTGTTTCATCATTCATTATTATTTCATCGCCTCACTGTGTGGAAGATTCTTTTATGTTCAAGGCAACACCAGGCTTGGCTCAAACATTGCCTTTATAGAAATATAAAGATGGATATGGATGAAGTGAATTGTTATTTATTATTAAAATGATAAATTATGCACCAACAACCTGGTAAAAATATATTTAAAATCAACAGAAATTCCATTAAAAGTCTAAACCTTTTGAATGAAGCTCCTTCAGCTATGCGGTCGATCAATGTGCTGATTACTTGCTATGCCACCTTTGCTCACTGTACATTGTATACTGTACATTTCCCTGCTGCGGGACTAATTATATAATATTGATTCTGATACACATGTTATCAGACCCTTTTATAACCCGCTATTGATCCCGCTATTAAGGTAGATATCGGCATTATACCATATATACTATGTAGGCCTATTAGTATCGGATCGATGCATTCCTCACATTGTAGTTCGGAACATTGCCAATATATACAAAAACGTATATCTGCATTTACAAACACACATAGTAGCACCAACATGCCTGGTCTCACGTTGTGTGTTTCTTTGGTCCAGCCTCACCCACTTGTCCCTGAGAAATAACCGGATAGGAGATGAGGGCGCTCGTCTGATTGGGTCGGCTCTCTCAACAACCAGATCTGCTAACAAGAACCTTGTGTCACTCAACCTGGCCTTCAATGCTATAGGAGATGCAGGCGCTACACATATCGCACAGGTATAAACCAGACATTACTTCATATTTAACCAGTTCCTTCATGATGGCTGAGGTGTTGTCTTCCTGTTTGTCTCTCAGGGCCTGCGGTTCAATCGAGCTTTGTTGGTTCTCTCACTGTCCAACAATCAGATTGGAGACTCAGGAGCGGCTCATCTGGCAGAGGTATCCATTTACATGTTGGATTTTAACCTGGGACACAACACGTTAATTCAGTGGTTTTCAAATGAATAATGTAATTTCATTAACTGGCACTCCTTAACCACCTGTTTTCAGATACTGGTCGAGTTCCCTCTCACTCATGAAGAAGTTGTGGATAGGAGAAAGATGCTTCTGGAGAGAACTCAGACTGTAAGTGAAGAAATGTCTAACATTAATGCCAAACACATAAAATAAATGTTAAGTATCAAAGTGTCCTGTAAAGATAAGTAAGGACTGACAAACATTACTCATCATGTTCTTGTTTCAAATGTTTTTAAAAGGTTCTCACAAGCATAGAAGTGCAAGTTCATTCAAAACAAACATACATTGAAGTTTATTTTTGCAGTCATGTGAGCAGCCTGCAGAGCAACTTCCCTTGGTAGCCAGTTCACTGAGCAAAGGCAAAAAAAAGGTAACACGCCAATAAACTGTGTATAACAGACTGCAAAAAGTAATATATGGTGCAACTAATATCCATAAAATGTGACTAGTAATCTTGAGATCTTTTAACTTGCAGGAAGCATCCAAAAAAGAGGACAAGGCGTCTCACAAGAAATGTAACGGCCTCCGTCTCAGATAATCAAAAACGTATTTTATTTTCCTGACGGCTTATCTTTTCACTGCTGTCTCTTTAAATCTCTCCCAGCTTCTGATGCGAAGGTGTCTCAAAGTAAAGGTGCCAAGCAGAGTGGCAAAGAGAAGCAACTCGCTGCACAGGAGGTACCAGAGACATGCTTTCTGAATCTGCATACAAGCAACCATGAGGATATACACACAAACAGTAGTTTTGAAAATTCAGTGCTATTGTTTTTATTTTTTCCCTGCAGGATAAATCAAATACTGCCCTGAATAAGGTTTGGCGTAATTTTCTGTTAAGCTAACACTGTGTTGTCATGCACTTGTTAACTCCTGTCTCTCTCCTCCAGCAGCAGCAGCAGGTAGAGTGTGAGGAGGTGGAGAACCCCCTGCTGGATCAGTCGGTGCAGCACAGGGACGGGGAGATCATTCTGCCTGGAAACACCACTCTCTCCTCCCTGAACCTGGCAGGTCAGTCACTGTGGAGCAACATGTACATCAAAGATACCAGGAGAGGGGGAGTTTCAAATGTGTCTTTCACAAAAACTCTTTTATAGTTTTGTTTGAAGGCATTCACAATATCAAAACACAATATCAAAACATGTACAGTGTCAAAATAATTATACAATATATATATATATACATCTCAAAACAATTGTAAAAAATGCATTTTAACTTTGTATTGTATGGAAGCATACAAAGACAATAGCAACAATAACCTTACAATTAAAACCAAGCCATTAACAGACGTTTTTTTTTAAGAGGCGCTGGATTATTTTGACTATTTTATAATTTTTGTAATAATAACATGATATTAACATTTGATCTAATAAAAATCACCGTTTAATATCCCCCTATTATATATAATATTTTGCCTTCTTTATTGTACATTTTTAAAGAAATAATGTTAGCAAAGGTATCGTACTTGCTAGTCGTTAAATGGCAGCTACTTCTGTGGGGCTCTGAGGAAAATTAATTATGAAAAGTAACATTGAGATTTTAATAAAATGTCACGGTGTGTGTGTGTGTGTGTGTGTGTGTGTGTGTGTGTGTGTGTGTGTGTGTGTGTGTGTGTGTGTGTGTGTGTGTGTGTGTGTGTGTGTGTGTGTGTGTTTTTTTTTGTAGGAAACAGAATTACAGAGAAATCGCTGCCTTTATTCCTGAAATCTTTAGAGAAGCAGGGTGAGGGAGGAGGCCTGCTGCGTCTCTGTCTGCAGGTGAGAGTCTCAAGCCAATAGTGTGTGTGTGTGTGTGTGTGTGTGTGTGTGTGTGTGTGTGTGTGTGTGTGTGTGTGTGTGTGTGTGTGTGTGTGTGTGTGAATCTAAGCGGTTAAGGCATTTGAGGTAGGATATGTATGTATAACTCCTGTACTTACATTTGTGTACTTTGAGTTGGTTTAACATGCTTAGAAATCAGTGTTGTAATGTAAATGATAATTCTGTGATCTGTTTTTTTCAAAACACAATTGTTGTAATTTAACAAAAATACATAATTGTTTTTGTCCCCGAACGAGTGCCTTGTTTTATAGTCCTTCTATTGAAGAATCATAATATAGTTTGCTTGATTCTTTCAATAGACAACATATTAGCTTTTTCTCTCGGTGTGTCAATGACTTGCATTTAATACACAACCACCACCATGCTCTATGGAATAGACAGTGTTTTTTGAAGCGATTTTGTATAATGATTTCTGATCCGTCTTTCAGAGAAACCGCTTCCCAGCAGATTGTGAGTGTTATGTGAAGATAAAAGAACTGATGACACTCACAGCATAACACAGCTCTGAGCAGACAGAAGAGGAGGAACAGCGGGCATTCTCATCCAACATACCTTTATATACACTCTTTATTTGCTAAATAACAATAAAAACACTGTGTCCTCTGCTGTGAGGTGAACAAATGGATGTAATAACAGTAGCAATCTTGTGGAACATTAAAATCCAGATGCTTTGCACAGGACTCTAATCAACACCCTGTTTACAGACCAGTTTTACTGCTTTGTTTTGCTCACACTCAAATGTACACCAAGGACAAAAACTGAGAACAGCAGAGTATCAAGTACTTCAATTAAATAAGTATTGCTTTTATATCTCACAGTTATCAGCCTGCGTTACAACACTTGCTGATTTATCTACCCCAGACTGCCCCAATTTATTTTAAATGTGGCTGGTGTTTTAAGGGTGTTGGTGTCAAAGTTACTGTCTTTTCCATATGAAACTTGCTTTTTGTGTTTTTACGGGGTTTCACGGTTGAACTACAGTAAATAAACGGCAAAACACAGGCAATTTCATACTAATAAGAAGAGAGAACATTTACTATAGGCTGCTGAGAGCCCTACATTTGAACAGAAGAGATATATATTTTTCATAGAACTACAGTATTAATACCATCCCCCATATTTTACATTGGAGTTAATCTCTGAAGGGATAGTTAAATTACCTGCACAAATAAATACATTGAACCAGAACTTTAGATACACATATAGGCTTGTTGGTATATTGTATATTGTAAAGAGGTGTTGAAACCCCCAGAACCTAGTGTGGTTATTCAGTTAAATATCTGATACCTACAAAAATGTTTGTCCGCTGCCACCAGGGGGGCCCTCAAAGAAAAAATACATTGTTGCAAGTTGTATGTTTATTGTGTGTTTTAATACAAGTGCTTTAACACCAGTGGTGGATGAAGTACTCAGATGTTTTACTTAAGTAAAAGTAGCAGTATAAATACACAGTTACAACTTATGAATGTAGTGAAGTAACAATTATACAGTAGCTTAAATGTAAATACTCTAATAAAGTCAATAACTTTAAAATTGTACTTATTTACCTGTGACTTCTTATACCCACTTTTTTTTTTTTTTACAAATAAAATTTGCTCCTTCAGATATGTTCGTTATATTCGTAATTATTGTTTCATGTAAAGTGTTAAATAATTATTTTCAATGCGATCAACTAAAGTATATATTTTTATCTATACAATGTACTACATTGTATAGATAAATATATACATATCTACATTAAATGTAGTATACGAATAGGAGTGAACCATGGATGTATTATAAGAACGGAGTGAACACATGGATGTATAATGAACAGGTTGGAGTTTGGACCTCACCAATATGGCCGCTTCGTGCTCAGAACTTCGTCACATCCGGCTTCTGCTCAAAGTGAACCATCGATATCAACCCGTCGCTTCCGGTAATGCCTCCTTTTCGGCAGCGGCTATTTCCTCGCCAACATGCCAGTGAGTATCCACAGGGCGGTGTACAATGACATTTATACCATTTAATGGAGTGTTGGAGAGCAACCACACGGCTCAATGTTAACGTAAATAGTTAGCGATTCGACTAGTGTCGATTCCAGAGGGTTTCGTTGTATTTTGGTCCCAGAATTACTCAAATACTTATCCACATTTGAGCGCATTGCGAGCGCATTGTGAAACAAGATGGCTGCGCACACATCGCAAACATGGAGCCAGTTCTACGGAGGGTCTGAGCGGGCGTATAACCCTGACAGATTAACACTAACAGCCGCAATATCCTCCCACTTTGTTGTTAGAGTGTTGACTTAATAAATGTAACATTGATCCTACGTTTATGGAGAAAACCCCGCGATTTATGTGATTACGTAGCCTATAGTAATCCAAGTAATGTAGGCCAGCCGAGCAGCCTACATAGCTTAGCCTGTATAGCAGCACAAAACACCGCTAATGTTAAAGTTATCAGGTGTTATTTCAGGAAAGGAGTATATTTAAATGCAGATTGTTTATCTTTTCAGCTGAGAAATTATTTTATCTACAATAATAATTTACATTGACAAACCATTAACCTTCATTCATGTTCCCCTCTTTCTTATCAATTTAGCTCGCAAAAGACTTGTTGCATCCATCCCCTGAGGAGGAGAAGAGGACGCACAAGAAGAAACGTCTTGTACAGAGTCCCAACTCTTACTTCATGGATGTGAAATGTCCAGGTACAGTTTTCTCCATGCAGATTCACCTCAGCAGACTAGCACCGCTTCTGCATTGTCAATATGTGTCAACATGCCTTTGTTTTGAAGTAAAATACCTGTCTGTTTTCTTCCAGGTTGCTACAAGATCACGACTGTGTTCAGCCATGCTCAGACAGTCGTGCTGTGTGTTGGTTGCTCCACAGTCCTGTGTCAGCCCACTGGAGGCAAAGCACGTCTCACAGAGGGTCAGTACTTGCAATATTAACATCCTACACAATAATATTATATATAATATTTACCTGCATTTTCGGACGTTAATTAAAAAAACATTTGTTTTTAAGGAGATGTAAATATGTTTATTTTTGTGCAGAGCAATATCTCATACATTTGTTAGTTTGCTGAAGTACTATATATGTCCTCTAGGAACTCAAAATGTATAATCACCAGCTTGTGCAGTATTCATTTATTGATGTTATCATGTGACAGGAGTTATTTACTATTTGATTCAGATGCTGATACTGTGAAGGATGGGCAATCAAGTGTTTATAGCTTGTTGCTCATGATGGAAATTGCTATAACTTGTAACTCAGCTGTATGAGTGGCAACATTTCTAACAGTTTTGAGGTTGACATTTGGCTGGCTCTTCAGGCCCTGAATAGGGGATATTGATATGAATTGTGCTTTTATTGGACACATTTTGAAGCTTCTTTGACGCACTGCCAAGTGACTGGACTTCCCTTACCGTGGTCTTCCAATCTCATTCCAGTGCCAGATCAACCTCGGTTTGCAGAAGGGCTGAGCTAGACCACTGGCTCCCTCCTTTCGAAGGCTGAGAACACATAGCGACCTTTTAGCTACTGCAGTGTTGGGCTAACAGATATTTTTCAATTAAGCTTTAAGTCTATAATATATAACAAAGATGACTCAAATGTTTTAATAATTAAAAAGCCAAAAATATTATCAGATTATTAAAAGCTGGAAATCTCTTTGAAACTGGAAACAGCTTTTTTTTTTTCTGCATTCTTGACAATTATTCGGTTATCAAAATGGCTGTGAATATTTGTTTCCATCAATGCACTAATTGCAGTCTACATCAAGGTATAAAGATAAATCTAACGGATACGTTTCAAAATGTTTGGCGGTTAACTTGATGAATTCATCCTCAGCTCTAGACTGTTGTCAGTCCTGCTGTCAAAGCTTCCTCTTTGAGCTGGTGTAGCATCAGCCAGTATCGCTCCTCACTGGGGAGTGGGGACAACCTTATCAGTCACATGATGTGAAAACGATGACTGTGTTATTCCTGTACTGTACAGCTTCTCTTTTGTCTCACCCTCTTTGTCTCCTCTCGCAGGGTGCTCATTCAGGAGGAAGCAGCACTAGCTGCTCTCTGAGCTGAAGGGGAGAGGAGGGGATGGACCGGTTGATATCAGCACCACTCAACGATCTGATCTGAACCAGACCTGGAGACAGACTGGACAGCAGAGGTTTTCCACTGTTCATGTCGAACGATAGGTTTTTGCTGTTACTCCACCCTCCAACCCTGTCTCTCTTAATAAAATATTGTTTTGGCTAAATGAATGGTTTCTATGGTTTATGAATTGTTTGTGCAAAGTCAGCAGTTTCTTTATGGAAAATAGTTGTTTCTCTTCAATGGCCTCCATGTCATGAGCCAGTGGCACCAGGTCAATGCCCAGTTGCATCACTACACTGACAAGTAGGACACATCCTTTTTTAGAATTTCACTTTTTTTTGTATTCACATTATTCCAGGTTTTTTTTTTACATTTTCTTTTTCTTTCTTTTTTTCAAATGACTTCCAAGCACTCGGGTGTTGTGTGGTGAGGAGTGTACTCTGTCAAGTAATGTTGCATTGATTTGGAGTTGTGGGTCACATTGCATGGAAGCTATCGGAATGAAGAACTATTAAAATCGATAGACACGTTTATTATATATTTAATATTTTTGCATATTAAAAAATGAACAAGGAGGTAAAGGGGTGGTGCAGAAATGCTCCTAAATCAGGAAGTTAATCAGTATTTACCCCTTCTGGTTACCTTTAGTTGAAGGTTGTTGTTTTTTTGTCATTCAAACACATTTGTTATGGTCCCTAAGTGAAGCCCTTTGATACATTGCGAGGGTCTGAGCAAACCGTCCTCTGACAACCGACAACTTGGTAAAATGCAGCTTGATCTGGAGTGATTGTCAATGTCCAACCGAATGGTTTTACTGCTATAGAAACGGTGCTACTTATTTAACTACAATTGTACATACTTCTGTACAAACTCAACTTTGTTATTCACACATTTGACACCATGTAAGAAAAATGTCCCAACATGATCATGTTAGCTGTGGGCCAATAACTCCTCCAGGAGCCTCTTTCTTCCTCCTCATCCCCTCCCCCAGCCTCTAGCTCTCTTCGCTCGCCTCAGCCGTATCAGTCTCCACCTTCACCTCCCTCTCCCTGAGCAGGTGGCGGATGGAGGAGTTCTGCGTTGACAGGGTCCTGGACAGGAGCGGCATCAGGCTCCTGAAGCCCTCCCTCAGCTCCTCCACGTTCTTCTCCAGGCTGTGGATGTGTGTGTCCAGCTCCGCCCTGCAGCCCTGCACCTCCTCCAGCATGTCATACATCACTGTTTGCATCTGCATCAGGGTAGATGTCCGAGAAGAGAAAGAAAAGGCGTCAGGCGAATAATAGATGCTACTTTGAAAGACGATACGTTCACTTGCCTCTCTCACCTTGCTCAGATCCACAAGTGTGTTTCCCTGATCTGCAAGAATCCTCTTCTCTACCTTCACTCGCCGCAGCCTGGACACACGCATATTCAGATTTAGGTGCAATAAGGACAGTTAAACAATACTTATTTTATAATAGAATTATCTTATTATCTTATCTTAAGAGTTTTTTACTATCATCATATCCAGCTAATCATATCATTAGAAATAGCTTTATGAGTAGATTGATTTCTGAATAATCGTCAACTCGGATATTAGAAAAACATGCAATTAATCACTTTTTGAATATTACTTTTTTAATGGACTGTTACTTTATGGTATAGTATACTATGTTTTTTAATGGCTTTTTAAAAATACTTTCCTTAGCTTTTCTCTAAGGACCATGACTATTCTATGAAATATCTATGGCATACTTAAGTATAACTTTTGAAGAAATGTAATTTTATGTTTATATTACACACAAACTATATGCTTTTACTTTTTGAAAATATTATACAATGGCTTTCTATGAAATTATTATTAAATACCTTTTCATTATTTTTACATTAACGACTAATATTTATGACATACTATGACTTTGTTTAATAATCCTCAGTGGGATAATAAAGTGTGACTTTTTTTGCATTACCTTTGTTAAACAAAATACTATACCATAATCTATCTATGACATTTTTATGGCACTTTTATACGTTCTGTTCATCAGAATAAAACTAATGGCATTTCATAGTAAAATAAAGGCACCAATGTAATGTATTGATACAAATATATACAAGTTTCTATAATTATTACCAAACATATAGCAAGTGGGAGATAAAGTGCAAAGGCAGGTCTCAGAGACGGAGAGAGTCTTACTGGTGGATGGCCAGCAGCAGCTTCCTCTGGTGCACGCGGACTCTGGACTGGTCTCTTTCTCTTGACAGCTTAGTGTGTTTGTAGATGAGCCAAGTCTCTCTCAGCACATTTGCTGCGGCAATTTTTATCTTGTGAAAGGATGTAGAAAATCACTCAGGAGTTATTTTATGTTAATGCACAGGACCTGAAAGTGCTGTTATTTACTGTATGCTAAACAACACCAACATAACGTCTTTAAATCAGATGCACATTCAAACCTGGGGGGTATACTACGAAGCAGGATTTTCGCTTAGCCGGCTAAATTCAGGGAAAACTCCGGCTTTCCGGTCCTACGAAGCTGGTTCTCTTTTTAGCAGGCTAGATCTCCATGGTAACTTATGCTAAGCGGCTAACCTGGTCGGGACCAGGTTAGGTTGCAGGCTAAGAGCTCAACTCAGTGAAAGCACCGCCTGCTGACCAATCAGAGCTCAGTGTGCGGAGTTTAAAGCGATCAAGTCATATTACAGGAGAAAGGAAATACAGAAAAGCTGCCGTCGCAGGAAAGACGGCTGGCAAAAATCACCGACTGTGTGAACGTGAACATTAATAGAATATCACCTCCCATCTTCAGAGCAATCTGACTATTATAACATTAGCGTTAAGAAAGCTTACTTAAATATCTGCCACAACATAGGCCTAAGTAACCGGATCAGAGTAACATTAAGTACAGTCCGCGGCATATCACTTCATAATGTATCATATCTCCTTATCTGAGTCAGCTGAGCCGTATCTGGCCGTGCAACACTCACAGTGTCACATACTGTATGCAGAAGTATTATTTTAAGCAACACATTAAGCTGACGAAACACTCGAGACAAATGTAATTAAAGTCAGATCGTGTCTTGGACGGGCAGTGATATCATAAACCTGTTAATGTACGCATTCAAACACTTTTTCTTTTGCCAGCTGTAATCACCTTGCAGGTGCAGACTATGTGGCTTTTATCCTGGATAAAGTGTTTAAGTCATGGATGTTTAAAGTTTAACTTCTTCATTTTTGACTAGTATTAAAGTTCACTTTTCATTCAGGAAGTATGACGCTGCGCTGTCAGTACGCTTCTCCATGTTTCTGATTGGTCGAATGCTCCAAATACCACCCCTTTCATGTGAACGCGCACCTAACTAGATAGGAAACGGCTGGCTTGAGCGATCCACTTGATAACCCGCGTCGTAGTACAGTTTAGCGAGAGCGCGTATGTTTTGGATTAGGCCAACCGGCTAACTCAAACATATCCAGGTTAGGTTGAACTAGATTCGTAGTATAGGCCCCTGTTCACCTCACAAGTAAAACATAAACCTGCCTGTTGGGAGAGATTATTATTCTATTTTTCCACGATGGTTTTAGGCGTTTTGTAATCATTTCCATGCTGTAAACAATTTGTATTGATTCATACTGAAGCAAATTAAACTAATTTCACACCACTCACAGCTTTTTACTTGCTCAAGGGATATTTGGATGTCAATAAAAGGGAAATAAATAGAATATTGTTAACAGTGCACACAAAGTTCTGAATGTTGTAAAATAAGTTTAAATGTGCTATCTGGTGTGCGAAGAGAAAACTGCAAACTAAACTTTTACAAGACAACAAAAAATGTGTGTTGCAGAATCTCACTCACTAGTGGGATTATTTCATTACATGACAGTAAAACAAAGCTGCACTGTTTACCCTCTTGGAGATGTGGGAGTCCATCATGAAGTTGTGGACATGTTTCTCCGCTCTGGTCAGCTCCAGCTTCCTGGCGACCACAGCCACCACCAGCACCGTGCAGCCGGCTCCCTGTGAGCATCACACAGTTAATATAATGATGTGTCAGAATCTGCCTTTCACTTATTATAGGAGAAACTGTCCGCTCACCATGATCCCAGTGAGGAGGCAGATGCTGCGACCGCAGTATGTGTGAGGCACCACGTCTCCATAACCGATGGACAAGAAGGTGACGGAGACCATCCACAGAGCCTCCATGTAGTTGCTGCTCAGGTCCCTGTAGTTGTGATGTCTTTAGGAATAACAAGAATATTATATCATTAATGTTATAAAATCTTCCATGGCTTAATTGAGTCATTTTCTGATGCTGATTATCTGACTGCTGTAGCTGAATAATGAATGACTGCTCCACCTTTACATCACTGAGGATTGTTTGCCTGTACCCACAACAGATACACAAACCAATATTTATTATCCAGTCAACATCAGGGGGTACTACGAAGCAGGATTTTCGCTTAGCGGCTAAATTCAGGGAAAACTCCGGCTTTCCGGTCCTACGAAGCTGGTTCTCTTTTTAGCAGGCTAGATCTCCATGGTAACTTATGCTGTGCGGCTAACCTGGTCGGGACCAGGTTAGGTTGCAGGCTAAGAGCTCAACTCAGTGAAAGCACCGCCTGCTGACCAATCAGAGCTCAGTGTGCGGAGTTTAAAGCGATCAAGTCGTATTACAGGAGAAAGGAAATGCAGAAAAGCTGCCGTCGCAGGAAAGACGGCCGGCAAAAATCACCGACTGTGTGAACGTGAACATTAATAGAATATCACCTCCCATCTTCAGAGCAATCTGACTATTATAACATTAGCGTTAAGAAAGCTTACTTAAATATCTGCCACAACATAAGTAACCGGATCAAAGTAACATTAAGTACAGTCCGCGGCATATCACTTCATAATGTAGGCCTATCATATATTTTCTTATCTGAGTCAGCTGAGCCGTATCTGGCCGTGCAACACTCACAGTGTCACATAGGCCTACTGTATGCAGAAGTATTATTTTAAGCAACACATTAAGTTGACGAAACACTCGAGACAAATGTAATTAAAGTCAGATCGTGTCTTAAACCTGTTAATGTACGCATTCAAACGCTTTTTCTTTTGCCAGCTGTATTCACCTTGCAGGTGCAGACTATGTGGCTTTTATCCTGGATAAAGTGTTTAAGTCATGAATGTTTAAAGTTTAACTTCTTCATTTTTGACTAGTATTATAGTTGACTTTTCATTCAGGATGTATGACGCTGCGCTGTCAGTACGCTTCTCCATGTTTGTGATTGGTCGAATGCTCCAGATACCACCCCTTTCATGTGAACGCGCACCTAACTAGATAGGAAATGGCTGGCTTGAGCGATCCACTTGATAACCAGCGTCGTAGTACAGTTTAGCGAGAGCGCGTATGTTTTGGATTAGGCCAACCGGCTAACTCAAACATATCCAGGTTAGGTTGAACCAGCTTCGTAGTAGAGGCCCCTGGAGATATTTCTGGTTGATTATGTTGGAAAGAAGCTCAAACGTTTTCCTACGCTGATAATGTAAGAAGGAACATATGATGAAAATTGTTGCATGTGAAAAGATGCTGTGATGATTAAACATCAACAACATTGTGTTGTATTAACAATGATCTATTATAGAACAATTCTGAGAAAGCTTAAAGGTCCCCTATTATGCTCTTTTCGAACAATATATTATAGGTCTCAGATATAAACAATACATGTCTCTGAAGGGTTTTGCTTGAAATACCAAACGGATCATGCATTGTAGCATCCCATAAACCCCTCGGTTTCAGCTCTGTTTCAAAAGTGCTGATTCTGTGACACATATTTATGTATAAAAGACATACAAAAGTGGATTTAGCATAATAGGTGACCTTTAAGTGGATATACATTTGATTAATTCCTTGATTGTTGCCATGTGCTAATGCCCACCACATTACAACGTTTTTTCCTATATTATTGTCAGTTTTCTTCCCTTTGTTTTACATCTTTGGAAAAAACCGTTATATTATGAAAAAAACAACAACATCAGGAGACATTTGATCTTGTCAGTGTCATCCAGCCAGTAAACATAAAATACGGCAGAGTGAAACGTTGATTTGTTGGCTGCAGTACAAACATTTAAGTAATACTGTGTGTGCTATATCTGCTTATATTTGATGGTAATGAAATATGAAGGCCTTCAGCACCTACAGACAGACTCAGCATATATCATCACTCACCTCTCACAGACATGTAAGCCCCACGCTGCCACGATCCACAGAGACACGCTGAATATCATCAGCACCGTCCCGGGGTAGGTTGTCATCAGTGTTTTCCCCACAAACCGGGTGTTGAAGTGTATCTAAAGATCACAGACGGGATGCATTTGCGTCACGATTTTGAAAATAGGGGCCTACTTAGCCAGACTATTTAGGATAGCACCTGTCAGATTATGATTATATAATACAGAGGAGATGAGGGATAAGAACACTTGTTCTCAATCTGGCTTGATACATGGATGGTAGGTTTGGCATTGCGGTGAGGAGACAGAGGTCATTTTCATCACTCTTAAATAGCATTTATAGGGGAAGGGATTAGCCGGGTGCATACAACCAACTGTGGAAAAGAGAGCAGACAAGCAAAGGAGAGCCAGTGAGGGACATAAACCAGCATGTGGAACCACTGGGATTCATGGGAGCGAAACTGTGATAGCCACACCTCAATTGGCACACCTCTACAGAACCCTCGGCCCACCTGGACATAAGACATAAACAGATTTGCAGCAGATGAGATGTTCAAAGAGGAAGCACAGCCGTAAGCACTGTCCAACATATAAACTTTAACATGCCATGTATCAAATGCCTTAGTTTACCAGTTTGTACAATCATGAGAAAGTTGATTTTAAAGGTCCCCTATTATACTGTTTTTCATCAATATATTATAAGTCTCAGATATATACAAAACATGTCTCTGAAGTGTTTGGCTCAAAATACCAAACAGATCATTGCAGCATCCCATAATCCCCTCTGTTTCAGCCCTGTTTCAAAAGTGCTGATTCTCTGTCTCTTACTTTAGATGAAAATAAGGAGCCCCTCCCCACGCCCCTCTGAGAGAGATTTGGTTAAAAAGAACATAATGGTGCTCTAGGAGGAGATTCAGGTGATAAGGTGGGCGGGTGTTACCTTGGTTGGTGATTGGCTAATGGTTACACAAGCCAAAAAAACGTTATGACATCATAAAGTGACCAAAACCTGATCAGCTCATTTTCAGACAGGTTTTTATAGAAATGGATCAGGAC
Source organism: Gymnodraco acuticeps (assembly GCF_902827175.1). Lineage (NCBI taxonomy): Eukaryota > Metazoa > Chordata > Actinopteri > Perciformes > Bathydraconidae > Gymnodraco > Gymnodraco acuticeps. Next base: position 1,608,871 of record NW_022989947.1, on the reverse strand, counting down.
AAAAAGTGAGCAAATCTTTTTTCCTGAAACGTTCAGAATCTCTTTACACAGAGGGGGACACATGTTTATGTATAAAATACATGAAAAAGTGGATTTTGCATAATAGGTGACCTTTAAAGTACAATACTCAGCTGAATCCAGATCCTGCGGGGCGACCTCTCACCTTATTGAGCGCTCCAATGCTGCGGGATGCGGTGTCAGTGAAGAGGCGGCTGTGCAGCATCATGGCGCGGCCCAGCAGGTAGAGCCTGAGGAACATGGGCAGAGCCAGGATGATCTCCAGCTCCGTCTCCGACAGCGACAGGCGGGCGGGGGTGTGCTGGAAGGTCTGCTGGAAGTATGCCATCAGCCCCACTGGATAGGGATGAATGACCACCACCGACAGCTCCAGGGCTACCAGAGCCACACGGTCAGTCGTCAGGGCAATCCACCAATCCTCTGCACCAATGTCGTGAACATAGAGCTACCGGAGAGGTGGGAAGAGTCAATTAAAGTGAACCAAGATTAAACTGGACAAAAGAGACGGCTGTAGCCAATCTTGATGTGTGCCTTCACCGTGGTCATGTGACCTAGATAGTGGGGTCACAGGTGAACAGCTGGGGGATTAGAAACAGTGGAAGCAGATTTGTTTTTGTGATGATAATTCTGTTGTTTTGTTTTTTTATCACACATTTAGTGCAACAGGCTTAGGTTTTCCATCTGTATGTGACAAACCAATATTCTATGGAAGACCTTTTTTTCGCCCCTACAACGATTACATGGGAACTTCACTGATTTGACACATCTTAGTCTGGGGACTCGTCACAGGAAGTGCATATGTAGAAATTATATCAATACAGAGTTCAAGAGGGAACTGCATGTTGAAATAAAATCAATTTAGATTAATGTCACTTAAGGTTATTCTGCTCTTTTAAAACTTCACCATTTTGAGTTACAAAACGTTTCTAACTCATAATGGTAATTTTTGCTTTCTCTTTGTAAAATATAGCATTCAAGTCATTCAGATGGAACAGCGTGAGTATGAGAAATAACTTCCTGGTTTGCTGAGATTGAGGGCATAGGTGGATTATTAAAAGATGTTATAAGGCCACCAGACTTAAAGGTTGGGAAACTTTAGTTCCTTTCAATTGGACCGGTTTTAGTACAGCGAGAAATGACTATCTAAGAAGAACAATCTGTAGGAGCATTGTGCCACAGAGTTTTTAAAATAATCATTTAAAGGTGGGGTATGTCATTTATTTCAGAAACACTTTTTGTTATATTCCATGGAATGCTCCTAACATCCCGATAGCAATGAATATATTAAATGCTTTGACAATAAAGTACATAAATTAATTCATCTGTGGAAGCCGTAGTACTGTAAAAAGCACGACCAATCATCTGAGCCGGCCCGGCTAAAATAACTGGATGGCCTACCTGCCTGACAGCCTTCCATCTGTGCACAGACTTATCACGTGCCCTCATTGGTCATGTGCGCGTTCGTGTGTGTTGGAGGAGGGGCTCTGTAAGGAAGTCTGAAGGAAGGGGCAGATTTTTTCCGGTTGTGTACTTTCAAATTCTAGCGCACTCGAGCTGGTTTCTCCAAAATGACATACCCCACCTTTAAATGTGAGAAAGTTTGAAGAAAAAAAACCTGATGCAAAATTAAGAATCAACAAGTTACCTGTATCTCACAGCAGTGATACGCTATGATGAGGCCCAGCAGGATGATCGTAGACAAACTGATGATGGACTTAAGTGCGAGCGAGTAGATGGAGCTCTGTGAAAGACACACACACACACACACACACGCACACGCACACGCACACGCACACGCACACGCACACACACACACACACACACACACACACACACACCACACACACACACACACACACACACACACACACACACACACACACACACACACACACACACACACACACACACACACAACATCATTGTCAAGCTGTCTTTACAAAACTCAATCTATGAAATGGCCTCACTGATCCTCTGTAACCTTTTAATCTAACATACATTTAGATTATCCACAACATGATTTTATGGCACAGTGTGCATTTTCCTGCAGTTGTTAAGAGATCAATTCTCATACTCAGAATTGTGATACAGAACAAAACAAAATCTGGAGGTTTTTCTTTTTTTCTTTTTTTAAGAAAAAAATTGATTAAACTGATCTGTTTTCAGAAGAGATGTTGACTACACTTGTGCAGTGTGATTTTTGATTTGTTTTCGACTTTTACATTTGTATTTATTAAAGGATTTCTCAGGGTCTTAGTGAGGATTTCCTGTTTTCCTGACCTTGCTGTAGATGCTCCAGGAGAGCTCTGTCTCCATCACCATGAGCAACATCCCGAACAGCCCCACTGCCAGCGCGCAGTCGTTCAGCCTCTGCCTCCTCAGGAACAGAGCCCTCCGGTGCACCAGCCGCCAGCCGATGTTGTGGGTCTTCCAGTACGAGTCGTCTTTGCTCTCCTCCTTGTGCTTTGGGCTGGTCTGGGAAACTGGTTTCGGGGTCCGGAGCGGGACCCTCTGCTCCTGGCAGCAGGCCTCTGCCCTCAGTTGGCTCCTGGCCATGCTGGAACGTCTCATTTTGCAGCTCAAAGTCGTCATCTTTGCTGGTGATGATGATCTCTGGGAGAGTCTGGCGGTCGTGCATCTCCAAGGAAACGCTGCCCGAGGAGCGACGCCCTCTGCTCTCTACATAAGACCATAAGTGTGGTCTGCGGGGGCTCTGAAGGGGTAATGAACATGGGACGTTGGAGAAAGAGGTGACTTTCTCCAGGAGTCTCTGAGCTTCTGAGTTGTTGGCTTTGCACTGATTATTACACTCCTTGTGAGCTGGGGTCTGTTTAGTTCCTGGTGACTTTTTCTGACATTTCTTCTCTTTGCCTTTCTGTCCCTTCTTGTTGGCGCGAGGTGAAGAGGTCACATAAAGACGGCCGTTGTACAACGGAGTGGTGGCCATGGCCTGGGTTCTGTCCAGCCACACGGTGTGATCAGCTGACGGTTGGACTGTGTGGTGTATCCCACACTGAGGAGAGCAGGCCTGAGGGGGGGGAAGCACCCTGTTGGGGAGGAGGGGCCGCTGGTCCTCCATGTCCTGTCCATCCACCGCTGACAGGTGCATAGAGGGGGAGTGCTCCATGGTGAGAGGGCCTACAGGTGACGATTCACCAAAGAAGAGTTTGAACAAAGTAGGTAGAGAGGTTTAACATTTTAAACAGCAGGTGGAAGGAAAACTACAGCTACTCACATGTTTCACTCATTAGCAGCTTTGTCGTAGTATGCCAAACCTTAATGGCTCATGATAATATATATTCTTAATTGTATTATTTTGTATTTGTAAATGAATTATTTATAAATATTTGTTTCAAAACACAGATCAATAGAGTTCTAGACACAAAATGTATTGGAGAGTTTGCTAAAAAATGTTATAATACTTTTTTTTATTCCTACCTTTTCTAGTCAGGTTTTCCAGTCTGCGAAACTGTTTTTTCTGGAAAGTATTTGAGTGTTAAATCTTCTTACGGTTCTGTAGGTCACATCTGTCTGAGTCCTACGTGTAAAATCCAGTTGGACTCAAAAACACCACCTTTAAAGGCGGATGTTCAAAATGTAAAGTTGAAGGATGAAAACAAATCGAGCTTCAACACCAAGGCGCTCCGGCGGGATCAGATATCAGTATTCCAAATGTCCCAGCTCTGAATGCATGAACTTTCCAGCAATCCATTAGCAGCTTCAGCATCACGGAGCCCCTCCCAGAGATCCAAGCTGAGGTTACGAATTCGTCCTGCATATGACGACATAGTAGGTAAATACCCATGGATATCCATTACATTGTGAAGCATTTATTCCCTTGCTGGTACGTTTGTCCACCATCAGGGAATCTACCCTAAAGCTGGTGGGGCTTAATGACAGCAAAGACTCTGAGTTGCAGATGTTGCATGGAGCAAAGGCAAAGAAACGTCCTCTGTCCGTTTCTTTTTGCCGGGATTGGCAGATTTCCTCCTCCCTATGTGTGTGGGTGTGGAAATCAGCTTATAAATAAATGGGTGCCCCGGGTCGGTGTCAGAAATCTGCTCTCACAGTCTTAAAGAAAAGCCATTAAATCACTTTTCATTTGTTATTTCAATAATTGCCTCAATTGTTATTGTGGGAGGATTGCATGGGGTTGTTATAGACTTTTGTGTGTGTTTTATTTCAAATAAATATAATCTTTAAAAAAAAAAAAATCAGCAGATTATTATTGCGGTTTAATCAAGTCTGACATAGATCTGATACTTATGAGCTTATGAAATATCAAATATGTCACCCCTTAAGCGAACAATATGTACAGAGCAGGCTGGAGTATTAAAGTCATAACAATGACATTCAGCATCATTTATTTATATAAATCCTGGTGACAGATGGGTCTGCAGATAATAGAGCTCCCTCTAAACGGTAAGACCTAAGGAGCAAAGGGGTGGGCGGAGGAGTGCATCCGGATAGTAGCAGGATGAAGCAAGGCATTATTTAATCTGAAGACAACATGTATTTAAAGATGGATAGAGGCTGAAGGAGGGTGGTGGGGGGGATATGACAGCAGAGGTGGGAGAGCAAGAACATGTTTGTAAGCAGACAGTCTGCCTTCCCTGCAGATGTAAAACAGAATCTTTCTGCTTTAGCCAGATGCTGCTGTCTGGATTTTTAGATTCCTCGCACAAACAATGTCTGGAGGATCGTATTAAAATGTGAAGGAACGATTATTATTCTGTTTCCTATCTCTCCAATGAATCACATTTTTGTGGGCCTAAAGTTGCTTTCAAATGAAATTAAACTTGGTAATGAAAGCTGGTGGGTTTATGTATGTTATACGGAGGAGTGCCGTAAAGTTTGAGGCGTAAACCATCTGGAAGTCAGATATCGAGAATTTTCTCCTACAGATTTTGTCCAATCAACTTCAAATATTGTCAAATCTTAATGATGAAAAGTAATCAAATATTTATATTTCCTGGAACACCCTGCCATGTTGTTGTGGCCATTTTCAGCAATATTGAAAACAGCTTTGGTCTTATTTATCAAGTAATACATCTATTTCATCTATCAGTCTTGTTTGTTTGTATTTAACTAAGTACTACAGAAATGTATGCAGTGATTGTATTATTGGTTCATAGGTTAGAGACATTTGATTGACCCATTTTATCAAGTCATTTGAATGGACGATCAAAACGGGTCATTTGATTGTCCCATTGATACAATACATTTAATTGGAGGGTAATTTGACACTGCAGCGCCATCCGTCGTCCCACCAGCACCCCCAATGTGCATGGATGTTTGAGGACCTGCTCATCGCTTCTTGCATTTTCAATGTTGTTTTGATATTCTGCAGGCAGTGAGCTCCCAGCTGTCGGTGCCTCAGTGCATGACTGCCAACACGACAAACCCTTGCGGATAGCATTTGGTAAACAGAGACCATATCTCACATCCTTGCAGAGAACTAGATCCTAAAATATGACTGTTTAGTCTGCTGAATTCACACTCACTCTGCTGTGGTGATAAAGTCTACGAACATTCTTAAATTAAGTCCTTTTAATAACAAGACGCTGAGAGGATATATGCACATCTGCAAGCCTTCACATTAATTAAAGTCTCCAGCCAAGGGCTTGTAAATCCTGGCCGCTGTAGCTGGTAGCTAAGTATGTCAATTCCTCTTGCTTCTGTGGCCGGTAGCCAGCAGGTTTTCAATTAGTCCCTCCAATTGCAAATCATCCTTTGGCTGCGAAGAAAGTGAAATTAGATATTTTGAGTCCACTAATTGCTCTGGCTGGTAAATGGCACATCTGATTCATGCCCTGAATCTTTAGAGCGCGCCAGTTTCATCTCCTGGTCAGGATATTAATTGCTTCAGTCTGACCTGTTCGGACACATTGGTCAAAAGATAAGTCCCATTATGTAAACAGCAGTTATAATGTTTATGTTTTAAAGGTCAAAAGTGACGATTAGTGTGGAAGGAATAGTATGACGTTTTGGGAAATAGGCATATTTGCTAAGAGTTAGGTAAGAGAATCGGTGCTACGCTCTTATCTGTCTGCCAAGCCTGTTCCACATATCATATTATTCTCATCATTTAGATATGCGTTGAAATGCTCAAAGAGAGAAAGTAGAATCAGCATACAAACTATATAGAAATAAAAGGATAATAATTTGTTAGACATATGTTGTTATGAGAGCTAACGTCTTGAGGCTTAGTCTCTACTAGCATAAATCACCAACATTTCGGACCAAACGTCACAGTAGAGTTGTTTTTTTGGTATCTCCAAGAACATAGATCATGATTTGCAATTCAACATGGGGTTAAGGTAAACGTTTCAGCCTCCTTTTGGTTTCAGGACTTGCAGAAGCAGAACGTAATTGTCCATTAGGAGAACTTCATCAACTCAACTCCCTTTAAGACAAAAAGGCCACACAAATCAGATGTCACAGGCCAGTGGATGTATGTGCAGGTTCTGTCGATAGCACCCTATTAGGTGGAGGGGACGTGTCAGCGCAGGAGAGGGCCTAATCCAATCAGAAGAGTAATTAAAAACACACAGCACAGCAGCCCTGATGGCTGCATTGTCAGGGACGGCATTCAGCACTTAGCACAGAGAGGGATGAGCTCATGCCGGGTCAGAGAGATGGCTGTCTCCACTGCCGTGCAATTAGAATCACAATCAGCAAAAATAAATTAAAAGGACAGCAAATATGCAGAGAGGGGTCGCACATTGTGTTCCCAATCCTCATTCTCTCCCTCTTTATCTTCATTGAAATGGCTTTAATCCACACCTTGCTCAGTGTTTTAATTCATCTGTAATTATAATGAGTTTTGTGTCCTGATTAGTGTCTTTACAGCGTTGGCATCTTCTTGTCGTTTTATTCAGCGCTGTCTATTCCTCGTTAATTAACACCATCACCTAACTCCTCCTGCCAGCGTTGCTGAGCTCCATCCAGCATGCAGTTGGGAAACAAACCACCAGATGTCACCCACACCTTAGTGCATCCAATCTGTTTTTTTATGAAGCCTAATGAATTTTGGTTTTGGCACAGTGTCACAGTGGTGCTTGGCGCATACAGCATTGGGGATTTTTTTCCTTTGCTTTCATGAGATGAACTCAAAGTCCATTTTGCACACATTTAGGCAGCAGCATAAGGATCTCTTCTCGTGACACATTGTACGTCCTCACTCCACGCTTGATGCAGCCTTCGTGGCTTCAACCGGTGACTTAACCATCCTTCTCTTCGCCTCAGAGGGCCACTCTCCATCCTGTGTGTGCGGCCGAGCATGAATCTGAGGCTCGGGAGCGCTCTGGATGTGTGACAGGCTTCCTTGGAGAGGGGTAATTCTGAAGGGCAGAAGAAGTAATAGGGTAATCTATTATACAGTCAAACTCTTTCTTCCTCCTCTCTTGCCCCCGCCCCCGCCTTCCTCCCTCTCTCCCAGTCTTTGGTTTCTCGCTGCCTCTGCCCTTGCATCAGCATTTCGTGAGGACAAATGAGAAGTAGAGTTTATGCACATTCCCGATGCCCTCCTGCAGAGCCCAGCACTTTCGCAATTAAACTGGAGTCCATCTCCCTTATGATTCAAAACTCACCCCCCACTGAATGGGGGCAGCTCACACACACACACACACACACACACACACACACACACACTTTGAAATACAAACTTACAGACACACACTGTTCCAGTCTAGTAGTGCGTGACCGTAACCACTGGGGTGGGTTATAATGTGTAACTAAGCTGCCATATTTCATCCACCCCTAAGGCACATTAGGAGATATGAAAAGGGAATGAAAGTATACAAAATGAGTATAACACATTGGTTCACTTTGTACAATTGTCTGCTTTACATGGACAAAAGAGGAATAGAGACACAACACCCAGAGGTGATTCTTTCCCAAAAACAAAAATGTAAAGCGTGTCTGTTTTTTGTGCTCAACTTTCCACTGTTCCCTTATTTACCACACTTTATCAATTCATTCTCCATTAGTGTTTTAAATGGTTTTAAGCATCATCCTGTTCGAATGTCTTGAAAAAGGTCAACTCATGGTGAGAGACCAATAAGAAAAAAGCATCTCCCTCCTCCACCTCCTGCTATATATTCAACCCCCTTTAAACCCCCCACCCCTGACATATTGTTCTCTTGTGCGCTCCATTTTAGTCCCACCTCCCAGGGAGACAGGGAGAGAGCCCACAGCCACCATCTCCTCCTCCTCTTCCTCCTCCCCCCTCTCTCAACTCCCCGCTCTTCCAGCACACGCTCACACTCCTTCCCTCTGATGCTGACTGGATGCAGACCGGGGGATTTCCAGCAGCTTCCTAAAGCTCTCCTCCCTCCCTCCCCTCCTCCTCCTCCTCCTCCTCCTCCTCCTCCTCCTTCAGCATCCGGAGCGTCTCCTCTTCATCCTCCTCTTTCCTCCTGCTCCTCACCTCCGGGATGTGGCACTCGGTGGCTCTGCTCCTCTCTGGATTCTTTGCTTTGATCCACGGTGAGCCCGATCGCCTCTCGCTCTGTCTTTCGTTCAGTTTCCAGGAATCTCAACTGCAGCCGCGGCACTTTAGTCCGAAAGGGGGGATTCTAGAGGGAATGTATGTATGGTGTCAATTCTGTTGATGCCTGATCTATGAATACGAATTCAAAGTAAAAAAAAAAAAGACTCCGGGAGAAGAAAAGTGAGAATCTGGCTCACCTGTTTGCTTTCTTGTTTACATCTCTGGGATTACTGGTTGTTTCTTTCTGGATATATGTGCTGGGTTGACCTATGGGTTGGACCCTTCTGTTTGAGACGTTTAGACAGGTAGATTGATGCTGTGCACAGAGGCTGGTGACAGAAACAGTGTGTAGAAGAACCTGAGCAGTCATAACCTTTTATTGCTTTTCTCCTCCCATTCCACATGCCTCTCCTGGCCAGATCTGCATGTATACCAAGGGGTTTTCCCCATATGGAAAACAGGTCATAGATCAATGGAATTGTATGTATAGATCGACTCTTCCATTTAGCCTCCACTGTTGTGTTAGACGCCGTGTTGCAGCCAAGCTGACGGGGCTCGGAGCAGCAGGAGAGAATATAAAAGCTGTCAGCTGATGGCAGAGCTGAGAGGGTGAACTTTCCCTATAGGCAGAAGGACCAGCAGAGCTATTCTGTTTGTCTGTGTTTTCAAGAAGAATATTTACTACCAGAAAGTCCAACAAGAGGACAGACAAGGCACACGTTTCAGACTGCACTGCTGCACACTGAATTTTAAGATTTAAGGAAAGCTTCAGGGCTTTTCCATCACTTTGCTTCGATGACACCATCTTTCAATACCATTAGTGTGGGAACATGTCTGCCAACGCTTCCCTGGGACACAAAAGACCCTTAAACCCTGACAATTCCCATAAATAAGCATTCAAGCCTGGAACAAAAGACATCTTACACTGTTGGACAGTGTCCCACATACAGTGTGTTCTGCATCTGCTTTGCTGTTTATTGAGGTCATAAAAACGGACTGAGTGAAATCCTCCAACCCGAGACCCCATTTTTATAATTGCTCCACTATTGCACCGACTGGAGAAGTCCTAGCTGTTTTGAACACAATTTCAATATGATTCCCTGCACTTCAGCATAATATAAATGGTAGACACCTCTTGATCTCAGCAAGGATATTAAATGAGATGTGAGTTTGGATGGAGTCTAAATGTGTTATGATGGCTCACCTATGGGAAAGATAGAAGAAGCTTTAGTGATGCGACATACATTTGAATTTGGTCTGCACATTTTTGGTTGACAGTACAGTCTGCTTACCCTCCATTCATTCAATCAGTCCATTAATATCTCTAGTTCACATGGTATTTGTATCATTTCAAACTAGCCTAGTTATTTGTGCCAATCATGCGCTGATGAGGTTTCCGACTTTACTTAGATTGTTATTTGCTGACTGTTCTCCACGCTTTCTCAAATATTTCTTCTGTTTGCCGATTTTATTCTGTATTATAATTTTTGTAATACTGCTAAATAATTCAATCTAACGAAAAGGCTGGACTTCTCCTCCAGATTTGATTAGAAAAACTTAAAAGTGGAGATAAGTGTGACGAATGGAGGAAGATGGTTGTAGATCAGTTTTTTATTTCTGCTAATTTCATCCTTTAAAGCTTTTTCTCTCTTTTTCCTCTAAGACTTTTATTTGTAGCCTTGTTCGTTGGTTATTTAAAGATGAGGAGGTTCAGCTCCTAAGGGCTACATTTTCTGATTAGATCAGCAACATGTTTTCATCAATTTGAATTCATTGCCTGCAGGGGCGGATCTAGACAAATATTCATGGAGTGGCAGGAGATTTTGAGGGGTGGCATCCCCTGGCAGAAGTATATGCTGATTTAAATCGCAATCATATCAATCAATTAGGGGTGTAACGGTACACGTACCCGTACTGAAATTATTCGGTACGGGCCCTTCGGTTCGGTACACGTGTGTACTGAACGAATATAGCGTTAAACGTAAAAAATTGAGAACATGAAAAACTTTCTGGAAGTAATCTCAGTTATATATCATAGAGCGACCAAGTCATTTCATTGGACGAGAGGCATACTATGAGAGCTGGTCACAGGGATGCGTTCAAATGTAGTCAGTAATTTGAGGAACTGTCGAAATGGCGAACGCAGATAAAGTTGAGCTCGAAAATCCTCCAGCATCATTGAAGTCTCCGGTTTGGGAACATTTTGGTTTCGCAGTTACGTACAAGGATGACGGACAAAGACAGGTGGACCGAACCAAAGCTGTTAGTCGGCATTGTTCAACTACAATTTGTTACGCGGCTGGCAATACATCAAACTTGCACACTCATTTGAAAAGGCATCACCCGAACGTGAATATCCCCGGTACCAAAAGACTGAAGTGCAAACCCAACTCCCACTGGCATTTAAGCCTCCACCCACTCGCAAATAGTTCAGACCGAGCCAAAGCTATTACAAACGCCAAATATCCTTATGTTGCCATGGTAGCAAAGCGCTACCTGGCTGTATCTGCTACCTCTGTGCCTAGAGAGGGTGTTCTCCACAGCAGGAGACATTGTTAGTGCCAGCAGATCTGCCCTTTCAGCAAGCAATGTGGACAAGTTCATCTTTCTTTAGAACAACATGAAAATACAATGACAAGAAAGTCCTAATGTCAAGCTGGCTGTTTAGGTACAGTACAGTTCAAATACAGATTATTTCAGTTCATCGAAATGCTGCACCTTAATGTTTATTTTATTATATTTTGTATTTATTTGAGTGAATACATTATTCACAGTTTAATAATAATTTAAAAAACCCAAAAAATAGTTTATGTTTTGTGATAATTTTTTCTGCTGTACCGAAAACGTACCGAACCGAACCGAACCGTGACCTAAAAACCGAGGTACGTACCGAACCGAAATGTTTGTGAACCGTTACACCCCTACAATCAATGTTAACTTGGAAAGCCACAATAATAATATTTTAACTCAATGACATAGGTGATATTATTGTGGCACATCAGTAAAGCCGTACATATACATATACAGTATAAGGTGGCAGACATCATTTAATGAATTTTAATTGAACAATAACTGAATGAGTTTGTCCTTTTGTTGTTCTGTTAATGTTTTTATGTTTCATGTGGAACCTACTTGAGCAGGTCTCCCTTGTAAAAGAGTTCAATGATCTCAATGGGATTTATCTGGATAAATAAAGGTTTGAAATGAAATGAAATCACTCTTAGACCAGCAGGGGTACCAAATCTATGAAGACTGTTGCAATAAGTACATTAATTAACTGTCTCATTGATGTTTGTCTGAATGAATATGATACTATTAACAATCATATTATTCCTATCAGCTGTCAATCACTGTTAATAAATAATAATAATAATAGATTTCATTTGTTAGCGTTTTTACAGGTGCTCAAAGAAGCTTTACAGATATAGTGAAGAACTGTTATGATTCACATATTCATTTATTATTGAATAAACTATATTTTTTGGAGGAGTTAATGATGAATGTTCATCAAGATGCTTGCTCACCCTCCTTCAAATTTGAAAAACTAACTATTATACTAATTAACTAATTATATCATTATTGATATACAGTTACAACCTTGACTTTACATCAGAAAGAACAAACATTAAAGAAGTGACTAACTGCATCAGTTAGGGTTAAAAAACGTGTATTCAGCTAAAACATATACATCGCTGCAGTTATTATCCAGTGGAAAGCCCTTACCTACTGGCCTAGTTAAATCAAAGTGGTTACTTTCTGTTGGCTGGGCAGTGTAGTTTTACACACCGTCTTATTTTACTTTTTCAGGACTTAAAACTGTTTTTTGGGGGCAGACCCCCACAAAGAAAAAAAGATATACACGCATACAAGGTCATTATCTTAACAGTTTGTTATTCTCATCGAGTCATCCGTGAGCAGAGCATCAAGTTGGCATGTCTATTACAGCTGAATGCGGCGATTACTATTTTGTTCAGCAAAACGCCTCACAAACGTATTAAGATCAACAGCTGTAGTGCGTTTTGATTCAATGCTGAGTACAGCCAAACTTGACATTCTCTTCTCTGTCATTGTAGACCGCAACTACCTCATTCCTTCAGTGCTTGGGTCCGAAAGACTTCTCGTTTTGCACCGTCCCCCCGTTCAAGTGAATTCGCCACCAATCATATTTCCACTCTCGCGCCAGGGCCGGGGGAGGGGTTACAAGACTCGCGTATTGTGCTGCATTCACTTGCACTCGGACATGAGAGATGTTCTCTCATAAATGTCCGATGAGCCACAACTTTTCTTTCAAAACAAAGATGCCAACTGGGGTGGCAGCTGGGATGGCAAGGCTATTGTTTAGGGTGGCAGTTGCCACCCCATGCCACCCCGGTAGATCCGCCCCTGATTGCCTGAATGTACTCCCACCCAAAAGTCTGATTTGCTTCCTGAGCGATGCATTTATAAGGTTTTCATGAAGATTGGTGTCATTTTTTATTAATTCACTTCACAGGAAATACTCACTAATTCTGTTAATAAGACTGTTACGTATCGGTGACCTAAACATCACCTACAGGGGATCTTTATGGTGTAGAGTGCGGCTTGTTTTCACATATTTAAATGATCTTTTTGTCCTCTGCAGTGTCGGTGCAGGGTCCTCACCAGAGGAATCTGCTAAAGAACCTCCTGAAGGACTACAACCGGATGGAGCGGCCGGTGGGCAACGACTCCCACCCGCTCACCGTTATCTTCTCCCTCAGCATGATACAGATCATGGATGTGGTAGGTGTCTAGCCTCACGAACATCATCCAATCATTTAAAAATATAAAATGTTCCTCTGCATGATGAAGCTTCTTAGACATAAGGTCAAGAATCATTTGCAGCCTTTAGTTTTGTTGTGTTATTCAATACCGATAATTAGCCCAAAAAGGGAGAATTAAAATCATAATTTGAAACCAAGTAAGGCAGTATATGCCATAAACTGTAATATTAAAATGTCATTAATGAATTACAGAGTTATTTATGCAGGTAACCTTTCTGTAATCTTTATAAGGATGCTAAAAGGTGTACTACTATTTGCCTCATGATTAATGCAAATAATCTTTGAGAAAACACATTTTTTAAAAATGTTTTGCAGGATGAGAAGAATCAAGTGCTCACCTCTAACATGTGGCTACGGATGGTAAGGACCCCCGAGAAATAAGAGAATGAATTTGCAGCTATTAAAGGTTTACATGGTTTTTAAACAATAAAATACTGTTTTGATGACTTATAACAAGACGGAAAAGAAATGACTTGAGACTCGACTTGGATATGAAAGTTTAGCTTCCAATATTTGAGGTATTTCTATGATTGATATGAATTATGTTACATTTAAACTAATGGTAAATGCAATGGAGAGGTTTGCCTGTACTGTCGTCCACTGGGATACAGACTGTATTTGTGTGTGTGTGTCTGTGTTTAAGAGTTGGTTCGACCATTATCTCCAGTGGAACCAGAGTGAACATCCCGGAGTGAAAAACCTGCGCTTCACCACAGACCAGGTGTGGACACCGGACATCCTGCTCTACAACAGGTAAAACACGCATAAACACACCTCTCACACATACACATTGTATTTCAACAAGTAGTGTCACTTCCTCCCCTGCCCTTCCTCAGTGCAGATGATGACTTTGACTCCACCTTTAAGACCAATGTTCTGGTGAACTCCAGCGGCTACGCAGAGTATCTGCCTCCAGGTGAGTCCCTCCCCTTTATTTATTCATTCCTGCTCTCGCTATTCCTCATCCCTTCCTCGTCTCCCTTCGATACAGCAGCAGCAATTTTCGCTTGTCTCCCCTGTTTGTACATTTCACATCAATATTTCACAAGTATAAACAGCATCCCTGGTTACTCACTGGTTACACATTCCCAGTGTTGTGAATACCGCCTATAAATAGAATATGCTTGCTTCCTCCATTTTCCTGTTTTCACACAAACGCAAGACCAGTGCAAGTGTGAAAGAAGCACCTCCCCTGGGTTTCCACAGGTCTTTTCTCTGTCTTTTTCTTTATACACCAGATTACAACGGGCTGAGATTGAATCCCAAGGTTTAGAGGGGGTTGAAATGGCCTTCTGATGTAAAAGTTCTGAGGACATCTCAGAGAGATACGCACTATCTATTGTATTCAGCGGCCATGTTTATTAACAGGCTGCTGCTGAATGTAAATACAGCTCCGTAATGCTGCGATTTGGATCACAGCCAATTAGGGAATGGATAAAAAGACATGTCTACATTGGTGGAATATGGAGAGGGCTTTACTACATGATGGAAATGGAAAAATAATAGGCAGCAAACCAGCTATTTCAACTCCCGCACACAAGCCTGGTTGCAAGTCCTGAGGTATTTTGTGGGCTGGTGTTATCAGGAAATATAAAGGCAACAGCTCTGTGGGTGGCTGGCATGGAACAGGAGCTTGACACACAGTGAATAATTCAAAGGCGGAGGATCTCAGGTGTCTACTGCACACAATCACTTGCAGAGAAAAACCTCTCACAGCTGCAGAGGTAACGGTGTTATGGTTGGGTGTAATGGTATAACAGGAGATAGGGCATAACAGGGTTTTAGCTCATATCTTGATTGTGTGACATTGGCAAAGGGAAAATCTTGTTTCCGGGGCCTTAATGCCTTCTTGGGAAGCGATTTTCAGAATGACAGAAATTTATTTTGGGAGCCTTGCTGAGGGAGATTATTCCAAGCTGCAGAAAAACCCAGGTGTCTCATGAGTCATGTGTGAGCATTGCTTCAAGGTTACTGGATATCTGTGAGAGGCATGGTACAAAACTCACAAGCCCACAGAACAACTTTGACCTGATCAGTGTGATTATGGGTTTAGTGCCTTCAGAGTTCATAACGGTAGTAATCACACAGATATCATCCCCATGAAGCAAAGGCAAAAGCTTGGTGTCAGTTGCTGGATTGGAGGGTATATAAATATATATAGCAACCTCTGCTTTGAAGCCAGCCCTCTACCTGCTAACCTCTGCTCTCCAAAGTCTGCTTTGATTCCACTCTGAAGTCTGATTTGCATGTCAGCCTCATAACGAATGTCTTTGAGCGCTGTAAGGCTTCATTGGCATTTTGGTTCTGCCTGCGTCTGAATGTTTGAACCGGGCTTTATCCTTTTATTTCAGTAATTCATTTAAGGGCCATCGTTTGCCAGCGACCACTGCGAGGATCTTCCTTTGGGGGTGGAAACTAACGAGCAAGTGCACCTTTAGGATTTTGTGCTTGCGTGTGCCTACACATATGCATTTGGGGGCATTTATTTTGCATAATTGAATTGGTAATCTGATTAGGAAGCGCACAGTCTCATTTCTCAGTGTCACTGTTGATGTGTTCTCCTTCCGCCGAAGCTTTGCTAACAGCTGTGTGTGCAGGCAGTGACAGTGTGTGTTTGCAGAGCTAAATATCTGAAACACTGCTGGTGAAAACACTGCTTGCTTTTTTTGGTAGACATTTCTTTGATGAGAGGTTGTTTTTAATCTAGTCATTGCTTTAACTTCTTCAGTGTATTGTTGGTAGACATGACCAATGTTAATAAGAATCCATGCATCCTCTTGGTTGTGATGCAGCAGATCCTTCAGCAGTTCTTTATGAAAATGCAGCATGGTTGAGTTCAGTCCTAGTGCTGGCTGGATATGAAAAGAATGAATGAAAATCCTTGATATTCAGTGCAGGATTTCAGCAAAACACAAGTGGTCCACCGGATAATAGTCACCTCTGTACAGGAAACGGCAGGGGTAAATGTTGCTGTAATTTAGTGAATTGATTGCAGTGCTTTAACCCTCTAAAGGAATCTTTATGAGCACATGCAACGTGGACGTCCGCTGGTTCCCTTTTGACATCCAGAAGTGTGAGCTGAAGTTTGGCTCCTGGACGTATGACGGCTGGCTGCTGGACCTCCAGATGAACGATGCTGACATCTCAGGCTACATGCCCAATGGAGAGTGGGACTTAATTGGTGAGTAGGGTGATACATTTGCATTGCATCCTCATAAAACATCCAGCCACAGAGCAGTGGTCCATTCCTCTCTGTCCTTGACTGCTCTTCAGGGGTTCCTGGCACCAGAAGCGAGGCCTTCTATGACTGTTGTAAGGAGCCTTACCCCGATGTGACATTTGTTGTGACAATACGTCGGAGGACCCTGTACTACGCCCTGAACCTGCTCATCCCCTGTGTGTTGCTGTCTTCAATGACCCTGTTGATCTTTGTGCTGCCAGCCGACTCTGGGGAGAAGATCTCACTGGGTGAGTGGATAAAAAGTGCATGATGGAGGAAATACGTTGACAAAAGTAGAGCAAGAAGCTGGATACAAGAGGAGTTGTTGTTTTACGCCTCGGGTTTTAACTTTCAAATCAAATCAAATCAAGTTTTATTTATATAGCACATTTATAAACGATTTTTGTTCGAGCCAAAGTGCTGTACATATAATAAAAATAGCCTACAGTAGAGACACTTTACAGCAAATACAACAGCACAGATTGTTCAGAATATCACTTATATATATATATATATATATATATATATAACTTTGGGAACGAACTAGGTGCAGACCAGTTTGACCTTCAATGTGAGTCCATTATATCTTCATATCTAGAGTGATTCAGTGCATACATCACAGGACTAATTAGGATAAGGATTAAGATGACCTTTATTATCCCTGAGGGGAAATGCAGTTCTTCAATTGAATACAAGGGAGGTGAAACAACCTCAGTCACCTTCACACGTTTGGGGAGGTGAATGAAACGAAGAGTTTTTTAATTTTGATGGATTACTCAGCTGAAAAACGCACCAACACTCCCAATATTCAACATCCAACCATGAAGAGTTTGAATCAAATCTCCTATATGGTTCCCTATGCTCCAAGGTGTGAACGGTCAAGTATATACAGTAAAGCAAGATGGCCAAAAAAACCTAGCTTTCAAAATGTTCTTAGACTAAAGGCAAAACAATGAAGCATTGGTGCAGAAGACTTTGGGGTGGGATGAAAGGGGCAAAGTGAGAGAGGGTGAAGCTGCGAGAGTAGAGGTATAACAGGATGAAATAGAAAGATGAGAAATGCGAGGAGGAGGAACAGAGACAGATGGGAGTGGGAAGGAAGTGAAGAGGGAGCGCAGACAGGGGAAGAATTTGAAAAGGATGAGACAGGACAGCACAAAAGAGAGGGGGACGATTGATGAGGAGGTAAAGGTGGGAGACAACCCATCCTCAATATAATAGGCTGGCAGAGAGAGAGGATGCGGTGGCGCCATTGAACAGCATCTGCAAATACATTTGAATATCCGTTTCAACATGGAGCACAAGATGGATGATTTTCACATCATCAGTCAACGAAAAAAGAGACTACAGATTGTATGGTCTTGCATTGAAAGTAGAAGACGATTAATTGTATAGGCGATCAACAGAAAAGTCTTGATTATTTTTATGTCAAGCTGATCCATTTTTGTGGGGATATATTTTAGACCTTGGGTGTGTGGAACACAGAAGGACGTCGGGCAGCATTGTCAAAGCATTATCTTTAACCTCAATACAGGATGCATTACGCAGCATTTCTCTGCAGAAAATAATGCCAAGCCTTACACACACGGCCAATTAACCTATTGGTGTAATTAAGGCTAGTGAATTGATTAGAGGAAGAGAGCTTACACACTGCCTTACTGGAAAATACTCTGACACTCGGGATGATGGAGGAGACACGGGACCAAGTGGCTGGGGTCTTTATGGTGAGAGGACCATGCTCTTAAAAAGAATAAGTGTCATTTCTGAGAAATTAGGCATTATATTATATTATCATTTAAGGACATTTATATATTTATCTCTCAGCATGAGTTTAATTGAATGCTTCTGTATGGAGACATTTATGCCAACAAAGCACTCCTTAAATGTAGTCGGTCGGATAAATGAGACAGATAGCGAGGAGAAATTGAGATGGAGATGAGTTCAAGGGCAGGAGTGTGTGAGTTGTGTGTGTTTGTGTGCACGCAGATGGAGTTTGGACACATTTGCTGTGCAGAAGTGCTTTTTGCTGTAGAGGTAGAGCATGTCAAAAATAATGTACAGTATGAGCAATTGCTGGTCATTTAAATAAATTGAATGTGATCTCATCCGGATTATGATAATTAATCAACAAACTACGCACACACAAAATGTAGGTCTCAAAAGAAAGTACCACCATTGATGGCTTATGAAAATGTGGGTAAAGCATAAGGTTCTTATGTCTATCTATCTTTCTTTCTGCAGGTATCACCGTTCTGCTGTCGCTTACTGTTTTCATGTTGCTAGTGGCAGAGATCATGCCAGCTACATCGGACTCTGTTCCTCTCATAGGTACGTAAAAGACAGTTTTATGTGTGTCTATATGTTCCCAAGTGGTTCTCATGGTCTTTAATGAGCATGTTGTTTAACTGTAATTATGAAACCAAATTAAAACCTGCACTAAGGCTACAATTACTTTGAGCGATCGTCAATATGAAATCAAGATGTTTTACTCCTTTAAGATACAGCAAGTTTCCATCTGACAGCGGCAATCAATATCTGGCCTTGAGTGTTCATTTTTTACAGTAGTGATTTGTTGTGGTGTACAGTAGGAACTAGCTCCTGGTTGAACACTAGTGGTTTGTGTACTAGCATGATATCAAGCATTATCCAGCACAAAATACAGAGCTACGGCTTATGGGGATTAGTTAGTGCTGTAAACCATATATATAAACAAAAATGCTGGACGAATTGGGACTTTGACTTGACATTACACTCAAAACCACAAACGTCAACATTGTGGAGGCACGACAAAAAAGATCAGGGGATCATTAAAGTCATCGATATTTATCTTCTTGGCCCTGAGGAACACCAATGACTGTATATCATTTCCTTGGCAATCCATAAGATAGTTGTTAGTCTGAACAAACCAACCTTGTCATTTATAGAGCTACACCTGCTAGAATAGCTTAAAATCCTGGGTTTGTCACAGAGGTCTTTAAAATCTGTCCTACACAGTGGTACAAAGTAAAAGCCAACAGAATTTATTTTGCCATCTGCTTGCCTTAAAAAAAGTTATAGTCTAAATTGATTGCAGGCACGCATGCTGGGTATTATATTAAGAGAACTGGCTGCAGCCAGACACAGATGTGTCTGTCATTGCCTAAAGACACAAATCCTGGTCATTAAAAACTTTGGAAAAAATAAGTCATTATCATCAGGATGCTGCTTTCAGCACAGATCTTTTCATTAACTAACCTGATGCAGTGCATCTGTTTGTTGATTTTACAAACACTATGTGGCTTCTAGCAAGTCGTGTCGGTATCAGGTCCCAAATTGGCCTGAAGGAATTAAACAAAGGATGTGTCTTTTTGAATGAAATAGGGAATTGATTATTATTGTATTGTTACAATTCATTTTATTTTCATTGATCCAAAGCGACTTATAATAAGCGAGTGAATTAAACATGAAAGGGTATTTTAAATATAGCCTGAAACAAAGAGACCTTCACTGGTCTGTGTGCAAATTCAGAACCTACTATAAAATTACGTCATATTTCTGTTTCTACTCTGCCCAGGTCAGTACTTTGCCAGTATAATGATCATCGTTGGGATGTCCGTCATGGCCACTGTTGTCGTTCTGCAGTATCATCACCATGATCCAAATGGAGGAAACATGCCAAAATGGGTGAGCTTTATCAT
This sequence comes from Gymnodraco acuticeps, assembly GCF_902827175.1. NCBI lineage: Eukaryota > Metazoa > Chordata > Actinopteri > Perciformes > Bathydraconidae > Gymnodraco > Gymnodraco acuticeps. The sequence goes on along the minus strand of NW_022989947.1, from coordinate 1,588,660 downwards.
AACCTCAAGTGCATTATTACTTATACATCATGCTTTCCAGCTGGTTAAGCACTATAAATTGTTGTCTCCCATTTCCATCCATCCATCCATCCATCTTCTCCCGCTTATCCGTGGTCGGGTCGCGGAGGTCTCCCATTTCAGATAAGATATATTCATATTATTAATCTCAATTTCCCATCATAATTCGTATCATGCGCTGCTATTTTCAGCAACATTTCATCCATCCGTCAGTGCTACCTGTTCCCTTCTGCCAGTTTCCGCTCTCCACTAATTTCCCGACTTCTTCGGGCTGTGACTCATCGCGGTGTCAGACTGCCTGAGCGTGATCATCAAATGCCTTACAACAGACTTCAACAGGAGTGTGTTTCAAAGTGCTTTAGATACTGTATGTGGGTGGATGTTATTTGAATTTTTCTCTCACTCCTTATGATTAATGATTAAAAATGCATGAAGCCTTTTTTTATTAACAAAAGTTTTTGTTCTAATGCGCACATAAAAATGTCAATCGTGGAGAAAACGTGAAAACATGGTAGGCTTCATTTAAATGATTAGCAAATGGCTGGTTACCAAAATAATATACATTCTCTGTAATACTAATCAAATTAAATATAGGAAGGCATATTGATTGGCATATCAAAGTTGACAGGTCTACATTTGTCAATACATCTACAAAAAGCTTTGTTGCATGAGAGTGCAGATGCCGCATATATCGACAGATGGAAGGACATTAGGTTGATGGATGGCCTTTTCAGGCATTCTGTCGGCCAATTAACAAGCTAATTGATGTGGTTCAGATGAGTGCATCGAACCAGCACAGTTCATAATTGCAATTGCGGACAAAAACATCAGAGGCAACAGGGACTGTTACCTGGCCAGTAAACACACTAGGTGGAAAGTAATTGAGCAGTCATCTGGACATTAGCTTCCCATTAGATACCAACCACCCATCTGGACGCTGTTGGGCCAATATGCCCTTTTAGGGGACATGCAGTCTGTTTAGAAGGGAGTTTTGTTTCAGGATTTGTAAGAGGAGAAAAGAGGAAACAAGTAGAACACAAGCTTTACATTCGTACCAACTCGCGAGAAGCTTATCTTGCTTTAAATGTATGCTGCAGTCTATTGAGACATTATCGAAGGCGCAGTGCACTGCTATCTGACAGTGAATCTCAATAATTCCCCCCTTTAAATTGAATGCTGTCTTTGTAAGTATCGTCTTGCAGGAAATATATTTTAAGCTAAAAATCTTCGTTGCCCCACTTTAACTGGGAGACCTAGCGAGGATTTGATACTTCTACTTATACAAGCACTACTGCATTATGAAACAAGATGCAAGGGGGAAACAGCACCGACCATCAATCCAAGACAAATGAGGCTGTTCACCCATCTGAACTCGTGTAGGTGGTTTTCAATGCTTAGTTACTCTCATAGCTTTTTTAATGTTTTCTTTTACCTTCTTTAATGCTTTTGTGCTCTTTGACTCTTCTACTAGCTGTCCACCACTCTCATCTTTAAATGTTTTTAGCCGTTTTCTCATATGCAGTGGACACCAGGAAAATCACTGTCCGTAGTTTTCCTTTTCACACATGTAGAACACAACAGAGGATTGTCCGTGTCACACGTGTACTCAGTTAGCTTCAGGCAAGGGTTGGCACCGAGGGAGAACGTGTAGGAGGCATGCATTGAGTCGGATTACACCGGGGGCACATTGCCAGTTTTATAATTTGGACAACTGCATCTTTTGTTGTTCAATTCATTTTTATGACAATTTTAGCATTGGCCCTTACGTTCAGACGTTTCCAAATCTCATTCTCTCTCTAGTTAGAGATTTGGTGAGTGTTTTCCATCCAAACATTTGCATTACGACATAAAGCCCCTACGAGTAATGTCTAATTTCATGGTTGCAGTGCACGTGTGAAAGAGGCTTTAGTTTCTCTCTTCTTCTCTCTACAGGTGCAGCTGGTCTTGCTGCAGTGGGTAGCATGGTTCTTGCGTATGAAGCGACCAGGAGAGAACGATGACCCAGAACGGCCCCCGTGTGCCCCCCACTTACGGCGCTGTTCCTCGGGCTCGCAGACTGGGAGCATCACAAATCCACAAGACCCCACCCTGCATCCGCTGCACCCACAGAACCTGTCTTCTCTGCACACAGGGCCCCTCCACGCGGGGCATCCTCACCTTCATGCCCAAACCAGTGCCAACAACAACGGGAACCTTCTTTACATGGGCTACCAGAGCATGGAGGACCCTTCAATTCTCTCAGAGCCTCTCCAGAGAAATAACATGTCTGCAGGGCCTACACGTGTAGCAGGAAGCCCGCCCCCTCACCTCCCGTCTCAGTTCTGCAGCTCCCCACCACCTCCTACCCCCAACATGGATACTGTAGGCTGCCCCAGCACAGTGTCCAGTGGGGGGGGCTTTGGAGGTGGAACCGGAGGTTGCTTGAATGCAGGTATAGGAGACCCACAGTTACAGGCCATCTTGGAGGAGGTGCGTTACATGGCAGACCATTTCCGGGAGCAGGACGAAACCGAGAGCGTTGCAGACCAGTGGAAATTTGCAGGCGCTGTGATTGATCGTTTGTGTTTGGTGGCGTTCAGCATTTTCAACATCATTTGCACCATCTCTATCCTCATGTCTGCTCCGAACTTTGCGACTGCTGTTTCAAAAGACTTTGTATGAAAGCAAAAAGGAAAAAAATGAAGAGAAGCGTGAAGGAAAGGATGAGGGAAATTAAATATAGGCTGAAGAATGGAGTGGGCCCGGATCCAAGGAAATACAATTTCCCGCGGACTGTAGGCTCTGTGATTTGTGATTGCAAGGAACTCGAAAATAGAAATAAAAAAAATGGTGTTCTTTGCAATACAATACTGTTTTGTAACTGAAATATAAGAAGAAAACAGATAAGGAAGGGAATACAGAGTATATGTTTAGGGTGAGCAGTGCTTTATCAGATTCTTGACAAGGTGAAATTCATTCTTTTTGTTAATTCAAAGTATTTTCCCACAAAATAAGGGGAACAAATGAGTCAAAAAAAGAAATAAAGAACAAGATCAGTCCAATGCAACCTCAAGCGAGAAAGCTCTTAAAGCACTGGAGAGATTTAAAGAGTAAGAGGGAAAAGCGACAGGCAGATATATAGAGATGGATAAATAAGACAGACATTGGGCTGTTTTCTTAAAGAGGGAAGACAGTTCTTCACTACCACTTTTTGAGAACGGACTGCATCATTTAAAGTGATGTGAGGCGGAGAGGGCTGGGGGAGACGAGAAATATTTTTACAGACTAGAAAAGAGTGAGTAACTAGACTTCATCTCTTGTGGCAGAGTTAGGCGGAGTAAACAGCGTGATGCCTGGATATACAAAAGTTGATGGAAGATCAGTAAGCAGAGAGGAACAGAAGAGGACCTTATCTATTCAATCACATCCATTTAATGACCGTCAAATTGAAAGACCTTGAGATAATCTTTAGGACTAATAAGCTTTTAAAGTATGAAGTCCCCTCTCTGCTTGAAAACTACTTTAAATTTCCAAGGCCTTATCTCTTTGAGACGATTGCCAATCTGCAACAATCAGCAGAGATCAAAAGCCCCTCAGCAGCGGGCACAGCGTGCAGTGCTTATCACGACCGGGAAACTGAATTAACCGGTCATCAGCAGCGCAATGCCCAGTAGCTGCACCGCGGTGGAGGCTTGAGCCAATAAGAACTCATGAGGCAGTAACCGAACGGATCTTATTGGATTTCAAATTAAACGTTTCATAACTGCAATGGGCGGTCAGGTCTTTAAAAGAACACGAGAGGCCCAAGAAAGGGTTAAGATCATGCAAAAACCCTCAAATGTGTACGGAGAAGCAACATCCAATCACATTTCTGTCTGAACCCTTCAATGATTTTCAGATTCATGAGTGATTCATATCTACCCAGAATGAAACAGATGGGAATTTTACTTCGATTAATTTCAGTAAAGTTGATTAACAGGTTTGATTTCAAAGAATGGCCTTCAGCTACAGAGCATCTGTAGAAATGTGGATACCAACAAACTAAATATGTATTTAATTAGTTTAGGTTTGAGGGGAATTGTGTTGTCTGCAAGTAGTATTAATGTTTGCTGAATGGAAGGTGGACTATAATTCATGGATGTACAAACAGTAGGTTGAATGTTAAAGATGTCCAAGGATGACTGTCCAACCTGACCAAAGTAATACAAGTTGTATTACAAAATTACAATGAACAGAGCAATTAGTCAAATGACAAACCTCATATCTCCATTCTTTGTACTCGCTGAAGCTTTGTCCAAAATCATTCTTGTTTAACTATATTGACCTTAAGCTGAAGTGAAGTATGTGTGGCACGAGTTAATAAGAGAGTGAGTTTGGACACAGCCCAATATTATAAGAGAAGGATGAGTCATTCAAAAATGAAGCTTAAAGCGAAATAGATCCAGCTGAAAGTGTACATTTAACAACTCTTCTCCGTGCAATTCAGCACAGGTAATTGCTGAGTCTATCAATGTTCAACTAACTCTAAGAGAGTGTAGCTCTCTCTTTAATATTAGTTTTCATGTGGATAGCTATTGTGCACAGCCACTGAAAATAAATATAGAATTGTCAGGAAAACATTTTCAACTGTAGGATTTTTCTGTATTTGTTCTGTATCAATAGTGGTATATTGTGTCATGCACATGAAGGTCCCCAGCCTAAAAACCCTTTAAATAACATAACTGAAAACAAATGTTTTACCAATAATTTATGTTTCTCTACATTTGTGTACGTTTTGAAACACATGCCCTGAAATTAGCAAAGTAAGCTAAGCTTTTTCTTTTTTTGCCCGATAACTACATTTCCTCAAAAAACAAGCCTTTGAAGAGAAGACCGAACTTACTGTATATTTTTCATATATTCCAAAAATCCCATAAAACAACTTAAACCTACAATAAATTCAGCCTCTCAAAGCTTCCCTACACGGCCATGGGACAGATCCTCAACCTTAAATGTTTACAATGCAGAAAAACTTAGAAAAATGTCACAAGTATAGTCGTCAAACTGTTGGACTATTTCCAGCAGTGGATTAATACACATCGGTGATTTAGCGAGTTTTTGTGTGTGTAGGATGGTAATTCACTACAGTGGCCATTTTCATTGAAATAAAGTATAATTTTACCCAGTACAACAATGTGGCTCATTAAAGTGATAAAAACAATGGAGGTCTTAGGAAAAGCTATATTATGCTTCGGTCACACAGTCAGCACTTGTTAAGAGAATAATTGTGCCGTAGGTTTTGGTATTTTCATGGGATTTTATGACAATTAGTTAAATGTACAATATCTGCAGATTCTTCTTTAAGAAATCTCTCTAGGTTTGCTTTAACACATAAATCCAATAGTCTTAATGAGTTACCTACATTCCTGATACACTATTATCACTAGTGAATTTGCATATGTATTATTTCACTCTGAACTGCTACATACAGGGTAGAGAGTGTTGTACAATTCTTTATATTTTTTTTCGTCATTTTCTGTCTCCTCTCTCGTAAGGTTTCGTAGCAGTCAAAAAGTAAACTTCTTGCCGGGAGGTTTGTAGAAGGATGTTGTCCTTCCAGCACATACTGACAACTAAACACTCACATCTGTACAGAACATTTTATCACCCTGAAAATAAAGGATTGTCTCATTTTTCTACCACCTTTGGTCTATTCCCCGTCTCTCTGATTTGACAGTGGCTGGCCCAACACCCAAAAAGAAGAGAAAAATGACAGAGAGAGGGGATAGCAGGGGGAGAGAAAGTGCTGACGCACTGTGAGAGCTGGACAGGACCTTAATTGATCACTCGTTCAGGAAGGAGAGAGGAAGGGGGGAGGGATGAGATGGGGAGGCAGAGGAAGGGAGGGTTAATGGAGGAAAGAGGGGGGCATACTAGGTAATTCATCGGATTTATGAGGGACAGAGGCAGCAGAGATGGGAGCTCAGACAAGCGTAACTCAGTCACATGCATCAAATGAAAGGCCACTGCAGTATATCACACCAAGGGAAAACATATACTGCAGAAATAAACAGAAATTAGAGACATATTTTCATGCAACCATATGTCAATCAAGTGTGGGGAATGTGTGTGGTCCTCAGTGTGTCACTCAGTCAGTGAGCCAGACAGTCAGAGGTGTATTTATAGTGTGCTGCCCTTCTTTAGCCCCGCCAAGGCGAAGGGCTGACTCTTTTTCTCTCCGAGGTCGAAAAATGTGCAGCGCTAGCAATCCTTAGATTTACTGTGTTCACTCAGATGGAATAAAAGAAGAGTGTGTGAAGATTGTGCGTGTTGTATGTGTGTCCATGGGAAAGATGAGCCTCGGGGTCTGAGTATGCATAGAATCAATTAGTTGTTTTTCTTTTTCTCTCCCCACAATTCAAATGTAATAAGAGCAGGCTGGCCTAAAGCTTTCTCCCAGCCCTCAGATATGATACCAGATGGGTAATTTAACTGAATCTCACTGGAGGCACATTTGGGCCTCATACAGATCTATTATTGTGTACACAGGGTGGCGATATAAAAGCTAAAAAGATGCCATAACTGCCAAGTATACAAATTAACTTGCAATACGTATAGACACAGACCAAAACAAAGCAATCACATGCATACAAACACATTGATCATGACCTGCATTAAACACTTGCACAACACTTTAACAGCAGGCATGTTGAACAACACATTCAGGTGCACCCACCCCTGTGCATGCACACCTGTTCTGTCCGAGGGTCCCCACGCACTCTGCTGCAAGGAAGCTCCCCGACATCTTGCGGCTGAGGCCGATCAATGCCTTTTAATTACCAAGGGCCCAAAGTGTGGGTCGATACAGCTGACGAGAAGCAGAGAGAGAGAGAGGGAGAGATGGTCCAGACGGTGATGGATGCTCACTCCTCCCAGCGAGCCTACCTACAGATGTGTCGTTAGGCTTGATTAATCCTGCCAAGCCACATTGACTCACTTTACAGACCGCTGTATAACCAGCCGGGCCGTCGCGAAGTTAAGTGGAGACGAGGTGTCCGACCTCAGGAACACCGACCTCTTAAACAATATGTCAATGGTGGCTGTGACTCCCTATGGTACGAGTGGCGACAAAACGACTACTTTTAAACTCTGAATAACAACACATACATTCATTCATGAGGTTCCTTAAAACAGATGTGTACTCAGGGACCGGAAAGCATTGGCAAAGGCATATATTCAGTTACTGTGGTTCTTTACTCTCTTTCATAACAAATCAATACAGTTTTATCTACATCGCTTGCACAGTGAATTATGAACTAACTCATCTGATCATTAATTTCTTTAAAGTTATATTCTATTTTGATTCATTATAATTGGGTTGACTCAAAGGATGATGAAAAAAAGAATGATAAAGGATAAGAAAACAATTGTTTTCACAGGGTGAGTAGAACTGAGTAAAATACTGTGCAAAATTGTGAGCCCCTGTAATGGTGCCTAATTGAAATGAGGGAAAAAGAGTGAGCAAAGTCATGGTTGAGCTGCTATGTTATGCTTTTAATGTGAGGAAACTCCAGATAAAATGCAATCAGACTGGAATAATCACGGAGTCTTATAAGGAGGCTTGTTATTTTATTTTTATTCTGTTTATTTCCCTCACAATTATAGAGGTACAATAAATCATATCAAAAGCGTGTTAATTCAAAACTGATAGAAGCTTATGTTTTGTGCTTTATGGTGATGCAAAAGTGCTGTAATTTGATGCAACTCCAGAAACTAATATTATGCATAAATGGTCATATCAATTTCATGACACACAACTAAAGTTTGTGGGACATATTTATCTTCCACAACTCACTCGTCCTTAGTTGCCTTATGTTGCAATGCAGTGCAACTCAATGGACAAAAACAAACAGGGACAATCCAGGACAGCCTTCCATAAAGGGCGTTAGGAGTCAAGACTTGAAGCTGTTAAGCCTTTTAATTATACATGACATAATTATACAAGTGTGTTATATAACACTATTTGAGATGTCAGATATTCCTATCCTGAGGAGGTGAAAAAAGCAGCTTGGATGAGAAATAAACAAGCAAGTAAAAATAAATCCGACAGTTTATGAGAGTCTTGAGTCATGCTGCAGACACACAGTTTTCACTAAATCTCAACACAGATGCATATTTAGTGGATTTTCCCTTAGGTGCTACAACCAGATAAGCAGCCACTCTAAGGATATGGCAGGGGCAAAAAGTCGACTATTCAGTAGAAGTACTAAATTAATGAGAAAAGGGATCACCTTTTTTTTTTCACAGGCAATGGTTGAATATTGTTGCCGTGTAGTGGGCTACACGGCAACAATATTCAACCATTGCCTGTTGATGTTTCTTAGGTCTTGATTCTCTGCTCTCACTTTAGACTGTTCACTAACTAAAACAGATTAAATGATGCCGGTAAGGATTGATTCAATCAGCTGGGTTTATGAAATTTATTTCTATAGTTCTTCTTTAAAGTTTATCTTTTGACTTACTATAGACATCTTGAAGGTTCAAAAATGAAGAGGTATTTTTCCACTAAATGTAGCAACACCAAAGCGTTAATATATTTGATAACAACAAAAAGTCTTACATTCAAAACAGAGCTGCAAAGACGAATCAATCAGTGGTCAAGTATTAAATATATCAACTCAATTAATTGATTTGACTACATTTTTGAGAAAAACAAAGTCAGGATTCCAGGTTTTTACATGTGAATATTTTCTGTATGTTTACTGTTCTCTGTCAGAAAATGTAATACCTTTGATTGTGGACAATTCAAGACACGGGATGGAATATTGGGCATTGAAAACAAGGATAGACATTTTTCACAATTCCATTCCATTTTATAGACCAAACATCTAATCGGTTGATACAAAAATTAAAGTAATTGTTGGTTTGAAGACTATTTAAAAATGCCCCTCAAGCGTAAATACAACAGTACCATTAGTAGGTGGAAATAGCATCAAGATTAAAACCCCTATTCGGGCAGTGTCTTGCTGTGAGAAGGAATGTTAGTATAAAGAAGCATAACAAATAAATACTCTAGTATATCGGTTTTAACCTAGAAGTTTTACATATTTTGAACTGCAAATCCTAAAATAAAAGCTTACTGTTACCCTATATCAAAAGGTGTCCAAACTTTTTTCACCGAGGGCCACATACAGAAAAATATACGAAGGGCTGGGCTGCTCACTAGAGGTATATTGCCTCATAAGTTAGACAAATCGGTACCACTTTACAATAAGACTACTCTTATACGAATAGTTTGTAATTCACTTATTGATTAGCTTGTGAACACTTTATAAATCATTAATAAGCTTTTATAAGACATGAGATAAACAGGGCAACTGTGACCGGTTGCTTGCCAAATAGTGAGCTCACATATATCTGTACTGCTAAGCCTTATATTGGCTACTTAGCTTACTTCGTCTTCTTCATCAGCCAGCATCCTTGGTATCTGTTGCTCACTGAGTTGATTCCCCCCTTCCATCTTGATGTTTCTTGGCATCTCTTATGACCATCTATGAATGAGTTACTAACATTTATAACTGCGAAAAGGGAGCCTTATTGTAAAGTATAAAACCCATTCCCATTTATGAATGAGTTATAACATTCACGCTGACCTAATACACATTTTTCACAAGAAATGCAAAGTAAGATGCAACAGAACCAAGCAAAACATTTTATTCACACATGAAGAAAATCAGGACTCAAAATAATTACTATTTAGTATGACTGATACACATATTTAAACATAAAAGCTTTTCTCAGACATAAATGAAAGACTTGACATAATGGTACTCAGTATATCCTTGAATAAGCGTCCAAGCAGTCCATCAGGGTGACCAGAGCCAAGCCAAGATGACCATTCAAGAACCTTGAGGTGTTTGTCAACGGGGGGGTGCTAGTGACTTATCCAACTGGCCCACTTTGGTACCGCTAGTAAACTGTCAACGGGGGAGGTGCTAGTGACTTATTCGACCGGCCCACTTCGGTACCGGCCCATGGGGATTCGTCCCGAACGTCCCGATGGCTGGGGTAAGCTACAGCCATACCAAGAAATGGCTTAGCCCCACCATGAAAAATGATGTTAAAGTAAGCAAAAAAAAAAGACCGCCAAATCGCGCCGAGTACATTGCACAGACAGCAGCAAGATTGATTTCAGTAGCCACTTGTCTGGAAATGTCGAAGACTAGAAACGGTTTTGAAAACTTTTGTCACGTAGTTTCATTTATTGTGTTGGCAGCTCATTCCTTACAACAGGAGGCTCAGATTGCTTATAAGAGGAAATATGAAGGGTATATTTCAAGGTTGTAATGAAATGTCATTGGGCTTTTTTACAACTAAGATTTGTTAGAAAATGTTCTCGAATGTATTTACCGGAGACCACTTTGGATATTGTTACTACACAAGGAAAAGTACTTGAAGTGGTTACCTGTTATAAATACCTTGGCATCTGGCTTGATGATTGCCTCTATTTTAAACCTCAGGTCATTAATCTGCTTAGAAAGCTGAGGGTGAAGCTAGGTTTCTTTTTCAGAAACAAGTCCTGTTTCTCACTTGAGGCCAGGAAAAGGCTCTGTGACCTTTTTACCTGTGCTGGACTATACGGTGATTTGATCTATATGAATGCACCTGCCCATTACCTGATCAAGTTAGATACCACCTATCACAGTGCGCTGAGATTTGTTACAAACTGTAAAGCACTTACTCATCACTGTACCCTGTATGCCAAGGCAAGTCTGCCATCACTTACTGTTCGGAGACTCAGTCATTGGTACATGTTCATATACAAAGCCATGCTGGGTAAACTACCACCTTACATCTGCTCACTGATATCACAGAGAGTCGCAAGTAGCTATTGCCAAAGATCCCAGGATGTGTTTTTATTACATGTACCAAGTGCTAGGACTGTTTTAGGCACTAAAGCATTTATGTGCGCAGCTCCTCTAGCTTGGAACACTTTGAAAATGAGCATTTTGGTTCCCCTGCATAATTTTAAAGCACAGCTTGATTAAATGATATTTGATACTCCTGGTACCTGTCTTGAATAAGGTACAATTGTACCCCTGTCATTATGTTGTATGTGTCCTTTTTTTTCTGTTACATGTGTAACCAATGTGCGGCAGGTCTCCCTTGTAAAAGAGATTGTGAAGTCAACTTGGAAAATCCTCACAGGAGATCAAGGGGTTAAAAAGTCGGGCTGATTGACAGAGTGGCAGCTGTCTGAAATCATTCCCTAATTGCTAATCAGCGTCTCTGCACCTTTAAAAGCAACGCACCTGAAAGAAGGGCAGTAATCAAAGCTGGAAAGGGACAAACTAAAAAGCGTGCGTCCAGCAGCAACGAACCAGCAGAAGAAACGTCAAAGAAGCAGCACTGGTGCAGCCATAACAAGCTGGAGAAGCGGCCGGTGAGAGACGAACTGTGTGTTTAGTTAAGAGTCATACAACTTGCCGTTCATGGCGCACGTTAGAACGTGCGTTCTAGTTCAGTGTCATTTGTTTGTTTGATGTCCTCAAGCTAAAGCAACATGATTGTTGATTTAAAAACGAGTGTGTTTTGTTTATTGAGATATGTAGATTGATAAAAACGGTTTGCATACTGCTAAAAATTCAGTCTATTATATTTGCATTTTTAATGAGACTGCATAAGTTAACTGTTTAAAAACATAATTCATAAAAATACACTAAGAAAGTAAAAACAATATTCACAAGTGTTAAGTATATGTAAAGCATGTATTTTTGCATTTATTATTTGATGTGCATTACAGTAATTATTTTTTATTTAAGATTTGTTACCTTACAACCTTACTACATAAGCTGTACTGCAACGACAAAAACGAAAGTAAAGAAGAACTCAAAAGAAACAAAGTTGTGGTCATTGTACGAGTGAAACCCAGTGAAAACCTCCTATGGACTGTACCATCCCTTTCAAGCGGGGAAACTGCAAATATACCCAAGGGCTTGACAGAGATCGTTGATCTCAATGGGATTTTTTACCTGGATAAATAAAGGCTACAAACATTTGAACATTGGGCTTAATAACACATGAATACTGTTATATATTTGAATATATATATTTAAGAAGTACAATAGCAGATGTTTAATTTGTGGGCCATATTTCATTATACTTTTGAATTTGCTGAGGGCCGATTCAAAATGGTCCGCGGGCCACATTTGGCACCCGGGCCGCAGTTTGGACACCCCTGCCATATATATTCCATATTAAGAAAAAAAACACAGCACATTTGCTCCTGTTAGCTACATGCAAAAGGCTACTTAGTATAAGTTTATAGTACTAAAACAGATTAACAATATGTCAATAGTCACACCTGATAGATGAGTATGGAAGTATGGTTCAAAATATACCTTCCCTCCGACTTTGGCATCAGAAAAATGGAAAGTGAGGGCAGGTGGTGAGGCTGGCAGGCTGCAGTCAGCATATAGTGCCCACGTGAGACAGCCTTAATGAGATGAGTACTTTCACCTCGGCAGTGCCAATGAATGCACACGGGTTTTTATGGGCTTGGTTCCACTGGGTGCATTAAGAGTCTCTGTATTTTTGTTTTGAATGAAAGCCTCACCTCAGTTTCCCACAGTGACCGATGTGAAGATCTGTACAGCATGTCACCATGAACATGTCAGCGTACCCGTTGCCCTGATAGAATAATGTGCTGTGGCCCTTTTATGCCGTGCTCCCTACCATGGGACCCGTTATACTGTACAGCAATGTTCCCTTTCCTGCAGACCTGAGGGCATTTTCAGACGGGACATTTGCATTGTTAAAGACTGGATAGTATGCTATGAAGCACTGCCACAAAGCATGGCTGTTCATAAATGAAGTAACTTCTAATCAGACAGTCTGTGGTCTGTTCTGTCATTTGTTCGGCTCCAAAAAAGTAGTGACGTTCTCTAAAATGTATCTCAAACCCCTTTAAGCTGCAGAAATGGGGATGAGGGGACATTATTCCTGCCAGCAAACCGTTACATCTGTTCCTTGTCACCTCTCTCCCAGCAGGCTGTACAATGCTGTTTGAAGCGTTAAGAAAAACAAAAGTTGCTTAAACACCTCATTCTGTCACATATAGACTTATAATTCAGCTTTGAACTTAGCATTTACCACAAGCGACAAAACATAAAATACATTTGCATAAATGCCTCCCACACATGAACAAATTACTCATTTAAATGTGAGGCGGTTAAAATGAACCTCGAGACTGAATGAGACTGCCATCACCTGGCTTGGCAGCTCGCAAAAGAGACATTCATCAAAAGCAATTTGTTCAGCATGGCTGTTACATTTTTGACCAATTCAAATGTAGAGATATTAGATGCGTCTTTCTTTCAGGAAGTAATTAGTCCCAGATGAGCGATCCTGTTGCTTTATCGCTTTGTCTTTATCGGAATACATGTCTTGACATTGGCGTTGTCCCACAGTAAGGAAAGGAGTCCATACATTGATAACCACAACCTGAGTGCTTCATCATTTAACAGCTGTTAAAAACCCCTGGAGCTAATTCAGATTACTGCCAACATAAAACAAAATGAGTCCATGGTTTTATGTTCTTGAGAGTGTAAATAAGTTCAGACCGACAGCTTTGTTTCCCAATATATAACTTTATTTAAAATATTGTTACAATTTATTACTCTACACAACATTTTCAAACCGTTTTTCCTTTTTCTTATATTGGTTAGTAAACCTTCATGTGTTTTTTTTAAGATATAAAATGTCCATTTTGTAGGCTAGTTCTGCATCAGGATTTTTTTAGACGCTGCCTGTGATTTAAACAGCTTTCGTGTGTAGTTAGATAATCCTCCACTCAGCTGTTCCCCACGCACACAACTAATGATCAACGGTGGCTCCAGCGTTGTACACTATAATTTCCCCAATCTTTCTAATTTCTGTTTAAATAAATAAAAGTTTTGCGTTGGAGAAACAAAAGTGCATTTTGTCCAAGAGATTTTCTCTTTCTTCTTAAAACAACTATTTACAGGTTATGCTGTAGACAGACAAACAAGGCTTAGATTTTTAATTCATGTCACTGCCTACTTGCGATGGAAAACCCCTGTGTTTCAAAGCAATGGACACAAATTAGTTACACAAAGGCTAACACTTTTTAAAACTGCACTTACATCCACCTTTCATGATAGGATCCGAAATGGAAGAGCCAGCAGCTAATGGCCTCCAAGTCGGATGCGTTATTCAGAGGTCGATAAACATCAAACCTGCACAAAAGCGCTGATGAAGACTAAACATAGCGGCTCCGACTGAAGCAACAGTGTCAAAGGAAAGCGACCGACTGGGCCGCCTCATAAATGCCGGTTCAAACACTGGACTGTGTCTGAAATGCTGTAGAATTCAAAAGAGCATACAAAATATCTGCCGCTGATGTGATGGAAATCAGCGCTGATTTGGCACACGATTCTAGAAACAGATGTGTTACCGTAGCGACAGCATTTTACAAAGGAGCGGTTTTGACGAACACAAACTTTTCAGCCTGATTCCACCATGTTTGCTGTACCATCCAACATTCGTTATCTGCTATGTCCTGCGGGGGATTCTATCATCTTTTTGTGAATAATAAGTCACTTACAAGTCAAGGCTGTCCAGCATCTCAAACACAAACACAGGTAGCCCACAGCACAGCTTACACTGACTCACAAACACGGGCCAACCACACAAAGACGTGCTTCTTAACATTCCTGTCGTCTCTCTGCTCTCACCTAAACACTGTTACAATGACATTTATTCCACCGGAAACGGACGACGGCAGTACACACACCTGTCTGTGACTGAGCGGAAGATGGCACCTGGCGCAGACGAGACAAACCGAAACACAGAAAAAAGAACAGCAGCTTTCTAAAAGCATATTCACAGCAGCATGAGCCACAGGGACAGGGAACAAACATCAAACACAAAAAACACTGCTTTGAATACATTATTGGAAGGAGTGATTGAGTTGGCTGAGAGGAATAAAAGGAACAGAGGCTGCACTGTGTTGAGCCAACGTGGTGCTGCCACGGCAACCACATCCTCCTGTGATGACGGGAGACCAACCTGGACACAAGAACGAGCCGAAGGACAGAAAAGCCAACACAGTCACACCAGCTCTATCTGCCTCTCCTCCTACGTCTCTCAAAGGGAAACATAATCCCCCTCATGGTTGAATAACTCCAATTCTTATGTCACCCATCTCTAAATTGGCTATTACTGGCTGTCAGAATGACCATCCATTGCAATTTATTTTACAATTCAGCTATCTGTGCTGTGCTTGTAAAACATACACATATTGCCTTAAGCTGTGTATAACTGATGCCTGTCCTCAGAGGCAACAACTAGATGATAAATAACAAACTATCTTTCCTTGTTACAAAATGTTGTCAAAACATAAACGCAGAGTAGCAGGGAGTCGCGTGTGTGCGTGAGTGGCTGTAAATGTTAGCTAAACAATAGGAGACGCCTCCTATTTGTCTCCATCTGTCTGGCGTCTCTGCTGTCATACAGATACAAAACACCATCTTTATTTTCTGGCTCTTTCACCGACAGCTTGTCAGACACGTCCAATCAGAGCCTAAAAGCTTATCAGCAATGTCAATGATAAACATAGAGGACATACGCACACACACACACTCACACTCACACAGCATGCTCCAAGGTAGCTGACTAAAATGATGATGTGAATTAACACGTTTATTGAACGGAAAGCTAAGCTAAACCTGACAACAAAATATAAATATTTTTAACCCCAGTGAAACTTGAACTTATGCTCTAAATGTCAGTGTGAATAAAAAATAAACATCAGTCTCCACTTCAGGTTTGTGGTTGTTGCCAGACAGTGAATCTTAAGAATGAGTCGGTATTGAATGAGCCAAGAAAAACTACTAAGCATTAAGGGGATAAACAAACTCTATTGCTTTCAGGTGAAATCAATACATTTTCAGCACACAGTTTCCATTCAGATTTGTTTTTCAGCGTGTAAACCTTCTTTATACACATTTAAAGTGAGACATGTTTTTTTTGTTAAACTGAACATCTGCGATAAGAAAAAAAAAAAGGTTATATTTTTTGTGAAATGCTGCTCTGAAACGCAAAACAATCTGTGTTGTGTGTCATATAATCATGTCATGTGCATTTACACACAACTAATACTGTACCAATGCAGGTGCAGTAGGAGGCAGACAGCTGCTTGCATTGCTATGTCTTCTAATGGTTGTGGTTGCAGTTGCACAACTTTATGCACCATCTACTCTCTGTACAACACACACACACACACACACTCGCACACACACCATCTGTCCTCCTGACGTGGTTAATGGACAAGCTGCAGAGGAGTGATACCTTTGGGTGAGTTACAGTGCCCGAGGGATCACTCTTTAAGAAGATTTCTATATCTGCTCAAAGCTTAGAACTAAATCTGTCTTACACTGCTGCTCTCTGCTGCCTGTTCAGAAAACTGCAGCTCAAGAGACGACACTCTCCTGTCCTGTTTTCATTTTCACAATCTGTGGGTCAGAACCTGTGCCATTTCAAAAACATTTTGGCCCGCCAACCTTGTTTTCCAAGAGATCATCTCTGCACAGAGAAGGACTCTTCCTCAACTTACAAGCTCTGCAAAATCACCACAATAAAACACTTGCGAGGGTGATAAATACACATACTGACAATAATGGCAGACTGCCAACAGACGTATTTCTCTGGGTAGGGTACGTTAGGCCAGAACAAAATGTGAAAAAGAGATTTGTTAGAGCAGTATGCTGTTTAGTTAGTGTTTCCTCATGTTAGATCAAGAAACCAATTATTAGAGCTTTTATATTAATCTATATTTTGTCAAAACTAAGATTGTTAAACATATACATAATTATGAACCCCCCCAACATACTATTTCAGTTAGTCGACAACGTTTTCTGACAAAGAATATTCTGACCTTACAGAGATAACATTATTTTTGTGTTAATGTCCATCATCGGTGAAAAGCATTAATTTGCTTTATTTATTTATTTATTTATCACTACCTGCTAAAGAAGTGAAACCCCCCTTTTCCTGCATCTCATCATTCATATATTCAGCTTGGTTCAGAAGCCGAGGGTCTCGGTGGATCGGTCCGAGCCGATCGATTTGGACAATCATATCACACGTCAGCTCCTTTGTGAAATGGCGATTCATTGAGGTGCTGCCTCTGCGTGAGTGGTGCCGCAGCGCTGTGCGGACCCTGCCCAGTCCCAAACCGTTTGCATGTGTTACAGCTCAACCAGGTGGCGAGAATTTGCTTGAGTCCTCAAACATCACAGGGCAGAAGCATGGAGGAAATCAACAGACACGCTACGTAGATCAAGTAAATGACATGGAAGTTGGCTTTTGTTTATTTTCCTTCATTGCTCTTCTTGCTGTGTGTATCCCTGGGGTCGGTTATGTGTGGCTATTCCAATTTTCCCAAAGTCGGTCACTTCCAGTTTGTTTTTCGGGGCATGGATCGCCTCAGTCTGTCACTCAGTTCTGTGTTTTTCGATGGGCGCTCTCTGGGGTGGCTGTGAAGATGCAAGTGGACCAGTTCTAGTTCGAGTGATGACAAATGATTTTTTAGGAAGTTGCGATCTCTCCCCCTAGGTGGCGCCATCCCTTCTGCTGCGTCTCCAGAGGAGGCAGATACTCTAGAACAGAGAGACGGTTCAGGGAACAAGGCTGAATGATGGGCGCATGCCATGTGACTTGTGAAAATACATCAGCCACTGTCTCTGCAACTGTCCCTAAGAACGCTCCCTGAACTTCAACTGTGCTTTAAATAAGGGATTTTCATTCCACAAGTTGTCCTCATCCTTCAAGTTTTCTCAGTCCTCAGCTGATCGTTATCTGTCTTTGTTCCTGTAACTCCAAAGGTCATTCCTCCTCGTGCCTTGCTTGCGTCTGTCCACATATTTCTGCTGGTCTTGTGCCATCTGACACGCGACAAATAGTTTCAACTTCCCTCTAATGCTTGGGTCTCAAGGAGATGGCCCTGATAGCATGTCACATGTGTATTAATGCATCTGTTCTGAATGCTTGTTTCACTGTGTGCTAGTAATTTACTTGCACTGGAGAAGACTCTACTCTCTCTTTAGTTAAGTACATTGTGAAGCTTTGGTGAATAGTCTATAAAAAGCAGCCCTTTCTCCACTTTGTAGTTACCCTTTGTTCCTTATAATAAAATAGGAGCAGCACAAGTGTGATACTAAAACCCAAGCGTTTCAGAGGGCAGCTTTTTAGGGCCAGGGGTAATTCAATGTCACTGAACTACAGTATCTTATAAGCTAGTTTAATGTTCACATATTTTAACATATAGAAAAAAGAAGGACAAATACTTAAAATGCTCTCCCTGTCCTTGCTCTTTGAAATGTTTGTCAGGAATTGTTGCATATTTCATGGTGCTTGGTGTGTGCTGTCATTCACAGCACTACTCAGCAGCACATCGGAATACATATTTCTTTATAATTTGCCCTTCACAACATCTAACCTTTTACCCTTCAGTTGGTGCAGTTCTTACAAAGGTATTCACTTTTCTATTGAGGAAAAATAATACTCACCATTGTTGCTGCAGTTTTTGTTGTCTTTGTCGGATGCCTCTTCCTCAACCTGAAGGCAAAGAAATCATACACAATAAATGAATAATTTTGAACAGAAGCCTGAGGAAAACATCTATTGTATCTGTGAAGAAAAAAAAAGGTAGAAATAAGCTAAGTTTAGAACTTCAAACTTGGCATGGAGTCCTGTACTTCCCACAATGAAAGAGGAAAGGAGTGGTCCTTACCTGTTTCCTCCACTTCAGCTCACAAAAGACTCGCTCAAAGCATTCGTGCATGTAGTTAAACTAGGAGAAAGAAGCAAACCGAATTAGAGGCAAGCTTTAAATACAACACAATCAGCCTGTAAAGTAACAGAGACAAGTGTTTGTTTTGTACCGCTGCAGTTATTACATGGAGTTTGACTCTTTTATGAATAACAACATGTTACTTTCACAAAATGAATAAACAAACAATAACAAAAAAACCTTCAAAGCGTGTTTAATAGCAGTGACGATGTGTGCACACTCACGTATGGAGTGAAGATCTTGACCCAGCGAGGTTTCTTCTCTCCTCTGGCGTATTCAAAGCAGAAAGCCATCCCCTCCTCATCAGTATCCCAGCGCTGCATCTCGGCCCATTCAAAAGCTATCACCTGGTTCTGAGGGAGAGAGTTCACAGCAGGTAAGATCAGAGCATAGACAGGCATACAGATGTTCGGCTTGAATTGGTTTCATTCACAATTCAATATCTAGGATTTTTTTAATTAACACTTGACCTTTTAAATATTTCTATTTGTACATCAATTACTTCCAGCATGTAACATTAAACTGCAAGAAAACGTTGTATTTATTGCATGCCTTGCATTGAACGAAGCATCAAAAAAGGAAAAAGTCTTTATGAAATGTACTAAATGGTTTGTAAAAGGTTGTTTGAAAAAGTGTAGCTTTTATTAAACGTGGCCCCCATCATCAAGATGTGTCTCCATTGTTTGTTTCGCTAAAAATGCCGGTGGCATGTTACAAATACATTTTTTTTCCCAATAATGTACTGTAACAGGGAGACAGTAATTGATATACACATGATATTTGTAAGGGTAAAGAGGGCACATCAGAATCATTTTCAGGTTCTCAAGTCCTTAAGACGAACACTCACCTCCAGCGTGCCGTCCTCGGTGCAGGCGTGCAGCTTGAAGTGATGGATGCTGATGGCTGTGATGACATGTCCCTTCCTCCTGGAGTCACAGGAGCAGTGAGGGAACGCCACCTCGTTATAGCCCTCACATGTCCGCAACAGACTCAGGTACTATCAGAGAATTAAAGAGCAAACACATCCATCACTAATACTGTAATGGCGCGTTTCCACTGCAGGCCTCGCTCGGTTTGGTTAGGCCTTATTAGGCCCGGCTCACTTTAATACTGCGCTTCCATTAGAGTTTAGGAACTGGGGTAGTTACTATAGTAACGCAGTGTAGGCGGAGCCGTGACGTCATCTTCAATGAGCGCCCCAAAAAACAACACAGCCGTTAGCTCTTAGCACTCGGAGCTCACAGCTCTTCATATCTGTTCAGAAACTAGACAAAAGTTAAACAAGTACAAACCACAGACTGTCTGTGTCATGGCGAATACAGTCGCTGGTTTATTTATGTCTGTATAGGCCGTTGTTGTGAGTGTGGACGGTCGGAGCATATATAACGTTAGCTTAGCCAAGCTCCATTTAGAAAACACGCATTTTAAAAGGGTTTTTCGCCTGCCGTCTGTCTGCAGACTTGTCAAAGCATTAATTCATGGTTTTTACTAACCGGTATCAGTATGTTGTTACTTCGGCATCATTTAGAAACGTGTATTACAATTAAATCACGGTCAAATTCTTTCACACACGAGCTACCCACAATGCAACGCGCGCCATATATATATATATATATAAATACGCCATTTTCCTGGAGGTGCAAATATCCTGGAAGTGCAAATATAAACAGCTAGCTAACGTAGCAAGGCAGAGCGCACTAGGTTTTTTTTCTGAATTAACGACCGAAGAAATCGCTGCATGTCTTCGGATTACATCACTGGACTTGAGGGGTGTGCTCTAGGTCGTTACCAGCGTAAACTAGAGCTGTGTGGGTTGTCGATAGACTGCCTGCCTGCCCTCGAAAGTGGCCTTCGTCGATTTTGGCAGCATCTACGTCTATCTTCTGGAAACACCAGGTGAATACCCCACTTGTCACAATAATATTATCATGCCATTGCATATATGTGGTATTTTAGAGTTGACTAGATATTGATTAAGGCAATAGACTATGATATTCAGTACAGGAAGCTTAGCAACACCTAGAAGGTGTACGGCTAAACCCTTGGCCTGCTTGCACCTCGTGTAAAATGGCAGATACCGGAAGTACGGTGTCGCCCTCGGCCCAATACCCGTATGTGTGTGTGAAAGAATATGTTCATCTTGTTGTAGTTGTAGCCCCCTTGCCAGCGATTCTCTCTCTAGTTTAGCATACTCAGCCCGACTCAGCCTGGTTATTCCTGGCCCTAGAACCACCATTTAGTCGGGCCAGAAAAAAGGTG
Organism: Gymnodraco acuticeps; assembly: GCF_902827175.1. NCBI lineage: Eukaryota > Metazoa > Chordata > Actinopteri > Perciformes > Bathydraconidae > Gymnodraco > Gymnodraco acuticeps. Next base: position 1,567,551 of record NW_022989947.1, on the reverse strand, counting down.
AAAAAGTAGCCCCGGGCCAAAACTAGGCCAAGTGGAAGCGCAACCAAAAACGGGCCCGCACGGCTCGGCACGCTTAAAGCGAGCTACCCGCTGCAGTGGAAACGCGCCACCAGGTTATGGCCATCTAAATAAGGTTAGATGTACATCTTCTTCTGTCAAACCCCAGTTAAAAAGCAGGGATGTGAACAGAGTTAGTAGCAATTTTTAGATGGAAGTTGAGAGAACATAATATGAGCAAAGAGGTATTTCAGTCAATGGGAAATGAGTTACATGATGCAATACTGGAACAGTGAGTGGACAGATTCTATGGTCGGATGCAAAAAGGCAAACTGTTCAGCTTTGAAAACTGACTTTACCTATAAGTATGAATTTTCTATTTGTAAACAGACAAATATTATATGTCAGATACGGCTAGGTGACAATTAAAGCCCCCCTTACAGTGTTTCCCACAGAACTGAAATATACTTGTGGTGGTAGCCGAGAACGGGGGGGGATGCTAGTGGAACACGCTCATGAACTGTTCGCCGGAGCCTCGCGGTGGGGTTCCTGCGGAGCGCATAAAGCCGACCCTTCACGCGATAGCAGAGCGAACAGGTACAGGAGAGGTAGGGTGAGGGATCATTGTCCACTAGTTCATCGATCGCAGATGGCGTCGTGCTCGCGGACGGATAATAACTAAATGAAACCTAAATGGGTCGCGTAATATCCTTTGATGGACGTTACTAAGGTCTATGTGTGGGAAACCCTGCCTTAGTTAATATTCACCAAATGTCAGTATTAACTCAATGGCTTTATCTCTTTTTACACCACATAGAGCTGAGTCCTGAAGTGTGAAAGCGATCTGATTTCCAGTCCATTTCTATGTGGTAACGTTATGGTGGTGGCTCTGGTCAGCAGGCAACAAGTGTAGTCATCCCAATCCCCCCCCTCCGAACAAAGAGTGGTCTGTGGGACTGACCGTGGCCATCTTGCGCTGCTCGGCCAGTTTCTGCAGCTGGTAGGACTTGTCCTCTGTTTTTATGAATCCCTTCTTCACATCTTCCAATGCCTAGACAGACACAGGGTGGGGTGAAGGGAAGAGATATAACAATGTATATTATTCAAGGTCACTGCATGACAATTATTATCTATCAAATATAGGGCTGCCTAAAGAGAAATAAAATGGGGCTTTTAAGAGCTCATTTTGAGGTTCAAATCAATGTTTTGCTGACTTGTTGCTCTACTAGTAGAAATCACTGTAATGGGTGACTGCTACACCTCACATGCTTTAAATGCTTCAGGAAGTGACCTTTAATGGTTAGCAGACAGCCTGCAAACTGCTGCGGTTATTTTTTGACAATTTGCATTAGAAGATTATCATTTTTTTGTCCAAATTTCAAAATGTCACATTTTTGAAAAGTTGTGCCCCAATGTAAAGTATCATTGCATCTGGTTTCTTGAAATTCAACAGTAGGATTAATTCACTAAACAGATAACCGACGTAGTACACTACACTGTAGTCAAGTAGTTAAAAACAAAGGGTGGAATAACACAGTAACTTTCCATGACCAAAAAACGGCTGAAACCGCCAACAAGTTGTAACAGTTTCAACTCGTATATAAGCGAAGGAAATAAAGAACGGGTACTGAATTTTGTGCTGAGTTCATGGCATTTGGGATTGAATTATTGTTATTACCTGGTGAAAGCAGTAGTGCAGTGCCAGCGGGTTGTCTCTTAGCAACTCCTCCTCCTGGAAGCTGAACAACCATTTTCGGAGCGCCAGGCAAGTCCCCGGCACTGCCGACGTGTAATTCTGCACATAAAGCTTGTGGGGAAACTCATTTGGTGCCAGCTTCCGCACTGCAACAAATAACATAAAGAAGGGGAAGAAAGAGGAGAAGATGAGAAAAAAGGAAAAGGGTCTGATTAGTCATTAGTTAAAATGTCATTTTATCCTTTACAAAATGTCTTGCCTAAACGTACAGTCTTAAACTCTACACAACGCTAGGCCCATTTAGCTAAACTCACCATTGTGATGATACAGGTTTTTATCTAGAAAACAATTAATATCTCTGGAAAAACACTCATAAACATCAAATACAAGCAGTTCTTACCAAAGGAGTGGTTGATGACTTCAAAAAGGGCAAAGTAGCTTGCCATAATGCTGTCCATTCCAACCTTCATCACTAACGCCTACAGGAAGAACAGAGTCAGTTAAGTTAGAAAAACATTGTTTGAGAAATACTATTGCACTATGAAAGCTCAATTCTTAGTGTGTCTACGTTTTTTTATTTTTTTTATTTTTATATATTTTTAAAAAAAATTGTATTATGAAAATGTACATTCTACACCTAGGGATTATCTTCAATACAAGTAGACATTATTTGACTTTGGATCACTTCTAGCTAAGAACTGAGAGCAAGGCCAGTTCAGATGAAGGGTAATTGTGTGAGAGCATCATGGCAGCAGACGTGTATTTCTCACCTGGTACACCTGGTCTGTGGTGCTGTTCTTGCGGACTCTGACAGAGATGGTGGTGTTGTCTGGCAGAGCTATCCGCAGCTCCACATCCGTCACTCCATTGTAGTTCTGCAAGGCAAATCAACACATAATAAGAACAGCTGAAGAGTTGCATTAACTCATGTGTGCAACCACAAGTATGTGTGCCGTGAATTCCACCAAGGATGTTGTGTTTACAGCTCAGATTGTCTGTGTTATGATTACAGAAGAAGGTTTGGTGGAAGGGTGTTGCATGGGCGAAGGAAGAACCCGTTACATTTTGGAGAGGATCCAAAGCATGGGGTGGATACACAAATTATTTTTCACTTTTGTTAACATTAAGAGATAGGACATTTGTGCTGCATTCATGCAACCCTGGAATAATGGCAAAAAAAGTTCCTTCATTGGAACAATTCCTGTGAACAACTCAAAAACAGATATCAACGTGTTGTTTAAAATGCTTTGAGCAATAATATACAAAACATTTGACTTTGTAGTTCCCATGGTTTATCCCATTTTTTGGAACATGACCAAGGAGCATGTGAATGCACCATTGGCGTTGGCGGAGCTCTACGCTCTCCGAGGGCCATATCTAGTCACATTTGTCTCAAATGCTGTCATTCCTTAAAACGCCAGAAAGGCAATGCCATTAACCGTGTAATTATTTTGGCTCTACGGTTTAAACTTTGAACTGCTGGCAGAGATGATGGCCAGATAGCTACTCTTAAGCAATTTAACTTAATTGCCATAACGGCTGATGCTTATTTTTGGCAAAATGCCACATTTTTTCATTAAAAGAAGAAGAGCTTAGTTTCAATTGCGCAAAGAAATTCCACTGAGTGGGCTCAAAAACAGACTTGGCAAATCAGATTGAACACCCTTAACCAAACAATCTGATAGATAGCCTAAACTAAAGACTCCTCTTTGAAAAGCACAGTGTAATAATCAAGCTAATGTAGTGCTATGCATATGAACTGGCTTACAAAACAAAAGATAAACATCCAGGAAAGTTTTAAAAGAGAACTCAAAGTTCAATAGAACAACTTAAACTATCACATTCATATCAAATGAATAGATGAGACGCATACCTCATCTGATTCAGAGAGAAACTCCTGCATGATGTCACTCTCCCCGATCACCCGCACAGAGCAAACTAGAGTCAAATAGAGAGCCAGAGGGAGAGAACAAGGCTAAGGTTAAGTCAATTACATAAACAAAGGAAGCTAAATGTCAATTAGTCTATATCCTGTGTTCAGCTGTACAGTATTTTCTGTGTCGGCGGAAAACTGATCGCAGCTTGTGCTTGGCCTATTTTCTTCGCCTACATGATTTCCACAGGTTATATTAAATTATGTATTCATTATCTTTGTATGCAAATTATGGATTTTGCCTGTTCTTGAAAGAACGGAGGGATAATTAATTATTATTGAAAAACAAATGGATTGGTAAATGAAAGGTTTTGTCAATGCCCATGTTGTAAAAATCAGCACAAAAACAGGTTAATACAATAGTGACCTTTTATATCAGCCTACCTCGCTCGAGATATTCCTCCAGGCCTCTACGGCGTGCATCCAGCTGCTGTTCAGACAGGGAGAAGGGCCATTTACCAGGAATCTTTGGGAAGTTGTAGTTGGAAAACTCCCTCTTTAGGTTCTGATGCAGGATGGCAAACTCCCGGTAGCGCTTTGAACACAGCTGTCTACCTGACATGTACACGTTGTACACCTATAAAAGACAGAACAGACAGATGTTTACAATCACTAACATCAAGTGTTTTCTATAGCACCATAGGAAAAAAACAGTTTTTTAGGGTAGAATAAAAGGGTACGGTAATTTGTCGATGAGAACTCACCACAAATCTCTCCGAGTGCTGCTCTACATGTTTGTATGTGGGAACAGATATAGGCACTGCCTGCTTGTCACTGTAGTCGTAGTTGATTTGGACCTCCTCTCCTCCTTCCAGTCCATCAGCCTCCTGAGCTGGGACAGACAGAACGGCCAGGACCAGCTCCTTCTCCCCCGCACGGATCAGATCCACCACCTGCTTATGGGTGGCACCTTCCACGCTCACCCCATTACTGGAGGTGAAGTGAGAGCAAGAGAAGGAAGACAGGGAGAAACAGAGAGGAAGTTAGAAAAGTTAGCAAACCATCTTTCCCCATCGTTTCACATGATCAATGTATGTAACATGGCAGATGACAGCACAACCGATCAATAATTCAGTACTAACCAGCATGAGGATTGACTGGATCTTTACCATCATGCTATGGTGCGAAATGTGTGTAGGGTAGAAACTTTTTAATATTTATAATGAATCTTTTGTCGAAATCATAATGTAATGTTGTAAAGATTGAACTTTTTCCCTCCTGATTCAAATTCCAATACTTTAAATTAGGGCTAGTGTTTTCACCATAATGGAATCTCTAAATGTGATACCTTACCTTGAAAAGTATTGATATACAAGACCATTTTCTATACCACTGTGACGAAGTTACCTTCGTCACAGTGGACTGACTGCTTCAGGCTGGGTAATTGTGTGCACCTGGTGTCCTGTGTTGTCTCCTCCCCCCCTCACCTGTGTCTTGTTGTGCTGATTAGTGTGTGTATTTAGGCTCTGTTTCCCTGTCTGTTGGGAGGCTGGTAGTGTTTTTGAGATCTTTGTGGCTGCAGGATGGGTGGAAGGAGAACAACAAGATTGAGGCTGTGAACTTTGTGCCCAGGATTTTAATAAATGCCCACGTCGGGTTATATTTTTGGACGTTCTGCCTCTACCTCCTTGCTTGGTCTGGGCCGCTCAACGGTCAGCTTCACAACCACACATAACATTTGGGACATAACGTTTAATATTTGAATATAAGATAAATATAACAAGGCTAAAGTCGTCCGCTCAAGTCATTGTGTGAACACTGAGTTGTGAGTCGTCCTGTTTATTTTGGTTTTGTCATGTTGCAGCAAATAACTAATCCACTTAATAAGCTCAGTGCCTCAATATAATATCTGACCAATGCTGCAACTTTCCATCCTGTTAATTTTCCTATTTTGGTGTGTAGTAATGTCAGTGAAAGGGCATTTTGACTCCATTGATAAACACAATGTTGGGAGTGCTGGGTAACAGGGTCAGCTCCAATGTCTCCTTCTCCTGTGGTGCTGTGAGACACCTGTGCTGTTGGCTTTACAGAGGCCAGATGGCACCGGCATCAGGTGTCTCTGCTAATCTTCCTATGAGGAACAGCGGGCAAACACAGGAGAGGAGGGTGCAAACGAGAGTGCTAGCATAGGTCGTTTCACTATATATTCCATGTCTCCAGAGATAGAGACATAGCAGCATTCCTCTTGAGTTGTTCAACTGGACAGCAACATCAGTGGTAGGAGGGGACAAAAAGGTGAAGACAGGGAGAGATGTTTTGTTTTCAACATCACTCAGATCCCATCATCCTCTTGTGAGATGAAACCGAAGCAAGGCACTGTCTGCCAGAAAGAGGAATTGGAATTGAATTAGGCTTAGTGAAAGTACAGTGAATATGATTTGACTGAATATTTAGTCCATTAGAACTGCAACACTGACAATATACATATATAAAAAGTTTAAAACTTTAAAAAACAAGCATCATTTTGAAATAATTTAAATGTATATTTTATATAGTAAAGTATAAAGTCATTAGGGTCCAAAAAACGACCACTTCCCTGATGGTCACCTGTAAAGCAGCATTGTTCTTTTTCCTTGTTCATAAAACTATAAAGTAAAAATGCTGACATATGATTCTTCTGAGTTTATGAAAAATAGTCAAGCTGGTTAATAAGTCACATGATAAGTGCAAGTCCTGTCATGTGACCAAAGAGAGATTTCACAGTTAAATGGAGTAAAAACAGGTTGAGTGAAACATTTGTGATGCCTCAGCAAGTAGAAGCAGAGTGTTCCTTGTTTTCTGTTTCTCTTCTCCCTTTTTGTAAGCAACATATGGTCAAGTGTGTAAACATGTTAAAGACATTACCATGTTTGCACTGTTCGAATCTTTAAGTTACGCTCGGTCACCCATAAACAAGGACTTCTACGAAACATATAAAAGTACTAATGTCATTGTTTAAGACAAACATTAAGTTCCTTTGAAGCTCTTTTTTAAATCAACCCTTTTTAGGACCAATGTTTTTACAACCATAGTGGGACAATTGTTGATAGTTTGGTTAACTCATCATGGAGACATTCTTAATATTAAATTAAGATATCTACCTGCTTGCAAAATTGAAAATACAGGAGGCTCTGGGGGGACATCCTTTATCTTAATTTGTATTGTAAATAACTTTAAGTATCAGTAGTACATTATTTAAATGATAGGCTAGACTCCTCTAGAGAAAAGCTGACAACAAAATGTGACCCTGACTCCTCCTGGTCTGACAGAAAGTGTCAGACAAAACAAGTGACAATCAAGTACACCGATATAGATAAGGGGCAAACACAGGAAGCCCCTTAAACTGTGCCATATAAACAACATAGGGATAGTATCGCACACACAGTATGATGTTACATTTGATGGAAAACACTGCCATCCACTGTCTTGCAACCGGGTCAACATCATACACACCTCTACTATTATGCATATGACATTACAATGTCAACAAAACTCATTTAATTTCCGTCCATAACAACGCTTAAGCAGTCACTGCGCAAAGGGCAAGCTAAACAAGACGTTAGCTACCTGGCTCTCCAGCTAGCTAAAGCTAATCAACATGCACAGCCTGTAGTCCAACTTATGTAAGCAGGTTCGCTGTTTAACTCACTAGCGTTAGCTTGGTGCAGCTACATCACCAAACGTTATGTGCGTACACTCTTAAAGTGGACAAATAACTAGTTAGCGAGGTAAACATTTACTTTTGTTGTCATTACAGATGGGTGTTCTTTAACCAGAAGACAGCTAATGTTAACTGTTTGAAACTGGACCATCACGGGCTAAACTGGGTAGCTAGCTTTACATGCTAACTACCTGGATACATTGAACAGGAGAGGCTGACTTACACCTCCAGGATCCTGTCACCCTTCGCTATCCCGGCTCGGTCTGCCGCACCTCCGGGCAGGACGGCGCTGACATGCTGCAGAGGAGCGTACAGTTCCCCGTTGATGCTACGGAGCTGTCCTCCTTCGCTGACTTGACCGCGGACGTTGAAGCCGTAGCCGGACTCGGACTTAACGATCCTCACGGTCCGCGGACCGGACGTTACCGTGATGGTAGCTGCGCTCTGGCCCGCGGTGCCCGCAGACGAACCGACGGCCGGACCGTTACGGGATGCCGCAGGGAGAACCGACTGAGTTTCATCGTCTCCTACATCCGCCATCTTATCCACAGGCCCTAGCCCCCCTTTCCAGTCGGTGTCTTATCGTAAATTCAAAACAACACTCGAGCCCTCTCCCTCAGTTAGCTTCACAGACCGACTCTGTTGTTGATAACCCGCCCCTCGGTGGCGTCACGAGACACGGCCTCACAACGTGACCTGCTGCCAGCGTCACTGGAAGTCTGGACCGTCTCATCTTTCAAATACTTAGTTACTCATCACTTCACTATTATACATTCAGTATTTGTTAAGTGATAATATGAGAAATGTATTTACAGATTTTATTAAACTGTAAAAAATTCTATCCAGAAGAATCTTTTATTTATTTTTTGAAAAAATTCGACTGAACTCTCTCAGTGAATTAACAAGAAAAAGCCAAAGTAAGCAACTAAAAAAACAACATAACTGTATCAAAATAGTTGTATTTAAATATTTGAACAATAATTTATTTGAAAATCCATTTCGCTATGCTTTTACTATTCAATCTGTTTCTTTAACTGCTATTATAAAGCAGCTATTTATCATTGTATCTTATCTCACACACAAACAAACACACACACACACACACACACACACACACACACACACACACACACACACACACACACACACACACACACACACACACACACACACACACACACACACACACACACACACACACACAAACTGAGTTGCTGTCTTGTGACACAGTTTAAAAAAGAAAAAAAACAGAGAGGGAGAAGTAATCTGTGAAGTCACCTGCTGCTGTCTTGTTTGGAATTAAAACGTCAGGTTATAAACCCTTAAGGCACATGACTACTCATTATGGCCAGAATGCATGCCGTTAAAATAATATTAGTGTTAAATATACTGAGTCACATGTAACCTAATTAATGGACTGGAGTAAAAAAAATGTACGTTGATTGAAGAAGCTGAAAGAACAAACATGTACACTAAAATAAAATATTTTAAATCAATGCTGGAATATCGTTTTGAAGAGTACCAATGCCACCAGGGATGAATGTTATTTGTATACTTGCACTTGAAAAATACTAACCAAAACATGTACTGATGTAGTCAGATAAGATAAGATGCAGATAAGTATTTAATGTTCACAATATAACTTACTGAGCATTAATTCATGAAGAATTCCATATTTAGCTGGATGCTTTCATCCACTCAACTTATTTCTACAGTATATCCTTGCATCAAGGTGGCCTATTCTGACATGCCCAGGGTGAGAGGGAGGGTAACCAGGTCAGGTCTGAAACCTGTCACAGGGCTAACACATTCAGACAACTGCATTCATAATCACACCTAAAGGCAATTTAGAACTCCCAGTCCATCAAATGTGCATATCTAGGGAACTGGGGATATCACAGGAAGACATGCAGATCTGTGAGGTGCAAGTGCCTACCATTGAGCCACGGTGCACTGCTGGCCTTATATACAAATATTTGATTTATAATACTGATTGTCTGTTTTGCATGGATAACCTCAATTAGCAAAAATAATAAAAATCATTATATAAATATATTGGAGTGTTTGACAAAACAAATGTAATAATGTACATATAAAGCTTTTAATTAAACCTAACCAATGTTTTAGGCAAGTACCACCAGTATCATAAGCGGACTAAGCTCACATTATCCAAGAAAAAAAATATTTTTTGTTACTTGATGGGATTTTAGCATACATAACTAATATATTATTCCTTCTTAGAACAATGGTCTCTTTAACAGGAAGGCAGCTCTTTATGCTGGTTCCGAAGTGGTGCTTGGATCCCTAATCTTGTGGCACATCACAATGAGGCAGCTGAGCATGTTGGTAAACTCGCTGAAGTCCACACTGTTATCCTGGTTTGTGTCCAGTTCCAGTTCCTTGGAAATGCTGTCCACAGCTGCCTTGTCATTGGCTTTCTGCAGGTGTGAAACGTGTTGTCACTGGGCATGTGCACAACTTAAAAGCATTCATCATCCTCTCCAAATGCACCACAGAGCATACATGTAAAAGAAGGCCATGCATCCTGTTGGTTGTGCAGAACGGAGATACAGAGAGGTCAGAGGTCACTTACCCCCAGCAGATCTCCAAGTTCATTCTGAAGTATCTCCTTCAGCACAGCCTTACTCAGGGTGTGATTGTCCCTCTTCTTGCAAGCGTACTTCCGACATGCTAGCTGGTTTATAAGGACATAAAGAATAAGGGGTTAAAAAGCGGCAAATATCATTTTTCCTCATTACTCAGTGTTGGTTGCATGGTATAATGGCATGGGTTCAGGTCAGGTTGGACTAATATTTTTCCTATATGTCTTCTGATGACTAACTGAAGTTTCTTAACTGCTGCTATGACTCCATCTAGAGGCAAATGATGGGTCTTTTCACTTTCTATGATGCACACTATAACATAGAGTGTGGCATTGGTCGTTTATTGGGATGTCGGCTAAGACCACATTTCTGAACAATAGGGGTGATGGTTGCAGAGGTTCAAGTGTAAATTGATTTCTGAGAATTAACCGGAAAAAACAAGGATGCAGAGACTTGAGTGATGTCAGACACTGAAGGCTTATTGACTGTTTTGGCCGGAGAATTGACAAATGACAATAGCATGGACACAGAGATGTGCCCTACTGTCATCACCAAATCTGAAGTTTCTCTATCCAAACATACTACTGAACACACCCAGAGAGGGCAACCAACATTGTTCATTAAGTCATAACACGTTGTTTCCTTTACAAGGGTGGCTGGCTCCAGGAAGTACAGTAGGAACTCTGGAAGAAAGGTTTTTTTATGACTTAGCTTTGGACATACGGCATACAGAATTTAGAGCAGAGGCCCTATCTTAACACAGCTGTCGTTACGGCAAACAAATAAATAAGCATGGATCACCTAGTAATTTTGAAGCTGTATTTCATACAAATAAAAACACAAACATTCCATTTAAGTTGTTGCATTCAAAATGACTTACTATTAGAAAACCTCTGACCAGACCAGTTAATCAAAACAATCAAAACAACATTGTTTGGATGTTTTCTCACCAAAGTGGTTTTGCATCAATTCAAGAAGATTGGAGAGTGAGACTTAGTCTTGCAGGTGCTGTCATGATACATACATCATATCTTCAACCACTCCTTCTCCCCTTGTGGTGGCTTGTTGGGGTTCTGGGTTACTTTATTTATAAAATAAATGCATTCAGGACAAAAACACAGGTAAGCCCCCCATTCACAAATGCAGTCTTACAAAGCGAAGATCTATCTATCGAAGTATTTAAGCCCTTTTATCTAAAGGATTTTGAAACAATAATAATAATAAAAAAATCTACTTATCAATGGTTCCTAAGGTTTTCTACTCCCCTCCCCTCTCTCTTATTTTCATCACACTGATTTGTTGTCCTGTGACACGGTTTTAAAACTGACTTTATTTCAAATGATATTGGTAGTTGATCTAAACTGGGACAGGCAGTCATGTGAAACCGAGGTGCTGATTTCTAATTGAAAACAACTTGTGGCAACTCACTGTGTTACATTATTAACACTTCATCAGTCATAGGAAGACTGTTATGTATTGCTCGAAAAGGAAGTCTTGCTTTAAATAGAGTGCTTTGGTAAATGCGCTCTACCTCTATGATAATAGCAGCATCAGTGACATCCTTCCTGTCATAACCTGCCATTATTTCGTTCCTTTTCTGAAGTTAATCCAGCGCTAAGATTTTAAGGCAGAAAAGCTTAGTGTCAACAAAACCTAACCACTTCAAGTGTTTGGGCAAGTATCACTATACCATGAGCTTACTCAGTCTACACTGACTTGTCTCTGCAACAATACAATATAGTACCTATTATAATTCCCCCCCACACATGCAGTAAAACACAAAGAGCACGATCATGTGTTTCAAAGAAAAACCTTTATTTCATTGTGCATTACAATATCATGTTTTGTGACTTCATGGCATTTTAGCATATTGTCATCTCTCTCACAGGAAGGCACGTCTTTATGCTGGCCCTCAGAGGACACTTGGATCCTTATTTTTTGGCAAAGTGTCCGTGGCACATCACAGTGAGGCAGGTGACCATGTGGATAAACTCCTTGAAGTCCACACTGTTGTCCTTGTTTGCGTCCAGGCCTTCGAAGAGGCGGTCCACAGCTGCCTTGTCACTGGCTTTCTGCAGGTGATAAAGTGTTGTAACTGGGCATTAGAAGTATTACAGACTGTTGTACAGTCAATATTTTTATTTATTTTTCCCCTTTCCCCCCCTCCCGGTAAATTAAATAACTAACTAAATAAAATAGATAGATACATGTATAGGTCAAAGTAAAGTAATGTAGGAGATAATATTAAAAGAACATTTATAGATAAGGGAATAAAGAATAGTAACAGTAATACTTGTACCCATATACTCACATATGTATACCCACATATACACATACACATACGTGTGTGTACATACCCACACACATGTACACATGCACATACATACACGTACCTACATACATACATGTATACAAAGACAGAACAAATCAATAAAATTAATATAACAAAGTATAGAAGTATTACAGACTGTTGTGATGGACAAATGCATGCATCCTATTGGTTGTGCAGAACTGAGATAGAGAGATGTCAGAGGTCACTTACCCCCAGCAGATCTCCAAATTCATTGTGAAGCAGCTCCTTCAGCTCTGCCTTACTCAGGGTGTTATTGTCCCCTTCCCTGCCAGCGTACTTATTGAAAGAGCCAATGAGGAGGGCCATAGCATTCTGGACGTCAGACATGATGATAGCTGATTTAAAAGGACACAAAGAATAAAGAGTTAAAAAGTCACGTTATGTAATCCTGTGTTGGTTGCATGGTATTATTATCATGGGTGCAGGACCGATTGGCTTAGTGTTTAGCCCATAAAGCTTCACACAACAAACTGAAGTCTTCTTATGCTCTCATTTAGTGCTGCTGTGTCTCCATCTAGAGGCGGAGTCTGTTCACTTTTACTGACGCACACTGTAATGGATCATGTGGCATTGTGGTCAAATTCGGAATGTTAGCAAAGAACATCATTTACATCCACAACAAGAGGGGCTGGTTCCAGGGGAGAGAAAGACACGGATTTCATAGAAATAGAACAGGAACGCTTTTATGATCATTGTACATAATACATAAAATTAGGAAGTGTCACTCAAGTTAAGTGAAGGTAAGAATCACATAATAAAAACAAGTAAAGTATTGTCGATATGAACAAGTTTCAAAATAGTTAACAAAATACAATGAAATATTGCACGATAAGAAGAGAAAATTGTGCACTGGAGGTGATCTACTTTTTTCACTAACTTAAATATGATAATTATTTTGCCTGTAATAGCTGTTTTTTCTCCTCCTGCTACAGTTCATGGCTGTATTTTTCATCCTGTAATTATAGAGACTAGTGTACACAAAGGAATGCATTATAATTGTATTCATTTTGATTTCTGGAGCAGCAGACAGTGGCTGAGTGCTTTTGTTTCTTCTGCCAGTGTTTTTCTCTGGGTTTTCCATTGAGCTGGGTAAAACTAAACCCCAGCCACTTTTATTTCCCCGTCACAGGACTCTAAAGCACGGTCTCTGCAGAGTGAGATATTGTTATGGCAACAGTTTCATCTCTATAGGTAACTCAGCTGAACTAGGTACAGAAACAGGTCAAGACTTGATTAAAGTCCCAGATGTGTGATGCCTGTTCCCTCAAAGCTGTATGTCTAAAAAGCTTTTTTCTTTCCAAAGACTCCATGAACCCCAGAGAGTCAGTTCTGGTTGCATTGTGACTCACGTGACGCTGCTCCCTCTCTGGGGTGTGGTAAGCTGAAGCTGTGGCAGCAGAGGGTTTGTAAACAGAGGGGAATTCAGGAGAAGTACAGCACAAAACAAATATCATATTACTGTTCCAATCTTTGATTTAGTTTGGATTGGAAGCAGGATGTAGATGCTAAATTCTGAATCGACAATGCCTCCGTAAAAAGCACATTCCAGACTAAAGTTAAACAGATAACTGGCACCGGAGCAACAGGAGAAATGTCCTTTGCAACGTTTGTTTCACAAGTAACTAAGAAGTCATGGTTTGCACTAAAACACATACAAAAAAAAAGATAACTCCGGAAACCCAGTAACTTTGAAGTTAGAAATGAAAAACACTGACGTTTTTGAAAAAATGTGTTTGTGCATTCCTTTTGAATGAAGTGAATGGAATCAAACATAAAAAAACAAACATTGTTTAGATGTTTTACTCACCAGAGTAGATTTGCAGAGATTTAAGAAGATCGGAGAGTGAGAGTCAGTCTTGGAGGATCTGTAGTGATGGAGAAATACATGCAAAGGATGTTTTATACTCCACCACACCCTTTATCCCTCCCTTCATAATGCTCCTTTCATCTCCAACCACTCATTCTACTCCCCTTGTGGGGCATTAGGGTCTGAGCATGACAACTGTGGGAGGACCCTATTCACTTTGGGAATTATTATTGTGCAAACAAACCACAACCTTATGCAATGGTTTGATTTATAGGTATTTTATTTTACTTTTATAATAAATAAATACAACTTTATATCTGTATAAGTATCTGGTACTAGTGCAACATGCACATGGAAGTCCTGCAAAAATGTTCAGGGGGGGTTGCAGTTATCTGACATTGTGGTATGACCTTAGAAGAAGTATGATTAGCTCAGTACCAACTGAAAACCTTGAAGATGCAAAGTTATTGAAATATTTAGTTTTCATTGAATGCACTTTCTGTGGCATGCGGGCCATTTTGCACAATTTGAAAATAAACAGGAAGTTGATCTACCCAAAATGTAAACAGTCCAATCAGCACCAACCCTCCCTTGCATGATAAGGTTTCAGGCTTGAGGACTTTTACAAGTCAATATTGACTTGAAGTCATAGCGCCACTTATGGAAAACAGGGGATCAGTTTTATGTGACAAACATCATCCAAATTACATGAAAATCACATTGTGTCATTTCCGTAGTTACTCATCAAGAAACACTGGATGTATTATTGTTGCTAGAAAATATCTGATTATACAATTTTTTAACAGTTGAATAACTATATATATTTAGCATTTTAAATCGTCATTCCTGTTTGCATTAAGGAGGACTATTTAAAAATGTATCACAAGAATCTTGTAATGTTATGATCTAGTTAGTTATAGTCATATTAAGTCTGTTAAAAACATGTAGAAGTATAGCGGGGTGTGCTCTTTAAGAGTTTTACAAAGCAACATTTTTGTCATACTTGTTACTGCAACAGTATAATTTAAGACTTAAAAAAGTCTAAGTCTTAAAAAAAAATCTCCCCTTGCTCTTTGATGGAATGTAAAATAGGAATTTGGGATTTCATGTTAACTGTTTGTTCACTTGTTTAATCCAGATCATTTTCTTTGCATTTCACTTGTTCATTGATGATATTTTGCAAGCTGATGAACACAGCAATTACTATGTAAACTGAATCACTTTTTGTAATGATGCAGTACACAGCTGCTCCATTTAGATTTAACCTTTGTCTAAAAGAGAATCCCTGATTTGTGTACAACACTTTAGCCTCAGACCCTGCCAAAACAACTCTCTTAAGACTTGAGACAAAACACTGGGGTTTTTTCAGTAATTATTTTGTTCTTCTAAAAAAATAACTAAAGTAATATCACTTTTTTGCATGTGCATGATAAATTATAAATCCACCCTTTTGTATGAGTGTATGTTTGTCCTATTGTTTGTTTGTTTTGAGTTAAAACAGTTTTTTTTCTTCTTTTGCCCAACCAGGTATCAAATAACACTTTTAATTGTAACTGTTCCACTATTTTATTCTTTATATATAATGACTTTTTCTATTTGTATTCAATTGTTCGAGATGTGCATGATTAAAAAATGAAACTTTTGGGCACAGTGACTCACTGAGGGCCGATGTTATGGTCCTCCGGAGTTGGTCCTCCCTTTCTTGCAATTTTCTGGTGGAAGCTGTGACTCACAGCCATGTCCCTGAAGCTCATGAGTCACGCTGCAGAGACCAGAAATCAGAGACATAAAATCTGCACGGTGGCAACTCTCTGTGCTTGTATTCTTCAATGTGTTGTGTGTGGTCTGTTGCATGACTTTGAGTTAGAGATATCAAAGGTCTTTCCTGCTGTCTGTCCTCTTTAGAAAGGCTGCAATTGTTTTGGTCTCTAATTAACAACTTCAATCAAAGTCCAGCAGGCCTACAGATCATAGGATAGAAATCAAGTCACTGTCGCCATCTCTCATTTACCAAAATCTGAGATTCGTAAGCACTGTCCTTTTAGCTTTGCAGAAAACTCCACTCAAACATTTTTCTCTGTTTTTTTCCATACCCAAGTCTGCCAAACAGTACCCATGGAAACCACATCCTGTTTTAATTCCAGCTGTGAGTCATATGAAACTATTTGCAGTACAGCCAAATACTCATGGCTAACATCATGATTACACTCTTGTGCCATCTAGTGGTCAAGCAGATGAACACTGACGAGAACGTTTATTTTCCTTGCAGCCATGTTACTTAAAAACAGATGTCCCAACTTGACCTAAAACGCCCTTACCAGCAGTACCCTTACCAACATCCAATGTTAGTAGTCACAAATCTCCACAATAAACCCCACCCCACCCTCTGAAATAGTTGACCATAAACAAAAAATGAGGTTGCAAAGGAGGTAGAATTTGGGTTTTGGTGGCATTTTAAGCCTTTTTTAGAGCGACAAAGTAGAAAGATGATGGAAAGTAATACAAAGAAAAAAGGCGTGTGTCAAGAAACAAAAGTTCCCATAGTAGTGGCTCACATTTAAGTGATAGGAAACAAAACACAGACACAAAGAACATGACCTTTTTTATATTTCAGCATGCTCACAATAGTTTGAAGTCATTTCCCTCTGCAGCAGCTTCAACCCGGATGTTGGAAGGGTTTGGTGCGTTCAGAACATCATTGTTTTATTGTTTAGCAGATTGAATTGTCCACAGAGAGGGGCTGTTCTGCCTCTGTGTGTGTCCAAGGAAGGTGAAGTATGCATTAGTGAATGTTTTCTAATCTCTAAAGTGACACCAATACACACCTTCACTGTGTACCAGTTGAGAAAAAGTCAAGCTGGATGAGTTATTCCAAACTGATGAACGTTGTTAGCAAAGGTATTTCTCATTAGGGGAACAAGCTTGGGGCAGTACATTCAGTGACCTCACAGATCCAGAGTTATTCATCTTCACAAATGATTGTTTTGTTTATCTATCATTGCATTCAGTAAACCTCAAGCTCAACTAAACAAAAGGGATATTGAGAAAACAGACAGCAGAGTGGGAAGTCCCTGCTGTAAACTGAGCTGTGGGTCACATGGGTGTGATGCTTTTGTAGATGAGGGGTAAAGACACACACACACGCATGCACACACACACACACACACACACACACACACACACACACACACACACACACACACACACACACACACACACACACACACACACACACACACACACACACACACACACACACACCACACACACACACATACCATGTATACATCACTTCAGGGGACATTACATTGACTTACATGCATTTCCTGGAGACTTATCCTAACCTTAACCATAACCAACACATGCCTAACCCTTACCCTTAACCTTACCCTTACCCTTACCCTAACCCTAATCCTAAACCTAACCAAGTCTTCACCCTAAAATTAATGATTCCCCTCATGGGGATCTCCAATTTGTCCCCATAAGGGAGGCGAGTCCCCACACGTGACTGTGAAAACAGATTTAGGTCCCCACAAGTATAGTAATGCTAGGCCACACACACACACACACACACACACACACACACACACACACACACACACACACACACACACACACACACACACACACACACACACACACACACACACACACACACACACACACACACACACACACACACACACACACACACACACACACACACACACACACACACACAGCATGGTAACCTAGCAACGTTGGTATTTGTTCTGTAACCATGCACACTGGAAGGCCACAGATAGCTCTGCCCAAGGAGGTGTGGTTAAGGCTTTTAAGCATTTCCCCCCCTGATTTTTGCCTTCGAGGCAGATCTTATATGTTGCTTTTAAGAACGTTTTTATTATTGTACTCTTTTATCTCACCATTTGTATGTCTTTGTATCTGTTATCTTTGTGTTCACAAATACTATACTACTCCTACTCAGGCTGTTCAAGTTCTTCCCAGTTAACTGGGATCGTCCAACCCTGACCTCAACCGTGGGCTAAACCCTAATTTACAGGAGACATATCTTTCTAACATTTATGACTAACGTGTTAGTAAGAGCTTTTCAGTGCCAGCAGCATAGCCTGAGCAGAAGTGCTGCCTGAGATACTTTATTTAAGCAAAAAAAGCCTCTTTTCAGTTCAGAAATTGAGTCAGAAGGCGAGTGTTATTCTGATCATCTCTCTGGTGTTATCCAAATTTCACCAGACTTAAAACACAATGAAAATATTTGGTGCATGACTCACTGTGCCATGTGATTCAGCAGTCGAAATGTCTTCACAGTGCTCAGACTTGACTAGAATGCAACAACACAAAACGCACCTTTCACTAGTATAGAAGAAAACATACATAAGTGGATGTATATGTATCGTGATCAAATCTGTGATATTAACATAAACATTTTTGTGTGACACATATAAATCTAGTTTTAAATTAATCTGCAAAGATATTGTGCATTCTTTCCGTAACAGGATGCAGTTGCGTAATCCCCACTAATCTCCTTGGAGACAGACACACTGTCTTGTTGTATTTACTCTTTTATATAATTGCAACGTGGGAGAAGCCGTGGGATTCGGAACAATGAGTGTTTAGGGTCACACTAAATCACATAGCGGCTTTTTAAAAGACAAAGGCTGCTTGATTAATGGTTTGGGCGGAGAAATATCTCTCATTCCCCTCAAGTATCAACTGTTGCAACACTGACATGATAAATGTTTTAACAATGCTGTATCTGTATTCTTATTCTATATTTGATCTTATTAGAAACTGGAGGTATAACTGACAACTGTATGTGGAATTATCTTCTCAACTACACTATCATAAATACTAGTCTTGCTTGGTCTACATGATTCAGTACTTTTTTCACTTGTAGATTATGTTTTTTAGGTAGAAAAAGAAAATAATCAGGTAAAAGAAGTTTCACTAAATAAATGGATCCAGCAGGATATATAAATATGTTTTATCAGTGTCTGCTGGTTTATCTGTTCATGAATTTATCATAGTTTAGAGAGTTGCAACATCAGCTTTACAGAGAGGTGAGTTCATTACTGGAACATTCTGCACATTCCTCAGAGCAGCGATAAGCAGGACTTTATCAAACAGAGAGGGAGAGGTTTGTCTGCACTTCACACACAGGAAGCCATAAAGTACAGGTGGGAATGGCATTATAACACCTATTGTCAGTGCCACCGTTCCCAAGGGATTGTAGCCATTATGGAAAGTGCTTTTATGATTAAATGAAATAGATTTATGATAACTTGCAGGCAAACACATGTGTCAAAGTATACAGTAACTTGTGCATTTAATAACCACCACACTTGACAGGTTTGAAATTCTTCAGTATATTTAATGAACAAAACTATCTTTACAAAACTTGAAATGCTTTTTGGTTTCTTTTCCTTTCTTCCGCTGTTGTTGTTTACTTCTTCCCCTGCTTCTTCATGTGCGTCTGATAGCATTGCTCACAGGCAATGGAAAGTCCAACAACCAGAGAAACAAACTCCTCAAAATCCACCTGGCCATCACCGTTGGTGTCCAGGTCCTTCATGATTTTGTCAATAGCAGCAGGGTCCTTCTGGGACTGGGTTCAAGAAGAAATATGTTAGTTGGGCATCAACAAGAAAGCTATGTGATAAGTGATATTATAAATGAATTCTGGACATGATGCACTCTACATGTCAGTCTCTACTCACAAGGAGGAAGTTGGACAGCTCGTTCTCCATCAACTCTCTGAGCTCTCGCCGGCTCAGAGTGCCGGATCTCCCATCCTTAGAGGCGTAGCGGTGGAACACCTTGATGAGGGACTCCATGGCTGTTTCCAGTTCAGAAGGCATGGTTGCTTTCGTTCTTTAAGACTAGAAAACAGAGTTCAAATAGACAATTAATTGATGATATGATCAATTAGTTTATCTTCTTAGGGAAACTTTCAAACAAGACCTTAAAGAACTTTCATGAAAAAATGGCAGTGATACTTGATGATGAACTAATCAAATTGCTTTTACAAGAACATGGTTTACTGATGATGAGCTTATCTGAGGATTTTAACGGGCATGGGGGAATGAAATGTGAAACAAATGCTAGATTGACATGTAAACAACAATCTCCCTCCTCCGGTAAGCCTGAGCTCCATTAGGGGATCTAGCTGAGAAAGTAACAACACTTTTTTCCCAACGCCCTTCCCATTGATGAGTACTATGGGAAGTGAGAGGTCTGTTATTAGTGCTAAAATGGCCACTGGCATGAAAAATTACAACATCAACCACAAATCTCAATCCATTCTGCGCACTGTAGAATTTAAACAGTTAAAAAGTAGAAGTGGGAGGACAAACAGGGGTTGGATGTTATATGTGTTAGAGGGAATGGAAAAGTCTAGCTGAATGAGGGGGAAAATGTGCATAGTCAAAGAGGTAGTACATGTGTGCACAAGCCCACATAGTCCAACCACACCCTTTGCTGTGTACCTATATACATGGTCTCAATTGTGTGAAGATAACAAGAAAGAGACATTCCAGTGGAGTCAATTGTGATCAACTTGAGGAAAAATAGTTAGCGTGTAATAACCAATCTTCTATAATTCTTCTATAAATTTTTAAAAGATGTAAAAAAACGTTTTGATAAAGTAGAAACTTCTTCTTTATAAATGCTTCACTACAGAAAACCACTTTTACAGATAAAATGAACTAAACTACATCTATTTCTTCCCCACCCTACCGTTATTTCCTGCTGTGAAAATCCTTACAAAGCAAAGCAAAGTCAGACAAGTCCGTTAAATTCCGTTAGTTCTTACCGTCAGAGCTGAGACGTGGTCGGCGGAAGAGAGAATGTTCAGAGGTCGCGAAAAATGTGGAGCAGAGGTTTTATAGTGAGGCGACGCCCTGCTGCTGTGAGTCAACCTGCGGTGGACACTGGACCCGGGAAGAGAAGTGAGAACGGGCACCCGGTGGTGGGCGGTAACTCTAGAAACACACTTTATATTACTGTCTTGGAGTTGTTGGAACAACTTCTAATTCCTTATGAGATTACAGTTTAGTTATGAAAAGGGACTTAAATAGATATGCTACACATAGACGGATCTCTTCAGACTGTATAGAGAAAATGCGACTATAATGCGAACAATAATCGATAAATCGTCTTACAAATGAAACGTTCTTGTGCTATTTTAAAAAGTCCGTTCCTGGCACTTTACATACTGCATACGATGGTGGTCAAGATTCTTTACTTGAGTACCACACTGTCAACACGCTTAATTTCAAGTAAAAGTAGGCCTACTGCATCAAGAGTGGTACTATAGTAAAAGTACAATGTAAGATTAGGAAAATGAATTTAAAGTATTGGGAGTAATAATTTCTGATTTTTTTTTTTTTTTTAAATGTTTTAAAGCAAAGTAGCAAATCTAAGAAGCTGGAACTTTGACACAATTTTAACAAAAAACTTCAGAATTGCTGCTAATTTATTTTCTGATTCACTCATGGTTTTAGTTACTTAAATATAATGTTCGATGGTTTAATATATATCAAATAATCACATTTTTACAAGATTTTCACTTAGTATAGTTGTGTCAACATCTGAATTTATAAACTAACTATACATCTGAAAAGAAACATGTAGTGCACTAAAAGTATAACATTGATCTACAAAATGTAGTAGAGCACTGAGAGCAGAAGTATAAAGTAGTATAAAAACGAAACACTTGGGTCAAGTACTGTACTTAAGTACCTCAAATGTGTAGCCCACTTAATTACAGTACTTGAGTAAATGTAGGCCTACTTAGTTACTTCCACCACTGGTATCATACTGCACAGATTTTGTTCTCAGACTAATGCTGAATTACATCATTGCAAAATAAACAGGTTAATGAGTGACCAGAGGATTTCTTACAGATAAGCCTTTTGGACTGATGTCAACAGGAAATGATGAATGGGGCGTAATGTAATCAGCAGGTTAGCCAGTAGAATGTTACCACACAGCAACTACTGTCTCTGAGTGACTCACAGCAATCAATACAAATCATTTTTTTATCTTGGTTTTATGGAAATTATAGATAGACATGCACCCCTGCGTACTTTTAGAGTGAAGGGACGAGACAATCCTTGGTTTTCTGCTGAGCTGTCTAGTCTCCTATATGAGAGAAACTGGGCAAAGGCTAGGAAATCAGGCTCAGAGGTAGAATGGCTGCGTTTTAGGCAGCTAAGAAATAGCTTCACATCGCAAATCAAAAGTGCTAAATCAAAGTACTATCTGTCAGTTACCACAAAGAATCTGAATAATCCTGGAAAATTTTGGAAAGCCATAAAATCGATATCCACCGGTGATATCCGTAATGAGCTACCTCCGTGCCTTACCACAGCATCTGGCACTATATCGGACAGGGCCACTATGTTAAACTGTTTTAATGAGCATTTTGTGTCTTGTGGCTCTCTGTTTGATTCTGTCACTAACTCTGCTTCTGTGAACACCACAGTCTGTAACTCTGAAAAAGGTGTTTTGGAAAACCCTTTTAGTTTTACTCCTTTTACTGTTGATGTTGTTCGTGAAGTTTTAACCAAGTTAGATCCTAAGAAACCGGCTGGCCCGGACAATTTAGAGCCTTTCTTTTTAAAGATAGCTGCTGATTTTATTGCTCCACCGCTCACTACTCTTTTTAACCTCTCCCTCAGCACTAACACAATTCCAAAATTGTGGAAGTCAGCGTATGTCCTGCCTCTACTAAAAGGTGGGGAGGCCACTTTATTAAATAATTATAGGCCCATCTCAAAATTATCAGTTCTGGCTAAGGTGCTCGAACGCCTAGTGAGTGAGCAGGTAAAGGTGTTTTTATGTACAAATGACATCCTGTCTAAACATCAGTCAGGCTTCAGAAAGCAACACAGCACCATCACTGCGACAATGAAAGTGGTGAATGATGTGGCAAGTATTTTAGACAATAAGCAGAGCTGTGCAGCTCTATTTATTGACCTGTCCAAAGCGTTTGATACCGTCGATCATCGCATTTTAAAGCAGAGGCTAGCCAGTATAGGCATGTCCAGCCATGCAGTGGGGTGGTTTGAAAACTACCTCTCTGAAAGGTCCCAATAGGCGCATTCACACTGCGGTACTTTTCCCACAAAGGTTCATGTGAACTTAGTTCATGTGAACTCTTTAGTTCGCATGAACTAAGTACAGATCGCGTTCACACTGGAAAAAGTCCCTGGGGGTGGATTAGGCCAGAGGTTCTCAATTGTTTTTCAGCCAAGGACCCCTTACAAGATAGAGAATACACCAAGGACCCCCTCATTCTGATTTGTGATTTTGGGCTATATAAATAAAAATGTACTTGATTTGACTTGTATGTCCCTTGGAATAATCTGACGTAGCCTATTTTTTACACTTCTATAGTCTTAGTTATGTGAAAGAACAACACAAGAGAAATGTATTAGAAAGATATTGGATATGTATTAAAAATATTTGCACCATCTCAACACAGAATACCCATAAAACAATCAATCAATTAGCTGCAAGTAACACTGTACCTAAAGAAAATATCAAAGGGAAATCAAGAGAAAAGTGATCATTTGAAGTGCATTTCAGAACATACACACACACACACACACACACACACACACACACACACACACATACACACACACACACACACACACACACACACACACACACACACACACACACACACACACACACACACACACACACACACACACACACACACACACACACACACACACACACACACACACACACACACACACACACACCACACACACACAGGGGTTTAAAGTGGGCCGGAACGATCCAGAACAGCGTTCCGGCACCTTCGATTAATAAGTAAATAAATCTGATTGGCAGTTTCATACATAATAATGTCAAGCGAGTTCACAGGGCTGCCAACTCTCACACAATTGACATTTTTCACACGCTCTCAGCCACAAGTCCGTTTTCTCAAGCAGTGAAAAACAAATTCATAACTGATAATGTCATGGTGCGAAAAGAAGACACTACTGCACATTGCGCAACAGCAGCACCATGACCATCTGAATAGCGAGAAATATACACAAATGTATTATATTGTAACCTATTCCCATGCATGTTGCTTAAAGTAATCAGTCTCACTTCTGCGTCTCTCCCGCTCCTCTCGCGCCATGCGCACCAGGCAGGAGTGAGAGTGAGTTACCATGGTTACGGGGACGCTCTGTGTCTCTGTCGCTCTGAAACTTCTCGCGATTCCCAATAATACGTTTTTAGTAATATAACATAATTTTACAGTTTTGGTTAACATTATACAGGGTTAATGTTTCTTGATTAAATCCAAAGAGGGCAAGGTGGTGTTGTAGACATGTAGGAAATGTGTTTTAAATTACAATTTGTTCACACACACACAGAGAGAGAGAGAGAGAGAGAGAGAGAGAGGAGAGCGAAGGAGATAGAGACGAGAGGAGAGAGAGATAGATAGAGAGGGAGAAGATAGAAGAGAGAACGAGAGACGGAGGATAGAGGACAGAGAGAGGAGAGCTCGAGAGAGAAAACTGATCTGAGCTTAGGAGAGAGAGAGAAAACTTTCTGCTTGTTGCAATACTGTAGCTTATGCAATTTAGGCCTAGAAATGTTTATGTAACTTATGTGCCATTGTAGTCCATGGTTTTGAGTCTGTCTGTGTGTTGAGCGCAGCGCCGTCTGCTTTTTGCAGTACAGTAACTAAAGTAAGTTAGGACTAAGCATACCGGTAGTTTTCTGTGGACCTGTCTGTTTTTCATTTACTTCATTTGTAGCCGTAACCGGTCGTTTTAAAAATCTGTCCATCTTCGTAGTATGCTAGCCGTGTTATATATCTATGATGCTTGCAGCGGCGCTCTTTGACTGACGTAACAGTTATTGTTGTTTCCACTGTAACGCGCTTGATTTTTAAATGTATCTATATGTTAGATTTGAACGTAATCTATGAAATATTTTAGATTAAAAAATATATATATTATTTGTTGAAAAAAAAAAAAAATTAAAAAAAATGATATCATGATAATTTAAATTAATGAATCTGAAAACTTTTCACGGACCCCCTGGCAGAGTGCCACGGACCCCCGGGGGGTCGCGGACCCCACTTTGAGAACCACTGGATTAGGCAAATGAAGCCGCTGACGTCAGTTGTTCTTCTTCTGCTTTAGGTTTACTGGCAGGCCGCAAACCACTTCACGGCGTATACTGCCGCCCAAAGTCCCCGGCCAGAAGTCCCCGGAGTTGGGGACTGGCTTCAGTAGAAGCTGCTGGGACTCCCAGCAGCTTCTACTGAAGCCTTCCGAGTAAATCGCCAGAACGCCGACACCTCCTCATCTCCACCGCTCCCATGTTTTATTTTTGTGTTGCCATAAATTAGTCTCTCTGCGTTTCTGCGCTGGGCTAATGCTAATAATGCTAATGAGAGGATAATAAAATCGCGGCTTCACAAAACTTTTTGGGAGTTTTACGGGGCGTGGTTTGCAATCCGCCCAGCCAATCAGAAATATAGCTCTTTTCTCACAAGAGAGCCGCACGAAAGTCCCTGCTCTCTCTGGATGATACCGTGATGTACTGTGCAGGTCCCTCCATTAAGGAGGCTGGTGTTAAATTACAGACTGTTTTTAACATTATTCAGACTCAGCTCTCTGAATTAAAGCTTCTTTTAAATATTGAGAAAACCAAGGTAATGCTCTTTTCTAAAGCTAAAAAGACACCAGAGCATGTTTTAGATATTGTAACTACACAAGGAACACAACTTGAAGTTGTTGCCTGTTACAAATACCTTGGTATCTGGCTTGATGATTGTCTCACTTTTAAACTTCATGTCATAACCTGCTTAAAAAACCGAGGGTTAGGCTAGGTTTCTTTTACAGAAATAAGTCCTGTTTCTCGCTTGAGGCCAGGAAAAGGCTAGTCACTGTGACCTTTTTACCTGTGCTGGACTATGGTGATTTGATTTATATGAATGCACCTGCCAATTGCCTGGTCAAGTTAGATGCTGCGTATCACAGCGCGCTAAGATTTGTGACAAACTGTAAAGCATTAACGCATCACTGTACCCTGTATGCAAGGGCTGGTTTGCTTTCACTAACTGTACGGAGGCTCAGTCACTGGTACATTTTTATTTACAAAGCCATGTTAGGGAAACTTCCATCCTATATCTGCTCCCTGATCTCACGGCGAATTGTAAGTGGCTACTGCCTGAGATCGCATGCTGTAGTTTTATTAAATGTGCCAACTGCTAGGACTGTCTTAGGGAAGACAGCTTTTAGATGTGCAGCGCCACTGTCTTGGAATAGTCTGCAACTGAAATAGAAATTGAGCAATCTGGTGCCACTAAATGTTTTTAAAGCTCGGTTGGATGCTACTCAATCGGAAGCTGTTGGTACCTGTACATGTGGATAGTTATGTAAATTGTAATCCCTGTGATGATGATGTAAGATGTCCTTTTGTTGTTCTGTTAATGTTTTTATGTTTCATGTGGAACCTACTTGAGCAGGTCTCCCTTGTAAAAGAGTTCAATGATCTCAATGGGATTTATCTGGATAAATAAAGGTTTAAAAAAAAAAAAAAAAAAATTACTGTTACGTCTGTTCTCTATGAGAGGCGTATGGGCGGAAGTCAAAAGCTCTTCTAGATGTGTTTTTTGTTTTGTTTATCTTTATGAACTGCTTTAAAGCATTGATCTCGTGGAATTTGAGCATGCAGACAATTATTAAAATATATATTTTTTACTTTTCGCCTCTCTTCTATTACGAAATGTTGTTTCCATTTTGTTTCCAAGTACATCAGGTTGCCTGCTTACTTAACTATCTCATAATATTAACATTTTCTGCCACTTTATTACATCTTGCATAGTACTGATATTTTATGCTGAAATCTTAAACTTAAACGTGACTAAAAGTAACAAATACATGTATATATTACCAAATCCCACACTTCTCCCACACAAATCTTAATCCAATAACTTTATAAACATTTACATGCAAGGAGCTATTATCCAAAATGAGTACTTTTACTTTTGGTTATTTAAGTTAATTGTTATGCCAATTAGTTACTTTTACTTAAGTGAACTTAAATGCATGCCTTTTACTTCCAACAGTATTCATATTTCTGCACTGTTATTGCTAACAGTAATGTACTTCTTCGACCCTTGACTAAAAACTGACTGTTTGCTCGTTTTATTAGATGAATTGCAGCCCCTCTTGTGGTTGAAACACGGTATTACACACACAAATAAAGCTGTGTTCCTCATCAAAGAAGTCTGCATTGTTTTTCTTAAGATAGTCTTATTCTCCTGTCATGCCCATGAACAGACTGAGCAATGGATTATTTAAAAAAGAAAATATTTTTAAAAGTGGTAAAAGTATCCAGATACAAGTTAAAGTAAAACATACTGAAACATAAAAATCCTCCATTCAAAATAACAGTTCTGCATTCATAAAGTACATAAGCAGTTATTTATCCGTAGGTTTACTTGAAACATCAAAAATATGGCGATGTTATTTTTCTATATAATCTAATGTTGGATTATCAGGGACGCTTTATTGTACATGCAACAATGGCATTGCTGTTCAAAATATAGCTAATTTAATTTGTTTATTGTAACATAATTTACTTTTTGCCATCCAAAAATCAGAATTTATGTAAATTCCTTATCTGAAAAATAAACTGTCAGATCAATGTAGAGCAGCAGTAAAAGTTGTGTGTGTGTGTGTGTGTGCGTCATCTTGTGGATTTAACTTGTACAGTATGTGCCTGAGGGTCTGCATTTAGTTTCTACTGTAGCCAAACTTCATGGTTAATGGATAAGTTATATGTTTATGTGAGAATTGTTGTATTGCTGCCCAGAAAATAAACAACAATAGAGCTGCTGTTCTTCCTCTGTTATGCTCTATTGTGAAGTATTTAATTACTCAAATCCTGCCAATGGAGGTAGGCCTACTTGTATTTTATTTGAGTATTGTCATTTTAACGCTACATTATACTTCTACTCTAAGGGAAATGTACCTTTTATAGAAATACATTTTTTTGAAAGCAGAAAAAAAGGTGTGTTTTCTCAGTTTACTTGACAACGCAGTGACTGTTTCAGGTGTAACCATTTAGTTTCTGCATACATTTCAAACTCCATACCTTAAACTTGGGTTTGACTGGAAAATATATTTTCACTGCACATAAGATTCCCCGAAGTTTGCACTTCCCCTGCACTCACAGTGCTTTCTTTCATGCATTTCCACATGATGTGCAGCCTGGTTATGATACTGCAGGAGAGTATGATTTATTACAGAATGAATGCAATGTTTCCTAAATGGCATCGTTTTCATCTGTCTGCTGTGGCTTAATCAGATTCACCCTTCCTTTGTTAAAACAGTATTGTGGTTTATCTTCTGATATAGGGAAAACATCAAAAATAGAATAGAATAGAATCGTTTAATGTCATTATACATGTACAATGAAATAATAATAAATGCTTCTCCCTTTCAAGGGTGCCATCAAAACAAAAACAAAAACATCACAACATAAAACAACAAAATACACGTAGCATACATACTTAGGAATAAGGAATAAAGGAATAAGGAATAAAGTGCAGTAATTATTTCCAGGGGTATAAAAATAAAATCTGTAATGTAATAAATAATAATAATAATAATAGTGTGTATTTATAATAATAATAATAATAATAGTAATGATATATATGTATATGTACAGAGTCACATTGATTCACATGATTTCAGGTGTTAAGAGCAATGATGGCTCTTGGGAAAAAACTGTCTTTGAGTCTGTTTGTTTTGGATGTGATACACCTGTAGCGCCTGCCAGAGGGCAGCAGGTTGAACAGGTGAAAGCCGGGGTGTGAGCTGTCCTTGATAATGTTTTTGGCTCTACTGAGGCAGCGGGAGGTGTAAATGTCTATCAGGGAGGGGAGAGGGCAGCCGATGATCCTCTGTGCTGCTTTTACGACTCTCTGGAGCCTCATCCTGTCGGCCTCAGTGCAGCTGGCGTACCACACTGTGATGCAGTATGTCAGTAGGCTCTCGATGGTAGAGCGGTAGAAGGTCACCAGCAGCTTAGTGGCCAAGTTGTTCTTCCTGAGCACCCTCAGGAAGTGCAGACGCTGCTGGGCCTTCTTGATGACAGCTGTGGTGTTGTCCTTCCAGGAAAGGTTTTTGGTGATGAGGACGCCGAGGAACTTGAAGGTGTGGACCCTCTCCACACACTCGCCGTTAATGTCGAGGGGAACGAGGTCGGTAGTATTACTCCTGAAGTCTACGATGATCTCTTTGGTTTTTGTGGGGTTCAGTGCCAGGTTGTTCACTGAACACCACACTGAGAGCTTCAGTACCTCACTCCTGTAGGCCGACTCGTCTCCTCCTGAGATGAGCCCCACCACATGTTCTCTGGGTGGGCTGGACTGCAGTCGTGGGTGTAGAGCGAGTACAGGAGAGGGCCCAGCACACAGCCCTGAGGAGAGCAGGTGCTGAGAGTGCAGGTGGAGGAGTGATGGGGGCCAAGTCTCACACGCTGGGGGCGGTTAGTGAGGAAATCTTTGATCCAGGAACAGGTGGGTGGGGGAATGCCTAGGTTTGACAGTTTGCAAACTAGAATGTCCGGGATGATTGTGTTGAACGCTGAGCTGTAGTCAATAAAGAGCAATCTGACGTAGCTCCCACGATGCTCCAGGTGGCTCAGTGCAGAGTGGAGAGCTATGGCTATGGCGTCTTCATTGGATCTATTTGCTCTGTAGGCAAACTGGTGTGGGTCGAGCGTGGGGGGAAGGCAGGCCTTTATGTGATGTAACACCAGCCTCTCAAAACACTTCATGATCACAGGTGTGAGTGCAATGGGGCGGTAGTCATTAATGCTGTCTGTGGTTGCTTTCTTAGGAACAGGAATGATAGTGGCAGTTTTAAGGCAAGGTGGGATAACAGCGAGTTTCAGGGAGAGATTAGTTAAATCTTAATTAACTAATGCAATATGAACAGTGTTATGGAAATAATTGTCATAGACGCCAAGATGTGACATACAGGACAAACCTTGATGTCTGTTTACCTTCTTTAAGGACACAGGCTGCTTAGCCAATAATGTTATTGTTCCCATTCTGTGACCGGTCAATACTGGGTCACAGATGGTCTGTGTTGTGGGTACACTGGGACACTTCCTTCTCTGTATTTGTGGACTCCAAGGTGAAATCTTCGAGGTCATA
Source organism: Gymnodraco acuticeps (assembly GCF_902827175.1). Classification (NCBI taxonomy): domain Eukaryota; kingdom Metazoa; phylum Chordata; class Actinopteri; order Perciformes; family Bathydraconidae; genus Gymnodraco; species Gymnodraco acuticeps. Next base: position 1,537,309 of record NW_022989947.1, on the reverse strand, counting down.
GGTGTCCGAGGCAAGTAGCTCAGTGTTCCCACATTGTTTAGGCTATCTTCTCAAATATGTTGTTTACTCTCTGCGAAACCAGTTAGATGGGCTGGCAAGAGAGAGGCTCTCCAGAATTGACGTGGCAACTCTACCGTGAAGTCAGAACCTCTGACTCTTGGACTTGTGATGTGAATCCTCCGGCCGTTAACTCCAAATAAACCATCATGTGTTTGACATCAAAGCTACTGCTCTTCCCGTGTCTCCTTCCTGAGTCGGTGACTCCCACTGCATAGCTACACAGAAGTTTCCTCTACAAACAGTGTTCACATTCCTGGTGAAGTTTAATGCTATTAAATGAGTGTTTAGCAGTATTAGGACTTGTTCGACAGGATTCCTTAAACACCAAGGTGTGGCAGAGCCAGGGAGTGTCCCCATGTGCTCCTATATTTAAACCCTGCAGACGGTGCTCTCTTCACCGTGTCGACTCATCTCTCAGGTAGGAACGGTTGTATCAATGCATTCAGGTGTATCTTTTCTTTTACAGCAGGGTTTTCTCCGTAAACGTTATACCTGTTTTGATGCTTGACTGTAGTGACTCGTTGGTGATTTTATCTCAAACTGCAACCAGCAACATCTTGATAAAAAAATATTTTAAGTGTATGGTTGTGATTTCAGGTACTAACTTCAGTAAGGCTGCCTAACATATTGACAGGTGTGTACAAAAATATTTTAGAGAAATGCAAAAAATGTGTTAAAAAATATTTTTAGAATTTGGTTTGTGGATGACTCAGTCTCCATTCCTATTCTCCATCCTGTTAATATTTTAGTAATATTATGACAATGGTTGTCATTGTTATTGATGTTTTTCTATTATCTGTTCAGATCATCTACCCTCTGGAAATGGAAGAGTGCTTGAACCTAACTGGATTGGAAATCTCTCTGGTTTCCATGTATGCTGTCTTTGACGGGAACAAAAATGAAAATGGAAAAATGGACAAGGATACGTTTTTGAGAGTGTTGAAGGAGGAACTGCCTTTCTTTGCGGTGAGGGGAATCATTGTATTTGTGTTGTGTACACTGCGTCTTGTTCTACAGGCATTTACTCTTTCTATTCTTTAAAATGAATATATTCATTTTTTTCATCCTAGCAAGCGGCAGCTAAGAACAATTGTGACATGTTCAGCAAAGTGGACCTTGACAACGACGGGTTCGTGGACTTTGAAGAGTTCTCCAAAATGGTTTGCGGTTGTGCTTGTTCCAGCCATGACGCTTTGGAGGAAGCCCACAAAAAACATGAGCAGAAGAAGGAATAAAACAAATGACCATTTATGAACATGGCTAATACTTTTTCAGTACTTTCTGACAAATGTGATTTCACCTTACAATAATAAAAGTGTTTTTGTTCCAGTATTACTACTTGTTTAGTTTTTTTAATTCTTTTTTTATTAGGATTGATACAACTTCCAGTACTTCCTACCAGTATAAAAAAACGTTTTTATATATGAAATGCTCTGTTTAGTCGCTCTGCTTGTAACTGATCCAGCCAGCAGCAACAACATTGGGGAGTGTGATGTAATGCCAGCTTGTAATAACAGCCAGGTTGATTTTGCAAATAGTGGGGATGATGAATACAAGTAGAATCTCAAGCCATTAAAATAGACGTTATTTTTATTTCTATCACGAGAGACCCCAACACTTTACAGAATTAATCCAAAAGAAGATTTAGTGTCTCATTGTGTTCTATATACACTATATGACCCTCCAGCAGAGGAGAAGTGTATGGGAGGGAATGGGGATGCCATAGTTTTAACATCGCATAATACAAAGTGGTGTAAGTGATTTACTACATTTGACATTAAATATTTCTATTTGATTTGGGTATTTCCATGTTCGTGGAATTAATACTGTGACTCGGAAATGTTGTTTATTCCAAAAATAGTGAAAAGAACATAATAGAATAATGACATGACTCGCTTTTAATATTATAAATACACTAAATAAGTAGAGGAACTGAATGTCTTTGTTCACGGCTGACAAAACAGGCCAATTCCCCTTTATGTACTTACACTTTCTGTTATAACAGTTATACAAAACATTGTGACCTATATGTCTCATTTTACCATATGTTCTGAGTATCCTGCAACGTTTAACGCAGCCTTTAAATGAATGTAAATGGTCGGAGGTGTTGTTCTGAGGAAACAGAAAGATTTTATATAAATGTATATTTGTTTTATAATTGAGGATACAGACCGTTTCTCCTCTCCTGACATCAAGCTTCTACCCTGCTGTGCCACATCATTTGAAGGCATCCGGTGCGGGATGGGAAGGGTGGGGGGGCGGGATGTCTGGGTGAAGAAATGAGCCACAGGCATCTGTAAGAGTGAATGTACATTGACGTTAACAACCAATATAGAAATCGTTGTCTTTCTATTACAATATCTGTTTCGACAGCCCAACATAGGTTGATGCTACAGCGTTTTTTTGCGTGCGTAAAAACGCCCAGACCGAGTCTCTTTTGAGGAATCACCAGAAAACGAAGGATTTACTAAACGGTATACCGGCATAGATTGTGCTTTCCACAAAGGTTGCATATAAACCTTGAGTCTTTTGATATGTACCTTGTGGTGTATGGAATAGATACATCGCGTTTTATATCCAGATGATGAAATCAGGAGGTGGCTATTTTCAGAAAATGGCAGAGATGGATCTTAAAACAACAACGATGGAGGCATTGGTTCGTATGAGTGTGAGTATCCATGTTCTGCTGTCAATGGATGTATTTTTTCATAATATTCTTCTTTACTCTTATTAAAGTACATGCATTTCTGAATAGAGAACAGACTTACTGGTTGTAGGCTGTCTCAATGTTTCACCTGCGGACAATGTATGTGAATGGGCCTTCATATAATTGTCTTTACCAAGATTAAAGGCAGTTGAAATGAAAGAAAAAACATTGCCTAGATAATCTGAATTCATTTTCTACCATGGAATTATAAAATATTTCGTTACGCAGGCTAGTAATGCTGTTAATGTTCCTAAAAATGCCTCGGTACACCAGACTGAACTCCTCCTCTGAAATGTCAGAAAAACAATGCTCTTTCTACGTTTTGAAACAAGGTTGTTTTAAACATCACCAAATGCAAAAACAGTGTGGTTGCAGCCACAAATTACACATTTAATTTTTTTGGGGAGGTGAACGGGTTTCCATGGAGACGGGATTCAGGACATCGGGTTGTGTGGCTGCACCAGCCGGTATAGGGTTCAAACTAAACAGAGATGGTTACAATACACCATTGTGGGCTAACTAGATGCATGTTAACGTTGCCTTCACCAACTATTTGGGATATAATGTGCAGCATCTTTTGCTGCTGCTGCCACCAGCCTCTCATCTAGACCCCATCTTTCTTGCTCATTCCTCGCGATGCCTCAAACCCCTCCCCTATTTCCCAGAGACAGCGCTCTCTTGATGCTGCATATATACACGTAGTCTACTGCTATGGCGCCTAGATTCCAGGTGAAGGTAAGGATGCCCTGTCGCATCGCCTGTTTTACGCCTCCACCTCGCTGGGCTCAGCTTTAGCAATGCGCACTATCCGTTTGAGATGGATACAGCAGGGCCACAGGCTCGCGTGGTGTACATAGTCAGCTGGAATTGCAATATCCTGAAAACGAAATACGCTACATTTGCTAGTGGATGAGAGAAGGGCAGGCCGGAGTTGACATTGGAGAATGACACAGAGAGACTGAGGTGGGCTGATGGAGAAAGTAGGTTATTTTGATTTATCCAATTAATCCAATGTAACGTTTCAGAATGGGTCTATCATTTTTTACCATGCTGCTGTAGCCTCTTTCTGGGTCATCTGAAAACGTGTAGCAGTTATTTTATTGGACAATTTAGCTTTCATCAATCTACTTTTTTATATAATCCCAACTGTGTTAACATCATGTGAGTGCTTAATAAAATCAAGAGATCATGCAGGAATATAGTGATCCCCTGTATTTAATCCCTACTGGTTCTGCATCCACCCCCGACTCAGTGGTTTTAACAGTGGTCTCCGGTGTGCTAAGCCGTCCCGATGCTACATCTTATCACACCAAAGTGATCAAATCCCCAAACCCCCAATGCAGCAGGCAGTTTGTCTTGTCCTGTTTTTGAAGTTAACTCACAGTGTCAGTGATGTTCATGTTTTGCAGCTTACACTGCAACAGTTTAAGGTTGAGGTTGCATTTAAAAGGCATCCACAAAGCCAACAGGCCATTCTGTAGCAATATGACAGAAAGTGTAATACTCCTCCTGTGTACTGCACTAACAAATGCTGACTGAACACAAAAAAACTAGAGCAAAGGAACAGGTCCTTCTCATTGAGGCAGTATATTAGTGTGGTGACACTGTAGCTGGGGCTCTGTGCAGCCAGTGTGTCCTTTTCAGTCAAACCCATGTCCTTGAGCAGCAGGCCTATGACACGCCAACTGCTCCAGTGGGGCGGCTTTCACACCCCCACCATCTCCAGCTTGGGCCACTGTGCTTACAAGGTGCTGGTTCAGCATTGAGGTATTCTTGTGCAGCACTCCTCTAAATACAAGAAACCAATCAGCTCTGGATTATGTGGTGAATAGCGATCAAATGACCTAAAAAGTTTAAAGTATTCTCAGTGAACATTCTAATGCACTGTGAATGTTGTCCCGTTTATCGAAATGCCACATTTACCTCTAAAATGCTTCTTTTTTTTTTAAAATGTCATAAAGGCAGGAAAAGGCTGCACCATCTCATGATTATACAAAAGCATAAGCGACAACTGGTTAAAGAGTTCATGTTCATATGCAGCGCTGTGATTTAAGGGATGCACTCTGTGCAGTGGTTGAATAATTAATGACTGGTCTTTATCCATATTTAACAAGAATGATGGCCTATGTCACATGTCTTTGATAGCTTTTCACATTGCCCGGTCCCTCACTCTCTCTCAATTCATTTCCTATGATGCTGAATCTCCTCAGAAGTACAGACTGAAAGGTGTTCGTAGTTCTGGACTGTTCAGAAAACTGTCATTGAGTTTCGGTTTGACTTTTTTTATCAGATATTTTCTTAGTCAAATGAAAGTGTTGCAAATATTAGACTTAAGTTATTGTATGCTTGTGTTGAGATAAAATGTCACATTTGAAATCTTTGGCTACTTTTATAAGGGGTGTTTGAAAAAACAAACAAGAAAACATATCTCACAGTTAAGTGCTGAAAAGAAGGTTTTGCTATCAGAAAAAAGAATTGAGGTATTATTTCACCATTAGTATTAACAAATGCAAGTGTTACATGTCCACTCAAAAGCTATTTATGCACATTTGTGTTCTTATGTGTGCATACCCTAATCTCTCTCCTCTGTGCCTCACAGTCTAACATGAAGAGCCTGGAGCAGGAGTTGCATTGCAGTGTGTGTAAGGACATAGTCAAACAGCCCGTGGTGCTGCCATGCCAGCACAGCGTCTGCCTCATGTGTGCCTCAGAGGTGTTGGTGGCAAACGGCTATCCGCCTCCAGATCTTCCCCCAGAGCCCAACTCCCCCGCCTCAACACCCAACACCCGCTCACCGCGTCAGGTTCGAAGGCCTACACCTAAATCTGAGCAGCGACCTATTGACCGCGTGCTGCGCTCAGGTAGGAAGTACTTCTTCATTCGTCATTTTAATCAAATCTCTTGAGGGGGACGTTTATGTCTTGTTTGGATAAAAATGGAGGCCCTTTGGATTGACATGCAAATTATTCTATTTACACCTAAACCCACTCTTGATGTTACTCTAAGTCAATGATCAAACATATCTATGTAAGGAAAAGCTATCCTGTCATTTTCTGTCTCCTGCTGATTATAACTGGATTTTCTGTTTGGTTTGAGGTCCCCACCTGCCTTCGCCATCCATGCCCCGGTCTCCGGGCTATGGCACGTATCAAGGGCGACGGCGTAAGGAGGCCCCCCCCCTGGTGATGATGTTCCCCTGCATCCCCTGCGGCCAAGATGTAGAGCTGGGAGAGAAAGGCCTTACTGACTGTCTGCGCAACCTCACCTTGGAGCGCATAGTGGAGAGGTACAACCTGAGAAACACACATATTATGTTCTGAAGCCAAACATACACAAATGGAATGATTGGGTGTGAAAACCAGAGGGTGTGGAAACATTTCCAATTCAGATTAATCAGCAGAAACTAAGCTGTTGAGGAATCCTGCAGAGCGTGCACTGCATACTGTAGCTACCGACTGAGTGCTGCCACAGTCTAGTTGTTTTCTGCGTACTTTATCACCTATTCAATACTGTTCGGCTCAATGTTTCACAGTGAACCCTTTGCGCTCTCATTTCAAAAGCTTCCACAACCTTTCATTTTATGTTTTGGTAGATGATGCAAGTTATTCAACCACTTTAGAAGAAGCCCTATATAAAGGCTAACACAATCTGTTTTCTCTCCACCCCTCCACCAGGTACAGACACACAGTGAGTCTGGGCAGTGTGGCTGTCATGTGCCAGTTTTGTAAGCCTCCTCAGGCTCTGGAGGCCACTAAGGGCTGCGCTGATTGCAGGTCCAATTTCTGTAACGAGTGTTTCAAGCTGTATCACCCGTGGGGGACACCACGGGCACAACATGAACATATCCCACCTACACTCAACTTCAGACCAAAGGTGCGACAACAGGACAAGTACAATTTATTATATTGAATATGAATATATCATAAGCTTTATCGTACTGCAAGAAGAAACGATTTGTTTTAAAAATCACAACATTTTTTAATTTTTGGTAAAACTTTGTAAAATGTCTTAAATAATGGCTTCATTAATGGTCAATACATCTTTAATAATACCTTACAGATCAGGTGTAAGTAAACTATAAAACATGTTTGGCTTTCTGTGAGAACATTTCTTTAATTAACGTTATGTTTGAATTATTTACTTGTAAATGTTGGTAATTTTTTAATAAGCCACACACCTGTTAGAAAACATAATTATAGATTAAGTGTATATAAAGAGAGAATGAACTTAGTGTCTCATAACCGGAGCTGTTGATACATTTATTTTGGTTGGTTTTATTTGAAGAACTTCCTGATTAAGAGCCACGTAAAAATATAAAGCAATTGTTAACCTGATAGAGGATGATTTATCACAACTAGGCAACCCTAAAGAGGCAAATGGCCTCTAACTGATCATTAAAGCTTCAGAAATTATATATTTAACAGGATGGTTGTTAAATCCCTTTAGAAGTGGTACCAAGCCCTGATGTTTTTCAAGATCTAATTAAAATAAAAAAGCCTATGCAATTGCTTTTTTTCTGGATATCTTGACTGCTGTTGCCTTAAGACTTAAACAGAAGACTGGCCTTGCGACACTGGAAAGTTTCATAAGTATGCATGTATCCCCGTAGCGATCTACTCCATCTCCTTAAAGGTGAAATGTGCTTCAGATACACAAGTTTAGATTTAATGTGGCTCTTGTCCTCAGGTTCTGACCTGTCCGGAGCACGACCAGGAGAAACTGCAGTTCTACTGTCGGTCCTGTCAGCGGCTGCTCTGCCCGCTCTGCAAGCTGCGCCGCATCCACACCGGACACAAAGTGCTGCCAGTGGCCCACGCATACCAAGCCCTAAAGGTACGAGTCTGAGTCTGACTGAGTTGATATGAATGAGATAGAATGCAATATTGCACTCAGGATTTTTTGAGTTAGTTGAACGGAAGTATCAGTAAAATAAACTTCTGAAAATGAAACTGTATCAAACATTTCATTGGTGCCTTCTGTGTTATGTTCAATGTTAGTTTTGTTTAGTGATGTCGGAAATCATTTCCAAAAAAGACAGAACTGAGTTTGTGTGTTTTGTGCTGGTATTTTAATATTTGTTTTAATCATATTTTTCTCATTTTCGGGCAACCTTAGTTAGCATAATTTAAAATGATACTTTTATGTTATTAAAGGGCAATATAATAATTGTTGAATAAAGGTATATTTCTCAACAGTATGCATGTTTGATATTTATTGAAATCAACCTAATTTGAAAATGTTAAAAAGAAGCGGATATTAATGTATCAGAGACCACAGTGTGTAGTTGGGCAGATGCAGAGTGGATATACTGCTCTGTGTACAAATTAAGCCGTCTGATGTGCATTTGTTGTGTGTATGTTGTGTTTCTGCTGTCTATTTGACAGGAGAAGATTACAAAGGAGATGAACTACATTCAGTCCAACCAGGACACAGTGCTGTCTCAGATTACCCAGCTGGAGAGCTCCATCACTCAGACTGAGGTGATTATTATTTTTGGCTGACTGACAAAATGTAGCTAAACATGACATTTACACCAGTCAGCAGCTAAACACCATAACACTGTTGAGGTTCTTGTCGACAGATTTGATTTGACAAGCTCATTTTACAGACAACTCAATTCACATGTTCCTTTGGGACCTTACTCACACTTGTTGAAAGTTGACTAAATATAATCCTGCTAAAAATGTAATTCAAGCATTCCCATATGTATGCATTGAATACATAAATAATGCATTGTTTATAACACACTATAATGCAATTGTAATCACTTTTTGTTAAAATGTCAACAACAACAAAGTTATTAATCCTCCTGAAGAGCATTTCAAATGTGTGTATAAAAGTCCACTTTATGATTTTATACCTATTTTAAAAGTTGGTTAAATTGCGTTACAAATGTTATCAAAACTCAAGCAGACCTTCTTAAGATTTCTGCTGGTGTTCTCAGCTGCCTCACATGGCCTTCATCAGCTGTCATGAGAATAACAACAAGTATTTCAAGATAAATACAACATGTTTTAACAGTTCTGATTCATACATATATTAAACATATTCCTAGTATTGATAAACAAAATTAAGAAGTTCTGCTTAATTATTATATTTTGTACTGTAATTCATCATCTGTTTATGTATTAATAATGGATAATCAGCATGAGGAGTTATATTGTAGTTGTAGACAAAAACAATAGCAATGTTCCTATATCTGCCTGCAACTACATTATAATTTGATATACATCTAAATACTAGCTACTCAGAATGTTAGAGGCATTTAATTCAATACACTTTTATTATATTCAATGTTATAGAGTGCAAAAGAGTAATCTATCCATTATAACATTCTCATTTGTAACCCTGATTGTATGAATCTGCAAAACTGTTTCTATGAAGGGTTTCTGAATCAACTTAATGGCTCTTATCTGCTGGGTATTATCAAATATTTAAAGGTATCCCCCTGTGATTGATCACCAGGTAAACAGTGTGTCAGCCAGAGAGCAGCTGGCTCAGAGCATCAGGGATCTGACAGCAGCTCTGGCCGAGCGCCACTCTTCGCTCACTCAGGCTCTGGAGTCCACACGGAAGAAACGAGGCGAGGCGTTGTCTGCTCAAGTGTTGGAGCGACGTGGATTAATGGAACATGCAGGTTTCATGGCGTTTACCCAGGAACTGCTGAAGGAAACAGACCAGCCCTGCTTTGTACAGGCTGCACGCCAGACCCATAACAGGTTTATCATATGACTATCTGGAATCGCTTTTTCACTTGATTGAACAGAGTTTAGTTCTGCCTTAGCCCTTGTTGATCGCTGGGAAAGAAGTTGCAACTGTTCAAAGATAAATACAGATGTCTTCTTTTCAACATGTCCCATAAAAAGTCCAAAAGCAGCAATGAATTGAGCTTTCCCTTTTGTTCACCGCACCAGGTTCAGCAAAGCAATCGAGAATCTCCAGCATTTCACTCTGGCTGCTGATCCATCCTTCAGACACTTCCAGCTGGACGTCGCCAAAGAACTCAAACTCCTGACAGATTTGACCTTTATAAAGGGTGAGAAGGGGAGTGATGGGAGGAAGTGAAAGGGGGGAGGTTGAGAAAGAAAGTGGAGGACAAAAAGACAGAAGCCTTTTGATTACTTTCTTATATTCCTTAGATCTATAGCAGAAATGCAGTAAGTGTAAGCCAGTAAAATAAGTGAAGGTTTACATTTTCTAGATTTTAGTTTGTCGTGTACATTTAAGGGAACATATTAGGACAATCTCACCTTTTTAGTGCTTGTGTGAAATAAATGTGGGCGTCTGGAGTACCGACTAACCCACAAACTGTGAAATATGACAACCCAGTCAGTGTTTTGTGGGTTGTCTCAGTCAGAAAACATGTGATCTAACAAGCCATTCATATATGGCCCCCTTCCTAATTCACAATTAGGCTCATTAGAATATACCACCCCCCATCTGAGTATCTCCACCCACAGAACATACAGAATACTACCTTTTAAAAATGTTTTGCTTGTCGATAATAGAGCTGGGATTTTTCAGTTGGGGGGCTTAAAGAGACAGGCGCTAAACAGAGCGTTTCTGACAGAGAGTGCATAGGTATATTCAGAAAGACAGTATGAGGAAAATGCATGTAAATCTTTCCTAGTAGAAACCCAGAATAGAAGTATGAACATAAAAATGTGACTTATGTGTCCCTTTAAAACCTCACAGCTCCAGTGGCTCCAGTGATTGACACCCAGCACACCATGGCCTATGACCAGCTGTTCCTCTGCTGGCGACTGCCCCAAGAATCTGCACCGGCCTGGCACTACTCTGTGGAGTATCGTCGTCGGGGTGTGGTACCAGGAGGAGCATCTAGAGGCGGGGTCAGGGGAGGATTAGCCGCCGCCCGCTGGGGCTGGCAGCGATTGGATGAAGTGAGCGGGACGAGCGCTGTGATCGACAGGCTGGAGATGGACAGTGTGTACGTCCTGCGAGTGAGAGGCTGCAACAAGGCGGGCTATGGGGAGTACAGCGAGGAGGTGTACCTGCACACCCCGCCTGCACCAGGTGAGTGTACACACAGAACTGTTTACTTAATCATTAATAAGGTAACTTTAAGTTTGCCTCGGGGATACCCAAACAGAGGTGTGTCTGCCCTGATGAAGGATACTGTAGGAAACAGTTTGCAAAGAACAAGCATAAGAATCCAAATTAAGCTCAGTTAATGCTTTAAAAGTCCAGAAACATCAACAATTAAGCTGGGAAAGTGCTGTGGGAATCAGGGTCAATAAAACGACATCACACAGTAGATCTTTGAAAAACGCATGAGATTGTAGAATTTCTGAAGTGTACTATCAAAACACTCATTTCACACCAGCAGAAATCCCCTCATCAGATTATCCTCCCTCTTGAGGCAAACCTTGGCAGATCAACACAAGGGAACTCAAAACAAAGGCAACTTTCAAAGAGACAAGATACCAAAGAAAAAGGCAAGACTATAAAAAATACGCAAAGAGGGTTTGAAAACACAAACATTTAAGATAAAATAAGTTAAATACACATTGATGATGGCTGTACTTCATGTACTGTAAGTATGCTAGTGCCAGTGTTTTTGCGCTGTGCACACTGGCAGAATGTACTGGCACAAAGTCAGCATTTAACAGTGCCGTCGCACTGGGTATTGCCAATTGAAGCCTTGATTTAGGCATTTGTAATTCACACATTTCTAAGATAAGCGGTTGAATGTGAAATGATGAACACTAGGTGATTTTTAACAACTTGTCTTATTTGTATTTGTGTATAGTTTTATGATAGCCTTGCACTTAACCAAAAAGTACATGTGAACATGTTGTCAGTGCTACAATTAAGTCTGTTGGGGGAATACTTAAAAGCAAAACACTTTTCCATAGTGATTTATTTAGATATGGTTAGAACAATAGGTTAAAGTTGGACTGTAAAATGTGAGTTGCTTGTATCAGCCTCAAAACTGGGATAGCGTTTAACTTTCTCCATGGTGAAGGTGAAGGTCCAGAAGGGTCATCCCCCACCTGCACAAAGTATCCAGAATCTTTTATTAAAAAAATGGTATCTCCCCTTTACTATGCAAGAGTCTTTCTACAACATTTAGTTAATGACTTATAAGTCAGTGACATATTTGACAGCTACAAAATAATCTCATTACATCCACACAGCAAGCAGTGGTTGCTGTCACCCATCTCTTCACACCTACTACTATTATTAAAAGGCATGTTGGATGTTATGATGTGTAGCTAATAATTCACTCTTTATTTTCTGCCCATTCTCTTTTTTTTCAATTCCATTTTCTTAACTTCCATCACATCCTCACTTTATGACTCATTACTACTTCATATTTCTCTCATTTCCATGTCACAGCTTTGCACTTGTCATCGCTCCTTCCACGCTGCCAACCTACATGCCTCCTACGGAACGTAAGAAGTGCATTCACATCTCTTGACCGCCCTTCTGTGCTCCTATACGCTTCTCCTCTTTCTTTTTGTGCTCATGCCATGCATCCCCTGTGCTTCAATCAACCCCCATTTAAACAAGCTCTCACCCTGTGTCTCCCACTCTACCTCCCATAACAAGATCTGTCTGGGCGCTGATGAGGTTTGCAGTTTGTTAAGACTTGAAGCTTAACAACATGGATCGGATTCAGATCCGAGGCTTTTCAGTGGTCGAGTTGAGTGATTGATGAATTCCTTGTGTCCTTGTAGGCTGTTTTTCCTTCCTGCTGTTAAGTATGTTTTCCTCAGTGTAATGTACATCCTTTGGAAAAATCTGCACTCCCCACAGCAAGAGCTTCTTTGTGACACCTTCTGTAATTTACTCTGAGTCATCAGTTTATGTACGAGGGTCCTTTGTCTTCCAGTGCTGGAAGGAGGCGCATGAAGCTCTCTTTTCCTCTCCCCTATAGTCTCTCCTCTCGATGGCTTCATTTTGTCCTGATTTCTCTCCTTGCTGCTCTGACTGTAAATCTGTTCCACTTTCCTCTGTCGCCTCCTTTCTCCTTATGCTACTAAAACCCCTATATGTAATTTCTGTTTGCACCTGTCTCTTTTTCCTCCCTTTCCCTCTGTTTGCTGTGTCCTATCTCCTCGTCTCCTCCCAGTGCTCAACTTCTACCTGGACTCTCGCTGGGGTCTCCATGCCGACCGGCTGGTGGTCAGTAAAGAGCAGCGCTGTGCTCGCAGCGTCCCGGGTCTCTCTCTCCTGCAGGCCGCTGACCAGGCCCTCACTTCCTGTCACCTGACCTCAGACCTCTTGGTGGGAGATGTTGCTATTACACAGGGACGCCACTACTGGGCCTGCTCAGTGGAGCCTGGGTCCTACCTAGTGAAGGTAATACAAAACAAAGGAATGGCACTCTGTTAAAGTAAAAGTTCAATAATCTGAACATTGATCCCTTCAATCTTGAAACTGTTGAAAGTGGATTTTTGTTATTACTATATACTGTGCTAGGTAGTTTGTTAATTTCACCAAGGGATTAATAAAGTTTCACTTCAGCCTATAACAATACATGGGAACTGTTTGTTCATTTTATTTTGTATTACAAATGTACAATCTAGTCGTGAAAATGTAAAGCTGTAAATAATTAAACATAATAAATTAAGAGGAGTGTAAGTATAAAGTAGGAAATTGAAGTATAAGTATAAAGTAGGACATTTAAATAATTGTGTAATGTACTTCAAATTGTATCTATGTACAGTACTTGTGTAAATTGAGAAAAAGGACTATCATCTAGTGATGATGCTTTTGGAAAAACCAATAACATGCTTTTTAACAAATCATAAATAAGAATCAATTGGTTAGGTGAAGATTTGCTACAAGATAAATGTTTATTTAAATGTCAACTTCAAATATATTGTTTTGTTCTTATCAACAGGTGGGAGTCGGTCTTGAGTCTAAGCTGCAGGAGTGGTTTCACCTTCCTCAAGACATGGCCAGTCCCCGGTAAGTATCTAGAATAAAAAAATATCTGACAAAATTCAAAGAAATAGTAGTATGTAATCAGGTGCATTTAATTAATCCCTGTACTAGGTAAATATGTAATGTCCCTGAATTGGGTTAATCTAGTATGTCCCACTTTATTTTGGGGGGAATATTCAGCTTTTTGTGTGTTTGATGTAGTGCTTTTTAGATTTCAGAACGCCAACATTGGATACAATAAAATGTGTTAGTTGGTGAGTGTGAGGCAACAGAGATAAAACCCAGATGCAGGCAAAGCAGGTAGTTCAGGTATTTGTTTATCAGATTACGGAAACAAGGGCCAGTCACCCGGTAAAACTGGGAAAGCAAGTTCTAAAAAAACCACCTTGTTTCAATTGTCACGTAACATTGTTCAGATTACTGAAGATGGCTAAGAAAGGCATGAGGCAGTGTGCCAGAGATGACTTATCCATAACAATAGTTAAAGCCCTCATTGTTCTCACACTGCTCTCTCTCCAGCTACGACCCTGACAGTGGTCATGACAGCGGAGCAGAGGATGCTCTGGACTCTGCTCCACCCTTCTGCTTCCTCACAATGGGGATGGGTAAGATCTACCTGCCCCAGCACAACAACCACCACCACCACCACAGTAGCCATGGGAACGGTAACCGAGATCACATCACCAACGGCAACGGCTCCTCCTCACCCACGGGCGTCACCTACCCACTGCCCCCCCGGCTCGGCGTGTGCCTTGACTTTGAAAAGGGCCGCGTCACCTTCTACGATGCCCACTCCCTGCGACCTCTGTGGGAAGGTCACGTGGATTGCTCCGGCCCTGTGTGCCCGGCGTTCTGTTTCATTGGTGGAGGGGCCCTGCAGCTGCAGGAGCTGGTAGCCAATCGAAATGCAGATCAGACTCCGGTCAGGAGGGTCACCATCCAGGCTCGCGGTTCTAATTTAAATAACAACTGATGGCAGACCTGAAGTCAAATGGTAGTTTGGAATGTAACGGTAATTGTGAAGTATTTACTCAGCTAGAGCGAAAAGTTAGACATCTCAGCGATTTTTGTTTTGTATTTCATTTACTTTGTATAAGAAAAATGTTTCTATAGCAACAAATATGCAATGTAATTAAGTTTCTTACATTTTTGTTATATGCATTTTTGCAAGAGTTAATGCTTAAGTAGTGTTCGGTTTATCCAGCACATTATATGTAATTATATCTTTAATGCTTGCTGTTGTAGACAGGCTAAATGCATACATTTATAAAGCTTATACAGCGCCACACATGTCGTCCTTACTGTAGAAGCGTTTACTTTGTTGTTTCATGCCTATAATGTTAAAAGCTTAAAAACTCTTTGTTTTAAAGATATGAACCCTATGAAAAAATGCCTTGTCTATTTGATTGCATCTTATGGTAAACTTGGTTTTAACCACATCTATTTGTTTGTTGTCAGTCACCCATTTTGATCCCAACCAAAGTTGTTGTTTTACTGGGATGTAAATGTGGTAAATTAGAGATAGAGAGGAACAATGGGGCAATACTGTAATTAAAAGCTCCAATTATACCTCTGCTGCACAGCTAATTACTAGTTTCCACTGTTCTGTTTGTGCATTGCTGTTTTGTATTTCAAATACATGAGTCTGATGTGTGTGTGTGTGTGTGTGTGTGTGTGTGTGTGTGTTGCCTCTCTATGCGTGTGTGGTTTGACTGATAACAGCATTGATTCATTTGCCGACAGTAAAAAGTTGTTTTCTCGCAAACAATGCTTTTTTTTTAATCTTGCCTGATTATAAATTAATGAGCAGTGCTTCTTATGAAACTATTAGCTAAATAAATCCATATAAAATGTAGCTGCTGGCAGATTATTCGCAAAAGAAAAATGGATTATGAAAATAAACACTGAATAAATACAAATTTAAATTATAAAAACACTTTGTTGGTTCTGTTTTATTCACTTTTCTTTTTTTTAACCTCTACAGCTGAATTTACATTGGTTTGCCACTAGGGCGCAGCAAGACCTAGTAGAACCTCAGATCTAGCTATCCGAACACACTGCAGCTATTGCAGCGGTCAGAATATTCTTTATTTGGAAAGAAAAATAATTGGACCCATTTTCCATACAAATAGCCATTCTTTATAGCATATTGGCAAGCACAGAATCCTGAAATGTGAAACTGGAAAAATTGGCATCATTTTCCAAATCTCCTAAACTCTAACAGATTTGCTTTTATGGATCTCTTACTTTTATATAATATATCACCTGCCTTTTTTGGTTATTATGTTTCCAATTTTAAAGGACATGTTCTGTCTTTGCTTTTGAAGGAACAGACTGTCTATGAAATACAAGGTGGTGTGAGGCAATAAGAAAAAATAGGGGAACATTTTAAATCATTGACATCATATATATTTTAAACGATAACCATATTGCATTCCAACCTTTGATTGATTGTCATTGATAACTACGATAATAAATGACTCAGATTACAGCAACCTTTCACATGGCCACATTTTTCAAGTTTTGGATTCTACTTAAAAGCATATTTTTGCCAAGGGGTCTCTTATGTGTATGGATGGATTTATATGTATTTATAACCACAGATAAAACTTTATTGTACACACGTGCAATAAAATGCATGATAACAAGCCATAACATATGTACATATATTATATAGTATGTATGTAATACATGGCATCTTATATGCTGAATATAACATGAGTTGTGATGTATAAAGTGCAAAGGACGCCACCTATTGGCCAATGACAATTAAAAAACAGACGTGTGTCTGACTTAAGAGATGCTTACTCAATGAAACCCCCTGGAAGAATAATGAATAGTGATTACCATCTGCTTTTGATAAAGATATTAACACCTCACATGTGTAGGTGCTTAGCATTCCTTATGTAAATGTAATGTAAATCGCTGGCGTTTACCTTTTATGAGCTTCAATATGAAAATCCACATGTGTGTTTAATTGGACCAACATTCAAGGGGAAACTAGGGGGGGATAAGGGTTTGCCTCAACCACAAAGGGAAAATAAAAATGTAGGAAAAAAATAGAATTGAGAAAAAAGAAATGATAAAGCGCTTAGCCTTGACACAAGTCAAGGTTCTTTTTTTAACGTATTAATACACACAGATAAAAAAAAACTGCCTCCATAGGGAGGTTTAGCTCTGATCCCCCATGATATAGAAGAAGTGGAATGTACTGTAAAGCATGAATACATCACGGCACAGCCTTACACCCACCCCCATGTGCTTGCTGCACCTCTCTTCTTTAGTCCAAATCTCTAACAGATTGGGTTTAGTCTGACTGGAGGTATGCAGCCACAACACCACATGTAGGGGTCTGCATAATCCCTGCACTGAGTATTAAGCACACAGCATGGGCATTCTTTTAAAGACCTGCTGGAATTACCAATACATAATCTCCATGATCATCATTTAGTATAGTTCAGTGGGAGAGGATGGGGTCCGGGGGGATCTGAATTTATGACGGATCTATAAGAGATATATGCAATCTGTGAGACAGTGTGTGCTGCCATCTGGAGAACAAACAGGACCCAGTCTGTTGGAATCCGCTAACACAACTGTCTTAAACAACATGAAGCTAAACCACATGTGCAAAAGTCCTGATTTGTTTGTTAAAACCCGCTATGCGGTTTCTATAGCCTGAAGTGTTAAACATTGTTTATAGGCTACCTGCTTAAAACTATTCTGCTGAATCGTGAATCTCTGGGATGGAAGCCTGCAATGGAAATGAAGTAAGCAGGGGGTGAAATAAAAAAGAAAAACATGAATATAATGTGTTCCTGCTACCAGCTCTGTTTATTACAGCTGCTACCTGCACTTTATAGACTTTTTACTTGATTAAGGAAGTAGATTAATTATTTATCTTCATATGCACACACCTTTACATTACAAGAGGTGACAACTCTTCACTTCTGTCTCTCCATATGTAACAGATGATTTGTTGAAGGGAGTGAATCAAACTCACGTCATTCATTTCTTTTACATAGCTTGCCCTGCCTTTAAATTCAATAACGTCATCTAGACATTATTCGTCCAGATGTGACCACTGTTAAAACATTTATGTTTGACTTTCTCATCCATCCATCTACCCATTAGACTGAACCGCATTAATCATTTATAACTTCCTGCTTTTATCACATTGATAATCTGAATAGGGGAAGGAGAAAACAAATCAATCAGCTAAATGTTAGCTAAGAGGATTTGAGGGGCATAGCAGAGCCATCTTCCCTCACTATAATAAATGAGGGGTGACAGTAATGCTACACAGAGCCCATATGGCCACATACTGTAAACAAGTGCACTGCAAGAAGACACAAGGCTAATTCTGTTCCACATTCACACTCCAGTGGCATATCCTCCTGTATTGGATTTCTGTACTGTACTTTGTTTTCTGGTTAATGAGGCGGAGTACAATGCTTGAGTGGTTTATTGCATCAATCAAACTGCATGCAGTGAATAGTGAGACAATTAGAGGGCCGTAGGCTGTGATGTCACAGGATGCATTACAGGAATGATAAGACATTCCAGAGAATATTCTTATTCCCTTTATTGCCTATAATTAAAAGATTGATGACACTTTCATGTTTCTCCATTAAGTATAAGGCTTTAGCTGGGTAGAGCCTACCACGTATAACATGAACAAAGCTACTTAATCATTAGGTTATATCTTTCTTTTTGAAGACGTTAAAACGCTCCTTCTTTATTATACGATTGTTCAATTTGCACAAAAGAGCTGAACTACTTCACTGCTTCTGGGTGTTTCCCTCGTCTACTAATCTTTATGCCAAGTTTACATTCAGCTGGCTTTATCATAACACTTCATAATTGTAATTGACGTTTTTTTTTACCATGGTGTATTATAATTGCCATAAGTATTATTTTCATAATCCTTTTTATTATGCATCATAATTTGATTAAGACTTACTGTAAGTTGTCATTGGGTGCTTTAAAGGAAGTAAAAACATACCTGGGATTAAGGTTTATGTCATACATTCAAAGCTGATTTGAAGACACTAAAAGTGAACAATATTTTCTTTAAAACAAGTAATATAATATATTTAAATCTGAAATGTCACAAAACCACCAGCAAGTATCAGCTTTTAAGATAATGTACCTTATAGGTCATTATAAAAAGCCTAATCATGTTATGATTATTCTTTTAGAGTATTATAGAGTATATATATTTATGGATGCTTATAATTCTACAATGCTACAAGCAGATTGTAACACTTTATAAGTATATTTATAATGCATTAAAGACATGGTCATACAAGATGTTATAAAAAAGCTCTTGCAGGTTTACAGTCTGAAATGTGGGGATCATATCCCTAAAAAACGATTTCATTTTTAACCTAAAGTAATGGTTCACTAGTTTGAACCATTAAAATCTGTCTTATGGATCACGAGAGAGAAGTGGACCGAACTATATAACATAGCTTTTGGCTCTCAATTGTAACTTTAAGCTGGCGTAACTTCAGATATATTTTTTTACACTCCGCCTGTAACTGTGATATTATTGTTTCCATAAAACCAAGGTGTGGAATAGCATTTTAGCGAGACTAATGACACAAAATTCTTCGTAACAAATGGTGTGAGCAGGTGTGGGACCGTTGCACGTGTGGTAAGAAACCATGATTTTGAATGGAGCTTTATATACTATGTGACATTTCCATTCAGTGAATAAGTCAGTCAGGACGTAGCAGATTTTGAGTGGTTTTCCATGGTGGTCAAACATGCTGAGTCCGACCTCAATAGCCCCCTCGCTGTTAAAATTCCAGGTCCCTGAAAAGTGAAAGGCTAGTCAAATCAGTATGTCAACAGGGGATCTGTAAACCACACGTTTCCTGGTCGGCTCTGTCAAAACCAGCTGTGCATACATCATAGCCTGCATGATCTGTGTGTACAGTTGAAGAAAGAAAGAAAAGACGGACAGAGGAAGGACCGACGTGAAGAAAAAAACAGACAGAGAAGGAGACAGACGTGTAACAACAGATACCAACAGACATTTACAGAATTTGAGGAGGAGCAGGGGGAGTTGGTATTTGATCTGTGAAAAGAGAAAAACAGTTTGACAATCTCTCTGAAGTCTGACAACTCCATAGTCCTATCTGTTACCGTGTCCAGGCTTCACAACAGCCCACCCTGGCCTTCTTGTCTGCCCCTCCTCACCTTCCAGATGCTCAGCCAGTGAAGGGGTGAAAGGTTGGCAGGTGCCTGGGGGAGCAGCCAGGAGCCTCAGGGTCAGATTTCTGAGGTCAAGCAGTCGCAGTCTGTGGGTTAAACAGGGGTGGGGTGGGAGGACGGGGGACAATATGGCTAGTGTCCAGAGCAGGGGATAGACGGGACCACAGAGCAGCAGTCTGCTCTAATCAACTTAATTTACGAGCATTGACAGACAGACAGCCACGCCTTAGTGAGGCGGTTACAATCAGCTTTCAGGGTATTACCCACTGCCCACCACAAATCCAAAATCCTTGAATCCTTGACCTTACCCACTGCCCACTACAAATCCAAAATCCTTGACCTTTTGCAAGTCAATGACGGCCACAATTGACATTTGACAATGTCAAATACATTGACAAAATGTACATTGCATTTGTGCGATAACAATTCCAAAACTCATCCGTAATGTGAAATAAAAAAGTGGCTGTACATTTCAAGTGGCATTTATCGATCATATGTGACGGACAAACTGCACCATAATTGAACTCTGTGCCGTGTTTAAAGGCAAAGGTAATTAGTCTGAAAAACCCATCAACATATTGATGTGAGATTACTCTGATCTCCCAAAGCAACATGTCTTCAGCCCTGAAGGCCGGACATAATCTGGTTAAGCAGGAAGAGGACATTGTCCCTATAATGAGAAACCACAGGCAATATATCGAATGCAGTGAGTGATGCTCACATCCATCGACTGGACTTAATGCGTATGTAACTTCATGTGCAGTTTGACGTATTCGGCTATCTATTGCATGCCCCAGTTTCTACAGTGCCCCTTCACTACATCAGTGAAATGAGACGATAAAGTTCCTGATGTCTGCTCTGAAATCAAGGTGGTATTGGCAAGAGTTAGGTCGTCTTCCTTATGGTTTATAGCTGAATTAATCTTGCAATAAAACTCACTTCAGTAGCTACTTCTCCCCAAGTCCTCTCTGCAACACATATATCAAGGTAATACCATGTAGTGAGCGGATCGTATACTACCCCCTCTTCCTCCCATTACCGTCCATTATGTAAATACACGATGAAGTCCGTTTATTTTAGTCTAGACATGAAGCCCCACATCATCCGCCCCTTGCTGAGCGCCGAGCACTGACCCACATTGATACATTTATAATCAATACCTCCCGAGGTCTCGTGCGCCGACTCGCCTATCGGATGTTGAAGGAAATTGTCCCATCCAATTTAAAATGGCCAGGGGGAACTTTCATAACCATGTGCCAATTAGTTACACTGTCAATAATGGTAATGCTAAAGGACATTGTGTCCCAGGGTGAGTGCAGAGGAAAGATAGAGGGAGGAGGGAGACATCAGCTTATGGCCGTTGTTCATTGTTAATGGCTGTTACACTGACAAGAAGCATTTGATCAGACACACACACACACATATTGTGGGCCATGGTTGAGGGGGTTGTGTTATAGGGCAGAATTACACAACCCATGATGATAATAAGTAATGACGTCTTATAAAGGTCAACAAACAAAGCACTAGTGGGACAAACACAGGCCGTGTGATGAGATTCATTAGAACAGCATTGAGAGCGTGGAGAGAGAGAAAGAGGGGCTGAGGGGGGGAGTAGGGGGAGGGAATTCCTTAGCTGTACCACTGCGGCCGACACAACAGCAGCTGAAACAGGTGTGTGTCTTTACGTGGGGCACCGAGGGCAACACAAGTGCTATTCTCACATGGTTCAGACCGGTCACACTTGACCGCAGTTTGACCTTACACCCAGTTGAGGAGCCCGAGACTTTATTAAGTAGGCCCTAAGTAGCGCAGGGGTCTCACAACTATTATCCCAGCAATTAAATACAGACTGTCCCCGTCAGTAAATTATCTTGGCTCAAGGATATTTATGAGCAGTGTGCTTGTCAAAGTCAAAACTCCCAGAAGCCCTGCTATGAATTCGGGACCCCTGATGCGCCGTATCAAGGGGCTCTCCACCCTGATGCTTCTACTTTGATTCGTGGTCACCTCGCCTGTCCGAAGAGACTCTTGCAAAGTCGTCCTACAAACTTTCAATTAGTAACTTAAGATGTGACGTCGGAGTTGAGAAAACACACGTACGAACTGATTGTAGGAAGTCTACAAGCTGATTGCTTGCATTCAACCAAAGTGTTCTTGAATGTGAGTTATTTGTTATTATTTATTACTCGCACATCAATAGAAATGCATTAGTTGTGGAGCCTGCCACACTACTGTCTGCTTTGGTGAAGACGGCATAAGAATGAACCCAGTCGCCCTATTAAATAGTTATGCCTGAGGAAATATAAGCTTTTAACATAATGTATCTCCTTTCTCAGCCAAAGACAACTCTAGAAACTGGTGTTAATCTTTTTACAAGATGTAAGGTTTGGTATAAACTTCTGTCGAGTGACTTAAGACTGTAATTGGCCTAAAAACTCTTAAAAAGAGCTTTGTTACTGGTCAGCTCAGCTTTTCAGACTAGAATATCATCAATTTATGGTTCAATTGTAAAGTTTCTCCTGATTGAGGTTTGGCCTTTTTTAAATAATGCTTCATTTTGAATCAACGATGTGACATTTAAATAGATTTTTGACAACTTCTAAGAGGTTTGAGAATGTTTCTCAGTTGATTTATTTTATTTCCATACCTACATTTCATAGCTAAAGCTTTAAAGATCTTGAGCTTGTTTTGCCAGGCTCACCTCTCTGTGGCACCAAACCAGTATCACTTCTCGCTCTGCCACCAGCGATATCCCTGGAAGTGACGCACTTTTAGTCACTCTTTCCCTTTCCCAAACACATCTACACACTCATCTAACGACAACATAACACACAGCTATGGTCTCCAACTCAGGAAACAGAGGGTTCCTGTTTTTGAGTCAGAGCTCTATTGTTATCTTAAACAGCATTTTTGACAGTACATGCTCTCTCTCTCTCTCTCCTGGTTTTCCCTGCCTCTCCAGCTCTTGCTTCACACACTTGAGATACAACAGAATTATTATCAAACCATATCTTGACTCCTATAGCTCTTTAGTAGCACACCTTCTTATCGGGACCTTTCACTCTACTAATATTGACAATGCCAGAGAGATAGAGTTAACACAAATCTCCATTAGCTATGTTCCTGTTTTATCTATGCCTCTTATCTTTGCTCTGTGGCACAGTCACTTATATTTCTGCACGTGAGGATCAAGTATCTCCTCTTCCATCGTTGTGCCTTTTCTGATCCCTCTCACACACCGCTTTCAGGCTTTTTTCTAATTTTTTCCGGCTATGCATCTCTACCCACACTGCATTGTGGGAACCAAGGTGCTGCATGCAGCCTATTGCGCAGTGGAAGGTGTTAGGGGGATTGAAGAACAGTCTGGATAAGCAACAGCTGGATTTAATGCACCGTTAAGGTCATTGGTTGTTCAAGCTGCACCTGCAAATCCCCTGATTTCACCCCCCCAACCCTCGTCTAAACCTCTCTCCCATGCCTGCTCCCCTCCTCTGCTCTTGTCTCTGTTGCCCTCTCCTCTTTCATCCACATTCTCAGTCCCCCTTTCTTTTCATTCCTGGCCCTCTCAGCTTTCTCGCTGCTGCCCTGTCAGCTATGAAATCCCCCCCCTGCACACTTTATTTTCTGGTTCAAAATGAACTGCTGCCACTGCTTCACCCGTCTCACTTTGATTCGCTGTCTCCTTTTCTGTGTCTTTTCTCCTTGTCACCTTCATACTCTCTTTCTCGCTCTATCTCTGTTTCAAAGCCCCTTCAGCTCACATGCTGTTGTGTTCTGTCTGCCAGGCTTTCTCGGCTGGAGCGCAGGTTTCCTGAGTCCTGGAACGGAACAGGAGCTGGCAGGGAGAAACACTGAGAAAATCCAGCTCCACTGTTCCCACTGAGCGTCACACTGAAGCAACACAGGCAGGACACAGCACACACTATGATGTATGTAATGATGCAGCACGTCAGGGGTAATCCCACCTGGATTCAGTTTAATTAATGGACTAAATGAAAAGAAACCTTACCTTTACAGTCTGGTATGTATCACATCTTACTCAGTGTGGCAAGTAGCTCCAGGCTGTTTTGAGTTGCCTCAACACAGGGACTAATTCATACATTTTATTATTTGATTTCATTCTGAAGATGTTTTTTAGTCCCCACCATTTAATTTACCACTAGAGACACCATTTAGGCAATACGATTAAAAGACAATTTAAGGACAACATTGTTGATAACTACAGAATAGATTATTTTTGCAAGTTTGCAAAACATGTATTAGTTTTGAATTCAAATACAGAATTTAAGTTTTATAATGTTGGAAATTGAATATCATAATTTATTCTTTAACCCGGACAGCGAACATTAAACCTCATTTTAGTTTCCACATCATTGTAAATACCCAAAGTTAGTTAATCGGCTAATTTTCATAGTCCAGGTCAACATATGAGATCATCATTATTATCATTACTGTATATAGGATTTATATGATGTATATGAGATATACCCATCATTTTAGGGCAGTGGATTTTCATGGTGAATAGGAAGATGTTACTTTCGATCCATTTATTTTGTTTTTTTCATTTACTATTAGATTATGAAAAGATAAATAAAAATAGTAAACTTATCAATTATGAAAGTAATACTTATTTGCAGCTCCTTGGTAGTACAATACAACTGAATAATCATGGGCAGACAATAGCAGATATCATGGCTGCTACACAAAGCCACAAAGATAAACCGTACTCAAACTGTAGCAGATTTGGAAAGATTTACAGATTTATGTTTCAGCAAACAGACAAAGACACTAACTATCTTCTAGCCATGCACATAACTGTCTCCATAAACAGAAGAAACAGGCTTTGCCCTTCTGGCAGACAGACGCGCAGATCGTCGCTTACACTATTAACACTGGTGCAGACAAACATAAACACCACCGTCCTAAGAATAACTCTCCATTTTCCCCCAAAGAATGATGTTTATTTCTCAGTGGCTCTCTGCTGAATGATGTTTACATCTCCCACTCCTCCTGATTTCGCCCTGGAGAGGTCTGTGCCCTCTGCACCTGGACAGTTCACCGCCCTGAATGAACAGAAGTGCCCCTCAGCACCTAAAGAGACTCTGGGATCAAACAACAGTGTGCTCCCCGAGGCCCCTAATGAAATTGTTGTTGCATTCTCAGGATTTGGAATAACATTATGGATAGCTCTCAGCTAGTACTAATGGTAAACTAATTTTTAAAATGGCTTTTCTAAATTAAGGGGATGGCACAGAGAAACAGTTAAAGGTCTAATGTGTGCTAAAAGCCTGACTGGGGCCTCATTATAGACTCAGTTGAAATAAATTGTTTTGTGTCTCTCAGCTGACAGGGTGCCGCTGTTGTTAATTTATCAGACAACAGTGTAGGGCAGCGTTTTAATGAAAAACAATGACAGCGACAACCATTTGAGATTTTTCAAAGTAGAATGAGGCATGTAGTAATTCATCTTTCAGACCACTGTCTTCTCACTCCACAAACAATTATACTCTTGTATAATTGAGATGTAACAATAAAATAATCTTGGGACAAGCAAGAAAAAAGGACTTAATGGCCTAGAATATAGTGTTAATTCAATGATAAAAGTAATATGATTGCATTACTACACATGTAGATGCAGGTCCACATTTGTATATTTATTAATGTGTGAATTCAGATTAAAACTTGCTGGCGATTAATGAATTTTGCAAAAGACTATGACAATTATTTAGGTAACTGAGGGATTTATAAACGCTTCTTTTTTAGTTATTCTGCAGCCAACATAGTCACTTTTTTATATCTACATTAATGTATGTAGGCTATGTTAAAAAAAAACTGGCACTACTATGGTGTTGATGGATTTACATGCCAGAGAAATAACAACCCACTCAGCACTTGTATTACTGCCATTTGGTCCCTTTGAGAATATATATAGATAGATGGATAGATGTGTTGTTTTATCTTAAATGCCACTGGAAAAAAATCCATGTTATGCATATCTATCGACACAAAGGTAATATTCCCCTGTATCTGTCACAACCATGGATGTATAATAGAGGTCCCAACACATCAGGGACTACGTTTCCCACAAGGCATTTCGGTCTACGTCATAAATCTGCGCAGAGCTGAGGTGGCTTTAGAGCGGAGGTAAACACATCGGATTACTTCCTTTAAACCTGTTTATTGAAATTGAAATGATATCAACACGAATGTAAATGTTATTGGAGTTGCTTGTGTACGACTGTTATGTTCCCGTAGTCTTCGTCCTGTCTTTCTCGTGTGTTGTTGCCACATAGCTAACGTGCGGCTACTTTGGTGTGCTAAAGCTAAGCTAATTGCCTAACAGCCTTTCAAACGTTCGTTCCTCCTTCAGGTTGTTTTCCCGGCGGCTCACCTGAATTCCCCGCTGCTGCTCTCAACATGACTAAACTTCTGGAGTGGCTGCTCGGCGTGTCCCTGGTGTTAGCGGCTTGGGCTGTGGTGTCTTTCGACCTGTTGGAGCAGAGGCTGCCGCAGAGCTACCGAGAGGCGGCCTGGCCGATGCCCCTGTACCTGCTGGTGTCTTTCGGCTGTTACTCCCTGGGCACGGTGGGGTACCGAGTGGCCACCTTCAATGACTGTGATGAGGCGTCCGCCGAGCTGCTGGGGCAGATACAGGAAGCCAAACAGGACTTGAGGAAAAAGGGCTTAAAGATATAGAGCTTCTAAAGGACTATGTAGACGTTTTTGAGAGACTGAAAGGGATGCACGGACTACTTTTACTAACAACATAGTGAATACAGAACACATTGTTGTTTAGGATGTGTTGGATGAAACTTTGAACTTGTACACTCTTTTTTTGTTTACAGCAGACATTGAATAATCATCTATCACAATAACCATTTATGCAGCAGTGTTTGTGATTTTTCAGTGTCATCTCTTACAGATTAAATACTGATCAGATGGTCTTCTGGAAATGAGAAATAAACAGCCTGATACCTACTTGTATGAAGCAACATATTATTTAACAACACCATATTCTGTTTGGGTCCTTTAACAGCAGGTGGTTTTACTGATGAACACATCTCAAACCAGATAAAACAAGCACAATTGTGATAGGTGCTGTGTTTGGTTAATAACTACACATGGTTAAACACCCCTGAAAATCACTGCTCTGCTTAAGTTTCATCTGTAACAAGTTGCCCATCATTGAAATGCTAACAAATGAAACCAAACAATGGGACAATCTCACTTAAGACCATGGGGAATGTTCAGACGCTTCAATTTGTATCATGACTACACAGTGGGGACCGTGTGTGTGTGGCTTTTCTGTATAGACGCACTAGATTTTATCTGTGAAAAAGTGTACATTCCATTGTGCAATTTCAGATGCTATAACTGGAACAAAATTAAAATTGAGTCTATTTTTCTTCATGTTTTCTTCTGACACGTGTTTTTGGGTTGGGGGTCCAGATAGGGCCAGGAGGTATGTACATGAATGCTTCCATATAAGAAGCATTCCTTTCCCTTGAATAATCCACATGACCTTAGGACTTTATATATATATATATACTGTGCAAGAAACAGATCTCTTTTGTCCCATTGTGTAGTTAATGACATGATAGTATACATATACAGCATCCCCTTATGTATTCTCAAATCAGAAAATGTAAGCTAAATGCAAGCTATGGACTAATCTGATGTTGGCAAGCCCACTTCTTTTGTGTGAGCCGTAAATTGCTGCCTATGCTCATTTTCAGTAAGTTCCCGCTGGGCACAAAGCATAGCCCGGCCAAGGCATCATTATAGGGTTTCAAAAAGCTCCTGTAACTTCAGAACAAATGCAAAAGACTTGGCATTTTTTTTGTGAGCAAGCTATGCCTGTAGTGCCGTTTGGCTGCAGCCCCATCATGCCTTGCAACTTCACCCCCCATGAATGTCTGCAAGCTGTTGCAAGAGCAGACTGGATGAAAGGCAACCTGTTATTTACCAGCAAATGTTCTACTTTGGCAATTACACCAAAGGCTTCACTTGGTAGGCAGTTATATCTTTACTCGTAATCACATGTGAAATAGTAAATCACTTTTTCTTTGTCATCATTCCCTCTGAATCCAGCTTTCAAGACATCCATCTGTTCATTTGTATTCTGCGGGCTAGGAGACAGAAGTATAAATCAGATTAGGCCACACGTCTTTTCCAATATACAGTACATAAGCTTCATCCCAGACATAACCCTTTACATGATGTCAGGGGAAATCAAGTTTAATCTGATGGACAGACATAGATGTATCAAAGGCTGTCCTAAACATTTCTTTCCCTGGCAATAATATGCTCTCTTATGTAGCTGTAGGAATCAAAGTTGTACACAGTCGTTTTTACCATATCCTATTTGTATTATATAATTCGGATAACTTTGAGTTAAAAGCTTACATAAACTATACCAGAAATAATGTGACATCAAAGTTGAGTTTCAGTTCTTTTACACTGAATATGTGAGGCTGGTTTGCTATGAATCATATAAATGGTGTTTTTGCTCTTGTATCACAAAGTGGTGAGTTTTGTCCACTTGACTCATGTGTGAAAGTAAGCTAAAATATCCCAGTGATGTAACATGTCTAAGTGGCAACTTCAAAATCCTCTCACTTGGATTTTTTCTATCTTCTGGTTTTGGGTTATGAAAGCCACTTACAAGTGATTTTCATAATTGCACTGTCTGTCATCGACAGGAAAGGATTTTGACAGATGTCTGAGAAAGATGACAAACGTGCACAGAATGTTCTTCACTTTCTGCTCCAAAGTGGCACATTGATAAAGTACAGATAAATGAAGAGAGGAGGAACAGGAAGAAAACCTATGGGGTTAGAGACAGAGTGAGAGAAGGGCCATTGGGTTGAGCCTGCAGCATGGCCCTACTGAGACCTTAAAACACAATACAAAAAGCTTTCCCAGAGACACTCAGTGACACTGCTGGGAGAAAATCCATCTCGACAGGCTGAAAACAAGACTGAAAAATGATAGGTTATCATTTTTCTGCAGAGAAAATACTCTTTTTTTCCCCACCCACACATTTCACAGCAAAACCTCAAACCCATCTAGAGACGCAAATAAAGAGAGATGGAGTTAGTAATCGAGGCTCGGTTCTGAAAGAGATGGAGATTTGACACAGACACAGAATGATGAACAGTAATGACAAGATGAGAGAGTTGGATCGAAACAGGAGATATGATACAGAGATGGTTTAGAGAGGCAACCCAAAACAAATGTGGATGTGGGTATGAATAAAAAAAAGGAAAGTGACTAAATCACACGAACAGGAAACCAGAGCATGAGCTGGAACAAGTAGGATGATCCTGGAAGAAAGTATGTGACAATACTTTTTCGGGAAGAGAAGACCACACCCCGACCGCCGGCGATGGCAGGGGACCAAAATGTGCCCGGATTGGCCCAGCAGCTCTGACTTTAGTCTGTGTAACCAAGGTGCTTCCTTCCCATCAGCCCAGTCTGACCCTGCAGTCACCTTAAGCTTTTATAGGCACTGAAGCAGGATTCAGGCAAAAGAGGGAATGAAAGAGCTTCCAAACATGCCGCTACAATAAAACGACATTTAATCCGAGCATGCAGTACATAATCGCTGAATAAAAATAATGTGGATGAGGTTAAAAAGTCAATCATGGGATTGTTCTTTCACTGCTCATAAACAGCTTCTTTGATACTTAAAGGACACCGGGTTCACATTTTAGGGCAGCACGGAGGCTTATAAATGCTACAAATAGCTTCAATAACATTAGGTAACCTCCCAACGGCCCAGTAAGGCAGATAGTCCTGGCTCTTCCGAGTAGTAACATACGCTAGCAGGCAGACAGGGACTGGATCGTCATGTGTCCTGCTGATAGTGAGGTATGACTCAGTCCAGAGATGCAGAGATACTCCAGCTGGCCATGCCAAAGCTACTCTGAATTGTGGATTTTTCTTGCTGCGCCTCATGGCCTCCTGGCAGATTTGAGTTACATACAATGTCCCGCTCGGTTTAAACGCAGATGATGATAAATTAATAAAAGCCTAGTTTTCCTGCTGGTTGGGAAATGTTTAATTTAATATAGAGCCTCCCATGTGTTGCTATTACACAGTCATAGAGCTGTGGAGGCATTCCGATGTTTAGAAGTAAGGTTTGCCATTTTCAAAATTGTTATCATTAGTTGTGCAGGTGTTCAGTCATAAAACAACATATTGGATAATACAGTTCTGACCCAATAAATTGTCAGGGAGTCACCACCTGGGGAACATGAATGTCTGTCGAACATTTTATGGTAATCAATCTAATTGTTGTCGAGACATTTCACACAAAATCGACTCGTTTCAACCTTATAATGGTGCTAGAATAAAAGTCTGCGATCACTAAAAAGTAAACCAAAGGATTTATCCTCTGGTGACCATGAATGATGTGCGAATTAATCCAGTAAATGTTGCAATATTTTAAATTGTCTCAAAGTGGTGGATCAACAAATTAAATATATGCTATCCATAAAGCTATGCTGCTGAAAATCTCAGAAGTTGCTGTTGAATTCCTAGAATCCTTAATGATTCTTCTAACCATCCGCTTAAAAGCAATCTTTTCATCATGCAGCTTTTCCTTTTCACCCGGATGATTGGAAAAGTCTTTGTAGATTCTAGAAATGCAGAACAGCTGTAGGTGTTATGAATCCATCTAAATATATATAGGTTTATTTATTAATTAAACTACATGCTTGGCTCTGTGAATACAATGTTTTTACACAAGGCACAACACTTAGGAGAGATTTAACTTAAAATATATAGAAGATGTTGCCTTGAAGAGTTTTGAAAATTGATTTTTGAGATTAAGATTCATGCTGACCTTGGAATGTGTATGGTCTATAGATTTGGGCCTTAAAATGTTATGCAAACATTACATGGAGATTTATTGGCCCGTGAAAACATTATACCCTCGGGTTGTTCATGCTCAAAGGTTGTTCCGGTTATCTACTGACCGACCCTTAACATTTAGTACAGCGTTAAAAGTTTCACACTTGCTGTTCATATTTACTCAAGCTGGTACGCAGAACGAGTGAGTAAATACAAATAATTGTCTCCTCTTGACAAGCCACGACTCAGTGGAGGCTCCTCTCGGGGTCTGGCGGTTAAGAGGCCTGTCTGCCAGCCCTAATTTATGACCAAGCCTTTGAAAACATTTGGGAGTTGTGGGGCCTGGCACCAGTTTCTGGTGCTACAGCTGTTTTTATTGTCACGGCCGTAAAGCTCCCCTGGGAAGGGAGAGACAAGAGAAGGAGAGGCGAGAACAATGGCTTGACATGCAACTTTGAGCAAAGTATCATGGTTGGAGAAAAAAGGAGGTGAGTATTGTGGGAGGGGTGTTGTAGCTCAGAATGGAGGTTAATCATAAAGTTGAGATATAGTTGAGGGATCACACCTGTGTGAGTCTTCATGCCAAAAGGCAACCTTATCAGTAATAATAAACAATGCCCTCCCCCCTTTTATGGTTTATCTCTCCAGTATTTGTCTCCAGCCACCATGGCCCCGGTTTTAGGTTTGTGTTTAAGTCATTATCTGAGCTTTTGTCGCCTTTTGAGATATTTTCTGTTATCAAAAGTAGAAAGGGGTTTTCTGAAAGCACCACAATCACCGAAGTTCCCTAAAGGCGAACAAATTATCTTTAATTTAAGATGATGCTAGGTTGTTGGTTTTTTCTTAGGCTAGATAATTAAACCATTACCCAAAATAGCATGCAAGGCTGTACTTTGGGACTGTGTTGCAGCGAGCTATAAATGGCAAAGCTAGCGTGCTAAGAAACTCAAAATGGCATTCACATGGTGAACTTAACCCTCCTGTTATCCTCAGATTTACTTTACACCCTTTATCCTCTGGGGTCAATTTCATCTGACAATGATCATATTCCACATTTGAACCAACATGTATGTCTGGTTCTTTAGGTATCTTAGTCAACCTACATAACCATTCAAATAAAACGTTGCCCCAACTTTCCCCCCCGAGACCCCTATGTGACCATCGAAAAATATATAAATCACCATCAAATCTCACTGACTGAAATCAAATGTTAAAGTTAGATATTGTTAATGTTGTTAAAGGACCAATAACTAAAGCAGAGGGTAGTTCTTTTTTTACAATGATACATTTGCATGTAATAGTCACCTCAATATCATCCTACACAATCAACAAAATGTGCAAAATGTTGACATTTTTACATGTTTTATACTACTAAAACAGCCTGGGGTCAAATTGACCCGAAGGAACACCGATGCATACAAAGTGCGTACAGGACATTTAAAAAAGATCTTCATGTTCATATATGTTCACCCATTAGTCCTCACTAAATTAGGAAAAGTCATGAAATACTAAGCAAAACAAATAATGTGAACAATTATTTTAGATACGTTAAACATTGAATGGGGTCCAATTGACCCCAAGGATAACAGGAGGGTTAAGTAGGATTGTTCACCATTGTTGTCAATGTCTTTTGAACACATTTCAAGCCTATACAACAGACAACTTAACACTTCAACCTGATGATGGTTCTACATTTAAAGCGATCAATAAGGTTATTACAATTCTTCTTGAGAGGGAAATACAAATCTGAACCAATTATTTTTGCAATCCATCAAATGCTTTTTGAGGCCAACATTTCAACCCTTAGAATCCTGCAAGCCGTACCATAAACACACACAATCTCAAAATAACCCCAAAAACACGGTCATGGTTTTCCAAAAATATCTTTTTTTATTTCACATGAAATGTTCACATTTAGCATATTTATCAAACAGGTCTTTTTATATAATCTTCTATATATATATATAAATATATACATATTATACACTTTTCTTACTTACACATGTACAAAATTAACAGGAATTCAGATTTAAAAAAAGACTGACTTTAATGGTAATCATACACAGTTGTGCTTTGTGGATCAAGCCAGCCTGTCGGGTGACGTTTTGATGCCTTGTCTTGTCTGTTGTGAACTTGTTCAAATCATAAATTAGGGTTTTAATTATTCTGAATATCTAGTCAACTTTACTTTATGTTGTTAGATGTATATGCTTGTGTTGAATATATGAATGAAAGCACCGTGACACACAGGGTTAGATCCTGTATTTATAAAAGATACCAGCACTTCATGTCAGGCAGTTTAACTAATACAGCGGCAAAGATCCAACAAATAGAGAAGTCCAGCCTCTCTGCACGCACGCACGCACACCTCAGTGTTTGCTTTTGGCAGAAAAACATTTGATCTCACCATTCTTTCAAATCAATTGCTCCCTTTTTTTCTAACTCTCACACTCTTTTTCTTTCACACAAGTACTAACTCTACCAGGAAGAAAATAAGAAAAAGTCCCCCGGTTGCCAACAGTAAACATTTCTTTTTAGGAGCACATGATATATACAGTAAACTTCTCAGCTGCAAATGTTATAAATTATCTTCACAGAATGTACACATAACACAGTAAATGTAGTGTGCTTTAATGTCTGTCATCTGATGTCAGTGTGTGTTTGTCTGTGTGTAACACAGTTGTGGAGTGTGTGTTGGTGTTTCCGTACTGTGCTGTATTAGTGCTACAGTAAAAGCACATGGTCGAGTTTGCAAAGGAATGGTAGTCATGAGAAGAGCCCGCGTGCCTGTCGATGCTACATTTAGAGAAAGTAATCACTTGGGACAACAATGCCACTCAATACCATTACGATAACAACACAACAAATAGTACACAATACTCAAGGGTGGAATAGTGTACAAGTTGGAGAGATGACTGATCTTTGGCTCAAAAGGTAGGAGATAACTTTTCCATTGAACGTGGATACATCCGTCTAAATGTATACAATTCAAAGAGAGTTGCGCTTGATTGTTCTTCTGGTTCCAATTCAGCTTCTTCCTATTATCATTAAGGGTTATCATCCAAAGAGGTTCATGTTTTTCTGGAATGAGCCCTATAAAAGAAAAAATCAAGGAGAGCTTTTCCAAGAAGAAAATAGTCACTTTCTGAAAAATGAGGCAAAGCTCACACACTTTGTCTCAGGAGTTAGTTACTCAGCACGTGGAAGTGCATTCAAGTCCATCTGTACTTTACAAGCTTCAAAGGTCTTTGCCAGTGGCCAGCACTGGGCACAGAGAACTGTCTTTTTGAGTCAGTGGTTTCATCCCCACGGACTGTCTTCATTGTAGTCCCTGAAAAAAAAAAAGTTCTTTCATGTCCTCTCAGTGCAACAAAAGCAGTAATGAAAATGGGACTAGCAGTGAGAGGATAGAGAGGGAGGAAGCCGTCACTGCAGAGTTTGACCGTGCACTCTTCTGGACGTCTGGCAGGACTACCACTGGGTCATCTGCTTGAGAATGAGAGATAAAGAAGACACATTAGGACCATATATTTACACCCTAACGTAATCCTGAAAGTGGTCGTATTGTTCATAGGTCAAGGATAATTAGAAAGGACTCCGGGTTAGTCGACATACCTGCAGGCAGTCTGTTGGTCGGGTTGTGAACCCCGCCCCCGGCTCCAACTGCAGCCCCACCTGTGCCTCCTTTAGCCACTCTGGCTTCTTGAGAGCCTGAAAGACAAGAAAATTGCCATCAATTACTCTGCTTTGGTCTCACAATACCTTAAAGGACTGACTGTGGCACTCTCCTAACAGCCACAAGGGCGGTTAAACTCACCATCAACGGCTACGACGTCCACCTTGAGCCTGAGGCACTCCTTTCCATGGTGGTGCAAAGGTTTGGCTGTCGGGAAGAAACAACACAGGCGTTAACATCCCAACTAATGCACTTATCCTCCACCGGCCCCTAATGCACCTTCATGCATGCACCAACACACACACACAAACACTTGGCAACAGACCAACACAGGGACAAAGCTTAGGAGGCCATCTGTGACCCGCGAAGTGTGTCTTGTCCTGCAGTTTATCTAATTACAGCCATGGTCAGGTTGACAACACTGCCTGGTCTTTGTGGTTACAATCTAGCGGGGTATTGTATCAACTTTGACAAACTGAGAAGCTTAATAGGAGCATTTGTGTTCCCCTTTAAGATTAATTTAAATTAAATGTATATTTTATTTTCTGAATTTCTTCCCTGTATAACCAAAATCCATGCAACATTAATGACATTCACTTTGCCTCAGCTGTACCTACTGCTGATAAGCAATTAACAACAACGCCCTTACTTTCCATGCTTTAAACATTCAGTACAAATATTGGAAAATATAACTTATCGGCTAACACGGTGACACATCTACAACAAAGCTATATTGACACTTACAGATATAATAGTAGCTTTCTCCTTGGCGGAACTCCTTTCCCAGAGTAAAGGGAGTAAAACGTTGGAACTTTTCAGAGAACTTTTCAGCGGCGTGAGGAGCAAATGGATGGCCGCACTCCCAACGCATCTGGTCGTATGACTGAGGCTTGCAGATGTCGAAGTCCTCACGCTCCACCATGTAGAGCACGTATCGCTCAGCATCCAGCAATGGCACCTCACCCTCTGGGTAATGGGGGCAGACGATGTCCAGGTAGTCATTGAGCTTGACCTCAACAGTGTAGTCGTCCTTTAGAAACCTGCGGGGAGAAGTCAGATAGGGACGGTTATCCAAGTGGCAGGAGACTGATAAGCGTGGGTATAGCATTGGAGCGGTGATAAATATAAGCCTCAAAACCTGTGATTATATATTGATCGGCTGCACGCCCTGTACAACAGGGAAATCAGAGGAAAGACTAAGAGGCCTGGGATTGAGAGATAGAGAGCAGGAGTGTGTTTGTGAGTGAGGATGTGTGTGTGTGTGTGTGTGTATGTGTGTGTGTGTGTGTGTGTGTGTGTGTGTGTGTGTGTGTGTGTGTGTGTGTGTGTGTGTGTGTGTGTGTTGGAGTTGAATGAAGAGAGAAAACGCAATAAGGGGAAGAATTATCATAGAGAGGACATGGGCATTAATATGGATGAACATGAAGCCAGTGTAGCATGGCTGCTTTGTGGAGTTAGCATCGAGTGCACATTGATCCCATGTCCACCAGGAGTTGAATGATGTTTACAGAGAAACATTAGCAGTCAGTTAGCCCGCCGAGACAGGAGATGAGTATTGACATCTGCAGGGCTACACACACCAACACCCAAAAGGCAGAATGCGTCATGCTAGTTTCACCTTAACAGAAGCAGACAGACACCTGAGTTTACTGAAGATAGGGATACAAATAAAAATGTCACATGTTTAAGTCATTCATTAGGGTCAGAGACAGGCGGGCACATATAAAATGAGTCTGGTGACAGCCTGTAACCGTCTCCCACCACACTCCCTCTCATTACAAACACAGAGACACAGTCAGACTGTCTGCCTCCCCTCATCCCTCCCTTCACTCCTCCGCCCTTTTTACGAGTAAACTAAACTCCTGCCCTCTCCTTGGACGTGGGTCAAAAGAGCACTCTTAGAAAAAAAACAATTTAGCACTTCCACTTCTAATGTCCCACACCAACACTTTTTAAGTATCACTGAAAGAGTTAAAAACACACACACTCCGAGGCAGTTTAAAATGATCCTATCTCAACTGTCCATGATTCCTCCTGGATTTTCTTCTTTAGGAGGCATTATGAGTTTATCTCCAGAGAATTGTCACTGAAGGTATTTCAGCTTTGTCCCCTTCCCCCTGACTGAGTGACTGCTTCAGGGGCGGCTCACAGCTAATGCTCTCTTCTCAGCCAAAGTCATCTATCACTGGCCTGGAGCAGTAGCTGGCCGCTGGCAACACTCACACACTCACACACACTTCCCAGTAATTCCCATCTATCAACAACCTAAAGCAGTAGCTACCTACCATTTGCAGCCACCAAAACCACACACACACACCTCCTCTCCGGTACTGAGCTCCAAAGCGATGCCTATCAGTTTACCGTCTCCTACTGTTCTGCATCACCAGGGGTTCTGAAGGAGTGGAGGATATTTGACAGACTTCAATATTTTCACAACACATAGGGAGAATGTGTGTCTAATATAGGGTTTTGTTGCTTTTGCAATGAATACATGGCCGGTTCACCAGGTTTCCAAAAATCCAACGCAAAAAAGAGGCAGGGAGCCAGTTTTGAGTTACTGACTGCTATTTAATCTACAAGATTTCAAAGACTAATGAGTTCCCAAAAGCCTAAAGGGTGCTAATCGGACATCTTTAGCTTGGGAAAAAACAAAACCTTCCCACTATAGAACTGTAACAAGCCACATTTGGGGAGTTTGTGTTTGTGTGACAAGGTCCATATGTGTGACTAACGATCAAAGTGCACAGGCCCCTGCCGCTCGTTAGCTGCTGTTGTTGTTTTTGGCCAGGGGTCTCCCTGGTACCCCCGGTAAAAGGACAGACGCAGTGGCTCCAAACACAGGGCCCTGACTCCTGCACCCCCTCTGCCACCCCATCCCTTTACCCCCTCTGCGCCTGACTGCATTCCCTCAATACTGATGACCAGATTAGCCGGCAACACCATTACAACAGCAACACGGCCCGTTAGAAAACAACCACCTTTACAGGACTCCGATGAAACTTCCATCCAACTACACTGATTATAGTGTGCCCCGCCAACTTTCAGGGGGGAGAACAATAATTATCATTTTGCCACGGTCCAGACAGCTAAGTGCTTATCTGCCGTTTGCCTGCCACGCTCTGTTTACCAGATTGGTGCTAAAGTGTTTTTTCCCCCTGCCACTTTTAATTTCAGTCGAATCGATAACACTATTGAACAAACAATGTTGTCTGCTTTTGCCTGACAGAGTTATCATCCCCTTGCAAACAGTGAAAACACACACAAACAAACTCCCTATCCCCAAACCCTCCCTCACTCTGATCCCGGATTACAAACCGGTTGGGTATGCTCCCAATGTGTTCATCAAAAGGGGGTCGAAGGGGGGTGCAATTAAAACACAAAAAAGGGCATTAAAGTCACCCTGAGGGGGGTAATTATGCCCTCCTGCTCCCCACTTCCCAGCCTCTTTAGGCTGAACGTTTTGGGGGAGGCGTAGGGCATGAATAGTCGTGGGCAGGGGGGGGGTCAAAGGGCTTGAGTTGGAAATGGCTTTTGAAGTTTCTCTCAGAGTTTCCATATGAGCGCTACAGTTGCTTTATCAATGCCACTGTTTCATACAGTGTCTCTATTCACAATGTGCCTGCGCTGATTGAATACCTCACTTAGCAGAGAGAACAGTGGCTGAATACACACCCGGGGAGGCTGGCTAGCTCCTTTTATTAATGACAAATCGTTTTAATTATCCAGCTGCCTTTTGTTCCCCTCCAAGGCCCCGGCATTGAGACATTCCACATCATCTGCTTAATAAACTGATTGGAGAAACGCACTTCAAAGCGAGTTTAGGCCTGAGTGTGAAAAGGTTTAGCTAACAGAGTCAAATCATGCCACCTTCACTTTAGCAGACAAAATCCTCCCACCCCCAGTGTGTGTCTCTTTTTATTCTCCTCCGCCAGACTGTTCCCTCTCTCTGTCGATGGGCTGCTTTGATTTATTCCCATTGTTTATCCAAGGATGCTCTCTTGAAATGACAGTGACGCTTGGAGCTCCAGCAGAAGTAACCGCATGGAGATGTTGTATCCTCTACTTAAGGATGATTTGTAGAGATATGGCAGAAACGCAGTGAATGTGCGCATGTGTGTCCGTCTCAGCGCGAGACATTTAAATGTGTGATTGTTTGTGTTGGAGTATTTACGTGTGTGTGTGTGTGTTACGTCGGTAGAGCTCTGAGAAATGTGGGAGTGTGTTTCAGTCATGATAAGGTAGAAAAAAATGCAAATAATGAGCACCAACGATAGCAGAGAGGGAATGTCAAGTGGACAAATGTGTGAGTGTGTGTGTGTGTGTGTAGGGGTTTTGGGTGGAAAATTGACTACAAGATGTTCCCTGCTACTCTTCCTCCTACCCTAAGAAGGAATTTCTGATTTATTGGAGCCTCTTCAGGAGCAAGAGTCTAATCTCTCTTCTTTAATCTCTCTGGCCAGTATTTTGCTTTCTTCTCCACCTCTAGCCCCTCCTTTCATCCATCCATCACCCTCTCATCTCTGCACTCTATCGGCCTGTGGAATGCTGGACCTCTGAGACGAAGAGGCCGCAAAGTGGATCAAAGGTCGGACAATCGCCAAGTCAGCACCGGAGAATTTTATACATGAACAGTCAGCAAGAAGGAGCTTTGAGTCTTTTAAATTCTATAGACGTTCACTACAAGGGAAATCGTTCTTATTGAACATTTAAAAAGGGCAATAAAGGCCATCGAAGGACCAACTGCACATACTGTATTTTACCACTAGTGATGCAACTAATGATTATTTTCATTATTGGTTATCCTGCCTATACTTTGATTCAATTCTGATTGATGGTTTGGTACATCCTAATGTCTCAAAGGGGATGCCTCGTTGCCAGTCCATAATACTTGATAGATTGCAAGATACAAAGCAAAGGAATATTAGGAACCGTCCATATTTGAAAAGCTAAAAAACACAATTTTCTGCCATTTTGGATGAAATATTAAGTTAAATCAGTCATTCAAAAAGTCTGCAATTATCGCGCTGTGGTTCAGCTAATTGCTGCAACTCTACTGACCTCCACATCTAAAAACAGGGGCTTTAGTCTACTTAACCTGTGCCATCACCCTGACCACATAAACATGATTATTTTCCTCCCGGCTTTTACACACACCATTAATGTGACCCAGTAAGGTTGCTGGCCTTCGTCACAGATGAGTGAGCCGGAATGTGGGGACCACCTAATCGGCTCGTTCAAGCCTGGATTAAAGGGTGGAGCATAGGCTGAGCTGTGGTCCATTCATCAGCACCAGACCCTGCTTAATACAGGAGCTTAGAGAGTGGACAGTGAGGGCCAGAGAAGGGGCCGATGGGCTGGGGAAAGAGTAAGGGGTGAGTTAGGCAGGCAGGGTGGAGC
Source organism: Gymnodraco acuticeps (assembly GCF_902827175.1). NCBI lineage: Eukaryota > Metazoa > Chordata > Actinopteri > Perciformes > Bathydraconidae > Gymnodraco > Gymnodraco acuticeps. The sequence goes on along the minus strand of NW_022989947.1, from coordinate 1,497,479 downwards.
TTTTTTTCCATCCCCATTGTTTTCACACAGAGAAGTTTTGGAGTTCAAAAATAGACACACTGACTATGAACATGTGTGTGTGTCCATGGTAGCAGAGGGGAAAGTGAGAGGTGTTAACAGAGTAATGAAAGACACATGACACAAGGGAGCCATTTCTTTCAAGATATATTTGCGATAGCAATACTCCAAGGGGACGGTGGCACATCAGATAGAGTTGAAATGTTTGGAGGTGCATCATAAGTTTAGTCAAGCGCCACATTTTAACGTAATTGCTCAACTGTTTTTGTTTCATCTGCCTTATCTATTCATCCATCAATGTCAGCCATCCCCTCCCACTCTCTGTCCGTCTTTCATCGCTCAATAAGCAAACCAGATCCTCATGTCAACTCTGTCCCTCCCCCCAAACCAAGACTTGCTGAACCAATCACAAAACTGTTTCTGGTGGTATTCCAAATATGCAACTTTTTGACCCACCGTTTGCCGAGCACAATGCAGCGTGGGTTTGCTTGAGTCGTCATAGAAACAAATAGGGTCTAACTCATTGGGCTCCTCCTTTTTAACATAATATTTCAGTCTTCATTCTTTGCACCGTTTGACTTTATGTCATCCATCTCAATCAGCTTTCCCACGTCTTTCATTCAACCTTTGTCCGTCTGGTTCATTGGTCATTCTGCCGGCGTTCCTGGAAGACCTCGCCAAGCGACAAAGCTTTAAGTCCAGCAGAAAAATAATTGGCCTATTCCACAGCACTGAGGAGGCTTAGATAAATACATATGCTCTTTCCAACTGTGGCACTTTGTCCCATGAGCCATTTGTAACTTATAAAGGCCATAACACAAAGGTCACCACAGACATCACATTTCTCAGGGGGAAAATATCTGTACAAGAAAATTGATTTTTCTGGATTGATTTCCACAAAGAAAAACTTCCATAGTTGTGCTTTTTGTCTACAACATGGTCTGACATGTGGCTTAATGAATTCCATGGGGAAATAATATATGAGTACAGGCCAAACTGATTAAATGGCCGTTTTAATGAATGTAGTGGTAGTACTTATTGCTAGTAGTAATAGTAATACAACTGGCCTCTAGGGGGTGGCAGTATTTGCTATGGAGACATGTTTACACACTGAGCCCAGACATCCAACAAACAGGAGATAAAAGGCAAGAAAAAACAAAAGTTACACAATGAGCCTTATTTACACAGCAAGGCAAACACAATGGTTCATTTTCATAGATAATATCTGACTCTTGCTGGGTAATTCTTCCACATCTAAACACATATACACTGCTGAATGTCACCAATACTTGACAAACAAGTCTGGGGGACACACATTCTCCATCTCTACCTCACATTAACCATGAAAAACATCATTAAATCATAAATCTGTGTATTCATTCAGTTATTACTCTATGATCTTTGTGTGGGGTTGCAGAGATGGAAAGCAGTGCAGGGAGGAGGAGAAGAGTTGAAAGGAGCACGGGAAGTCTGCTGCGAAGATAAGGAGGAGGCACAAGGACGGGCAGGGGGCAAAGAAACACTGGCAGGGTTGAATGGGGTGACACGGCTCAGAGGAGAATCCCAAATAAAGACAGAGGTTTGACAGCAGCGCAGGCGGGGAGGCGGATCCGTTATCATCCTCAAGGCTTCCACAATTGAGCACATCCCTCATTAAAACAATGAATCTACTTATTCTGTGAGATTCAAACTAATTCATTCCTCAAACAAGCCTGGGAACTTTAATCAAATCCCAGGTCCAGGCTTTTAAAGTCTTGCGTGTCTTGGGTGTGAGAACTGTATTGTTTATTGTGCAGACAGGATACGCTGTTTTCCCGGGAAAAGACGTAGCCAGGAAGTGCAGCACTTCATAGGGAAACACAGAGCAGACAGCATGCAGACTTTTGTAATGCCGTAAGCACGCCTGCGGGAAATAAAACCTTTGGCCTGATTCTCCATGTAGTGCAGTCAATAAAACAAGCCCTCTCGCCATTGAGACTGCAACAACAAGTAGGAATATTGAACTGGAAGAGTATAAACACAGGGAAAGGAAACTAAATCTTGTCAATTTGATCATCAGTCTTCTTCCAGACGATTACAGACTGTTAAGATAGGAAACAACAACACACTTCAATGAGCACCAAGCCTATAAGAGGCGATTACCATCCGTTGGACAATCACTCAGAGTATTTTTCCCCAGATTGAATTCACCAGACAGATTACAAACCAGATTAAGGGAGGTGGGAGGGGACAGGCGTTTCGAGAAAAAGATAGACAGAGAATTCAGAGAAGAAAAGGAGCTTGGGGTTTAGAGCGAAGGCTGGATTAGGAAGTGAAGTGGGAAACCTGGATGTTTTTCAAGGAAAGTATCTTCGGTTCAGATTACTTGGAAATCGCAGAAGGCCCGTATTGTGTGAACGCTGACTACCTACAATCTTATCTTCAATCTCTCAAACATGTACACTCCCACATGCACGGAAGGCAAACAGACACGGCAACCCACTCCTATGTGTATACCTTTGTTTTTTTCTTCATTCAATGTCCTGTCTTTTCCTGGTTTGAGTTCTCAAACTGGCTCTACCACTTCCAGAAACACACTCAAAAGGGGAGAAGCACACACAAGTGAAGAAGATGGGGAAAAAAGAAACAGGTTTTCTGGGAAGACTTGAGTGGCTTTTCATAGAGAGGTAGAAGAAGGAAGCTTTAAGAAAAGAGAGCAGGGGGGGGGGAAGCATGAAGGAAAGGGCAGAGTGCCTTGTGACGGATCGCCATGGGTGCCAAGAACGATAACAAAATTCCACACCTCTTAGCCTGCTTCCCTCCTTCTCAAAGAGCCAGAGTTGGAGGTGAGGAAATAATAGACTGAAAAGGGACAGCTTGTAAAGTTGAGATAAAAAGCTGGCGAAGGAACGAAGGGGACCAAAAAGACAGGAGGGGGAAGAAAGAGAGTTTCCCAGAGGCTGAGCCACGGCCTGAGTGGCAGCCAGTATTCAGGGCCCACCGCCGTGACAGAATGACTGACAGATTGATAGAGGCTGTGCCACTTCATCACACGGCCAACTCTGACCCACAATCAGTCACACCAGTTACTATTCTCTTTCTGTGGCTCACTGTGAAGACCATTACCCAATTTGTATAGGAAGGATCACAAAAAAACCATATTGACTGGATAACTACCAGAAAAACCCTCCATGTGGGTGAAACATACCTTAAATAACTCCCTCATCAAAATCTGAATACGAGTAATTTCCAACTGGGTTTTTCCCCATAAAGGGAATTTGCTTTGGTGTATTGGTACATGGCATAAACAATGTATGAGAATTGAAATTTAAAAGCAGGTTTCCAAAAGCAGGAAACATAAATATAGAAGAATCATACCAGAATATGAACAAATACTATAAATATGAATCTTAGTATATAAAAGAAAACATATATAAGAACATTAAAAAAGACAATAAAATATGTACAAGAGAAATAAAACAATGTATAACAATGCACAATACATTTGAAATAAAAAAAGGTTGAGTTTTATATTTTTGAGAGGGGCTAGTTTTGTGCTGTTATTTGAGCCAATACGACAAAAAGAAAGCATATTCAATTCAAAAAAATGTAACCACTGTGCCAGCCATGGCTAAAACAATCTGGAAGTTGTTTTAGCTCATTTAACTAAATCCCAAATATTTTTAGAAAGGCATTGCAAAACTTCAGATTCAGAACAGATTAGCTCAAAACGGTGTCATATCAGAAAAGGTGATGATGAGGATGATGAGGATGATGTTAAATTAACAGCGGATCAAAGGAGATGCATGGAGAAAGCCATGAAACAGTTAACAGACTCACACAAGTGGAGAGCACAGCACCAAGTTGAAAAGGGAACCTGGCCAAGAAGAGGGGGAGGGAGGTGCTGGAGCGAGGGAGAGACAGGTACAAAGCAGAGGAGGGGTGGGGTGCGGGTGGTGGTCTACTCATGCTCTGTCAGCAGGGAAAATAGGGGAAAGGCAGGAAGAAGCAGTGAAAGAGCAGATTATTGCCTCACATAGGAGCTGTGGAGTCCATAGGGCTCCAGGGACGATGTTAACATCAATCACAACTGTGTGGCACATGTGTAAGTGTGTATGACTGGGGTTAATGTGTACGAGAGTGTGTGAGTCACTTGAATCTGGTGGTGTTGTGAATGCTCACACACACACACACGGTACTGCTGCACAGACACTCCCTTCACAAAAGACACGTACACACGCTGGCATGCAGGGGCCCGAACTGACTGGGCACACTGGTGATCCTCTTTCTGGGAATAAAGCTGTGCTGGTGATTAAGCTGTTGCTAATCAGACACAATGGTTACATATAAACTAACAACGAAAAGGTCAGAAAATGCTGAAAGACACATGGTCAGGATATATTTCACTCATGCTGAAACAAAGTAGTCGTTAAAGTACTGGCAGATAGACCTTGGAAGGAGGCCCAAAGGTGCGTTGTGCACACACACACACATCAGTGTTGAGCAGGGCAACTGTGCATGGATGAGTGTGTGTTTCGCTAAATCCCTCAACAAACACGCTGAGACAAAGGAAATGAGCTGCACCACATGGGCCATAGTGATCAATCTGAGATCAATTTAACGTTCTGACCAGCGGGAAGGAACAACAAACCGAGGCTAGGAAATAACCCCATCTCATGAGAGAAAAGATGGACGTCAACACCCTGTTTCAAGTAAGGGTCAAAGGGTAGACCAGAATCATGGGGTTGATGAAAGTTTTCTGCGAAAACAGGATTAAGAGTAGCCAACGGGAGAGATTTAGCACAGTCATCCAGAAAAAAAAAAGCAAATGCAGAAGGACGGATTACAAGTAAATATACAGGAATGATCACATAAGCAGGGCGACAACAAAACGCTTTTCCATCTGGAACTTCGTTCTGATTTTCAGCTAAAGGCTTGGTCACTATCATTTTGACTTTTTCTAGAAACTGTAAATTCTGTAGTTTTAACCACAGGGGAGATCCAACGGGAAGCAGTGATTGCAAGTTATTCGGAGAACATTTGGAAATCTGGGTGTTTGCAACCAAGATAAGACATGTGTTTGCACAGCGGAGAGAGTGAGCCCAACACTGATTGATTTAGTAGCTGTGATTGAATGTCCTGGTTTGTGATTGAGTGATTGTCTGCCAGGAGTCTCTGTTTGTGCTTGCCCGGCACAGTGGGAGTGTTTGTGTGTGGGTGAAAGTAGAAGTTCATTTGTGGTGTGTAAAACTAACCCTCTTTGTACCCCGAGCCATTTCACCCCAGTCGTCATCAAACATAATTCTAATTGACCCCCACTTATTGTGAATGGCCCCTAACCCCGACAATTTCAGCTCCAATTTCTTCTCCCCAAGCAATCCATCTCTCTCCTACAGCATGACCTACTGGCCAGGCCTCAAGTTACCTCCTCCGTCTCTGTCATACAGCATTATTACTCGTCTTACCACCTGAAATATGAACACCCCTATGTCTCCCTGACAGCCACGTAAACCCCATGCGATATCTCTTGATTTAGGAGACACTGCAGCCTCCCACTCCACACAAAGGTTAGGGCTCTGTCAGATGTGGAGGATATTGCAACTGATATTTCAACACATTGGGCTGCGAGTCAGACCTGTAAAACCAACATCAAAACTATAACCTTTTCCTTGAGAAAAGAATCCTCCCCCATAGGATTTAAGCTCAATGTAAGGAGATGCAACAGCACCAAAATAAAACAAATCCCTCTCTTTTAACAGTGCAAATAAGCTGTTTGATACATGGTTAAAAAATTACTGCACTCTTAGAATAATAAAACTCTAGATAAGACACATGTGTGCATAAACAGTACAACAAAGTTTCCAGAATCTGTCAAAACATAACCTTGCATTTGTCTGTCCATGAAACACATCATTTAAACAGATTAAACCGAGTTAGCTTCCCTCAAAAAATGAGCTGTTATCTCAATGTCAGCTGAAAAAGATAAATAGAGAACCTGATGCAACAAATCCCAAAAGCATAACACATGTTGCGAAAGGACTCAATTTGAACAGGTTAGACAAAGTATTACAGATAAACAGCAGCATAATAACAGGTTCGAGCCCAAAGGGAGGAAGGGGGGAGGGAGAGAGGCTCCTAACTGTCTTGCATTATCATGTCAACAGCAGCCAATTGCTTCAAATCACAAATTCATCACAACAGGCTCACTGAATATGCATGAGGTGCAACTCTTCAACATGCTTCTGAATATGGATCATAATGATGCACTGAGAATAAGCTTAAAAGTTATTGAAATGTTTAAGATTCCAAACAATCTTGTTTTAGCATTGCCGGATAAAGAAGTGTGTGAAAGCGTTTGTTCAGGAGCAATGTATAAACATAAGAAAACATCAAATAAAAAAAGGTATATTTACTTTGGGTTGGTGCTGTTCCAGTAGACGCTGTGTCGCTCCGCTGAAGCAAACCAGGCGCAGACGCTCACAACGAAGCCCACAATCCAAACCAAATCCATGGTGGAGAGGAGTGGAGGCGTGCAGAGGGAACACAACTCAGGTAGGCTGTTCAAAAAAACCCGAAAAGTTCACAGAGAAGAGCTCGTTCGCTCACCTGTAACCTGCACGCTTAGAAAAACACTTCAAGCACGCAGCGGTTGTAAATAAATAAATAAAAAGCAACTAGATTCGTAGAAGATTATCAACCGTAGACGGGTCAGTTTAACTCGTCAAAACCGTAGTGAATGAGAGCCTGTGTTGCGTGGTGGCTGATTTTGTGAAACGCCCACAGCCACAAGCCCCGCCCCTATAACAGCGGACCAATCAGAGGGCTATCCGAAAGACGCGAGCTCTGCAGCCTTCCCCATATGTAGCCCACTGTTTTATTATTAAACCTGCAGCATGTATATCTGAATTCTTTTTTTTATTTGAATTGATACATTTATATTTCTGGATTTATACAATATTTCTGAAAGTATGCAATATCACACAGTTTAATGTTTGCAAACAAAATGAACAATAATCTTACGTTTTTTCAATGTAAAAATAATGTCACTTTTTGTGAGAAAAAAAAACTATAATGTGTTTGTACCTTTTACCTTACCTTTAATCTGATCATGCTCTGTGATTGACTGTAGTTATAAACTACAGTGTGAGTCATTGCCTCTGTCATGTATGTTGCATGTGGGTTCTAATAGTTGTAAAACAGGAAATCATTCATCGGCTATTCATCTGATTTATATTTAATATCGCTTGCATGTAAAATAAACATTTCAATTGCACTTGCATCATATACGTTCTCGCCTACAGGAGGTATAAAAGGTAACATCTAACCAACCTAACACCTAAACAAATACAGGTAATACAACACCACATATTTAATAAAGCAGCTCTCTGTAAATGGCACACAGTTGTTCAAGTTATAACACATTTAAACTGTTGAGTTTTCCTCCAGAGCTCTTATCACTGCAGTGTTATGAGTCCTGGCAACATCTGGTGAGTTTGCACAGTGATTTCCGGAAGTGAAAAATAAGGGTTTTTATCTTACAGATTTTCTATGACTCCTTTCCCCTATGTGTTGGTTTTACATTTATTCTATGGGTGTTCATTTGAAATATTGACATTGAAGTAAAATCCTCCCAACATGTATGAGCTTTTGTAATCATTTGCATAGAGAGACTGTGCCTTGAACTGGAAGCAAATAACCTCCATGCTGTCAGATACATTACAAATCCAGATTCTCATTTTCTGTTCCATTGACATGGATAATCTGGACTGCGAGCGGCTTGCTCAGCCTAGTGAGTCATTTTGCCAGAGGGGGTTTTCAAGCCTGCTTCTGCTTGACATGGCACTTTATTTGCTATGCCTGCTAAGCAGCATAAGAGCTTTCAAAGGTATCACAGCAAACAACTAAATTGTAAAGTGAGTCAAAAAGAAGGGCACTCATTGTGGATAATAGATTGTAACAGCTAATTACACAGAGTTTGCAGAATTTACTCCATATTGGGACATAGATAAGATTCAGGGATGTAATCAGATACACTTTGTGTGATTTTGGTCCATGTTTAAGAACAAAATGAAGGTCAAGCAGAGAGGGATACACTCCTGATGTAACAAGAATGTAACAGTAAATCTGAAAGATATTGCAGAGGAAGAAAGGATAAAGTAAACAGTGCATTCTTATAGTATATTAGGCTTTGTGCAGCCTTGAAATGTAGCCTTTTTAAATGTGAAGTTTTGGCTTAAATTCATCCCATTTAAAATTGGTTTGGCTACAGGAGACAGTGCGTACATTTTTTGAAAATCTCTGCTGTCACAGAAGGCCTGACAGCTATACGAGATGATTACACTTTCAGGTAGACTGCTGATGAAATCAACAGTTTATCTGACAGCTTAATTGTCACACTGCAATTACACCCAACTCATCTGGTCCTTCAGGCAGATTAAAGCTACCACTAATATGTCTTTACATCTCCTGTAACTCGGTTCAACTCTGTGCTTTGGAAACATATTCTTTGAAAACAAACCTCTATGAGACACCCACACTATTCCATCAAGCACTTTAGGTAAAGCTTTTATGTCAGTATTTACTTTACACAGCAAAATATGTAGACTCAAGTGGGGTCCTTTGCATATAACCAACAATATATTCTATGCTTAGTGGTTATGAGTATTCACAGTTCAGGCAATTTGCACTTAAAAATTCAGTCCAAACTGACAAGCCATTTCAGATCTAACAGTACAAACACAGAAAGCCACATATATATGGTAATTGTGTGCTATTCAGTGTCAAGCAGGTCATCCCAAATAATGTGTTTTGTATTCATGAAGAGCGCTCATCCCTGTGGATCAATTTTTGAGAGTTCAATTGTTTTCTCTGGCTCGGCGGAAAGATAAAAGGGTGAGAGGGACTGCCAACGTAATTGCCATTTGCATTGCAATCGAAAACTGTTGTGGAAAAGCTTTCGCCACGCCGCAGACATTATGTCAAAACTCTATCAGGAACCAAATGAGGAGACCTTTAATTTCAAACCAACCTGAATTGCTGAACGAGTAAATAGAAAGATGAAGTGGAACAAAACTGCATCTCAGCCCTGATATATATATATATATATTTTTTTTTTACAGCAGACAGACACACAGGCATGGATCTCTGCAGGATCACATTGAAACTAACACATTGGCACGTACACACATAAACACAACCATCCCCACCTCAAATCCTGAATTTGCACTGGGCCTGTACTGTGGCATGAAAATAAGATATAGGAAAATGATAGGGAAACCGTTTCATATAGGCATGGGAACTTCAGTGTCCATAATTTGTTTTTTTTCAACCATTTCGACCGGAGTAATTAGATGATGTCATAGAGTTGCACTTTCTGTGATCCTGAAAAGAGGAATAAAAACACACAGGACTTTTCCTTCTACAATATCTTCATCTGTGTGAATACACTTTATAATGCGTGATTTGGAAAAATCTCATAACCTGCTGCTTGACGGTAATCATTAACACGTTCTCAGATCATGTGCAGTGAGTCGTCTTATCGTCACTTTCTTCCTCCTTGCTCTCAAGCATGGCCATTACAGGAGATGTTTGTGTGTCCCTTTGCCGTGATGTTAGCCCTAATGACAGACTATCATCATGTTCCCATCCCCAAACAACGCGCACCATCTATTACCATAAGAGAACTGTGTTGGTGTGAACTGTGCAGTGTCCGGCCCAGTCTGTGTCTCTTATTCCAGCAGCCTCCATTGGTTTGTGTTCTCCATTGTTAGTCAATGCAGCTCCTCCGCAGGAGTTATTCCTCAACCTGTGAGCTCGTTCTTTGCAAACAATGGCAGTGAAGTGTTTCCTGTAATTAGCATCGCACAGGTCTGCCTCCTCTTATGAAATAGAGACTAAATAAAGATAGCAAAATCTTCCTCCACTCGATAGTTTGACTGGGAAGAACAAGTTTGTTCACAGCACTGTTTTTTATAACTTTCTCTGGCAACAAATGTTGTTTTCCTTCGAATTTCCTGAGGCAATAGAGGGAAAGTTAATTATTAGGTGGAGCAATTTTAAAGCAAAACAGAGGTAATCAGTGAGTAACCCTTACAGCATAGAGATGAAGTGGTAAGTGCCAGTTCTTAATTAGCTGTAGTTAATTATCAGAGGTAAACAGAGAGGTGGTTGATTATGCATATCCAATGATTGGATTCCAGGTAAGACTATTACTATGACATCACTGAGCGTCCTTGCTTAGACATTGAGGAAATACAGACACACTCAGACGCACCCACACACACAGACACACAAATATGTACGCCTGCATACCCACCATACATGCAAAACGGAAATACAAAGAGCAGCTGAGAAGGAGGCGGATGAGGAGGAGGATTTGAGGAGAAATGCAAACACAATGTTGGATAACGAGAGTGTAAGACCAAGAATGAAAGCAAAAGGCAGGAGGCGTGCCAAAATGAGTGTTAAAAAAAAAATGCACTTAAGAAGGATAATATGCAAATTAAAATAGATGTAGAACAAAGAAAGGATCAGAATCAGAACACCTTTATTAGTCCCACAGAGGGGAAATTTGCATCAGATATATGGATATACCATAAGGTAATAATAAACATATTTTCACCTCTAAATGATACAGGAAAACCTTTGTGCGGGTAATTAACAAACATGTTACCTTCACTGACCTGTAATTATGGCTCTCCCCCCTTGGGAAAATTGAAATTTTAGAGGTGCAATGCATCATTTCCCTTTCGACTGTCTAAACCTAGTAAGTGTTGCGTGAGATATTGCAGGGGACCCACAGCCAAACAAATGAACAATGCAGTGCCCTCTCTTGAGAAATGCAGAGTCATTTAAAAAAGGCTGAAAAGCAGCAACAAATGGAGAGTCCACCTCATCCATCCTGTGCAGATTCGGACAATGCAAAACCCACTCAAATCCTACATGGGAGACATACATCTACAGGAAGTGTAATAATGAGGAGGAGATATGAAGGAGGAAGGTTTAAAATAAAGGTGGAATGAGACTTAACGTGTAAACATAAATATATTTGAGCTGAAAGTGAGTGCAGAGGAGAAGCGGAAGCAGGGACGGACGCCAAATGAATAAGAGGGGGCCGGCGAGAGAGTGAGAAAGATAGAAATAGACAGGAAACAAACAAGAGGACAGAGGGAGAGAGGAGAGGCACAAGATGTAATAAGATGTTCAGATGAGAAATAACATACAAATACAGAGATAGGGAAGCAGAATACGAGAGTGAGGGTGGATGGAACAAAATAATAAAGAGGTATTGGAAGAAATATGAGTATGATTTAGAAAAGCAGAAATAGATTATTACTGTATTTACTGGAGGAAATTGGGAGCAGATGAGACCGTCAGAGAAAAATAGCTGATTCTGAGATATCAGAAAAAAGGCTTTGAAAGATGCATCAAAGTATAGTTTTCCAGCAAGATCTTTAGGGAGAAACACAGAGATATACAGAAATAACCATTTGGAGTGAGAGATGGAAAAAAGTTGGAGATGAGTGTGAGAGGTAGCAACGCTTTAAGAGATGCATACAAGTGTTTTGATCTACAAAACAAAGCCAAAGAAATTTAGGCCGGGAGAGAAATTTGGAGCTAAGTGGTGTGAGAAAGGGAGGGGGGCTTGCATAAAAGTGGGCAGGTGGGAAAGAGTGAAAAAACAGAATAGTTGAATGCAAAAGTACTTTTTTAGAGAGATACAGACAGACGCAGAGAGAAAAAGAGGGAAAGATTGACACTGAAATGTAAATAGGGGAGAAGAGGGTAGGCCGGATGAAAAAGCCATACACTGATGGATTCCTCAAAAGCCCCTTCAATATGTATGAGGGGCAGTTCCATGGACTCCGGCAGCCACAAACAAGCGACAGAAAAGAAAGGAGAGAAGAGCAGCGACCAAGGTTGTGTTGAAAAGAAAGAGTTTTTTTCCTGTCAGCAGACTTTACAGTGTGCCCGAAGTGTCTGAGTCCAGAGAAAGAGGACCACCCAGAGGCTGTTTACCGTCCCCTGACACAACAACACAACAGCCTGCCAGTGTATAGGAGGCTCAACGTGAATAACCCACACACCAAAGCACAATTACATCATTACAAAACGGGAGTGAAAGGGAAACCAAAATCATATCGCTCTGTAAACACTCATATGGGGGTTTCAAACAGAGAACTCTCAGGGTCCAGCTGAGCACCTTCCTCTAGAGGAAATAGGTGGATGGGAGGATGAATAGTAATGACACGGTTTGCAGAGCCATGTTTTTTTTGGAAAAGCTTGATGCACCTGATCCCAGAGAAGAGTCAACATGGTCAGATACAAGAGAGAACGGCATGTACTCGCGCTGTCAATCTCACCGATCCCCAAGCTGTTTGCTCATTACCCCCCGAAATATATGGAAAGGAAAGTGACGTGCTCTGCCTCCCCCTGAAGAGCAGCGTTCTGTCCAAAGTTCCCAGACCTTCCCAACACTGAACGGCCTCGGGGAGCCTCGGGGGGAAAGGAGACATCGGCAGTTCCAGAATAGTGCCATTCTGACTGTCACGCTGACAGCAACAGCAAGCGACACCTTTTCTAACTACAGGTTCTACTTGACATTCACGTTCGCTCAACGTCTGCAGTGGCATTGCTGCTGACTGCTGCTGACAGAAGGAAAGCAGTATTCATGCAAGTTTTTGGCTTTTTGCAACTTGTTTTGCTGATAGTGTGATAGCAAGAAAGGAAATCATGTACAGAGAGTTACATAATTGAAGATGGTTTGGGGCTTTGGAGCTGAAACAGCAATAGATGGTGTGACAAATATGCAGTGAGGAGGTCTGCATGTATACACACTGAGAGACAGTGTGGTAAATAGATGGCTTGGGGCTTTTCAGCTGGAACGAGAGAGTGTGAAAAAAAGCTGCTGCTCCAAAGTCTGGAGGAGCAAAGAGATAGCGATAAATCCTACTGACACAAATGCAGGGCCTGTGTGTGCATGCTGAAGACGTGTTTATGTAGGTGTGTTTATGAATGAGAGCAGAGAATATATATGTGGTCCAGGGCACTAAGGGAGGACATGTCTCTCTCGCTGTGCAAGTGTGCTAAAAAGAAAATCTGCTTAATAGCAATTACTCCACCCTCCATTCAAACTGGCACATGCTACCACTCTTCCTTATTACTTGAGGAAACAAGTGACTTTTACAGCTTCTGACCTCGCTTCCTTTTTTCCATATGAAAAAGCGTCCCTCTGCCACGGCACACTCCCCGAGTCAAACCCCTCTCTTTCTTAAGAAAATACGGGGTAAGGAAATGAATTTTATTGCCCCATTTTCCCTCCCTCTGCTTATTGACAAAGGCTCCACACTCTCCCTCAGTGACTTCTGCTCTCCCATTACTTAAAGAGTGGAAGGGAAAATGCATTTTACAGCCTTTGCTCCTATCTGTCTCCTCAGCCACCCTCCTGCCTCTCATCTGTAGTGGCACACTCCACCACTCTCCCTCTTTCTCATTACTTAACACACAGATTGGAAATGAATTTTACTGCCCATGCCCTTTCTTCCCTCCTCAGTACCATCCTATAGTCGCTCATGCACATTGTCTCTTTCCCTTTCAGCCTTAAAGAAGGAGAAAATCAATTTTACAGCACCCTCTCCCCCATAAAGTGGCACACTTAAAAAATGTACTTGTTTCTTTTCTTTCTGCTTCTTTTAAAAAGGGTCTAAAATCAATGTTTTGGCCTTCTTGCTTCTGTTTTACAGCCCCATTCTCCTCCAAAGGAATGACACACTTCATCCTTCTGCTTCTGCGGCTCTGCTCTCTCTGAAAGCCCCCATGCATTAGCATACAGGTGGTGTCCTTTGTCTGCTGCTGAGGCACACTTCTGCTCTGTATATTGCCCTTGTGTCCACTTTGAACGCCCGCCAATGGAGGTATTGTGAAAGGTCGAGGGTATTAAAAGGTCACTTAAGATAACTGGCCCTTCTGCTGCCACACCTCCTCCAACACCTCCCATAGATAAGGTGCAGTCATTAGTGTGGAGCTGAGCTGTACAGGGTTACTGAGTTTATCTGCTTTTTTGATCTTGTTAATACAATGTTAAACGTTGGAGCTTAAAATTTGAGCACTCACGTTTGACCTTCCACAGAATTTATTTTTACAAAGACAGATTATTGTGATTATGGGTATTATTTGCATTTGCTACACTCGCAGAGCGCCTTCTCTACCAGGCAGGTCACAGAGAGCACTGGCTTCAAAACACATCTTTTGATTCCTCTCCTCCCCCAAGACGTGCACTGTTACCGCAACCCTTTTTTTTTTTTACATGACTGCACACATATCTGCTGCCCAGATGCTACCCAGCCCCCCCATCCTCCCTCCCTCCACCACACCTCCCTCCTCCAGCTGCCTTGCTCCACTTGTGGCTGCTGCTCCAGCACCCTATTCATTAACAGCTTCTTAATGCTCCCAGATGGGACGACTGTAATTTATGGTGGCCTCAGTGTGTTTACGTTTGTGTGTATGTGAGAGAGTGTATATGAGGAGGTGTGTTTATCCATAAAATCTATGCAGGCAGAATTGTTTATATGTGCAACTGTTTGGAACCAATGGAGAAAAAGCGTTATCTTAATTGGACTGCATCTATGATTATTTGGATCCATTTTTCACACAACATTTGCACCAGCTCAAGAGTAAACTGTGAGCATATGCAAATATGTTTGTGCTGATTTCCCTCTTCGCCCTTCGTTTGACTCGAGCAGGAGCACGTACCACTGGAGGGCAGAGCAAGGACAGCGATTTAGGCGCATTTTTCAGGTTTTTACTTTGCTCACTCATCAAGTGGTTGGTCTCCAGAACTGACCTCAGCTGGAGCAATACACTTTTTCCATTCTGCTTTTCCTCCCTTCTGTGTACCACTTGGTACTGCTGAATTAAAAGATGTCATCCGCTCATGTGGGAAGTCCCCATCTCCACGCAAACTTAAACATATTTGTGCAGTGTGTGCGCGTGCATACGTGTGTGTTTACACGTAATTGTCTGGATCTCACGTGCGCGTGTATCTTACTGATGTTGCATGCCCAAAACCTCAGTTTATATTTCACACAGGCTCCACCCTCTACTGGACTCTATGGGTACTACCCTTAACCATACTGAGTTGCATAAACGTAGCCGGCCAATCAGGGCGAGTCATTTTGTGGGCGCCACTTCAGACCCGGGCCTCTCCTTTGTGCCCTGGCTTAATCCCCACCACCTCTGCTTCGAGTGTTTGGGGGACCAGGATATGACCGAGGCGGTGCCATTCACGTTCGCCATTCCAGCGGGGCGGATGGCTCCGTTTGCCGGGGAGGAGGATGACGAGGACTTCTCGTTGCCGGGCACTTCCGGGTCCGGCGTCCATGGAAGTCCACTGCCCAGGTCTGTACTTCCCCCTCGTGATGAACAGGGCGGCAGAGTGTGGCAGCCCATCTGCTCCCAGCAGGCAGCAGGCTGGGCAGAGATAAACACGGGTGTGTTGGGCGTCTCACTCATTGCTCTTCCGCAAGATACCCCCACCTCACCAGATCAGAGCGATTATTTGGCCGCAGCATCGGCCGAATTAATAGCTTGGTCTACGGTGTGGCCGCCGCTGCTTGCCGTGTGATGTCCCTGGGGGATCACGCCGCATGGCACTTTCCAAAAAGACCGTGAGGATCTCCTGGGAGTCCCCGTGTCTAAGGAAGGGCTCTTTGGATCGATTTCCTTGGTCATGTGGATGAGGAGTAGTCGCAGCTTGGCGTATGCTGCTTCTTGCTCATCCTCAGAGGAAAGAACACTGTCCCACACTCACCGCCCCGCTGTAATCTCTAGTAAAGGAAGCAGCAGGTGGGCACATGAGTGGAATAAACCGCAGAAAGTGCTGTCAAAGCACTGTGCGGGTTCAAGAGACGCTATTGCCGGGGTGCTGTTGTCAGAAAACACACCTTTCCTGGTATAATAGCTCAGATTAATGCGTTTCACCATTGAATGTGAAACACAGCGTTAATACGAAGGCGCGGGCGTGGCCCCAGTGAGAGTGGCCGCGGTGCGTTCAAGGACCTCTGAAGAAGAACGGTGGGTTACGTATTGTAACCCAAGTTCTAGAGTGATGTGTGTGTGAAAAATGCAATCAATAAAAAATAGAAGGTTTGGCGGCGGAGTGGGCCACCAGAGAGTGCTACAGCTTCTTAGCTGTGACTCCACAGCTGCTTGCAGGTCCCCTAACACAGTTTTATGGGGAATGGAAGCTCAGCTGTGTACTGACAGAATGGATGGACAGGACACTGAAACTGGGGTACTCACTCCAGTTTTGCAGCGTCCCTCCTCCATTTAGGCAAATCTATCATCCAAGAGGAGATAGGTATCCTTTCAACAGTGTGCACTCTCAGGACAGAGAAAAGGGGCTTTACTCCATGTACTTCCTGGTTCCCAAGAAGACAGGAGAATTCAGACCCATTCTGGATCTTCGCAACCTGAATCAGCACATTGCCTGCGAAAAGTTCCATGTAAACCAATTACTGGAACTACGGCAGCCGGAGGATTGGTTCACAACCATCGACCTGAAGGATGCTTACTTTCATGTCGAAAATTGCTCAAAAGCACAGAAAGTATTTGCGTTTTGCCTTCCAGGGGGGTAGCCTACGAGTACAACAGACTACCGTTTGGCTACTCCCTATCCCCACGCACGTTCAGCAAATGTGTGGCCACAGCGCTTCAGCCGCCATGGCATGAGGGTTTTTTTAATACGACCTCATAATCATGGCCAGGTCCAGGGAAGAGGCAGAGACAGCCCAATTGATCCAAGTGGATTGCGGTCAATTGGAAGAAGAGCAGTCCCATACCTCACCAGCAGGTGGGGTATCTGGGGATTTTGCTTGATGCAGGCAGACTACGTGCCACCCTGTCAGAGAGCAGACAGGCATCCCTGCTTCAGGCAGTTTGCAGACTGCGACAGGGGGCAACAGTGACAGCTTTGACCATCATGCAGACTCTGGGTCTCATGGCTCATGCACCTCGTGGTACCGCGGGGGTTACTTACTCACCTGCAGAAGTGGTTTGCCGGCCTTTGTTTAGATCCCAAGAGGCACAAACGACGTCTGGTGACGTCTCATTCTCCCCATCCTGGAGAGGGTGAGACGAGAACGTCTGTCAGTCATCCTAGTGGCCCCAGGTCACCGCTTGGCGCTGTGGTACGCAGAGGTGACACAGATGATGGTGGGCCAGCCCTGGACGGTTCCTCAGGTCTGGGGGGCGTTGTCTCAGGAAGCAGGTGCTATAGGGGCCCACTCTGGGCCAACCTCTCCAGGCTTAGCTCCTGAGAGGGACAGACTGAGACGGGAGGGACTGTCTGACAAAGTTATTCAGACTATCCAGGCAGCAAGAGCAGGATCCACCACAGCCTGTTACAGGACGAAGTGGTTGGGATTCCAGCGGTGGTGTGAAGAAAGGAGTCTAGAGCCTCTATCATGTACATTAGGCTCTATTCTGTCCTATTTACAGATGCTGGTGGACAGGGGGCTTGCTCATTCCACAATTAAGGTGTATGCAGCAGCCATCTCGTCCTGCCATGACGGATTTGGCGGCATTTGGCGGCAGGTCAGCCTTCAGTCAACCGCTTATGGCGCGGTTTTTGCAGGGGGTCAGGAGACTGGTGCACACCTCCTCCCCGTAATGGGACCTGCCGTTGGTGCTCAAGGCTCTGGTCACAGAACCATTTGAGCCTCTGGAGCGCTCCTCCCTGAAGGCTCTGTCATTGAAAGCAGCTTCGCTGCTTGCCTTGACTTCAGCCAAAAGAGTGTCCGAGCTGACCGAGTTGCCTCAGACCGAACCCCTCCTTTGTTCCAAAAAACCTAAGGAGTTCGTTCAGGTCGAGGGTTATACAGTTAAACGGCTTTAGTCTTCCACCCCATATTTGGGCCAGGGAGGCTAAATTACACCTCCTCTGCCCGGTGCGTGCGCTGGCATGTTATGTAGAGCGCACAGCTTCCATTAGGCGCACTGAACAGCTGTTTGTGTGCTTTGGGGAGGTTGTGGCCGGTAAAGCAGGATGGCTCTGCGAGTACATTTCACATGCCTACGGACAGGCGGGGAGGGCCTTCCCCACTGGGGTCCGTGCATGCTCTACACGGGGTATGGCCGTGTCAACAGCCTTGTTGAGTGTGGAGGACATATGCACGGCGGCGTCTTGGTCTATGCCAGCCCCCTTCATAAGGTCTTATCTCTTGGACATGTCTGACTCCTTCTCATCCTCGGTGCTTGCTGGGGCAACACACGACTGGTGAGAGGGGGAGGCTGTGGGTCAGTAGGCATCTGACCCCCCCCTCCCCCCCTTGGGACATAGTGTGCTAATGTTTTCCATGCGCCTTAGGGACCGGGGAAACGTAGTATGCTGTAAACCCTGTACAGGACTGGAGGACGCTCCTCGCCTTCCTCACTATTTTCCATGCACACTCTACACGAGGTAAGCGTGTGTGAGTGTGGAGACCAAAAGCCGGTTAGGGGCAGTGTGATGGGTCGATGTTGTGGAACGACAGGGCGTTTATCCATCAGGGCTCCACCCACTGTACCCATAGAATCCAGTAGAGGGCGGAGCCTGTGTGAAATATGACGGGGGGTTACGTATTGTAACTCTGGTCATATAAGCACAGGCGGAGCCCTCTACCTAGGGGCCCTGTCTTTCCTATGCCGCTCGCTGAAGAGGGTGTAGGATGACAGGCAGGAGGCGTAGCCACCTTATATACTGTGGGCCTGCGCGCACATTCAGGTAGGCTCACCTCAATTGGCCGGCTACGTTTATGCAACTCAGTATGTGAATGCTCGACATAGCATGGTTAAGGGTAGTACCCATAGAGTCCAGTATAGAGGGCTCCGCCTGTGCTTATATAACCAGGGTTACAATACGTAACCCCCCGTTACAGATGCTGGCACGCTCATCTCCTCAGATTGTGGAGTATCGATTCCTAGCTTCTCTCTTGGAGGGTGAGGAAGGGTGGAGGTGGTGGTGATGGTTGTGGTGGGTGGGGGTTACAGAGGTTACAGAAGATTTGCTGGCTTTGCCAAGGAAAGCCTGTTTCCTAGAAATGGAGACACAAACACGCACAACAGTCGTACAAACAAACACACAGGCAGTTCTCCTTGCCTAAACAAAGAGCACACATACTGTAAAAGCCCACCCGCGTTTGGTTACAGTCAAATGTACGCACACAGCCACAGATACACATAAACACAACCATGTGCACTACACAAACTGAGAATGAAACACAGACATCACAAACTGCTGCGTTAAGATGGAACTTTCCCCTCCTTCTCTTTGACCATGCTTCATTTTCTGCACCTCTCTCTGCCAGTCCAACAGAACTCCACGCACAGTAAAAATAACCCCTCCAAGGGCCAGTCAGCACTCACTGGGGCCCGCTCTGAAAACACAGGGTGCCCACATCGCCTGTTAGCAGCACCATTTCTATTTGCAGAGACGTACGCGTTGGGTAACAGTCAGGCTCCAGTGGTGGGAACTGCAGGCATGAGAATGTGGCAAAGGATTATGGGAAGGGATCTTTGGGGGGTTGCGGGGTCCAACGGTGGCACCTTTGAGCACTTATTCCTAATTACTCCGTTTGTGCTCGACATTGCTAATGATTCGCAGACGTAACACACATGTGGAGACGCAGTGAAGAGGCTGAGATGATGGATTGGTACATGGGGACAGTCTACACACCAATATCCTGCCCGCTTATGTTGCTGAGCAAGAAAAACAGATGGAAATGAGCACCAGCACACTCCAGCAGGCGTGTAAATATACATATACACACACAGATGTGCATACAGGTTTCAGGGACATAAGCACAAAGGCACAAAGGCTGGGAGAAAAACAAACACAGACGGTTGGATTTTTGGTAGCTTCCACACTCTCTTTAGCACGCATCGATGGGCTGTCACATCCAAACACACACACACACACACACACACACACACACACACACACACACACACACACACACACACACACACACACACACACAGGCCAAGTATGTCCTCATCGCCAGCATGCGTAGATAAGTATATGTGTGTGCGAGTGTGTCCTCTCCGCTAGACCACAATGTACAGCTGGCAAGGAGAGAGGGACCCGAGTGTGTCGGTGTGGTCAGGTCAGGGGCCCCGTCTCTCTCCATCGTCCAAGTACTCTCTGCTTTCTCTTCCTCCCTTTTTTTTAACCTTGCCTTCCTCTCCGTTGGTCACATTTTGGCAACTTCATCTGTCTGTCTGCCTCGTTTGTCCAGACAATGGCCCTTCCCAGGTTTTTCCCAATGCAAATACACCAACACATACGGATGGAAATTTAAGAGAAAGTTGAAAAGAGAAAGAAAGTAGGATTAGACTTTCCTAGAACTGCTGAGACACATATATTTTACACAAAAATGCAGAGATTTTCAATCAGTTGTACAGTAGAAGCTTGCTCAGTTCACATGCTCGCTAACATCACCCATCCACCCTCCACTGGACATGTCTCTCGTGTGAGTGCCGACCACATTACAAATGCTCAAACAAAACACTCACTGTGTTGTACCAAACACAGCAGACCACAAAAAACACTGAAAAACCAACTTATCTAAATACAGTCATGGGTCAGGAAACAAAATGACTTGGTTTATTGTCAGCAACAAAGACGTGGGGGTGTCACTAGGAGACAAAAAACAAACTAATTCCCATAGATTATATAAGGACAGTCCATGTCCTGTCTTAATACGTCAGTGTGCTTTTAGATGAACAATAGCCCAAAGATAATTCCATGTTTTATGGATGAGGCATCCATTAAAATACAGTTTTCCTAGAATATCTGGCACAGGCGCCCCCCGGGATTTCTAGGATGTTTGTCATTCTTTAAACCCTTTAAAAACTGTATTGACATTACAGGGAATATACTGATCAGATTAAAAGTACTCAGTACTGCCAGTGGCAGCAAATAGATGGCATTGAGCTTCACAAAAGCGATATAATTCATCAGTCAATTTTGTTTTTGTAAGAGTGCTGGCTGTCAGTTTAGCCAACAGTTATATGCAGCAGACACAAGCAACTGTATGACCTTTGAACAAAGGTTGTACATGATGCATTGGTTTGTGTTTTGTGGAGAAAAAAGGGGATTTTTTTTTACCCTTGTCAAGAATAATCATCTTTCTTGTAACTGTTTAGAAACTAAATCAACTAAACAGTTTGCGGTAAACATGATATTTGAAACTGAAGAGTATATTTGTTGATGTTATCATTAGCGTTAATCATAAATCATTTGCTTCAATTTAATGTAGACAAAGTGCCTGCTGTGTACAGGCACGTCTATCAACATGTGTGAATCTTGTGTGATGAAATGTTGCATGCACGTTTGATGGGCGTGTTATTCGCCTGCAGCCCCTTGCATGAAGAACAAACACACCTGAGTAAATTCAGCTGGTTGATAACAATCTTTCATCAAGCAGTATTCACCTTTTTATTTTTAAAGGCTAGACAAACGTGTGATGAGGAGATCCTCGGATCAAAAATAATTAGCCAGGACATTTGGCTCAAAGCTGCATGAAAGCCACTAAAAGATCCTAACTGTCAGGGTGTGCTATTAAAATGATTTATTCAATGCCGAGGGCTGGCCAAAAATGTCTTTATTTCTGGATTGAAGAATCAAATGACCTTGAGAAGTTAAATAATTGGTTGTGTATGGGGAACTTGTATTAGCTGGAGGACAAAGTGTCACTGCATTTATAGGCAGCAAAATGATGTGGTGGAAAGTCATGGAAAGTCATGGAAACCAAAATGTTGGTGTATTAAATGTACAGAACGCTAATTTGATTGAGCTTGCATTGCACCACCCTACTGTTTTTGGCACCACTGGAAAAGACCAATCATCGTAGAAATGCAGAACTTAACCGGGTAAAGAAAAAAAGGTCATTCTTGCCAACATTTTGGCTGCTGCTGCACAAAAACAATGCCATCAAGCCCATCTCCATGACTTGTCATGACAACCAAGAATGTTTTCCCCCCTTGATGTGTTCCCTCCAGCTTGTTTACTGCTGGTAAGAAATTGAATCTAGCATCAAATCAAACCAATCAAGTGGAGCCATATCTTTGTGGT
Source organism: Gymnodraco acuticeps (assembly GCF_902827175.1). Lineage (NCBI taxonomy): Eukaryota > Metazoa > Chordata > Actinopteri > Perciformes > Bathydraconidae > Gymnodraco > Gymnodraco acuticeps. The sequence goes on along the minus strand of NW_022989947.1, from coordinate 1,475,371 downwards.
TTCAGCTCTGACGCTCTACCTTTAGGTTGTTTGCTTTATCTAACGAAGGATGAAAATCACAGATGTGTTGAATGTCTTTCAAATCTGGAAACACCATGAAGGACAGCCACAGAGCTATGAAAGGAAGTTCAGGGAATACATAATGACACATAGCTGCTGGAGATTCTGGTTTTCTCTGATGGGTTGACTCATTTCAACAGTGAATAGCCCTTCTGGCTGCTTTCTCAGAAACCATAGAGAAGGAGAACATTGTGGTAAAAGCACACTCTCAGAGCCAATACAATCACAAATGTGTTTAAGTAAGTGAATACCACAGGAAGTAAGGCTTTTCTTAGTGGTTGAACACATCAATCAATCAATCAATGTTTATTTATATAGCCCAATATCACAAATGTTACATTTGTCTCAGTGGACTTTACAGTTTGTACAAAATATCAGTATGACAATACGACACCCTCTGTCCTTAGACCCTCACATCGTACAAGGAAAAACTTCCGAAGAAAACCCACAGTTTAAAGGGAAAAATGGGAGAAACCTCAGGGAGAGCAACAGAGGAGGGATCCCTCTCCCAGGACGGACAGACGTGCAATAGATGCCGTGTGTAAATTGAAAAGATAATACATTTGCAACATAGGTAGTCCAAATGTTTGGAAATGCATGTGTGTATAATAGGAAGATGAATCCACAAGGATATCCATCCAGGACCTATGATCCAGGACCACAGCCACGACTCAAGATCCAGGGCTCGCGATCCAGGACAGAGGAGCGCAGGATCATCCATGCCTCCGGATCCCGGCGTATATAGACACCAAAAAGAAAGACATTTGGGGAAGCTGGGTTAATCGGAACATGAGAGTACACAGGTATAGACAGAGAGAAGGAAGAAGTAAGATGTCCCCCGACAAACTAAGCCTATATCAGCAAAACTAGGGGCTGAATCTAATCAGCCCTAGCTATAAGCTTTATCAAAAAGGAAGCTCTTAAGCGCACTCTTAAAAACGGATAGGGTGTCTGCCGCCCGAACACAAACTGGAAGCTGATTCCACAAATGTGGAGCTTGATAAGAAAAGGCTCTGGCTCCCATTGTACTTTTAGAGACTCTAGGAACAACCAACAACCCTGCATTCTTGGAACGCAATGCCCTAGTAGGACAGTAGGGTATAATGAGTTCTTTAAGGTAAGATGGCGCCTGCCCATTAAGGGCTTTGTAGGCGAGAAGAAGAATTTTAAATTCTATCCTGTGTTCTATAGGGAGCCAGTGTAAGGCAGCCAGAACAGAACAGGAGTAATGTGGTCCCTTTTCCTAACTCTGGTTAGTACACGAGCTGCAGCATTTTGAATCAGCTGAAGCGACTTGACTGACTTCTTGGTACACCCTGATAATAAAGAGTTACAATAATCCAGCCTTGAAGTAACAAATGCATGGACTAGTTTCTCTGCATCGTTTTGAGGCAAGATATGCCTGATTTTTGCAATGTTACGTAGATGGAAGTAGGCGGTCCTTGAAATTGATTTTATGTGGGCGTTAAAGGATAAATCCTGATCAAATATAACACCAAGATTCCTTACAGTCTCACTAGAGGCCAAATTAATGCCATCCATAGTTAGTATATCCTTAGATAATTTGTTTCGTAGATTCTTCGGGCCGAGTACAATAACTTCAGTTTTGGTCGTGTTTAACATCAAAAAGTTTAAGGTCATCCACGTTTTTAAGTCCTTAAGGCAGTCTTGAATTTTATTTAGATGATTAATTTCATCAGGCTTGATTGATAAATATAGTTGAGTATCATCCGCATAACAATGAAAATGTACAGAATGATTCCTTATAATATTGCCTAACGGAAGCATATATAATGTGAACAAAATAGGTCCGAGCACTGAGCCCTGTGGCACTCCATGGCTAACTTTGGTTTGCGTGGAAGATTCATCATTGACACGTACAAACTGAGAGCATTCAGATAGATAGGACCTAAACACACACTGATTAATGAAGTAGGACATCTGCACAACCTGAACTGCAGAGAAAATACTCAACTGTATCTTCACTGCGCAAAGCTTAGCTTAGTGTATGCCAGACACTGACCAAATAATCATTTTAAATATTCATTTAAGCATTTATTTTACATTAATAGTTAGGGAAATAAGTGTATTTGCTTTCTTGGTGAGAGTAAGATTAGAAGAGAGATATCAACATCATGTCTGTACAGCTAATATGAAGATATTAATGCAGCATATTAGCTTAGCTGTAAGACTGTTTACAATCTTAGTTTGCTCAGTTCAAATGTAAAAAATGTGCTTCATTATGTTTGTTTTTACCAAAATATTGTTTCTACCTGAGGGACATGCAAGCCTCTTCCCCTATTTCCAGTCTTTTTTCTAAGCTAAGCTAACACGCTGCGGTCAGTAGCTTTACATTTGTGCAGAGACATGAGGTATTCATTGAACACTTGGGAAAAAAAGAAATTAAGATGTTTCCAATTACTTCCCTAACCCGTTTCAGGACTAGATTAGATATTGTGTGTCAGGAAAATAGTGCTCTGCAAGATGTGAATTCATTGAAACTTTTGGTTTGTGTATCGAGACTATTTATTTACATGTATATGATCCCCGCATTTGAATACATGTAAATACAGGACAACCTAGCCCAGTCAGTTAATAATAATATTGCAAATTGGAAATACTACTGGCTGCATGTATTTCTTCTGCTTTAAGAATTAATTGAAGCTTAGTGCTTTCACTAAATGCCTGAAATCTAAAAATGTAAATGAACCTTAATCTCATTCCTTCCTCGAGCAAGTCTCTAGTTTTAGCAGTCAAAATGACACTTAGGTTTAGTCATCAAGTAGGATCATAGGGTGATAATCCTGGAGTCAACGTTATTGTTTGTTAATGAGGGCATCATACATTTAATACCATCACTGGCTGGCTCAAGGGCTTCAGATAGGCCGACCTGACCCAATTTCAATCATCAGCTGACCTACTTCTTCTGCTTGACCTGCTGAAGCACAACATGAGGCGAGGACCGTCGGCATCGCCACGGTCTGTTTCAGCAGTGCCCACCGCTTTCATCCTCTGTCGAAACTAGTGATCAGATGTTTTTGCAAAGTAAATCAGACAAGGTGAAACATAGATAGAGCTCAGAAGTGTAGATGTTATATAAGAAGCCAAAACATTCACTGAAAATGGTTAAGCAAGATTAATCTTAATGAATTTTGATTATCAAATTATTATTATTTACCATTTTTATTATTTATGTCTGAATCCAAAATAATCCAGAGTACTTTGCATTTAAGATAAACCTTGTATTTAAGGATATGGATCTCTGGATTATTTAATACATTTATGTGTTGAAAAAATATATTTTTTTGGTAAATAACTGTTGACAATAACTGGTCATAATCTGAACATTTTCAAAAAGTGCTATTAAGGCCACGTTTACACGGAGACGAAACGGGTTGTATCCGCTACAGTTCAATATCGTATCGACGGTTCGTTCACACGAGGCCGTAACGGAACCGCGGAAAGGTGGGTAGATCTGCGGACGAAACGCTCTGGGGGGCCAAACGGCTCCGTGTGTACGTCCTATACGATCATTTCCTGATAACGATGACGCCATAGCCCCGCCTCTCCCCACCTCTGCTGCTCACCCCCGCGTCATTGCTGATGTGTTTCGCCAACAACAACAACAATGGCAGATCACAGGGTTGCTTTCGTGCTCCAGACGCTACTGACCATGCTACAGATGTTAGTGCAAAATCTACAGCTCCTCTATCACAACCATCAGCAACAAGTGGACATGGAGAACTACATGAACTACAATTTGCTAAATCCACCGCGGAGAATAAACAGAAGGGCAACCAGGCAACCATGGCAACCATGCTCGGGGGGTCTTCTTCGCTGCTTTTGGTGTATTTTGTGGCGGAAGTACAGGCCCGGCATATGTACTACAGCGTCTCCAGCGGTCTCGTGTGGACGGACACGTTTCTTGAGCCGATTCCATGTGGACGGAATACTTTTTTGATATCGACTAAGGTTTGTTTTCGTCTCCGTGTAAACGTGGCCTTAGTTACTATGTTCCAAGGAAATGTACTTTGTTTAACCTCTTAAGCCCCAAGCCTGTTTTTCAGGTTTCAGGCTCGAAAATGACATGCCCAAAACAAAGGACTATAACTTAACTTCTAAAAGGGTTATATGAATAATTTATTTTATCAAAGCAAGGTCACATCTGTGAGTTGGATGTAGAAGTGTCAGAATCAATAAAGATGTTTCAGTGTCAGAGTAAATCCAGATGGAACATAGTCAAAAAGTGTACATTTTTGTCTCCGCCCAAATAAAACCCATTACTTATAGTGAAAACCACCCTTGAATGATGGGTTAGTAGCCTAAAAGCTTTAGGAATCCAAAGTATAACATATAATAAGTACCCTGTATCAAGATTGAGGCAAAACAAGTGAGAATTGACCTTTTTAGAGAGATTTAGCAAAAAAAAAGTCCAAGCGGACTAAGCTTTGGGCACATTTGGGTACATTTGGTTCCATCAGTGCCATTTAAACCTTTTTCAGGTACCAGACTGTAAAAATCATTGTACAACATTTAATTATCACTATAGGTATTCATTCCATAAAAAAAAAATTGTTAAAAAATAAATAAAAAATTAAGTGGGTGTGTGTGTGTGGAGTGTGTGTGTGTGGTGTGTGTGGGAAGTTCCCTCTTTGCATGAGATGCATGTTACTTGCACAATAAAAATGAGGAAACTTAGGAAACATTTGACCCGAACTGGAGCAGATTTATTAAAAAAAATTAGCAACACACTATACAACAAGCATTTTTTGGGTAAAAAATAAACTTTCTACAAACCCTGAATGTTACAGTATTACTCCAGTAAGTCATGCCATGCCCTGTAAAAGTTATTTTTGGTAGTGAAGCACAGAGGGACCTGACACTTCCTGCAGTACACAGGTGTCTTCACCCTTCAGTTGCCAGCATCAGAGCACCTCCTGCAGTACCTCCTGACCTTGGTGGCATCTTCCCCATAATACTCGGGCATCCAGTAGCCATATCCTCATCGCCTTCCTCACTGTGAAAACAAATGTGGAAAAAACAAATAGATTAATTCTCTGGCTTGTACTTTCAAAAATGTAACTCAAATCAGAAATAATTTCTCTACAACAACAGCAGAACATCAATTTTGAGTGTGTGAAATAACATTATATCACTCAAAATGTATACCGTGTAAATTATGTGAGACAGGGTTCATATAATCTGTTCAATATTTAATATTAATATTCTGTCTGTCATATATATGTGTGTGTATATATATATATATGTATATGTATGTATATATATATATATATATATATATATGTGTATGTATATATGTATATATATGTATGTATGTATGTATATATATGTATGTATATATATGTATGTATATATATATGTATATATATATATGTGTATATATATATATATGTATATATATGTGTGTATGTATATATATCTATATGTGTGTGTATGTATATATATATATATATATGTATATATATGTGTGTATGTATATATATATATATATGTGTATGTATATATATATATATATATATATATATATACACGTGTGTATGTATATATATATATATATATATATGCGTGTGTGTGTATATATATAGTTGTAAGTCACTTTGGATAAAAGCGTCAGCTAAATGAAATGTAATACCGTGTTAAATTCAACATGTATATGTCTTGTTTATTTCAACAACAAGAACAAGAAACGGCATCCATCTTCTTTGTTGTTGTTGAGTGTGTGAAAGAACATTATATCACAAGATGGATGCCGTCGTGTTATTGTCACGTGTGTGAAATTACTATAGATGAATACACTCTTACACCAAATAAATAACAAAAGATAAAAACAGATGAATACTCTTACACCAAATAAATAAGTAATAGATACAAACAGAGAGAATCCATACCTTTCCGGTGACGGAGGTTCATAATCAGAGTCATTACTGTCCCCTTTGTGCGTGACGAGATCACTATCTTCCGACGGAGAGTCCTGAAATACGATGTCCAATGCCTCCTCGACGGACAAAAAAGTCTTCTTTCTGGCTGCCATTGTTACAATGAAGACAAAGAAAACAAATCCTGCTGTTTCGCTGATCGATCTGCCGTTCTCTGCTCTCCTGTCGCCGCGGGACATGCTATGCTACGCTATAGCCTAGTATGCAGCGTACAAAGACTGGGTCGTGCGTAAATCAGCTGATACAGCCTTTATTTATCCTTACGCAAACTCCTATCTCTGGAACCCATTGGTCGATTTGGGTGATTGACACCTTTTTTGAATCGTTAGAGCCAATCGAATCGAGTAGCAGTTTCAAATTACGTAAATACGTCATGCCTGCGGAGGGGGAGCTATGCGTAAAAAGCAGCTCCCGCAGCTGAATCCACGGACTGTTAATCGTTGGACCTACTCTTCTGCCGTGAATGAAAGGATTGATTCTCAGTAATCATTTTAAAGTGACAAGAGACATTGGATTAACCTTGAGCAGCGTTTTTATTCCTTTGAACACAACTTTTGATCACAAAACAGCCAAGGTAAGACCTAATTATTGTCAGGGATTTGAAAACTGATATTGTTTACTTGCTATGTTGTGGCTGCCAGCTCGGTTAATGTTGTGCCTGTAGTGATGGGGTGTACACCCATGGAATCTGTGGAATCTCAGCTTTCAGAAAATGTGTTGTTTGTGCGGAAAGGATGAATTATAAATGATCGTTTTTGTGAGTTATGAGCAGACATAGCAATTGCCCGTTTTTGACATGGGGTCATTTAGAGGCTTCTTGTGAGACTTCTTTTTCGAATTTTTTTTTTTTTTCGTATAGTCAGTAAGCCAAGTTTCCTCCGGTCAGATGGGTATGAAATATTAATAGTTTCATGAATGACACTTCAGATATAGCACTGTTGCTACATATATAGCATTTTCGGACCCGAGCTCGGGTCCGTGGGGCTTAAGAGGTTAATAAGAGATCAAGATTACAAGCATCACTAAATATAACATTTTCTTGGCTGATGACTTAAACAGATTTTTGAGCGATAGTATAAGAATACAAGATGGTATTTTTATATTCTTCAACACAATATATGTATCTTCTTCGTTTTGTGTTTGCAAATTACTGCGTAACAAGTTTTGTCATCCTATTTTTATTCTGATTCTTTTATTTTCAATGTATAGTCTTGATGAGTCAACATGAACACATAAATAAAAATGAACACTGCAGTCATTTGGTTAACTTCAACCAACTCAGTAGGTGCAATGCATGGAACTGTTTTTCCGCCTATTTAACCAACAACATACTGCTGTTAATAAATTGCTCAAGGGCACTTTGGCAGAGGTAGCTGAAATTAAAGTGAGCTGCTTTTATCGGTTCCTAATCTTCCCCATTAAGATGTACCCAGCAGGGCTGATGTGATTTCCCCTCCCTTCATGATAATAAAGTAAAGCCTCATGTATGGAAAGGCATGACATTTAAGAGCTGATATTTCAGTTTATTTCAGCGCTTTGTGGGGAATGGCACTTTGTTTATACTTCTCTGCAATCCGTGCTGTTCGTGTTTTAGACAGCATGTCAGATCCTGCAGAGTTTCTCCCAACATCTGTGTCTAGTTATACTGGATACATGTATATTTGAAACTATCAGCAACTAAGCTTGAAAGACGGCTGCTGGAAGCCATGTCTGTGAATCGTCTCCACGACTGACATGCAGCTGAAGGGATCCTGACTTAGACATACAGTAACCTCCGAGGAGAGGGATACCTGGAGTTCGCTGTGTGCGGTGCTTTGCAGGCCTGTGAGGAAGTGTTAAACGCAAAGCCATAAATCAGCCATGACACTACTGCTGCTGATGAGACTATTGGTTTCAGCTGTTTTTGGACATGATGAGTATTAATTACCTTTAAAATTGGCATAATCGGTTACAGAGACATTTGTGTCAGTAAAAAACAACAATGACCATAGCATGAGAAAACAAGGAAAACGTTAGGGGGATTATGAAAAATTGAATAATAAATCAATAGTGTTTGCTTTGCAGCAACTTCCTCTGGGGGGCCTTTCAAATCTCCAGACATTGTACAGACCGTAGAGTCAAGCATGTTATCTAGGTTCATCTGAACTGTTGTTGCAAGGTTAAACCAGGAAAGAGTTAACTACTAAACATTAGAGAAATAGTTTCAAAAAATGCAGTCACTTTTGTGGCTAGAGCTGAGAAGATCGATACCACTCTCTAATATCTGACAATTACAGGAAAGCCAGCAGCCGACTAGCTTAGCTTAGCATAAAGAATGAAAGAAGGGGGAACAGCCATCCTGGTTTTGTTTAAAGGTAACTAATTGTGCCTAGCGCCTCTAAAGCTCAATAATTAATAAATAATATAAAATGTGAGGGAAAGAAACAACTTGAGGTGCTGTCTCATTGTGTTGCCTTTTGACAAATCAGGCAAACCATTCTGCAGTTTACAGTTGTTATGGTAAGCTAGCTGATTTTCTGTGGTGGCTTTATATTTAACATACAGATGTGCGAGTGCCAATCTACATTTTTTGAAAGACTTCCATATATGATATGAGGTAACCCGAGTATCTCAAAGCACATTGCTGACCCAACATTATAAAGAAGATTTATACATTAGCGGTACATTTGAAAACTTCCAACAACACAGTATGCACATTCTTTCCAATATCTACAAATAAGACAGAAGGTTGAAGAAAAATCCAAAGACACTTTACGAGAAGTATAGGTTCACACTGTCTTCAACCTGAATGTTCATATAAATACACACACTTTGTTTGCTTTCTGTTTGCTTTTGGTTTAACGTGTCATTATCATTATTTTACTTGAAGGTTGAGTTTACATTTATATGTGTCCGTACTCCGTAGATTTTTTCTAAACATCTTCTCTGCTCACATACATGTTACTTTGTAATCATTATCCATGTGGTTATATTTATACATATAAGTACAGTGGTGTATGCATTGCCAATATGTATCCCTCTATAAACATGAGTGTGTGTTTAAGATACATGATGGCTGTCCTGGTGTGTGTTGTTGTTGTGCGTGTTGCGTGCTGCTAAAGAGTTTATGTTATTCCGTTCCTCCTCTCTCCCTCGTTTTCTGGCTATTCTGGGAAAATCTCAATTACAGTCTTTCAGCATGTGGTTGGCTTTTGTGGTTCCAAATTTGTACTTAACCTACCCCTCCTGCTCCGTCCCTTTCTCTCCGCCTTCCTTAACTTCTCCCATCTCACTTTACTTCTTTTGCTTAAATGACATTAATCCTTCTTTGTCTCTTCTTGGATTGCATTCATTCTGCTTTTTGCTAATGGAATTTTAATGTTATGTCTTCTTTGTTGTAGATACATTCAAACAGCACCACATGTCACAATGACATAATGAAGATATCAGACACAAGCTCTTCCTTCCTCTTCTGTCTTTTCTCTTTTTCCTTACACTATCTCATTTTTTCCTCTCCTCTTTTCACATTTCTTGTTTTCCCTTCTTGTTGATTTGTCCCAGTGCCTGTTGCTGTGTGGAGAGAAGTCCTGAACACATCCACGTCTCCTCTAAACACATATCCTCCCTGCGGCTTTACTCGCTGCTCAGTTTCAGCGCTTCCTGTCTCCCCCTCTAGACCGCCTGTAATTACCATCGTAACCTATGGATCTGCACCCCCTCTCCATTCATAAAACGGCTATTTTTATCTGAGTCTGACCAACAGCGCTTTTAGTTTTTTCAGAAGATTACTATTTGTGCAAGAGTTATGCAAATGCTCATTTAGTGGGACTCTTTGCTTACATAATTGCTCTGCTACCTGTTAAATCTATTCTGGCCCTATGTATGACCCCTGAGATATCAGACTTGTAATGTGTGCAGTCACTGGTTTAAGTGACAGAATGAAAACTCTACGGACACTGCACCTCTGAAATGGCTCATTGCTCTGGCACAATAGCGCGCCCTCTGAGGCTTTTGGCAGTGCTTTGTAATCATTACTGAATATTTTTAACGTTTCACAAAGTTCACTTTTTATTCTGACCTTAAATGCCATGACGTACCAGGCTGCTTTGAAGTCACTCTGATGAGTATAGGCAAAGCAATTTGTTAGTTTCCACTCACAGATGTGGTGAACATTTAAGCTTTAAAAAAGTCCAAATGAGAGCTCTCAACTCATTAAGCTGACTCATCAAGCTGACTCACCAGCTTCGATTTATTTTTTCTTCTGTATCGTGGAGGGCAACTTCATTTACGTGTTGACACAGACCAGCTTGCTCTCAGAGGGCTTTTCCACTTCTCCTGTGTATACGGCCAGACATAACAAGCATCAATGCGTGATGCCTCAGTCCAAGTCATTGCACTTTGACATGGAGCATTCTGGACGGGCTCAGTACAGATTATGTTATGATGACCATCTACGCTGCAGCGCATCACGTCACGAGGATTTATCCCAAAATAGTACAGAGATTCAGATTGACACATTCTCAACGTTGGGGCATCTATATTTAGATTATTGCTTTTCAGGGCTGATTAATGGACTTCTTGGTCTCATAAAATCTTTCGGGCAAATCTGCTTTAATATCTATCAAGTCTGTTATTTCTGGTCTCTTTCCTTTTAGTGTGAAAGGCATCTGGATCATTCACCGTCTGAAGTGACCAGCTGCCTTACTGTTTCCTTGTCCTTCACTGGCCTAGGGCCCCAATCCATGTCCTCCTGTGGTACTTGGGCACTACTTCTGAATGCATTCTGCGTGTGCGTTTTCCCCGCGCTCGCTTGTGCACCATGAAGGGTGCTCACCACTCACCCCTCTAATCCTGTGGAGGAGAAAGGGGAGAGGCTGCCTCAAGGCCAAGCCCTGCTGGTATGACCGAACAGTGTGTGACATTCTCAGCAGCATCCCCTCCGGCTGTGCATGACAAGAGCGGTCACTTTTTTTGCCTTCTCTTTCCCCTTTTTTCTGAGGAAAAGCAAAAGCTCATGTTTTCTTCAGTTGCATGGTTACACACAATAAATAAATAAATCAGCATAATTACGTAATCGGTATTCTGCAGAGCTGCCGCCAAGAGTATAGCGAGTCAAGCTCTGATGTGAGCTCTCATTAAGGGAGGTACAAAGCTTTCCACAAGGTTCAGGAAAAAAATCAGCGAGTGAAAAGCAGTCAGGGTCATGCAATGCACTGATTCTACTGCACAGTGTGTGACCTAACAGGCTGGAAGAGACACAAGCTTCTGTTTGCCTGATGGCTAATCTCAGATCAGCAGATAAGGAGGCAGTTTAAATACTCAACCTCAATCCAGTTATCCTTTTGTTCTTTTCTCTTCCTTACTCTGATTTTTTTTTACTCCAGCTTCTAGAAATCTCACCAGTCTTGCTCACCCTTCCATCACAACCTTTTCTTTCCCATTTTTAACCCTCTATCTGCTCCTCGCTGCATTTCTCCTTCCCATCCCCTTTGCCTTTCCCCACTTCCATCACTGCCTTTCTCCCTCTTCCCCTCCTTGTTACCCTGCTTCGGGTTTGTGAAAGGGGGCTTTATCAGCCAGCCTGAATGGTGCAGGTCCACTGGAAGCACGGACAATGGGCCCATCATCAGAGGGAAGCAGAGCCCATGAAAGAGGAACAAAGACCCTCGCCCAAAAGGGGCCCCCCTTCTGCACCTCACACCAACGCAGCAACTGCCTCCACTGGCCCTGCATGCTGTGTATGTGTGTGTGTGTGTGTGTGTGTGTGGTGTGTGTGTGTGTGTGTGTGTGGTGTGTGTGTGTGTGTGTGTGTGTGTGTGTGTGTGTGTGTGTGTGTGTGTGTGTGTGTGTGTGTGTGTGTGTGTGTGTGTGGCCTAGCATTACTATACTTGTGGGGACCTAAATCTGTTTACACAGTCACGTGTGGGGACTCACCTCCCTTATGGGGACAAATTGGAGGTACCCATGAGGGGAATCATTAATTTTAGGGTGAAGACTTGGTTAGGTTTAGGGTTAGGGTTGTGTTGGTTATGGTTAAGGTTAGGATAAGTCTCCAGGAAATGCATGTAAGTCAATGTAATGTCCCCTGAAGTGATGTATACATGGTATGTGTGTGTGTGTGTGTGCGTGCTTGGGATGAAACGTGTGTGTTCTTGCCTGTATAAGCAGGCAGGTGCTGCCTCTTGGGATTTCTGCATTATAGCACTGCTCCCCTAAAATGACTTGGCTCTCAGCTATCATTCTTATACAGGCTGCATTCCCCTCTTAGCACCACGCATGCATTATTGTCCAAATATATCTTTCTGCATGGCCTCCTTCGCATCATGCACTTTGTTTGTTAGCGTGCAGAAGCCCTGCGAGATTCACCCGAGCAAGGATGAGAGAGTACATGCTTTCCTGTCTTTAACTGTAACATGACAATACATGCTCCCGTCATGAATATGTATGCTCACCTCAGGGGAGAAGGAGACGCTTAACAAGAAACATGTTTGTGCAGGGAAAGCTGTGAGTGTGAGACAAGTCCTGTCTGTTGAACAGGTTTTTCAGAAGAAAGTGACTGGACATGACAGAGGTGACAATCTGTTCCTTTATTTGTTATTGCAGTTTATGAGGTGTACTCCCATATGCTGTACACCCTTCGAAAGAAAAAAATGATCTTAATCTGGTAATTGAGTAGCATTAACCTGAGGAACAACCTACAACATTGCTATGATTTAATATTAACATACCTCTACATTATGAGACATAATAAGTAATAAGTATCTCCTCGTGTTTCAAACACAAACCAAAATAAAACGGGATTAAACTAAACAGTCATGGATTCTTTAAATGAATTTAAGATCTGAAGTAAATGAGAGTAAATAGATTTCCTCTTGAGATTTTGAGGTGTCTTCGTTATAGAGAAAAACAGAGCAGCATTTTTTTTCCATTAAAACTTTTCAATGAACTCTGAGATAATAGTCTATTGGTATTGTGGCAAAAACACAACATAACAGTTAAATATATCAAGATAAACATTTACAACAAACAAGACTGACAGTCTACACACACGCTAGCAGCTTTATGAGGCTGTGGGCCTATTGATTCAGTGATAGAAGCTAAATGCCAATATATTGCATACTAACATGGTTACGGCAAGACATTTCTTTCTTTTTTCCAGATTCATGTAGCCTACTTGTCAGTTTTCAAGGAGATGGATCTGTTTGATAGGTGGATTTATTTTATATTTGATAATTGAATTTTAAGCTGAATGGATAAAAGGATATTGATTAAATCAGAACAAAGACTGAGCGTGCATGTTAACAAATCTATCTCCATGACAACAAGGGACATTCCACTCCACAAAAAGAAGAAGACGTTGTTGAGCCAGGATCGTTTTAGTTTGGTAAGAGACTATTTATCTTTATTTGATTTCTATTTGTGTACAGCACCTAAACAAACCAATCTCTACATCCTAAAGTTCGAGTATCCTTAAAACCAAGTATACTGAATCAGTAGCTTTCTGCATTGAAGCACATCACCGGCCAGGAAAAAAGGGTTGCTGAGCTAAAGCAGGAATTTATGCAATAAGGTCGTGGATAAATCAGTACTAATCGAACAGCCTTATTTTAAACTAAATATCGTAAAAGGTGTTCAATTGAAGCATGACTTGTCTTATTCTAGTACTACATTTGGCTTTCACCGTAGACAACTACTGTACACTGCTGTGAACTCCAAAGGTACACTATAGCTTTGTATAGATTCATCTGAGCTCTGGACTAGATGAGTTTTACTAGAAATAAATTAAATAGCTGCGGATAGAGATTATTCTTTCAGGTCTGTTGATATTGTGCAATAGTATTAAATATCTGAGGAGAGTCAAGGTCATATTCATCAGTTGACATTAGGGGGCTGAGCAGTAATCATATGTTACAACATCCATTAATGTCCATTATGCTATGATTTCCAGCGCATATAAGGTCATCAAATAGAGAGAAAGGAGTACATCATGACCTGGATATATGTGCGTTTTTGCTTGCTTATACAGTTAATATATACACGTTACACAATATATAAAACAATTTACGCCTTTTACACAATCTTAATGTTATCACTTGCTGCTACTTCATCACTTTTATATGTTCACTTCATTGTATAACTTTTGTTATCTTGTGCTTGCCTATTTATTGAATTCTGTCTGTCACTCTAGTATTCTACTTATCTTATTTGTGCCTTTTATCAGCACTATCCTTCTCTGCTGAATCATTGTAAATGTCCCTGCTGAATAAAGGATATCAGATTCTGATTCTGAAATATTTATTTATCACGTTTGTGCTTTCAAAAATGTCCATCTGAGCATGGTAGAACTTTGCGGTGTGGCAGCGGATGTTCAGGCGCTGACCCAAGTCAGAGGTCTTACTATTTCTGAAACGCAGACAGGATACAGGGAGCATATTTTTGCCGCCCGCAGGACAGGCACATGCAATCGACCTTTGACTACGGGCCATTTTGAATCATTATCTCCCAGCTTAAGAGCAGGGGCTAATCCTTGCTGTGTTTACCACACAACTGGCACAACAGCTGTATGGGCTGTTTGCAGCCTCCTCTGGACCTCTTGTTGGCTGGTACATATGGATACTATCTGGGGTGATGTGCCCTCATTTGGATATCCACCAATGGGCTTCATGGAGACATTAGTGAATGCACAGTAAGCTATGTTCATCTGAGGAGATGTGAGGGGCTCAGCGCAGTTAGGCGCTCTAAATCATCTGGTTGCTATTGGCAAATTCCTCTGTTTCAATGAAAAATCGCATTAGTGAAGGATTAATTGGAGTGTCCATATTGGCCAGTGGTGTGGTTTGACTGTGAAGCTCTGATATAGACCTTATTGCAGGTGATCTGCTATAAAGGGGTTTGGGATTTCACCACAGCACATCCTGTTGTCTGGAGCAGGAGGGTAGAGGAGTGTGTAGTGTGGCGTAAGTGCCAAGTAACATCTGAAAGTGGAACGGCAAAACTGATTCAGGTGTACTCATGCGGTGCTGGAAGTTGTTGATGTTGTGACTACAGTTGCACGTCAAGAGGCAAAGATAATACTGCACCTACTTTAGTTCACTATAACATTATAATTAAAGAGATGTTTTGCAGGTTGTCAACTGGCGTGAAAAATCACGTGTCAAATAAAACTTAAAGGAGTAGTTTAACATTATAGGAAAAATATATACATTTCCTTTCTCACTGATATAAATGAGAAGATCATTAACACTGTCAACCAGGTAGCTGGTTAACCTAGCTTAGCATCATAACTGGAAACAAGGGGGGGATTGGTAACTTGTTATAAATGTTGGTATGACCAAGCTCTAAAGACAGTGAAACCACGGCATCTGGGTTAAAGCAACAATGACAGCAAGTGTTATCCCGCCCACATGCCTTTTTGCAATACATTTAACTTGTTGGGAATGTTGTTTTGAAGCTAAATCTGTAGTCCTGCTGTCTTAAGAATGAATTGTGGGTCCCATTTGACATGGGAAATCAAGTTCAGTTTTTCCAGGTATTCAAGAGAAAATTGTAGCTGAAGTGGAATTTCCAAAAACAAACTGGATAATAACAAGAAAAGGATTTAAAAAACTTCCATTGGCTCTGACACTAGTGTAAGTCACTACTTGGAGCTATCAGAAAACTTCCACTGACTAAAATTGTGAAAACCACCTCAGTGAGCAGTTCATATGTAGGTCACATTAAGGCACTACTAGACACTCCCGCCCTTGAAGGCATCACCTGCTTCCTCTGTGGTAATATGTGACGAATTAACCTTAGAAAAACAAAGAATACATGTACCATTAGGTTAAGCGTAACAAAGAACAAATCGTATAATATGAAGTAAAATGACTATGAATGTATTTTGTACAGGTTTTGGGGCTTATCGTGTATGAATATCAGAAGAAAAACTGTTCTATTTTGTTCTACTTCACTGGGATGTTTAACTGAGCAGGGATTGTGTAACAGCTCTGGCAGGACAGGTGAACCATGTAACCATGTCCTGACTTGTTTCCATTCTGTTGAATAAGTACTGCCTTGAGCACGTATCCACATGCCGTTTCCACCCGCTGCAACGCACGCAACCCCACTGACACACACATATACACGTCATAATTGTTTTGCTCACTGCATCCACTTCATTTAGTCTTTCAATATCCATTTATAGATTTCAACAAAGATGCTGCAGATGCGTGTGCACGTTTTTACATCCATTTGATCAACTCAGTGAATCAAAGGGATTTCATAACGCATCTCGATGACCTAATAGAGCTTAGCCCAATGCATGTATGGGTAGCGGTCAAATCTACAGACTTCATAAGGGCTGGTAGATAATGGCTTAAAGGTCTTTTAATGACCGTATTTCTTTATCTAGGTTTCCGTTGAATTGAAAAATGAAATAATTGAATAGGGTGTCAGGCAGCATTAGAGGTATGAGGCTGAAGTTGTGCCTGGACGTCATCAGCGTCTGTCAGTATCGACTGCCCAGTCTGGGACCTTCATGTCAGTGGGAGTGCGGTTTGTTCTGGGTCATTTAAGGGGAAATTAAAAAGGAAGTACCATGCTCTCTGCTAGCAGTCTGTTTTATTTAAATCCCACAGAAATGTAATTGATAAAGTTGGATCCATTAGAGAATCACTGTCAGGGACTGGTTCTGGCAAACATCAATACATTTTCAAAATTACTCTTACGACAACAGTTTTTCCAGAATGAAAGTTGCTAATGATTTCCGAGCATCACACATCTGCTGCCGGTGGGACAAGTGAAAGTGGTGGTGGAAAAATTTGTTCTAATTCAGGGAAGTGACATGGAACGAAAAACGCAAGTGGCAACATCCTTTGTTACGGCAAACGAAGGCGTTCATGGGAAGTGTTGCCTTAATTTTGTGTCAGATACAGCCTGTTAATCATCTCATCCATGATCCAATTTGTCTAAATATGTAAAAGGTGTCTCAATTATTGTGTCAGCTTTGACATGTTCATGTTAGCGAAGAAAAATTAAGCCTCTTTGAATGAAAAGTAAAATGAGGAAACTCTGTGTCTAATTACTTTTTTGAGTTGGACAAAATAAAGTTTGCAAGAACATTATTCAATGTGGGAATTTTCCATTCATCCATAACCTTAAACTACCGCCTCTCCTTTACACGTGCACATTTATACTATTAGAGAAAGCAGTGACAAGTGGAAATGCACAAGGGGAAATAAAGTAAAAGCAGATCAGACGTTAACACATCTGACAGCTTTATCAATGCTCCATGGGAGGGATTTGGATTTCAACCCATTTTAGTGGTTATTAATATTGATGTGACACTCAAACATGCTGCGACCAGGTCTCATCACAGCCGTCCTGCTGCTTTTACTGATGAGCTGTTTGATCAGTGCTCAGAGCCTTTATTGTGCCAAAGAGGACCAACACTTTTAGTTGCTGTTCAGTTTTAGATTTGTTTCAATTCACAATGCAGGCTGTTCTCATACACTGTTACCATAGAGTCTCTACAAGTCAAGATACTACTTATTATATTTAAGCTATACCAATGGAATAATATGGTGTAGACTTCATGTCTTAGGATGAGTTGATTAAAATATCACTTTGCTAACATTAGATATGAAAACAGCTAACATGTTAAATGTTGAGTATGGTTAACGTGCTGGGTTGCCAGATCTCACAACAGACAAATCAGAGAAAAGCGTTTTTAAACAAAGTTAATGTTCTATTCAATGTTGGAAAAATTAGTTTTCAGGTCACCAGAATTAAAGTTTGGGTTAAACAAAACTACTTGGTTTGGTTTTGTAAAAAAGATCAAGGTTTGGGTTCAAATAAACCAAAGTAAATCAGGTGACATACTCCATGAAATATACATTTTTTGTTTCACACGGGACATATATTTGTTTTAGATTTGTAGGAGAATGCACAATAATTACTTAGCGCAAGATGTAATTTCATCCGTTTAATAGGGATATGTGAATTAAATATCACATTTAGGACTGATGTCCACAGAAGAGACTAGTAGTTTACAGATGACCCCCCCTCCCCCACATACACCCTGACTGAACAGGCCTATTGATCAACATAATCCCAATCCTAATCAAGTTACATTTCCTGCTGACAGATGTTGGAGCGCATCCGTTGTAGGTCAGTAGGACATCAGTTAGGGAGTTGGTTTGACGGGAGCGCTGTTTCAGTGTTTACTGAAGCGCTCAGATATAAAGGCAGAGTTTGATCAGGCACAGGTGCGGCTGGTTAAAGGCTGGACCTCTGCTGGCCTCAAACCAACAGTCATGCTGCGTTCAAGTGATGTTGGGTTTCCCGTAAATACAAGTTGCCAACTAGGATTTTTTTTTAAAGACATGCAAGCTTTGCAAACACTACAGATGTTTCTTGTTGAACTTTACAGAAAATGTTTTATCTACTGTAAAAACAACTGTATTTACAAAAGGTGGTTACTTTTTGATTATATGGCTGATTACTGTAATAAACCCAGCGTTTTATTCATTAAAAACACTTTCAAGTTCTAGCAACAACATGTCACTGTTCTTTCATTTCATTTGAGTGCTTCACCAGTCTGTGTTAACATCTCATCTGTCATTATGGCCATTAACACTTTGCATTCTTCGGGTTTAATATGTTGCTCACACAAGTTTTATGTGCTGCGATTGGGAATTTGGCTTCATCCTCAAAGATTATTTATGCTCCTCAATAAGAAACAGTTTCCTGTTGAAGTCAATGTATTGCTGTCAATGAAACATGATGAAAACACTGACAACTTATAAACACAGACAGTTTACAAAATCAAGAATGTTTTCATGAGATTGGTTTCCGTATTTCTGTTTCTTTTCAAATGTATATTTTTAAGTCGCACAACATGTCGGTCTTGGTTTGCATCAAAGGCTGCGCAAACTGGGAAAAAATAAAACTGAAAGACATTGGCAAAATGTGTTTGTCAATAGGACATTTTGGGAAAACATTTCCTGAGGGAAGTGAGTCAGGATACCTTGTGACATCTGAAGCAGTCAGTTGAAGTAAGTGGATTTGACACATGCTCACACAAGGTACAAAATAAAGTTGTGAAGTTCAGCACGCTTTACCTTTTAATAAATTGCCACTTCATGTCAGTGATTCGTCATCAGACTGAGGAGTCTAGTCGAAGTCGAAATGTTTGAAATTGGTGTTGACAAAAACCAATGTGTCATAACTCCTCCAGGAAATAGTCATGCAACATGATCTTGTGAATTGAATTCATATTTGTACATTTGAAGAACATATTGCTTGTACTGGAGATGAAAGTGAACTCAGGTTTTTTTATACCATGGCAGCCGCATAGCGCTAGATATGCCCATCTTAATGCGACCAGTATTCCTTTTCTTAACTACTATCGTATTGGAATATAGGTAGGCCTACACTTGACTCTCCATAGCTTACTCACTTTGATTATCTACTGATTTTATTTGTGGCGCAGTCATGACGCTATCATTTTTATTAATTTAATATTGGGTGGATTGCCATGAAATTCGGAACATTTATTAAAAGCGCTTTTACGAAGAAGGTGAATCCTAATTACTTTAGTATCCCCAGGCTTCGAGCCAAGCTAGCAGCACGACTCCATGGATAGCATTCTTGGTCTTTTGATGGTCCACCACATTGGTCTAGACTTAAATAGCTAAACCATTGGACATTACATTTTGTTCGAACATTCATGGCACCCAGAGGAGTTAGCCCACCGACCTTGGTGACCATATGACCTTTTTTTAATCTAACACTATACTAAATATTCTATTTGTTCAATCCTGGTTTATGACAAGTTCACTGTAAAACATCTCAGCTATAATTCTATGTTTCATGCTAATAGGAAACATTTTAAGATGCTAAAGCGCTAAATTAAGATGGTGAACAAGATGAACTTAAAGGCCTACCTGCTAAACATGAACATGTTAGCTTTGTCATTGTGAGCATGTTAGCATGCTAAATTTAGCATTTAGCTTAAAGTGCTGAAGATCGTTAGTTTTACCTGCAGAGCTGGCTTGTTTACCTTTAAATCCAAATATACTAAGGGAGTATTCCTTTCTTTAATGCTGGCCTTTAATTAGAAAAACGAAATTAACATTTAATCATGTCTACACTTAAACACATTCGGAAACGTACATTAAGACTACTGAGAAGGTATCTCATTGTTTGTTAGTGAAGATGCTCAGAATGAATATGAGCAGATGATTAACTAACAAATAAAAAGTGAGAAATCGAAGATCCTTTAGCTTACAGTGCCTTTCATTTAGCTGACACTTTCACCCGAAGTGCAATAGCTGCAAGTTCAAGCTCCTAGTAATAACATGTAATCTCACTACCAGATTTCCGTTTTGGGATGTGTTCACAAACCAGACCAGATTACTCTATTTGCAGCTTTCTGTGAATTTGAGATGGTATTATCTATTTCCTTTGATGCTCTCCTGCTATCTCCATCAGAACAACCTTCTGGATCCGCATCAGTCTGGTTTCAAGGCAGGTCACTCCACAGAAACTGCCCTCCTTGCTGTCACTGAGGAACTGCACACTGCTAAAGCAGCCTCCCTCTCCTCTGTCATCATCCTTTTGGACCTGTCTGCTGCATTCGACACGGTGAATCATCAGATCTCTGCTTGTCTAGCTGACATCTCTCAGTGGATGTCTGATCATCACCTCAAGCTCAACCTTGACAAGACTGAACTGCTTTTCCTTCCGGGAAAAGATTGTCCCACTCTTGACCTAACAATCAACATTGGCACCTCTGTTGTTTCCCCGACTCAGACTGCAAGGAATCTGGGTGTGACCCTAGATAACAACCTGTCCTTCACTGCAAACATCGCTGCTGCAACCCGCTGCTGCAGATACACGCTTTACAACATCAGGAGGATACGTCCCCAGCTGACCCAGAAAGCGACGCAGGTTCTGGTCCAGGCTCTCGTCATCTCACGCCTAGACTACTGCAACTCCCTCCTGGCTGGTCTACCTGCATGTGCCATCCGACCTCTGCAGCTCATCCAGAATGCAGCTGCTCGCCTGGTCTTCAACCTTCCTAAATTCTCCCACACCACTCCGCTCCTCCGCTCCCTTCACTGGCTTCCGATAACTGCTAGAATCCACTTCAAGACAATGGTACTTGCGTACCATGCTGCGAATGGATCTGGCCCTTCCTACATCCAGGACATGGTTAAACCGTACACCCCAGCACGTGCACTCCGCTCTGCATCAACCAAACGGCTCGCTGCACCCTCGCTGCGAAGGGGACCCAAGTTCCCATCAGCAAAAACACGTGGGTTTGCTATCCTGGCTCCAAAATGGTGGAATGAGCTCCCCATTGACATCAGGACAGCAGAAAGCTTACACACCTTCCGGCGCAGACTGAAAACTCATCTCTTTCGACTCCACTTCGAGCGATATAACTATTAACAAAGCACTTATATACTAATAAAGGGCTGGCTTATCTAAAGCCAGTTGAGTAGCACTTGAAATGTTTTTGCTCTATGAAGCCTGATGTACTTATATGATTCTGTTTTCTTCAAGTTTGTATTTTGTTGGTCGAACGCACTTATTGTAAGTCGCTTTGGATAAAAGCGTCAGCTAAATGCAATGTAATGTCATGTAATGTAATGCTTATGTGTGTAAGTCTGCGACATCCTGACCTGCAGCATGTCACAAATACTCTCTCCTAACAGATTTTTTGGAAACGAGCATTAGCTATTCCTGGACGTAAGTTCTGACCAGATGCCCAAAGTGTGGGCACATGTATATCTGCCCACACACACTGCAAACTGTCTATGGCTGTTTGTGTGAGTAGGTCCCCAGCTGTTGAGTGCTGTGCAGATGTAGCAAACCAGAAATGAGGGATTACAGCTAAATCTGGAGGGAGAGAGGAAGAGGAGGAGGATGGGAGTGATTAGGAGACAAAGTGGCGACTGGAGGGAAGATGCAACTGTCTGAAATAAAGGATAGGTGAAATGCGACTTGATGATAAAAACGAGGGGAGGCCACAGGCATGAGATGTAGGGACAATTCAAGAAATTGTGAGAAAGCAAAAAGAAAACAGCAAGAAAGAAATATTAGGAAGACTATCTTAAAGGTGGGGTAGGTAAGTTTGAGAAACCGGCTCGAGATACACTTGTTGTTATATTCCATGGAATGCTCTTAACATCCCGATAGCAATGAATATCTTAAGTGCTTTGACAAAAAATCCATAATAAAATGTCATCAGTGGAAGCTGTAGTACTGTAAAAAGCACGACCAATCATCTGAGCCGGCCCGGCTAAAATAACTGGATGGCCTACCTGCCTGACAGCCTTTCATCTGTGCACAAACTTATCTCGTGCCCTCATTGGTCATGTGCGCGTTCGTGTGTGTTGGAGGAGGGGCTCTGTAAGGAAGTGGCAGATTTGTTCCGGTTGTGTATTTTCTAATTCTAGCGCACTCGAGCTGGTTTCTCCAAAATTACCTACCCCACCTTTAAGTGCTAGCTGGGGTGGTACAAAAAATGCTGTTAAAATAAAAACTATCACATTCTGGGTTGTATAAGGATGTATTGCAGAGCCCATTTTTTTTTATTTGATTACAAATTAATTGATTTGTTTTACTTTTGCTATGATGCAGGCTGGAAGAAGCTGCAGCTGAATCATCTTAAATTACACACACATTTATATACTCACACATTGGAGGTGTTGGGATGTTTTTGCAAAAGGACAGTGCACATGTGTTTTCTATAATTCATAAGGAGCTTTAAAATCTTACATGGAAAAACAGTTTAAAATAGGTTCCAGACTTCACTGATATGTTTGTATGTAATAATATTGAAGACATAAAGGGATTTAATCGTTGTAATCTCTCTATCTCTTCTAGCCTAGGGTTACAGTCCAATCCTGCACTCTTTAATATTCAAATCATTTTCACACACACACGCACACACACACACACACACACACACACACACACACACACACACACACACACACACACACACACACACACACATACCATGTATACATCACTTCAGAGGACATTACATTGACTTACATGCATTTCCTGGAGACTTATCCTAACCTTAACCATCACCAACACATGCCTAACCCTAACCCTTAACCTTACCCTAATCCTAAACCTAACCAAGTCTTCACCCTAAAATTAATGATCCCCCTCATGGGGACCTCCAATTTGTATAAGGGAGGCGAGTCCCCACACGTGACTGTGTAAACAGATTTAGGTCCCCACAAGTATAGTAATGCTAGGCCACACACACACACACACACACACACACACACACACACACACACACACACACACACACACACACACACACACACACACACACACACACACACACACACACACACACACACACACACACACACACACACACACAGTTGTAGCTAGTATTAGAGGGTGCTGCAGAAGGCGAATGTGGTCTGTTAGATATTCTGCGATAAGTTTCCTCCACTTGTCAACACATTATTCAACTGATCTGGAGAGGATTGGCAAGAGCCCAAATTAATGTGCGCAAAAGCAAAGCCCTCTAGGAAGCTTAACGCTGTTCTAATTAAGATGCACATTCACATTTTCCTGCCTCTCTTAACAACATGTTCAAGAAAGTCTGCCTCACAAACCCTAAATTGGTGTACTGTCATTGTAGATTTTCATTTAATTAAGGTCCACTATGACTATTCAAGAAATGCAATGTTTTGCCTATTTCAGGGAAGCAAAGTTGTTGTTGCTCTCAGCTGTCACATTTCATTTTTTACATGACTCTTGTTCCTCTGAGGGCCAATTATCAGCTCGAAAAGGACTGTTGATACAGCCCTGCAGATTGTTCTCACCTTGGGTGCTGCATGTGTCAGATTAATTGCTGTGAAATACAACTAAATGCACCCGGACTTATTCAACATCTTACCTGCATTGAAAGCTTGCTTATGTCCCCAGTGGACTGTCCCCTATCCTGCAAGGTATCATTGTGGAAGGGGCTGCCTGGCATCATATTCTCCAGGGGTCTAGAAGATGCCATGTTGGATCCCAAAACATCTTGTCACCTGATCTCAGATCAAACCTCCACCTGGGTGTGCTTCCATCTGCAGAGGAGGAACGTTGACTCACAGTGACCTGAAGCTAGAGAAGAGTGTAAAGTCAAATCCAAAATTCAAGATTTAAAAGGTTCCATTAGGATACTTTCAGATCAGCGGACACACATCTGAGATACCACTTTAGATTATTAGGGTTTGTTCAATGCAGGAATAGATTGGGGTTTTAAAACAAATTCCTTTTTGCTTGCTTGCTGAACAATACAAGAGAAGATTGATAAAACTCTTTCATGTCTGTATGTTAATTATGAAGCTACTGCCATTTGCTATCTTAGCATAGCATTAACACTGAAAACAGGAGAGAAAAAGTAGCCCCTTGCAGTGGCGTAACAAGGTTGTGATTGGCCCCGGTGCAAATATTGTTTTGGGCCCCATCGCCCCAAACATAAACGCACACTGATGCGCTCACACGCACGGACATCAGTTGCGGCGCCAGAGATTTTCTTTTGGGGGTGCTGTGGGGTAGCTTGACGTTTCACAGAGGGTGCTCAAACATTTAGGGTTTTCCCTTAATTTACCGGGCGCTACAGTGGAATTTTCTAATGCAACACTTCACGCACATACACAGTATATATACACTTGTTACAATGAAGGCTCGATAATCAGCTCATGGCATATAGGTGTAAGCATAAAGTCCTATTTTTATAAGTGGGGGGTGGACCTAATATTCTCTAGGGGGGGGGTTCCGGGGGGAGGAAGATGTTTTGTTTTAGTATTGAAGTTAAATGCATCAATCTGGTGCACTTTGAGAGCAAAATTAAGAGATCTATGGATACATCTTTCAACACCCATATGAAACAGACCTGTAAGCAGATTTTTCTTTATGGATATTTTACAAATCACTCCCCTTTTAAACTGTATTCTTGTTTTACTGTCATATAGTATTTCATAACTGTTTTTCATTCATTCTTTTATTGTTTTATAACTATAATCAGGGCTGCACATAACTGGTGCGCAGGTGCAACAAAAGAGCACCGTGTCATTTGAAAAAAGGCGCATTTGCGCCGGCCCGTAGCACTGGCGTAATAGATGTTCGCCAAGGGCGCCAGATCTGTGGAGGCGCTGCGCTGGCAGCTCTGGGAGGGAAAAAAACATTTTTGACCGTTGGTGCTCATCCTAATTTTCGGCCTTGATGTAACGATATTTATGTAAACAATTATTTCAAGGCACACCTTTAATGAATGAAACACAGAGACCCAGAAGTACTTGTTCTGTACTGTGGCATATTATTTTCGAATCAACCATTTTTCAAATTATGAATTTCACACGTAAAAAAAAAAAGACATACATTTCCTGGGGGTGCTTGGGGGGTGTTATGGCTATCCTGGGGGAGCTTCAGCAATCAGCACCCACTAGCGCCGCCTATGACGGACATACACAACCACTCAGAAGCGCCACATAGCTATCAACAACAGCCTGCCCTGGCCTCAAACCACCACAGCCTGACAACGGCACAGCGAACTAAGAAGAGGATTACACCTGTTTCCTTGATGTTTGTCTCTGGGGAATGGGCCGGTAGGCCTCATGGATGTATAATAATAACTGGATACAGCGTGGAAGGCGGGGTCTCATTAATTCCTATGAGAGTTGCTCATTGGCGCATTGGATGACAAAATGGCCCAACTTTTGAGAGAGTGAAACGTCACAGATTACCCAGCATACCTGAGAAGTACCCGTATGTGCGCTCATAGAGCATACGCAACTTTAACCACACCCCCCAAAAGGCTCGTTCACATCACAAGCACGTCAATTTGCGTACACGTAACAGCACCGCACGTTCTGGATTGTTATGATGGATTTGATATTAACGAATAACGAGGCGGCCGCGGCAGCTGGCAGCTAGCAGCTAGCGGCTAGCTAGTGTAACGTCTGAGCCATTAGTAATTATGCTAATGTTTCATCAATCGTTATGTACTTTTATATTACGCTGATGTAACAGGATCTAGTGATGGTTTTGTTCAGCATTGCCAGCTTCACTGTTGAGCTTTATGTTGTGCCCAGCATTCTCCTGTGCTCTGAAATCAAAATGTGGATAAGCATAAAACAACACTAAAATAAACACTACAATACAACTTGTTATTTGACACACACAAGGTTGTTCATTTGTGTGTATAAATATATAACACAGGCTGTATACATATACAAGTATAATTAATACAACTGTTAATTTGATTAGAGCTTTGACACATATATCTTTATTTATATATGTATAAGTATGACGACTTCCTCGGGCGATATCATATGGTATAGCTAATTCATCTGGGTCAAAACGTGTTGTGCCCACATGCAAAGGTTGTAAACTCTGGCTTATCCCTGCGTGGTATTATAGTAATAGCAAACAGCAACGTTCAACTCCTTTAAATGGTATATTGCAAGTGCAATAAGAAGCTACAGGGACGTTAATCTACGTCGGTAATATTAACTTTATTTAATACAAGATTTACATCATACAGCCCATGTAGTATAATATTTTACAAATGATGAATTACAGCAAACATGTGCAATATATCCATTATTACAGCTCTGTGGGATGGCAGTAAGGCGATATGGGTCCGTTCTTATTGTGCATCCATGGGTAAAGGTAAAACTCATGTTGTACTGAACACGTCACATCACATGAACGTGCCGGGCGGCGCGGTTAGACCCCCCAAGCACGTTCATAATGCAGAGGGAAATAACTCTCAGAATAACGTTATTAGCACATTTTTACAACTTGAGGACCGAATGTTTTTAATAAGGGCTATACAAGTGTTCATACTGGGTAGTTTATTTAGTTTAAAAAAAATTATCCAACGATTTACAGACCACTCTTTCCCAATGTAAGTCAATGGGAAAAAGTGTTTCCGGGCCTGGCAACCAAACGGAAGTGTAGTACCGCCGTTTGGCCACCACGAATATTTTCATCTGAGTCCGGCGTACTTCCTGGGGGCTTGGTAGGCCTACATCAGGGTTCTGCATTATGGCTGGCTCTGTCCAATCACAAACAAGAAGTGTTCTCCCTAAGGAATACCCTTTCCGTCCAATGCTGTGGTGTTTTCTGAAATGCTGTTGTGTTTTCTGAAATGCTGTTGTGTTTTGTGAAATGCTGTTGTGTTTTGTGAAATGCTGTGGCGTTTTGTGAAATGCTGTTGTGTTTTGTGAAATGCTGTGGTGTTTTCTGAAATGCTGTGGCGTTTTGTGAAATGCTGTTGTGTTTTGTGAAATGCTGTGGTGTTTTCTGAAATGCTGTGGCGTTTTGTGAAATGCTGTGGCGTTTTCTGAAATGCTGTGGCGTTTTGTGAAATGCTGTGGCGTTTTGTGAAATGCTGTGGCGTTTTGTGAAATGCTGTGGCGTTTGTGAAATGCTGTGGCGTTTTGTGAAATGCTGTGGCGTTTTGTGAAATGCTGTGGCGTTTTGTGAAATGCTGTGGTGTTTTGTGAAATGCTGTGGCGTTTTGTGAAATGCTGTGGCGTTTTGTGAAATGCTGTGGTGTTTTGTGAAATGCTGTGGTGTTTTTCTGAAATGCTGTGGCATTTTGTGAAATGCTGTGGCGTTTTGTGAAATGCTGTGGTGTTTTGTGAAATGCTGTGGTGTTTTGTGAAATGCTGTTGTGTTTTGTGAAATGCTGTGGCGTTTTGTGAAATGCTGTGGTGTCTTGCACTTCAGGGCCACCGTACATTTCAGTCAGTTTAGCTGTTACATCTCCTTGTTCTCTCTTGTCCTTTCTCTTTTGAGCGCCGCTCTTGTGCTTTGGTTTGCTGTACATTATAAATGCAAGCTATTACATTTCTTTTAATGCTGCTGCTAGCTAGAGTACAGTTCAGGTTGATTAAACGGTTCGCTCGTCACGCAAGGTATCACATGACATGCTAGGGAGCAAGTTCATTGGACAGACAAATTACAAATTAATTTAGGTTGCTTGGTTACTTTGAAGACTGCGTGAACCGGTCAATGCCATTGGGGCCCCCCAAAAAATAAAAATAAATCTATATATATTTCGTACTGTGTGCAGACATGGATGTGTGCAGACTGCAGTGACTCTCTATAGTTCCCCCCCCCCTCCCTCCCTGTAAAACTGCAATTTGTTGTTTTTACATGTTAAAGAATTCAACGAGTGAGATCAAATCTATGTGAGTTTAAGAGGTGCTGCTGGATGACTTTTGGAAACAAGCCAGTCTTTTTGTAAACTAAACTAACCATTTTCTTATGTAAAAGAGAGATAAGAGATACAGTGTGTCTTAAAAAGTAGACACAGTGCTGTGTTGCATACTGACAGAAATACAAGTCGACTTTTAAAAAGACCATTCTGTCTGTGCCTTATTGACAGAGCAACAACACCAACAAAGCTGTTCCCAGAATGCTCAGACTAATACAAAATTAAGATAAATATAGGTTTAAATGGAAAATAATCAATGTTTTACATGTAAATGTAAATGTAAAACAGTCTTAATCCCTGACAACTCCCCTATGTACAAATAATCCTGAAGGTTAACATAAACTCATCCTGTAGGCCAGGGGTGGGGAACCTGCGGCCCCCGGGCCGTATACGGCCCTCGAGGTCATTTATAAACACACGCAAAAAAGAAAAAGAAATAAAGAAATCTAGACCGCAAACAAATTAAACAAGCGAGTGCCTGTTTTTCCTGGCCAAGGTCGGGATCCTTGAACACAACACAAGCCTAACGTGTCATCACGTGGTATATGTCTCGTCTGACTTGCAGTACCGATAAGGAGCCGTACACATGCCGCAGTTTTTGCGTGGCTGTGTCGTTGTAAACCCAGTGGCGATCTGTTCATCTGGCATACTGATCATACAGTCAATAACTTTGTTGTTATTAGCATCTGGTTCGCTAGCTATGCTAACAAATATAAGAAGCTTTTTCTACAACCAGTGAGGTAAAGGCACATCTTTATATGATCATTATAGTTATACAAAAATAAGAGAATAAAGTAAACAGGTATAAAATACTATATGACGGTAACAAAAAGTTGTTATTAATAAACAAGAATACAGTTTGAAAGGAGAGTGATTTGTAAAATATCCATAAAGAAAAAGAAATCTGCTTACAGTTATGTTTCATATGGGTGTTGAGAAATATATCCATAGATCTCTTAATGTTGCTCTCAAAGTGCAAAAATCTTTGGAAACTAAATACATTTGCACACATCTTGTGTCCATATCTTTCTGTTTTGGTGGTCATGCCACAACCGTGCACGTGAATGCATGTGCGAGTCATGGTAACATATCTGGATTAAAAGGTTGCTTTTTCTTTGCACAGCATGAAAGAAAGGTGAAATGAATGGGCTGTGATTTTAGTATTTTTAAGCAGAGGTCAATCATTTGTACGGCCCTCGGAGGATGTTGAAAACATTGAAATGGCCCTTGAGAGGAAAAAGGTTCCCCACCCCTGCTGTAGGCCTTTACATAACATGTAATGTTCTATATTTTACCATATGTTGCCTTGATGATTTTTTAAAAAGTTTTCACACTTATTAATCTCACAGATTTCCCTGAGCTGCCTCTCTGGCACTTTTAAACATAAATCAAACAGGGGCTACAGCGATGAACTCCCTGGATGAGTTTTGTGAGATATTATTATTTTAGTCCCACTGAAATTCAGCAGATTAATAATACATTCAGGCCTGTTTTGAGTAATCAAGATAGCAAAATCTACCCAGGGACCACAGGCCGTGTAATACAAAACCAAGTCATCATTGTTGGTCTGAATTAATGTTCTATCATATAGGCAAACATATTTACAGTGAATCTGTTGCTTTTTCAGATGTTCCGTTTGCATCTCACTGCAGTTTTCCCAGTAGAGGTGCAGAATGAAAGAAAGCTTTGGCGACACCTATGGGTCAAAAGTAGATTAGGCGGTTACACTGTGCAGAACATTCTCATAATATCTGCGTTCGAGCAACAACATACCTGGAGGAGATGTTTTCCATGTCATCATAAATCGTAGCTGGAAAACCTGCAAGTATCTGACACAAGAAAGCACCTGAAACTGAAACCTTACCTCCTGTTACACAAACATGCCTGGCTGTACACAGTATGCCACTTCAAAGTCTCTCAAAAACAGGAATCCACAGAGATACAAAAAAGGGCTTCCCACATTTGGTATAGGGGCCATTAAATGCAAAAGAGTGAAGGAAATAAAAGTGTGCCATACTAATTATGCTATTATTTGCAAAGGAATACAATCACTTAACAGGAAGAGGCATGGAAGCTTTTCTGGATTGAAAGGCATTTTGGAAAAAAGAAAATATCACAAATACAAGCTGAGCATAAAGATAGACGTACAATGTGAACTCTGTTTGATGTGTAGTGTCAGTATATGTAAACATTTAGGTTAAAGTCATATTTATGCTTACGTGATGCGCTGGTGGACTCTCAGATCATACATTTTAATAGTTGGTGTACAATTCCCGCTTCCTTCTTTTATTATTGATTGATTCATGATGTGTGTGTAGCTACTAATGTGGAATGTGTTTCGTTGGACAAAAGCATCTGGCAAACATTCTTTACTGTGCTGCATGTTTCCAAAAATAGAACTTAAACAACGTAATTATGTCATTTGCATTATTTACTAGCCAGAGGCATCTTGCTTAAACATAAAACATTTTTACGACCTCAAACCCTGAAAGCGGAGTTTCCAAACAGCACATGAAGGCACCGTCTCGGTGATTGTCTCATTGATGTCCTGAGCTATAACAAGATCTCTTAGGAGGAGGCATCTGTTTTATTGTTTGGGCCAGACGGTGCAGCTTGTCAGGGGAATTATTCTCGACGACGGCAAAGGCCTGCTCGTGCTACAGATGGCTTATCTCACAGTAAATGATTCAGAAAACGATAAGTCTTCTAACGTGGAACAGGTCATCTCCTTTTTCTAAATGGAATGTCTTCCGCAGTTAGAGTCTGGACCGAGCGATGCTGGATATCTGTTTCTCTGTGGAAAAGTGAGAATCTGTGTCAGCTGCTTAGGAAAGAGTCGGCAATTTTTAATCCACATCCTCAGATCAATTAAGATTGAATTTAGGCCAAAGCAAACCATACATTTCAGACAGGAATTTAAGGTGTAAATATAACGGTGTTAATTCCCTTACATAACTATCCAGAGAAAGCCTCACTGCAGGAAACGAAGCCGGCTGATTTCTTGCAAAATGATGGTTTAAGTTGCCAACTTAGGCCCTCGAGCAGAAGCTAAAACCCTTCTCCTGTTCTCTCAGTGTCAAAACACTGAAACTTTAATGTGCAAGTCCAAAGTAGGCAAAGGATTGTAAGCCAACACATACTGTGATATTCAACAATTATCAGGCTAAAAGCTCAAAATGTCAGACCGAATCAAAGTCAAACAGCTGTGAAACACATAATAGACGGGATCGCTTAATTTACCTGCTGGTTTAAGTAGGCTACGGCTCACATTTTGTTGAGTATATTGTCACTCACAAAGTATATTAAATTAACTTGGAACGTTTCTTGGCGCATGCTCTGCCTTTGCACACACATGCAAACACTCTTTGACCCAGGTCTGGAAGTGAGGGGTTTGACAGCCGACAGCAGAGTCTGCTCTACTTCTTTCTCTCTAATGTGATATCTGGCCTGATGTGCAACATCAAAGACAACATCTAATCTGCCCTATCCGTCCCTTTAGACATGGACATTAGTGCATCTAAGACGTGTGTCCGTCCTCGTTGTCAGATTCTTTCTGTTCCGCGTACAAAGATTAGAAAGAAGCCGACGGGCAGGGCCGGACTGGGACAATAAGTCAGGCCGGGAATTATACACCCAGCCAGGCCACTACCAGTTTTTTGTGCCATTTTGCTGGATTTATTTGTCAATATTCACAGCGTTGCTGCAGTGATAGCCCTCTAAATCTACTACCCAAAAATAAACATATGGACATGCTCCCCCGGTAAGATTTTTTACTTAAATGCATCAATCTGGTGCACTTTGAGGGGGAAATAAAGAGATTACACCCATATGAAACATAACTGTATACATTTAAATAATCATAAAATCATAAGAACATGGCTATAACCAATAACATACCATATCCAATATGAAAAAACACTGAAACTTGTTTATTTATTTGTTTTTGGTTCATTTATAGTTGTGAGTGTGTCTGGGCTCCTGAACCAGCCTCACCCGTCTCCCTCCTCTCCCCCCGCTCCTCTTTGAGGCAGAAGCAAAGACTAGTTTTAGCTCTCAACAAGTTTTAATAGTTTATCTTGCCTTTTTTCACCTAGTTAACGTTTTTATTTTCTTATTATTCATGCATATTTTACTAATCACTCCCCCCTAAAATGGAAATAGGCCTATGTGTTTACATAAATGGTGACCAAACCGTTTGAGACCCACAGAGAACTTAGACTAAGTTAACTATCTAAACACTCAGAGTCCTTTACTTCACCCGAGTTGTAGTTATCAGTCTCTCAGTCTGACAGGAGAGGACTCTCCCCCACCTTGTTGTTGAAACAGCTCCTTATATCCGTTAGCGCAGCTAGCTAGCACCAGATGCTAACAACAACAATACACGTAACCGGTGCGCGTGCTTTATCTCACTCGCCCCACACATAACACACACCCTCCCGAGCTTGAATGACACACACAAGCCAATCGAGGGCATTAGTATGATCTGTATGAAAGTGGCCATGTCGGCAGGCCACATCATGTAGACAGCCAGTCACCCTCTGTGAGGCAGAGTCAGACCCACATTTGCGCAGCGTTGCGTTCACAATACATACGTATAAAAAAAGAAATCCTCAGGCCAGCAGGCCACTTAGCAGGCCAGGCCATCGGGAAACCTCCCGGTCCTCCCGATGGCCAGTCCGGGCCTGCCGACGGGCAAAGGGAAAGAGAGTGATGTAAAATATTTGGGGAGACATGAATGGCTTGCAGGTGTTATTTTTTCTTTTTTTAACAGAGAGAGATGGATCGAGTGGTAGATGTGGAGTCGTGACTCCCCCCCACGCTGTCATTATGTTTTATGGCAGAAGAAGTGTTTGGGAAACTGAAGCGAGGTGCCGTAAAGATGAGCTATGTGAGAAAGGGTGATAGTTTTACACCAAGAGTATGTGTAGCAAGGAGCGCTATCAACTCACAACCAACATATCTAAAAGTGGAGTGTGAGAGAAAGAGGGAGAGCCTCGCTTTCAAGTATGGTGCTTCAGAAAAACAAACAGAAGTGAGTGAAGGTGAAGGAGTCACTGTTGAGATAAAGTAAGGGAACAGGGTGAAGGAGAAGGCTGCATGTCTTTTATGCACAGTACAGAGAGTTTGTTACACACTGATAAATAAACACACAGAAGTAAATCTGCAAAAAGATTTTAATCGTCATTGTTTTAAACATTCTTGGATCAATTTACAGTTTTTTTTACTCATTATTGTCAAAGGTAAACACATTTCTTGTGGTTGTCTTCAACACCAGTAAATGCTTTTCGCCCGCTTCCCAAACCCCGTAACGTAAACTAACATTACAGAAGAGCACATTCTCTCGCAACTCACTTGCATATTCAGATCCTACAAACGACTCCTTGACGGGTACGAAATTCCTAAATGCAACATACTCGAAAAAGCGCAGACAAACACATTCTACATACATACGCACACAAATGTGCACACATGTTTTTTTCTCTTGCTCGCTCGCACACACACACACACACACACACACACACACACACACACACACACACACACACACACACACACACACACACACACACACACACACACACACACACACACACACACCACACACACACACACACACACACACACACACACACACACACACGCACACGCACACGCACACACATTCCATTACCGGCATGTATTATAAATATACATTACAATGCAGACTCCTTCGTTTTCGCAAGTGCAGCACTGGAGGAGCGCTGCCCTTCCGTCAACTGCGTCTTTGCATTAGTTGGTTTATGACATGCGCTTCAACATAATCTGTTTAGCAGTACCTGTTACATGAGAGCAGGGTCACTGAGTGTATATCCCAACTGATTAGTCATAACCAATACCCCTCTCTTTTTGTCAGGCATAATAACATCTGCCTAGTTATCTACACAAGCAAAATGCTGCAGTAAAAATGTCACTGTTTAAAAAGAAGAATACAAAAATGGCACAGTAGCTTATCGAGCAAAGGCCTTCAAATGCACATTAATAAATTAGATAAATAATATACTTTAATGTTAAAATAAATACATTTGAAAAGTAAATAAATTAAAAAAGCACAACATTGTAATCTGATTAATGCCAGCCTACGTTGTCCTGTATAACAATATAAAAAAGTGAACTTTATTTGCACATTCACACGTGGTTTATTTTTTTTCCCTAACAAAATGGCGGCAGCGTTACTTTGAGACTCAAAGCACCGTTTCTCCTCAGGCACCTGTCGCACTCTGGCAACTGTATGGGGTCGTTTCCATGGTGACTGTGACTGCTGTAATGGCCATCAGCACTGATTGGCTGGGAACATGTGAAGTGGAAAGGAAATAGATGGGGTTGTCTGGGATTAAAAGGGAACTCGCTGCGGAGAGAGGTTTTTAAGAATTGTAAATTAGTGTTATTCTGAATGAGTCATGCTGATTGCTGCGAGGAGAAAGGGTTGACATCCGGGGAAAACAACGCCAAGTGCTGAAGGTCAATGCCTTGGAACAAAACACACATCTACCACATTTAAATGCCGTCAAATTACTAGTCCAGGGTCTGTATTTTTCTAGGGTTGTTACAGTGTGAAGGCAGGAAATGCAGACAAAGGACTTGTTGTAAGAGGGCACTCGCTATCTCTTAACAAACGCAGGCCTTGCATCTGTACCTATCACAAAGCCAGGGGTATTTCTGATGTCTGGTGAAAATGGATTCTTGAAAGGCCCGTGGATATCCTCACAAAGTCTTCCACTTTTCTAAAGAGACATTTTGAGCATTTATAACCAGCAGCTCCCTCGTATACCAGCTCAACAACATTCTTCTATTTCCAGGATAATGGCAGCAGTTCTCATCAACGACTGAATATACATACCCTGTATAGATATTAGTACACATCCAAAGTCCAGCTTGCTTTTTTACTGCATCTTAGTTGATTTTCATCCATCAGTACACTTTGTCCATGGTCCAAGGCCTAAACTTCCACTGCAAAGTCGAAGTTCGCCAAATTCTTCAAAGCCTACAGTCACAAAAAAGCTGAAGACAGAGCTGCTTACGATTCCACAGGTGATTTTTTTAAATATCCATGCTACAAAAAGAGTGTGTAGTCTACATCCAACTCATTAGTATTCCTCTTACTCACTTGCCTGCTGGCTGAATATTGGTTGTGGTCTCCATGTTGTAGCAAACACACCTACATGAAAAAATGCTGTGGTATTCATATGACGATGATGTTCAACGACACATGGAGGGTCAAACTACACTGATGTACATATGACAGCAAAAAGGCCTCTCCTTTTTTTTTTTTTTAAAAGTCTAGTGAAGTTTACTCAAGAATTTTTCCTTCGTCCTTTTGTTTGTGGTTCTGTTGCTCCTCTACTTTGTCCTCCTCTGTGTTTCTGCCAACGTTCACAACTGGGTGGATACAAAGCCCTTCGGACAAGGCGGTCCCAGCTATGCATCAAGTGTCACTCACGGTGACACGTCGCTAGGACAACAGGACGGCAGACAGGAGCAGCATCGCCACGGTGAGAATAAGGCGGTCACGTGATGGGCTGCTGCCACTGACGCTTTTCTCCAGTTTGGGAACTTCAGGGTTAAATTCATCTGGAGAGAAAGTCACAGAAAGAGAACAAGTGAGAAGAGAGAAGAACGTGAGTGTGAAAGAACAAGATACATGGATGGTGTGTGTATGTGCATTTGTGTGTCAGACAGAAGGAAACAAACCATTACTACATTATTAATTCATCAATCTAAAGGCAATGTGTGATGCATGCTAATTGTGCTTTAACATATGCAGAGCAAATGGCATGGTGCAATTAACAAACAACCAATTATCATCAGCACTGCTACAGTACATATGGGCCTTTCCCCCCTGTGGGATGGAGAATTAAAAAAACACTTTTGTTGTTGATCTGTTTTTTTCATATATTCCTCTTTTCACACTAATGATGATTTTATCCTAGAGGGATTTCAATCAAACCAAATTACTGTGGCCTTGCCATTGATTAGACACAACAGAACATTAGCTGGAGGGGAAAGACGGAGAAAGAGCTGCGAGAACACACTTTTTAATATTCAGTAAAAGGTGGATTGCACTGAGTCATTATGCTCTGTCTGAACATCATGTTTCCCATTATATCTAGACTCTAGAAAAAAATAAAACAAAAGGAACCAGACAGGGCTGTGTTGCTTACACAACCGTAAGAAAAGCCTGGACTGGCTCCACTGAGAAAACGTTTTTTCTTTCTATAAAGTAATTAAACTAAATGCAGAAAAAAGCTACAATTTCATCTTGAAATAACTCACATTAATGCAAATAAGAGATATAAACATGTGTAAGTGAAGTGGGGATAATAGAGGAGCTGTCATACTGATGTTATGTTGTATTATTAGAAAATGATTTGGGTTAAAACATCAAATTGACACTGGAAAGAGGACAAATACTTGTTTTGACTCAAGAAAGGAGATATCTATTTGATAAATTGTCTCTAAAAACCAAGACAAATCTTGCGTTTGTCTATCCAAAACTCATTACATTTACTTTACATCATGTCCCAGTGTGTAAGAGTTCCAGTTGGCGTATCTTTATCTAATAAATCAAACTGGCTTTCAACCAAGGATACAACAAACTAAGCTGGCAATACATTTTCAAAATGCTGTTTCACTGTTAGGCTAAATCCTTGCCTGGTGTTTGCGAAATATGACGCAGACAGTAAATGTCTGCAAGTTAAAACAAGGCATGTGATAAGAGATAGCAACAACAAAACATGACAGCTGATGTCTGATGAATGTACGGAATTCTGTTGGTGCCACGTCTGTCTGAGAGGAAACCATCCGACCGCTCTGGTTTGTCCTGCTTGTGACTGGCACTTGCCCACGTCCTTGTTCTTAAGGAACACGAGGCATCTGTCAGTGGCGATGACACACAACACTGACATTCACACCACAGTGCACCGGCATGAACTCAAACTGAAAACAGTCTGTCAGGGAGAATATAAACCAGCACTACCTCGGGGCGGGGCCTCAGGTCGCAGTGTCTGTCCGGTTCGTCTCTACAAAAATGTCAATATACACTGAGTGTTAAAAATCCTAACTCTCCTCTCTACCTGAGTCACTAGTGTCAATCACATGTAGACCACTCCCTACCAAGGTCTATAAACTCCGCCCTTCAGGCCTGTCACTCCCTTCCTTCCATCCAGAGGCTGCAGAACAAAGCGCTTTTCCTTTTGATTAAGGAAGGAATATGTTGAAGGAAAGTGAGCAGTTAATCCTGTGGATGTATTACATGATATAAAAACATCCATATTCTTCACACGTGCTGTAACCGCCCCCCAAACCACCAGATTATAAAATAAAATGTTAAACGGCCTGCTGGATCCAGTGTTTTAATGTGCACACCGCCTGGGATGTTCAGTGAACCACCACTCCACAGATTATAGTTTATTTCACTGAGTGACCAATGGAAGAGTCTTCAGCCATGTCTGCTGAAGTGAGCTCTCCCTTATCTTTACATAAACAAAAATATGCAGCCACAGCTCCACTCCACTATAGTGGTTAAGTTCGTGTGGTGTTACAGATTGTTTTGTGGATGCTAGAAGCTTTGACAAACACAAAGCTGGACTTTTCTGAAACCCTTGCTATTTTGAGATGCCGCTGTTGGAAGGTGAGTGTGGGGGGGGCGGCGGGCGCCTCGGGCCATAACAAGTTATCAAAGGTCCACAGTATGACACCTAACATCATAGTACAATTGTGGGATACAGAAATCAATTTCCAAGCCTATAATGTGTTGCAGTCTCGCCTGAGTGGGGAGCACGCTGGTGAAGGAGCTCTCCTGTCCACGGGAAAGTGCCGGGGGCATTTACAGTGAGATAAGAAACATCAGCTCCAGACTGTTGATGAGTTGTCTGGTCTGATAACATCTCGTGCCACAGCCATGGTAGGCTCGCAGTGAGGCGTAAACAACAGGAGCCGATGGACCCATCGTGTATGGGAAGAGCTCTAAAGGTCGGGGGGGGCTGAGTTATAGTATGGAGGGCAATGAACTGGCTTACGGCACATCTTTCTTCATACTGTTGCTACCTGGAGCTACCTCTAAGGAAACTAGCATCAACACAATTGAAACAAGCTTATATAAAAAGAGATGCAGCTTCTGGTAGGACTACAACAGAATAAACAAATCTAATATGAATACCTCTTAGAAGGCCCAAATGACCTGAACTTAATTGCTGATCTTCATGTCAATTGTAAATGGGGTGATGGATGAATAACTTAATACTGATAAATACTCTTACAACAAAACAAAATAAGCCCTTATCACAATAAATCACTATTTCCCCCATTCACAATATCTCTTGTGAAAAGGCAATATTCGATATAGGCTCTATATACCTACACAAATCTACTATGATCTGTGCTTGTCTTTGACCAGTTCAAATCTATTGTTGCTTTGATAAGGCAACAAAGGTTAAGAGGCTAGCTTGACAGGGTGTATCTGCACCAGAGGAAGTCCACCATGTTTCTGAATCAGTGTTTAAACTCTTCATGCCCATGAAGCCCTGGTCTCAGTTTGCTCGGTGCATCACAGCTATACCTCATGAATGATTTTCAGAAAGAATCTGCACATAACAAGCCACTCAGAACAGATTAATCAAATGTGCCAGAGCCTATTGACGCGTCTCAAAATGATCTGTTGCATTTTCCGGTCCAGCACCTTATTTATAGTGCAGCCATCAGCCATGTACTGCTGCAGGCACTCAATATAGGAGGAAGTTGTTTAAGGGCAAGTCACAGATGGCAGATAGGACAGAGTATACAAAGCTTTGCTGCCGGAAACTATAGACTGATGTTGAACCCTTGTGGCACATTTGTGGCAACAAGCCGTTTGTTTCCAGATGCTCAAGCATAATGAATATCTGCTTTCTGCTATATAGAGCAACTGTGTGTGTCAAGGGATTTAGAGAATATAAATCATAAAAGAAGATAAATGAAGTTGATTCACACTTAAAGGATGATTAATTCTGCTTAATTACAACATGGATATTGTTTTTCTCATTTGGGTTAAATAGTGGAATCATCAAAATAATGATATTGGAAGACTGTCTAATGGCGCAACAAAGAAGAGCCAGTCAGATGATCAGGCAGGTTGTAAACAAGCCAACAGCGTCCCATTTACCAAAAGGGCTTCACACGCACCGCTTGCACACAGATTGCAAATGGTGGCAGCGTCTCATTTCACAACTGATGAACTGCAATGATTACAGCCGACAGCTTGAGTACTATTTGTATTGTTGGCTTTGACTTTAACTCTTAAAAGTATGTTTTCTCAATGCTAATGTTTCTTACCATATCTGACCTATGTTTCGACATTTCAGCTACTAACTTATCAGTCCTAATACGACCTTTAGACATTACGAAAACAAGAAGTCATAAGAGGCCGGACTTATCCTGAAAACACCCTGTTAAATAAGAACAATGTGACGTAGAAGCAGAGCTAATATTAAAGTAACGAGGATGTCGGAAAGTCCAAAGCCTATGTGGAGAGAAGGAGGGAAGTGTTGATGCTGAGTCTGGTCCTGAGGGTGAGTCAGAGAGTGGGAGTCCAGCGGTCAACGGGGCCATCACAGTTGTTTTTAAGTATGTGTGTTAGTATATGCATAAATCTGTGTGTCTCCATTTGGTTATTCCTCCAAATGTATTCAGCAAAATGCATCACAATGCTGGAGGCTATGATTTTGTCTGATTCCCTGCCAGTGTGTGTTTTCTTATATTAAATTCTACGTAAGCTCGAGCCCGAGTTACTGCTGAGCAATTCGCCCACCACTGAGTTCGTCTCTCTTCCTCTGCCCCCCCCCCCTCCCCCTTTATCTGCCCCCACTCTGGTTTCATCTCTTTTTCTGCCCTATTCTGTCTCTCTGGCTTATCTGTCCCTCTTTCTGTCAGACTTTCTCCTGCCTCCTTCCTGTCTTTCATCTCCCTTCTTTCAGCCTCCTTTCCTGCCTGTCTGCCTCCCTCTATTTGTCCTGCCCTCTCACTCTCTCTCTCTCACTCTCTCTCTCTCTCTCTCTGAAGTTGCTCAGTGCTGATGGCTGGAGAGCTCTCTAGGCTGCGTCTCTGTCGGTCTCAGTTTCCATCTCAGGCAGGTCACACTCTCTTAGCCCTCGTCACAGACTGCCCACAGCTCCCAGAAACAAGCATACTAAATGATTCCCGGCAAGAGGCTTTTGCGAAAAAGAGAAATACAGGGTTTATGTAACCACTCAGCTGCACAATTGACTCGCTCGCTGACATGTTTTCTCTTTAAGTAAACATGGACCTTTTATTCCCTACAAGAGCTCTACTGACCTTGTGGAGGTTTTACCTGTGAGTGAGTGGGAGTGTGATAGTGAGTGTATGACTTGTAGGATATCTTAACGTGGTGTATCAGCTATGTCGAGTTTCAAATTGATCCAATACTCATACTCTTTCCCAGTGTTTCCCAAATGTGTATATCACTGTGTGAAACTCATTTAAATAACCTTATGTAAGGCAACATGAGGCCAGGGATAGTGTTCAGACAGTACCACAGTGTAGAAATACCCTGTTAAGAGTCTTGCATTTAAAACTTTACAAAAAATAAAATAAAATAGTATAAGCATCAAAATGTCCCTAAAGTAGCTTATTCATTCTGTCCAATGGACCATTTAATAATACATTTTTTTGCATTATAAATATTAATCATCACTTTAATGTTGCAGCTTGTTAAGTAGGAGTCTTATGTATGTATATTATATGTTGTATTATTCATCTGAATAAAGTAATAGTACAATATTTGGCCCTGAATTGTAGTTGAGTAGAATAATTAAATAGCAGGAATCGAAAAACTAAAAGTACTTCAACATTTTTTAATTAAGTACAGTAGTTGAGTAAATGAGGGTTGTATACACAAAATACAGTATGTGTATGAGAAATGAATGGTGTATCACTACTGCTGAATCACTCCAGGTGCACTGCTCATACTGTAGTCTTACTGAATCAGTCTCTCGAGCATAAAAATAAAGGGTTTACTCATCAACCATCCGTGGTCTGTGGATTTTCTTTTGCCAAACATAGAATACAAAAAACAAATGACTGGTTCCTTTCCATATTGATTGAGGCACAAATTGAGCTTTGCAGACTCAGCCAAATATTGACCAGCATCTGGCTGCTGTTCATTTTCAGCAGCTCAGTCACTCACCAATGTTGTGTATTTTGATGTTTGGCCTGACTGTGTAGTCGGGAGAGGTCTGACTGGAGTCATCATCTGCCTGGGAAACTGAGCGCACAGCACATACAAGCACACACACACACAGAGAGAGAAGAGAGGAGGGAGAAATAACGATGTAGAGAGACAGGCAGAAAAGAACACCTCATTAAAATTAGAAGACAGGGTAAAATGTGCATTTCAGGCACCACTAAATTGTATACAGATATAGCAGAGTGTGGAGCAGTTGGTGTGCCCGTGCCACTGAAGAAATCCTGCACTGAGAATCATACTTCCATCTGAAAATGAAATGCATTTGGAACCGGTTGACAGAAATCATTTTAACATTAGCTGTCCGTCTAGACATAGAATTACCTTGTGTCTGCATTGCCAAAATACCCATGAATGAATGATGTGTTGGTGTGTCTTTTGTGTGTTTTCTGCTTCTTTGTGAGCCTTTGATTGTGCCCAGTTAGGAGGAGGAAATAGCATTTAGAGTGAATCTACATCGAAGCTGGTAGCAATCAAATTGCAGCTCTCCGCTAATGTAAAGCATATGTCATGAATATTCACATCTCTGTCTTATCTTAAAGTCGAGTGAGGGTTGAGGTGGGAGACACGCAGGGAAAATGAAAACGGCCTGCAGGCAGCTCAAATCAACAGCGTTCTGATAGCAAGCTGTTAAAATGACCTTGCTGAGCAAAGGTTGTGGATTGTAAACTGACTAAATGCACCAATGCACACACAGCCATTCATGCACACACGGACACATTAAAAAGATTTACGGCCAGCAAAACTAGCGTGGGTAGACAAACACACACACAGCACGGACACACGCGGCGATGCACACAAACACACACAGAAGCAAATGGAGGCGTGGAAGACACATCAATAGATTAGCCGTGACACTGGGATGGAGGGGGGGGGACGGGGGGGGGGGGTGAGTCTAGGTGATGTGTACACACAGGGGCTGACACTGGCCTGAGTGTGGGATGTATTAGTGCTGACAAGGTTAGAGGAGAGGGGGGGGGCTCTCAGCACTGGGCTCTCTGATCAAAGGCCTGCAGGGGAGAAAGCAGGCTACCAGGGTAAAAATAACACACACTACACAGGGCAGCAGGCATCACAGAGCCAGAGAGAGAAGAAGGAACAGACAGTCGGGGAGAGGGATGAGGTGGGAGGGAGTGGTCAAGAGAGCTTCGGCAGAGAGTGAGAGATGGGGAGTGACAGAGAGAGCTGCATTTTTTTTTTCTTTACATATTTGGAATGGCTTCACGAGAGCTTGTCATTCACAGAGAGAGAGATAGAGCATTACTGTAATAGCACTGAGACAGAGAATAACATTAAGCCGCCACTCTCAAAGTATGCTTCGAGGGAAAAGACGCCATCATCAAAACTTCAACAAGTGAGCAGGCGGCAACAAAAAAAACTATTGTGAGATCTTAGTTTTGTGTCTCTTTGTGTGTTTCATTCTGCCTCTGTGTGTTTAGAAGATGAGGGGAGAGGAAAGTGGAAGGGTAGTGACACATGAGGGGAAGAAATGGATTTAAATGGAGGTAAGACGGGGTTGTTGGGTCTCACCGGTGGAGCAGCAGACGTAGACCCTCATTCTCAGGCAGCTGTGGCCGTGGTGGTGGGTGGGCGTGGCTAAAACACAGAGCAAACACACACACATCATGTCAACGTTGTGCCCTCTGCAGGCCACCCTCAACATCAGCTGTGCAAACTGCAGCGCTGCAGCTTTTGTCCCCAGCTCAACTTCCAGAATCTATTAGCAACACCCACTCGCCATCAATACGTGACAGCAGCTGTAGGGAAGATATTACAATATTAGATGTTCAGCATCACAATAACCCAGCGTCTGCAGGCCTGACTCACAGATGTAGTAGTACTCCTGGCCCACATTGAACTCGTAGCCCAGCGAGAAGGCGCTGTAGCGCTGGAACTTCTCGGAGAACTTGATGGGAGCGTGGGGCGCGTGAGGCCGGTTGCACTCCCAGCGCTTGAAGCCCAGCTGGGGGTCGCAGGTGCGGTAGCCACGGTAATTGACCATGTAGAGGATGTACTGCTCTGCCATGCTGCGCTCCAACGTGCCGCGCTGGCTGGTGTTGTAGTGCGGGCAGTAGATGTCCAGGTAGTCGTTGACGCTCACCTGCACCGTGAATCCCTCCTTTCGCAGCCTGAATGAAAAAGACATATAGAAGAGGAGAGGGAAGTTAGGGTTTATTTACTCAATTTAAAATACCTAAGATAACAAATGATAGAGTACAATACATGGCAGAAAACCAACAGGCTTATTCAAAGCCTCCACTTCAATAATGCCACAATTTCACATTGTCAGAGAACACATTATGAGCATAACAATATGTAA
Source organism: Gymnodraco acuticeps (assembly GCF_902827175.1). Taxonomy (NCBI): domain Eukaryota; kingdom Metazoa; phylum Chordata; class Actinopteri; order Perciformes; family Bathydraconidae; genus Gymnodraco; species Gymnodraco acuticeps. Next base: position 1,431,542 of record NW_022989947.1, on the reverse strand, counting down.
TGAGAAATACAATAGGAAGAAAAGCCTGAAAGAACTGTGGATTAGTAACTAGGGCTTCAATTGTTTTCATTAAAGGTTAAAGGAGGAGTTTGTCATTTGGAGGCCTGTTGCCAGCGTTAGGTTGCCAGGCAACCAGACACCTGAAAAACAATTTTTTTTCCCAGTCAAGAAATAGCCCAGCACATAACACCTAATAAAACTACAACTGTTTTTAGACTCTACAAAGAAACAAGATATATCATGTAAACAGGTTAGTTTTAAAGGTGTTGGTAAGCAGATACTAGTGGACAAAGCCAGGCTAGCAGTTTCCCCTGTTCCCAGTCTTTATGCTAAGCTAAGCTCATGACTGTAGCTTCATATTGAACAGATGTGTTTTTCTCATCTCACTCTGACTCTTGGGAGGTAAGCAAATAAGAGAATTTCCAAATGCTTGAACTGTCCCCTTAACCTCGCAGTTCTCTTGATAGTCAATCATTTGATCCTTCAGTCTGTAAAAAAATGAAACATGTTTTCAAGACCCGAAAGTCCCAAGGCCCCTTCAATGGAAACCCAAGAAAATTAATTTACAATGACATAAAACTGAGCACATAGTAAATGTAAAAGCCACACAAAGAGGCAAGAGAGCTATAAACATTTCCCCTAAGCGCACATTAACGCCCTCTTCTCTTTGAGCGAGATACTATTACACCTTTCTCCCCCCTCTACCTATAAAAACACACATTCCCTCTCTTCATTTCTCGTAGCGAGTCTTAGGACAGTGCTGAGAATGATAATCTGCCCTCTTGTCTTTCCCCCTGAGCCAGCCAGGTCATCGAGGCGGAAGGAGATCCTGTCAGTCGGCCTGCACACGGTTTCTATGACGACAGTCAGGCGGCCTGCACACGGTTTATTTTTGGCATTGTCTTTGTTTTGTTTGTCTACCCTCCCTCCCAAATGTAAAGCGTCTTTGGGTTCAAGAAAAGCGCTATAGAAATAACATATATTATTATGACGACACACTCTATGACGAGTGTGCTGCATGCAGGTAAGGAAGGCCACTCTAAGGTAAAGTGTGCGTGACGTACATGGCAGTACAGTATCCGTGATTCAAGTGTCCTCACTGAGGCGATGATGTGGCATGATTTTGCATTCCGCCACCACACTGTGATCTTCACTGTTTATAATACTAAGTATACCTATTATGTAAATTACACAATCTGTAATTATACAAAGTAGAAGTCATTAAAAGGGCTCCTGCAGGTGAGCTGATGAGAAGGGAATTCACTTGGCTGCAGTGATGTGTAACGTGCACCAACTATAGCAGTAATGACCCTTTTTCACCACCAGGTGGAGGTATTGCGCTGTCTGTTGTTAAAGAGCTAACCTCCCCTCTTTCACTCATTCTTTCTCTCCCCTGCTTCTCTCTTCTTTCCATTACACACATACAGACTAGAGTAGCACACACATCACCCCTCACTGTGTATGCATTGTGCCTACACACACGCGCACAAAGCTGCGTGCGTATCCGTGCATACGTTACTGGGTCAGGCCCCCTGAGAGATTATTATTCAATTACAAAATGTGGATCAGAAATGTCATAACACCTCTCCCTCTCTTTCTGTCTTGCCATCTTCCTCACTGTTCTCTTACAACTCTTTACTGGATCCTCACCTGCACCATCCTTCTTATCTCCTCCCCTCTTCATTTACACACACTGCACATACGCTGAGGCAGATGAATATCAATTCTCTTAACCAGTGTTCCTTTTTAGGCCCATCAATCTTATCTGTGCTTTCTGTCCTCGCTGCTCAGATGTGAGATGACAGACTTTTGTCTTGCAGTGTTGCAGGGAGAGACAACACAGCTATGCTTCAAAGGGACTATATTTAGAGAGGGGGGCTTGGTGGTGGAGGAGGGGAGGAAGTTTGGGATGGGGAGAGAAGGGCATAAAGCAGTACAATGGGGGTGTGCGGTAGAAAGAATGGTAGGCAGATAGACCCAAGATGAAAGTGGGAGAAAGAGCTAGGGTTGAATATGAAAACATGCCATGAGGAGAATCCTGGATGTGCGTGTAAAAAGTCTGAGTGATGGAGTCATTGAGAAATAGGTGAGAGGAGCCGAACGCAAGTGTGTGTGTGTGTGTGTGTGTGTGTGTGTGTGTGTGTGTGTGTGTGTGTGTGGAGTGAAATAGTATGTATGGATAACACTCAATGCCACTGCTCCTAGTACTATGGGTTAAAAGCAGAGAGCACATTTCACTTTGTGTGCTGTGTGCATGTATGTGTGACAAATAAAGAGGGTTTGTTTCATCCTCCGATTCTACTGAGAGAGTACAGCAAATGCTGCTAACTCACAAGGGATATCTTTTTTCTTTATGCTTTAAGATTTACTGGCTTCTTGAGAACATATAACATATTTGCACGAGAGGCTACTTAACGAACAATAAAAACGTTTTTTGATGTATCCATGGGACTTCAGTGTACAAGCTGTGGATGAATCTAGTGCGATACAACAATACATTTCTAAACAAATCACTATTTCTGATGAATGTATTGACTCTCTAGCCTAAAAAATGTCAGTAAGTGAGTAAAATGCTTGTTTTGTCCAACCCGCATTCAAAAACCCAATATGTGAGATCTAAAAATAAACAATTCCTTATATTTGAGCAGGACATTTGGCAATTATTTCAGCTAGGTAAACTCTTATTTTCTGTAAACAATTATTTCAAGTGTCGCCAATTATCTTTCCATGGTCCATCCCCAGATGAACATGCGGTTCTGTTACTTTACTGTTTTGGTTATCACTTCAGCTTCAGTAGACATAGCTACACAGCAGGAGGCCCATTTGCACCAATCATAAAGCCAGCGATATAAGAAGCAGGAGGAGAAAGGAGGAAGAAAAATGACTCTGGAGGAAGAAGAGAAGGCAAGGTGGTGCAGAAGAGAAGAAACAGGAGACTATAAGGGTGGGGTGAGAAGAACGGGCTGGCTGGGTGAGAGGAGTCCCTCTAGGTGTACACTGTTATATAAGCAGTCCACTTAGCGGCACAAGACAGAGAGGTTGCAGGGCAGAGAGGACAGGAGAGGAGAAACAGAAGAAGGGGGTGAGAGGAGATTTAATAAGTTACAGTGGTGAGGGGGGGAAGGAAGGGAAACGCACTGAATGATGACAACAAAGTGAAAAGCACAGAACGAGAGGCAGAGGCAGACAGAGACATAGTGCTCCCCGGGGATGGACATATATGTGGTAAAAGTGCATAAAAAAGACTGATGGCTCTCATTCTCTCGTTGTCTATCTTCTCCCGCAGCTCAAATCTCTCCCCCTCTTCCCGCTGTGCATTGTCTCTGTGCTGCTTTTTCTGTCTCATCATCATTTTCCTATGAGTGGGAGTGTGCAGCTAGTTAGTAAAGGCTGCACTTGTGGTGAAGACTGCCAGGGGAGGCAGATAGCGGGGAAAGAAAGAGGTAAAGAGGAGGGGGGAGAGAAGACAAAGATAGCACCACTGCACCTTTCACTTCTGCGCTAAAAAGAGTCTTTGGAGGATACTGCCGGTATCAATAAATAACAATGGAAAGGCATACAGTGGACAAAAACAGAACATCTTCTACAGACACAGAACACATTTAATTTTTGTAGGAACAAATAAAACACCAGAAATAATCATTTGTAAGCAAAGATGAGGAATTATCAGGGGATATTTCCCTCACTTTCCACGCGAGCGGTGTCAATCACTATTGTTTTGCTCCTCTGAGCGTAAAACTGAAACAAATCCATGTCATTTTTCTCTATAGTTTTGCCAGATATCATCAAAGAAGAAATATACGCGCTGCTGACTTTCAAGGAAAATGATACCAGCGCAATTCTATTTGTTTTTCCCCCCTACTGACATAAATGGATATGAAAAGTCTAAATTCATCGAGGTATTCTCCACAGTCTGAAGTCAGTGGCCTTTCTTTCTGCTGCTGCAGGTTCATACCAGAGGCGCAAACTGTTTTCGAAATCCATTAAAACAGCTTGAAGAGACAAGTTGTTGCTTTTGACAAACAAAGTCCAACCTTGCAGTAGAAAAGGCTGTAATAGATTCTGAAAAAAAAGAACACTTGGGTTTTCACTCTGAAGCTATTAATGCTGTAAAGAGTACAATGACACCAGTACTTTTCTTTCTAAATTCACAAAGCAGCAGGGGGTTGACTTTTGTGAAATAATATCATGAGTGCACACTGGAAAATGAAATTGACTCATGAAGGTCTTTTTTTTTTTTTTTTTTAAAGCAAAGTGGTTTTAATATTTCCCATTATTTTAATTTCAATGCTAACATATTTATTGTGCCAGGATTCCCTTTTTCTGGCAAATACTTCAACAATTTGACCTCCAATTTGCTCTATGTGTTGGTTTGCACGTTTACAATTTACCATGAACCGATTATTTCCGTGTCAAAAGTAGCACCGTGGCGGTAGGCTATGATTCAATTTAAAGAATCGACTTTTGCATAATTGCTCGTCGGTGCACAGACTATCACACCCAGTGCAGCAACAGTAAATAATCTATGTCTAATTAACTGTAAAGAAGTTTCTTGGTGTCTGCGTTGTTTGTCATTAAAGCTTTCCAAGATGGCTGCCATGAAAAATGAGTTCATTAGACTTTTACAACTATCTTTGGGGACACTGTCTGAGTTATCGAAGCCGCTCAGAGTAAAGATGAGGTCAGCACGGCCTCTTCATTGATGACCTTAAAACACACACACTCTCAGGGGTAATCTACATCAGCCTCATCAGGAGGATAAGCTACCGATGCGCGACATGGCGTGACTTTAAAGCCATCCACCGATCGCCTGTTTACCGCCGACAAGACTCCTCCAATCCAGTCCCATGGCAGGGACAAGCTGGGCTCTGCTGTTTTTCTCTGTACCTCAGCACCAAAACTCATTAGTTGTGCACGCACACATGCGCACAAAGGACACAGACAACATCAGACATGCATGCAAGCGCACACACACGCAATATCTCCTGTGAGTCGTCACTGATTGAGTTAACGCCGCAATTAACGGCCCAGTTTACAATGTTTCGATCCAAAATGGAGGACTGAGGGAGAAACAAGTGCTGAGCCAGACTGCAGGAAGAGGCAGACGCTGCAACTCTCTTCCATTACTATCAGACCACTGGGAGCCATCCCCCAGTTTCCTCCACAACCTCTGTCCACTCCGGCCTCAAAGAAATTGAGGAACATTACCTTTTCATATTTACCCATTTCAGTATCACCTCCCCACGGCTCATTCCCCCGCCCTCTACCTTTGCTTCACTCATTCCAGGAGCTCTGCCACATTTCTCTCCTGCCCTTTATCTAATTCAGGGAAGCTTCGCAATAACGTTTTTAACATTTACAGATCCCCGCACCCGGGAGCTATTCTGTACTGCTGCATCACCTACCCACAGCATATTCTGCTGAAATCTTGCTCAAGGACACCTTGACAGGAATTCCCTTTTTATCCGATGCTGAGTCTTAACAAATCTTTAAGCTAAAAACATATGATTTACGAAAGAAAAAGATTGTCTTCATATCCAGTGTGCTCCACTCTCAGCCTCAAAAATGCCAACGCTTTCAAACCAAATAAATCACTGCGGTAATTATTACATCTGTGATGATGTTGGTAGGTCATGACATTTACACAGCATGCCAACAACAATGATGTGAAACAATTTCATAACGGCAGAATTAAACGCTCAATTGCGGCTGTAGTTTGAACATGCAGAAAGTTATGGATTTCAGCTTTAAAGTGATATTTTATTGATCCCCTATAAGCGAAATCTTTGTGCTCCCCCCTCTCAGCAGGAGGTCACAGTGCAGCCTCAGCTAAAGAACAGCATCCAGCAGCTGGGCAGAATCTTGCCAACACAGATGCTAAGAAATGGATCTTTCAGTTGAAAGGACGGACTTTCTGCTGATTCCTCCCTGCAGCTCAGTTGCTCGGTGTCTCCCTCAGCCTCGCTTCGGGCCGCTCCTGCAGGAAAGTGGGTGTAATGGAGCTTCAGGGACCCGTTCAGAAATGTAAAGTATTAGCCATTTTAACTGTATGCACATACTGTATGAGAGCGGCATGCAGTGGCGCTTCATAATAAAGTACAAAGAATTTCTTGCAGGACGCGAGGAATTATTTGCCAGGCTGATGGAGGAGACGATGAGTCAGGACTCGAGCCTCAGCTGCTAGCTTCGACTAAATAAACAACAAATACACACAAGTTCCCAATCTGGGGATTTGGGACCCTCCAACAGGATCACCAGATGATAACAATGATAGCAATTCAGTGGCAAAACCCACTCAAAATGTCTGATAAAAGAGCTTCATCTGTCAGTTGTTTTTTTGTTTTATTAAATAATGCATCCTTTCGTCTATAAAACATCAGCATTTCTCGCAGCCTAAAGGAACAGCTTCAAATATGCTTCCTTTGTCAGACCAGCTGGTCTAAAAACCAAATAAATTCAATAAACATCGACACAAAACAGAGAAAAACTAAAATGCTAACACTTGGCCAATTAAAACTAATTGTTTTACTACTATGTGATACACACAGATTTGTTTTACTGTAATGTGTCATTCCTCTTGTAACACCCTAAATAGTTTTACCTGTTCAAACTTCAATAACGTATTAAATAAAAACAACAGAAGAAGTGTGATTTAAATGCTCCGAAGGCAAAGGCAAAGGCTGGCCCACTCAAAGGGTGCTTAGTGTTTGGAAGTTGCCTCGATGGGCTTCTGTAATTGAATTGTGGCATTGAGGGAAACAAAACTGATGATGATCAACATAATAACACCACAGCGCCAAACTCTGATTAAATCACTTGCAAAGCATTATGGGTCGCTGGCAGCTTGCTCAGAAGAAATATGAACGGCATACATTCCATTGATTAATCTGTGTGGCTGAAGCTGCTCTTTACTTTCTAGACATCCACAGAGAAAGTTTAAATATCAAACAGAAATGTAGATGACACAGTTGAATATTAAACCGTGGCTCTCCTCCAACTAGACTCTTTGCATAAAATAAATGTAATTGAGGCCACTAGGCATGTTTTTTTCCCTTTTATTACACTGAAATGTTTCCAATGACCACTTGGGAATGCTTTTCTGGCTGAAGCTGCCCCTGTGCTCGAGGCTTTGCATCGGTGTGGCAGCTCAGACTGGCAGCAACACAGCGAGCACTCAAATTCAGCAATCAAACTCCATATTTTAATGACTATGCTTTAGTTTAATGCAACTGGGATTTTGAGTGGCTAAACTATCTGGGCTGGAGTCATGTAATGTCCAAAAGTCTGCTCATGCAGAAATTGTAATCATTAAAACGGGATAGATGACACACACGCACAAAAGAGAATAAAATGGAGAATGGGAAAAGATAATGGGAATCCCTCTTGTCCTAATGAAGAATGAAAATCTTCAGCTGTATGAGGGGGTGCAGTTAGACCCCGGTCACGACCAGCCTCCAATAGTCATCCATCCGCCTGAGTTGGTGGTGCGATTATATCCTGCGACAAGCCATGATAACAAGGGTCCACCTCTCCCAAGGTGAGGCTCTAATTGTCCCTCACTATAAAGGCTCCAGCGCCCACATCTGCTCTCTGCGCGAGCCCACTTCTCATTTACTGTCTCACATACATCCCCCTCCTGCCTCTCATTCACTATTTATCTGGCTCTGCAGAATGATGTCGTCAGATAATGAAACTCATTCTCCACAGAGCCCTTCTCCTACAAAGGTCCTGCATTCATATATTGATAATGGACCCCACCAACTCTGTGAAAATGGCTGTCAAAAAAGTCAAGTTTTATTTATATAGCACATTTTAAAAACGATTTTTGGTCGAGCTAAAGTGCTGTACATGGAATAAAAACAATTTGCGATAGCAAACAGAAGACAATAAATTACAACAGCAAATATAAGAGTCAAACACAGGGAAATGTCATGAGTCGTGCTCCGCTCTGACTAGAAGGCCAGGGAGAAGAAGTGAGTCTTCTTTAGTGTCCCCTAGGGTCTGGGCCGATCTCACATGGAGGGGCAGAGTGTTCCAGAGCCTAGGGCCAGCTGCTGCGAAGGCTCGGTGACCTCAGGTTTTGAGCCTGGTCTTGGGTACTATCAGCAGCATCTGAACAGGAACAGATACAATATACTACAAAGGCCAACTGAAAACAACTATCGAGGGCAGGTATCAATGTTTTTATGTAGTCGCCTAAACATCTGTGTTGATTCTACGCACCTAATGCCCATATGGTGGCTGCTGCATTATGAAAATAAAACAGTTTGAGTACTTTCAGAAAACAATTAATGAAGTGCAAATTAGACCATAACATTTTGTAAAACTGGCAATAAAAAATAAATAAAAATTCAAAGTGTCTTTAAAAAAACCTTCACAACCTCTATCAAGGACACAGCCTTAAACATTTTCTTTGAAATCTGATCTGAACATTGTTGGATTAGCGGAAATGACACAGAAGCTCGACACGAACGATCAATATCTTTTCACTTGGTATTGAGTCTGACCAAAAGATGTGGGCACTTCGGGGGCCCCAGGCAGAAGAGACATGCCCCCCAACACTGGATGCGTTGGAGGGCATGTCTCCCCTCCCGGTGGAGCGGAGATTGCTAAACTGACATTTTGAAGCAGCTTTTGACGGCGCGCTATGCATAAGGCCCCCTTAGGGGGGTTGCCAATGTGTCATTGCAGTAAATTCAAAGGGGGTTTAATGTTGTCGTTGCTGTGGACCAATTTCATCGACCTTCTTTGGGGGCCCCCTTCTGGTCCGGGGCCCCAAGCAGTTGCCTGCCTTGCCTGTCGGCAAACCGCGCCCCTGGGTGTGGGTACATTGTGGCAGCCGAAGCCAAATGCTGCCTCTTCTTGTCACAGACCAGACCTGTTTCTTTAGAGAAGACATCACCAATTTCAATTGTAGTTCTGCTGCTTAAATATAAAGGGTGCTGTCCTTAGAGAGAGAGAGCGTGAGGCAGACAGGTAGAGAGACAGAAAGCGAGATAGCGGAGGGGAGGTGACACACAAAAGAAGCTCTCATCAAGATGAATTCTCCACACGGCCTCAGCGAGGGTGCCAGGCAGCTCCCGCTAGGCCATGTACAAAAACAGAGTGCTTATCTCACCCATTTCCAACTGTCCAGACACTGACAGAGCAGAGGACACACGAGAGAAGAACAGTTCAAGAGATAAATCAGTATAGTATTCATGGATCCAAAAGATAAACAAAGACATTCAACAACCGTGTGTGGAAAAGTGAATGTGAAAAAAACACAACTCGAGTAAAATGTAACACTAATGTAAATCCACAGATGCTTCCTCGCCCTGTAAAATCAATGCCATTTCCATTATCAAGGTGTAGTATACAAGCTTTGAAGTTAAAGTGTGGGGGCTCGGCTGCTCTCACAGGAAGTCAACCACAGTAGGGTATTCACTTTAAAAAAATAAAATAATAATAACTCCGTCTTTAAGCCCCGAATCTGGGCTGGCACACATATATCTCTCTCAGCCAGGAAGAGAACAAAGACAGGAGAGAGAGGTGGAGAAGAAGAAAGGAAGATGAAGGAAAGTAGTTCTGGGTCAGATTTATACTGGACGATATTCAGGTAGCGCCAAACTAATGGATGCCAAGTAGAATAATCTGGCCTTTTACTGTATCTCCAAGCCATGGCAACTTCAGGGCTTCATGAACGCACGCCAGCCCCCTAAAGACCACCAAACACCCGGGCACATACACACAAAACATCAAGCAAAATGAATACACTCCCCGGTGACAGGGGCTAAATGCAATCAACTTACAGTGTTACCGAATAAACACCCTCACGTCATTTTTAGCTTGTGTATCCCCGAATACACCTAACAAGCGGTAGTGCAAATGCACACAACACTTCCGAGCAGGCTGACATAAATAATTCACCTATTTTCTTAAAATAACCCATCGCCCTTTTAAAAAAAGATATCCTCTTTTTTCAATCCTCCAGCTCCCACAGCAGACTGGTCATGGAGTAATTATTTACACGTTCCACCAGAGAGCACTGATAAGAGCCCACATTGGAGGAGAGGGACGGGGGACGGGTGGGGTCTGCTCAGGTAGCATGTCAATCTGTGGCCCATTAGCAGGTGACGCTCGGCAGGCGTGTTCAAAGCAGCTCCCAGGGCACGACGAGCCCCTCTTGAATAATTGACCGACCACGGCTCTCACTCCTCTCTCTCTCTCCTCTCCTCCAAATATTCTTTTTTTCCACCACCTCTACATCTTTTGTGTTTTCTTTCATACTTTCTTCGGCTCCTGCTATATCCCCCCTCCCTTTACATCAGTCACCTGTCTCCCAAGGCTATGAATTGTGAAGGTTGCCCATACATATAGGCACTTATGTAACAGTGGAGATAAAGAGGGGAGTGTAGAGGATGTGAAACATCATTGCAGAGGCGAGGCATCTCTCAGCGCTTCTTCCCGACACTTTCTAACACCACAGTTGCTGTGTGGCGATGCAGACGGTGAGGGGAGAGAGACACTGGGAGCACTGGGTGCAGGAGGATGACACGCTTCATGTCTGCACTGCTTTCTGCTTAAACACTTCCGATTGATTGAGAGAAGATTTGAGTGGACAGAGTTGAATACTGAGCAGGCTGAGATAGACCTGGCACAGAATGAGGGATGGGAGGGAGGCACAATGATACTCCAAATCCACCTGCTCTCTCAATGCTTCCTCCTGAATATATAGAGACCCCCTTTCTGGAACAACTTTGTGATGAGGCACAATACATTGTCCTGAGGAATCAGTTCGATATGCGGCGCAGCATCTGGCCGGGGCCACTAATGAATGCCGCCTCGTGCCATCTCCTAATGGAATTGTCTTGTCTTGGAGTTCACTGCTGTGACACCGGCTCAGCAGTGGCAACAAGATTACTAGAAAGATTCAAAGACAGAATAAACCAGAGGCTGCATGACAGCCAGCCAGGCCCCCAGATCACACATTAGATAATTGGTGTAAAAATAAAAAAAATCCCCCAGTCTCCATATCTCCTCTGTTTTCTGCCGAGGTTTGGAAATGGTGTGCAGCAGTTCCCCGCCTGGCGTGCTGTCACACCTCCTCAGTGAACACTGTTTGAAGAGGCTGGAACAAAGCCTGTGTGGTGTATGTTATGTCTGAGCGAAAATGTTGCCTTTGTGGACCCAGTGACGAGCCTAAATCCAATGGCATAGATACGCAGCTGGTTAGATTTGGGAACAATGCAACGTCGATCATTCTGACATACAGGCTAAAGATTCGCACAAAGACAGCCACACACACTTTCTCCCTCACTGCAAAACAAACACCCTCTCACTCCACTACACATGCAGCCTTTATCCCTCTCTCTTTTGTGCCAGTGCATCGTTCACTCCTTCATTTTCTTTCACTTTGCTTCATCTTTCTCCCCATCTACAATCTGTAGTTATCTCTACCTCCATCTCTTCCTCTCAGAGCAGCCCTGCGATGGGCTTGTGCCCTTTCATAATTCATGGAGTTGTTCTTATGGCTCAGGCAGCCATGTCGGATGTGAATCTGTGCGCTCACTCAGGCTCACTCAGCTCCAGCGCCTCAGCCAGGAGGGTTACCGCTGCTCAGGTACAACACTGGATCAACACGCTCAATCACACATGGCTCCTATAACACGGAGCACATGCTAATTCTCTGCTTTAGTTTGAACCACCACAGACTTGGTGTGCTTTTATGCAGCCGACAATAGAGCTGGGTAAAAATGAAATATTATAATAATAATAATAATGGATTTATTTTGTTAGCGCTTTTACAGGTTCTCAAAGACGCTTTACAGATATAGTGAAAAGAAAATATTATCATGCATGGTATCATCTTTTCACAACTCTGAGCACAAATATGAGTTGTGGGGACATTTTAACCACAGTATACTTGAACCACAGTATTTTTATATGATTGCTAAATATCGTGCATAATGGATTGTTACCTGAGGGCAGTGTAACAGGCTGTAAACACATCAATATCATTATCACCTATAATCACCTTCAACCTGACGTTCAACCTCCCACTGGTTTTATCTCCCAGTGTCTTCACATCTCACTACCCCCACTTCATTTCCTCATTCCTTATTTATCGCAATTTCTTGTTTGTCTGTTTGGCTTGGTGTTGGTTTGTTGTTTACTTTTGTTGTTGTTCAACCTGACATCAGATATCAGCCCATCATCAGTAATCAGGATAACAGGATTGTATTTGCTTGCTAAACATTAATAAAACCATTTTATGGTGTGTTTCTGGCCACCTGGTGAATTTAACACCCTCTTTTATGCTTTGTTTTGGTGGAAAAAAGGGCTGCTAAATGCTCACCTATGTTCAACAGCTGGTGGTCAATATTGATAGCTTGGAAGGCCGTGTTCAGAGAGTTGTTGGAGACTGTTTGCTTAAAACAATGACCAGTGAGAGGAAAAACAAGATTCTTGAAGGATTTTAAAACAAACCAAAGATGTTAAAATGCTTTGTACAGCTGAGGGGGACTGCAGAGTTTCACTACATAATAACTCTTTATCCATTTTACATTTGACTAGGTATTTTATTATAGACTCCAACCATATTGTCCAGTCGTGAACAACAGCATATCAAACAATATCCGTCTTTGCTCTGCACCAAAATGACACCAGAAACCAAATATGAACAGACATTTCCACAAATCCATGTGTATTTTCAAATAATAAAACAACATGACATACTCCATGTGTTTTTCAGGTAAAATGAGGTAAAAGTTTGAGTGGTCACATGATTGGAAGCTGAATCAAGCTGCAGGGTGTTCAGTTTTTTTCTGTGTGTAAAATGATCCAAATGTGGCAGAAAAACAAAGGATGAGAGTCTCCGCTAAACAGGCAGCAGAATTAGTGAGGGTGATTCATGTAGGCCATATACTATATACACACACAATCCCACACACACACACAACCACACGGTTTCCTGTGTACAATGCCATCAAACACACAGCCACCTCGACTGCTAAGCACTCACAGCTGGGCTTTTCATTCCTCACACACCCAGCCCCGATGAGTGACAGCTTTGTGGACATGTTCAGAGACAGACGCGCGCGCACGCACCCCCGCACACACACACACACACACACACACACACACACACACACACACACACACACACACACACACACACACACACACACACACACACACAACACACACACACACACACACACACACACACACACCACACACACACACACACACACACACACACACACACACACACACACACACACACACACACACACACACACACACACACACACACACACACACACATCCTCTCTCCAACTGAATAAAAACGAGACTCGTTAGCCACTTTAATCAATGTTAATCACTGCAGACCCGCTTCACTGTCAAGACCGGGACAATGCCTGTTTGAGGAGGAAGGGAAAGGGAGACGGAGGCAAAACAGACGGAGGCAGAGAAACAGACAGACTGGGTGGAGCAGGGCAAGGAGTGTGTGTAAGAATGTGAAATGGTATCCAAAAAAATACACTGCCCATGGAGCGCTGAAGCCATGGTAGTTTTGATATACTTTATCTTGTTTTTTCCGTGTGGCTGGGCCTCGGCGGGAGACGTGGTCGAGCCCCGACGGGGGTTTCATTTCAGCTGGGGGTGGGCAGGAGAGGGAGGGGATAGAGGGCACAGGGAGGGAGGATGCGAGAGGTTACTGGGCAGAAGATAGAGAAGGAGGATAGGAAAAAGAAGAGATGAAGGAATATAAAGGGGAAGATAAGAATTGAGGCGAACGGGGGAAAGTGTGCCCAGGCAGGGAGATAGAGGAGAGGTGAAACGCTTTAAGCCCAGCAGAAGAAAGGGATGCAGAGGTGGAGGGTGGCAAAGGAGGGAAAATTGAAAGATGAGAGGAGAGATTATTAAGAAAAGATGTGTAATGCATAAATAAGTTGTGACAAAGGGAATGGATCCGCTGAATGTGCCGAGGCAAATAAAAACATTGAAGTTGGACCGGCGGAGGCCAAGGTGAGGCGAGAGCGGCGGGGAGGGAGGAGACCAGAGATTGAGGGCAGAAAGTAACACACAGATTGTGTTTATCAACATGTTATACAAATGTGGGGGTTATGAAATGGACTTTGGCCTTCACGGTTACAGAACTTTAATGCAAAGCTAAGCCGCTGTGCAGGCAGCCGGCGGTAGCACAGACTGAATAGTAATGTCTGCGAGCGCCGATTAGAATTTCAGATAGAGACGGGCCTAATGCAGCCGGCCCGTGAAGCGAGACACACAGCAGCTCTGAATGCGATCTTATGTGTTTAAATACGCTCTAATGTACTGAGCTTAGTGTGTATGTTGCATTCATATGTTCTGGAGCATGACAGACGAAGGTGACTGCCTTTAACATGTATACACGTGGCTCAGAGCATCAAAGGGTTAACTGTTGACTTGGGCCACTAAAACAGGCTTCACAATGTATTAAGGGGGAAAAGACACACTTCACATGCTGTTTCCACAAAGTGTGTTCATCAGTGTGAGATTGACGGCTGTCAGTATGCGGGGATCCAGAGGGAGGAGGGGGGAGAGGTGAGCGGTGTCAAGGCAGAAATGACAGGGAGAAGCATATGGAGAGGGGCATAGATCAGGAGAGGAGGAACAGAGGGAGGAGAGAGAAAGAAAGAGAAAAGAGGAGGATACAGAGGGAAAGAAAGAGGGATGCAGAGATGGAAAATAAAACACAGAAAGAGAGACAGAGGGAAAAAGAGAGAGAGATAAGAGGACAACCCCTCCCTCCCTTCCTTCATCCCTCCCTGTCAGTCTTTATGATCGTCTATTCCTCGTCTTCTCTCCATCAGCGACTCGGTAACCTTCAGCACAAGACCCAAGTAGAGATGATGGATTGAGACGGAGAGCAGAGAAAGGACGGAGATTAGCAAACACGGACCGATGATGAAAAATGACAAACAGAGAGAGAGAGAGTGAGGGAGAGAAAGAAGGAGGAGGCGTCGGAGGAGGAGAAAGTAAAAAGTGGAGGGAGGAAAGGTGACATTGGGGGAGGAGAGCAAGCCGCTGGCTTTTAGCTGGAGGACGGCCACAGGATGACATTAGAGGAGCGCACTTTGGCTGCCCCTGCTGGGAGGCACACACACACACACACACACACACACACACAAAGAGGCATGTGGATAAACAGACACATGGATAGACAGCTCCGCAAACACACGCACGCAGGTAAAATAAGCACCTGACTGGCGCTGCATACTTATGCCTCCTAACCTGTGGGGAGCCGCCCCCAGCCCCCCGCCCCACCTCTAGTGTAGTTTGTGCGCCGGCCTGATAACCTTCATGGCAACTGGGCAAAACACACATCAGGTTGACAGGCCTGCCTACCTGCAAAAACAATGATAACTTTGTCCAAGGGGCTTTAGAGGCTGCTGCCAGCTAATACTGATATCATTATTAGAAACCAAAATGGAACATTTGACACGTTGTAATTTAAGCTAAATGAACGTTATCACATCGAACAGAGCCGTATTTTACTTTATGACAGGGCAGACATTACTTATTGCTTGGGTTAGAGACGGATAAATCAGCTAGCTAATATATTTGACTGATCCTGGCCTTTAATTAAATATCAGCTGTCAGCCAGTCTGAGTTGTAAAATTAAATAATGGAGCTTGGTCCCTCCACAGACAGTAAAAAGCAGACCGTAAAACCAGCATTGACATTTATTTGTGTATTCTTTCGTTCGGTTGTTTGACATATTTTAGTTAATGAATGATTTATTTAAGAGTTGTAATGTATCCCAGACATGCTTTTGCACGAGCGTCCGGAGTCCCGCTAATACTAAATTAATTTCATTAGTCTATGATTTTAAGTGAGCAGCAGGGGTGGAAAGCGGCTAATTGCAATTATCATCCTCACTGCAACAAATGCATTGTTCTCACACTTGTATTTCTTTTTACATTCAGTAGGGAGTTAAAGACGCATATTATGATGTAAATCAATGCATAACATTGGAATTAATGATTCATAAATGAATAAAATGGCAAATTATCTGCATAGAATGTCGACTTTCAATAGTTTCAAATAAAATAAGTCAGTTTAACTTCTAAAAATGTCACAATCAAAGAAATGTATCGAGCTAAATCCATGAAAATCTAGAATCAATTACAATTTGAGTTGTTCCAGCTTCTCAAATATGAGGATCTGCTGCGTTTAGCTCTCAGCAAATTCAATATTTTAGATTTTGGATTGCAAAAACTATGGGACAGGCATTATTCACTTCTTCATTTTTTCACCTTTTAGAGATATTAAATAAAAACATCAGAAGATTAAACTAATGCAAGCCTGTGACCATCAAACCTGTTATAGTGTGTTCTAAAGACAATAGACTAAGAACAGAACGACCTGTGTTTAGAAAGGAAAACCAGGGCAGGAGAAAAGAGACGGTGAAGAGAAAAAAGGGTGGAGGTGGAGGGAAGAAAAACAACCTCATGAAAGGAACGGTGACTGAAAAGTGATGAAAAGAGCATTACAGTCCTTTTTACAAAATTGCCCCCATTCTCACACGAGGCACTTCAAAACACACACCAACGACTAAGCGCCCTTTTCCTCTCCCTCGGAGCGGCCGCATAAACGAGTGGAGTGACAGACATAGAGAGCCGATGGCCCCCCCTCCCCAGAGAGGGAAAACGCACTCATCCGTACTGATCTTAAAACAACAACCTCCCTCCTTCGCTTGCTCTCATCTTCCTCTCCACCATTCCCTCCCTCTCTTTTCACCCTTACTCTCAACCTCCCTGTGGCCTCTCTCCTAGTCTCCTCACATCTCACGACCCCCACTTCATTTTCTATTCATTTCCATTCGCAGCTCCTTATTCATCTACGTTTTTTTGTTTGTCTGTTTGATTGCTCGGCGTTGGTTCGTTGTTTACTCTTGTTCTCTCAAGTGCTGCAACCCGACATCAGTTCTCAGCCCCTCCTCAGTAATCGTTGCTCTATCAAACATTCGTCTCTCGCTCTGTCTCCTCCATTTGATCACATTTTCACGTCACTCTTCATGTCTCATAAATACCAAAGAAGGATCCCTGACCCTCCTCTAGTTATGAGCAAAATCTCTTTTATCTTCTCATTCTTCCTTTTTCTTGTACTCTCCTTACAACACCTGGATAAAATATCTAATTGCTCAGCATGCACGAACAAAATTTCATTTTTGAAGAAGATCATTGAACAAACCAAGCCTGTATTTATGAAGAACACGTAGAATTAACAAGATACATTTGTATCAATTATAAATAAATCAATCATCACTGAAATAATGTCTCTACAGTATTAAACATGACAGTTTTTTTCAAGCTAAGTCATTATTAACTAGTTAAATTAAGTGGACCATTGACCTTTTTATTTTGTCACATATACTGGTTGAGTATTAACCATAAACTTGACAGGTTCTCTTTAGAAAATGACCAATTTGGCCCACATTGATTAAGATATGGCATCATTGATATAACTGATATCAATGCAAAATGTTCTAATACGAACCATGAAATGAACAACTAGTGTTATATCTAACACAGCATGCAGTTGGCCAGTGATGGTAATGTTTAGATACCGTATCTTACCCACCACCTTAAATGGTGCTTTGCCAGCTCGGCACTGTCGCTGCTGGAGTTAGCGTTAGCTTCAGAGACTGAGAGCACGAGCTGCTTCACAGTCCTGCATCCTGGAGGTCGATCTATACGCTATGATATGCTTTTACTGATTCACTGACCAAAACTGCTTTTAAGAAAAACACTTTTGCTGCTTTTAAAGAAAAACCTTTCATCATCTGATCTAAACTGTTGCTAGACTGGAATAACCTTTCAGATCAAGCAAACACCTTTTAAAGCACATTAGAACTTACAAAAACCTATAAGATTCCAGATATTCATATAAAATAGCCTACATTCCAGTATGTGCAGGGCATTATGTATTATCCTTGAACTGATTTTTTTATTCCAAAACATTTTTATTTTTTTTATATTTCATTTAGCTGGCGCTTTTCTCCAAAGCGACTTATAATAAGTGCATTCGACCAAGACCAATGACAGATTTTAAATGTATGTAGTAGTTAGGAAAGCACAGGTGTAACTAATAACTTTAAGGTATGTGTTGTATTCAAGGGTCCAAACAAGCCAGTAAGCCAGCATGCACAAAGCCAAATTGAATTCAGCCATTTTAATATTTTCACATGTGTTATTTCTACTTTGACGTGTCAAAATTAAAAAGTCAAAAGTATTAAGCAAAAGACCTATGAATAACTGAAAAGCATGAAATGGTTAAAATGGGAAACTCCACAACCCTGACATGCCAGCTGTCCATCATTCACACTGGATGACTAACAAGCTCACTGCTAGCTTCAAGCTGACATGGGCGATAGGTGGGATTGTTTATCCAGAGGAAGTTGCAACAAGCACTTTATTTTTTACAACATCGAAATAAAACAGAGTGGTGCTTCTTCCAACCTTGGACACCAGACACCAGGATGTAGGAAGCAGAATAACTCAACAGTCAAGGAAGTCTTATTCAACCCACATACAGCAATTAGCTTCAGCTGAGTGAATTTGCCATAAACAGTTGTCATTATAGTGGTTGCTCAGTAAAACTTTCAGCAGCTTGTAAAGACAGTGATTTTACATTGAAAACACTCTCTCTAATCGCCCTTGCAAAGTATGAATGGATCAGCTCTGCTCCCTAACTACATCATCTTGCAATCTTCACCCCCTCTACCTCCCTCACACCTCTTCGCTCATGCTGCCCTATTCCACTTAAGAATCCATTTGGGACAGAGGATGCTCTGCCAGTGGCCCCTAGTTTTCATTGTTTTCCAGTCCACATTTAAAATGGTACACAGGCAATCTCCACCATCCTGATTCCCATCTACTGAGTGAGAGAGCTTTCCTCCGCTCCGTGACACTGCTGAGATGCCACTGACGCAGTCCAGCGTTTGACAAATGAGCCAACAAATTGACTTCTCCGAGCATTCCAAACAACAAAGGCAAAACAAAACAAATCTCGCTTAACTAAATGCTGGATGGAATGGCACAATAGAGCGCGCAGGCTATTACAAATGATTCTAGTCCTTCGCTCCATCTCACCGCTCCCTCCCTCGGTTTCTCTTCATCTCCTCGCGCTCCTCTATCCCCTCCCTGCTTTTTCCTGTTTCTTCTGGTTTGTGGCCCAGACACACATTGACCCACACACACCGGGCCCAGTAGGGGGCCTTGTTCCTCTGCGATGCTCCACTGCACATGACTGACGCTCTTCTTACGGGAGGAAGAGGAGGTAGAGAAAGAGTCGGAGGCAGTCAGTGGAAAACAGAGCAGCCTTTGGTTCGGGGAGGAGGGAGATGGAGGCGAATGTGCAGGTACTTCTCCAATTACATTCCAATTAAAGGCGAGGCTCAAGCATGGCTCTAGGGCACCAGCATGGATTCTGACAGGCTTTGCACTGGCTATGCTGTCCCCATACCAAAGACCTTTTATGCAGCTCTCTACCTCACACACTTGATATCTGCCCACACATATGTACGTGTCCAAGGCAAAGAAATAGGCCTCTGCAAGCAAAATAAATGTGAGTTTATTACAGTTCAAAGGGGTAATGCCCACTATTCCATCGATGCTGGTTTAACACCGCCTTACACTCAGCAGTCAATAAAGAGCAGGGGAGATGGAGGGGAAGCATTGTACCAGAACCACTGGGGATAGAGACACAGAGGGAGAGGAAGGAGAGAGGAAGGAGTGTAGAAAAAAAGCAATGTTGGGGGGGACTGAAGCATGGCTTACATGGATTGGAGCATAAAGCTTTAAATGATTCCAATTACATTTAAGTGATCAATTACACTGTTACATTCAGTTGGATCAGGGTTGTCAGAATGCAAACCAGAATCATTCTTTTTGTGAAGAGCAGCCAATATAACGTGTATTGTCTCAACTTAAAAGCAGTGGGGGAGACAGAACTTCACATGCAGTTAAAGGTAACAACACTAAAAGAGCTGTGAAGTACACATCCTTACACAACTGAGTCATTCTGTGTAATGGGAAAAGGCCACGCTGTGGAATACAAGTAGCCCTGCCTATCAACCCAAACCTTATAAAGTACTAAGTGGGTTTGTAGCATCCAAAAACTGTCAAGTAATAAAAGTATTTGAATCTTATTTTCAGTTTGACTATGTCCTGATGATCACAGAAAAACTGGAAGCTTTACATGTTTTACTGTGACCTTTTTTACATTTCATTCATCCAAAGTTATTGGAAAGCTACTTGTATTATGTATTGGAGAACCGTTGGCACCATTTTTATGAAAACTATATTGAAATAATGGTATGCAAGGAGCAATTTAACAAAAGAAAAGTTACATTTAAGATCTTATTCCTAGCGTTTTTCTAGGGCTTTCACCCATATCGAATAGATTCAAATGCAGTTGAAAGCTCCAATAAACTAAAGTAGATCTTAGGATGTGATTATTTTAATGTAACTACTGTTTTCTGGATTATAACTTTCTAATATGGCTGAAACGATTGAGTATTGTCATAGGTTCATCTTTTGATTGTTGTTTGGTTTATCAAAATAGTGATATATCATATAATGCCAGAAAACCAAGGTTACATCTTTTCAGGCTTTTATTTGTATAGCCATGTCAGACACCTAAAAGATATTCAGTTCACTATCCCATACAAAAATGAAAAGCAACATCTGCAGAGGTGTACAATAATAATTGTCATTTTTGCTTTAAACAAATGTTTTCAAAGCCGTTTTTGATTCAAATGACTAATCAACCAAATGTTTTATTTGTTCTGAAACTCCGGTTGAACACCAGTGTTTCCCACAGATCTGAAATATACTTGGGGGGGGGGGGGTGACGTGCAACAACAACATTAACATTAACCTTTCTGTTGGTCGCTTGTGAGCAGACCCTTCACGCGATGGCAGAGCGAACAGGTACAGCCAGGGCCGGACCGAGACAATAAGTCAGGCCGGAAATTATACACCCATGGCCAGGCAACTACCAGTTGTTTTTTTGTGCCATTTTGCTGGATTTATTTGTCAATATTTACAGCGTTGCTGCCCATAGTGATAGCCCTATAGTTTAAATCTACTACCCACAAATAAACATATGGACATGGGTTACTATTTAAATAAAATGGTAAATGTATTTAGGAACCTGTCCATGTGATTTTAAGTGGGGGTGGACTTCAAATCTAGAGGGGGTCCGGGGGCATGCTCCCCTGGTAAGATTTATTTTTTAATTTTGGAGTTAAATGCATCAATCTGGTGCACTTTGAGGGGCAAATAAAGAGACCAGATCTATGGAAACACCCATATGAAACAGAACTGTATACATTTCAATAATCATAAAATCATGGCCATAACCAATAACATACCATATCCAATATGAAAAAATACTGAAATTTGTTTATTTATTTATTTTTGGTTCATTTATAGTTGCGAGTGTGTCTGTGCTCCTGAATCAGCCTCTCCTGTCTCCCTCCTCTCCCCCTGCTCCTCTTTGAGGCAGCAGCAAAGACTAGTTTTAGCTCTCAACAACTTTTAAAAGTGTATCTTGCCTTTTTTCACCTAGTTAACTTTTTATTTATTTATTCATGCATATTTGACTAATCACTACCCTCTCAAATGGAAATATGTGTTTACATAAATGGTGACCAAACCGTTTGAGACCCACAGAGAACTTAGACTAAGTTAACTATCTAAACACTCAGAGTCCTTTACCTCACCTGAGGTTATCCCGAGCTTGAATGACACACGGAGACCAATCAAGGGCTTTGATTTATGATCTGTATGACAGTGGCCATGTCGGCAGGCCACATCATGTAGACAGCCATTCACCCTGTGTGAGGCAGACCCACATTTGCGCAGCGTTGCGTTCACAATACATACAACAAATAAAATAAAAAAACTAAATGGGTCGCGAAATATACCCAAGTAAAGTCTATGTGTGGGAAACCCTGAATACTGTTGCTATACCTAATGCTAGAGGAGTTGTAATGGTCCTCACAGAATGTGATTTAGCACATTGATTGAATGTTCTTTGGATTCAAGAAACAAAGAAACTTTTGTCTGGTTCAGAACTGAGCAGCTGATTAATATCCATCTAAGTGTAGCACTTCATGTTGACAGAATGGTGAAACAAATTGCAAACCAAACAAAAAAAGTGTAAAGCCTATAATCATTCACAACAAAGATGGAAGCTCAGTCATCACCCTACGCGTTCTCACTCTGGGCAAACTGCATCCTGCCAGAATGGCACTTTGGTCTGAGCTTGCATTTAGCAGCAGAGTTAATTATCCTGTGTTACATGCTATAATACATTATTAATGTGTGAGAACAACATGAGTCAGTGTTCTCCGGCCCTCAGGGGCATTAGGCCCAATTCAAACTGTTCAGTCATTACTGATGAGGAACATGGACAGAGCCTACGTTGGGAGGAAATTGCGGCCGGTTTCAGCCGGTTGGCTGCCGTTTGAGACCCATATTGATTTGTGAGGAAGTTAGGAGACCTCTGACAACCCAAGAGTAAAACCAGTTCGATCAGTCTCCTGTCTCGCGACCCCTGGGCCCAAATACGTGCTGGGCAAAGGGCTTTGAACCACCTCAATCTGCAGCTGAGAGCGAGCTGGATACGTTGCCCTCTGTAGAACGTCACACTTCACAGAACAGGTGCAGATACTAAACCGGACGAACAGCGGGCCACAACCTGTATGTTAAAGACTGTAATCACCTAGACTTTATCATAAAGTATATCATACTTTTAGCAGCAATATCTTTAGCAGTTGTTTTAAATAATCCTGAAGTGTCAAAAAGAAAAATTCCCACTATAATCTATCAATTAATTAAATATTTTGGCTGACGAAGAACGTCATAAATCTTCTGTTTGAAACTGGGAAATAGTGCTAATCTTGCGCGTAAGAGCTGTACTGGATAGGAGATCCTATCGAGGATTACTGGATCCTGAAACTTAATCTCAATAGATAAAAGAGTATAGCATCGACCTGTGACTATCTAACACATCTCTTAATGCAGGGCAGCTAACAGTGATAGAGCTGCATTGTTCCTACAGTATTGTATCTCCAGACCCATAGGCATCAAATACAGATTGATGAATTAAAAACCAACCTACTTAATATGGTAATTTTGTCCTTATAAATAAATAATCCATGATTTTCTGTCAGGTATCACGGTTTCAAAGTGTCCATGTTGCCTGAACGAATTACTAAAACCCTTACTCCTGCTTTATTCTCTCCTTAAATTTAATTAAACTCTATTGCCTTGCACACAAATCGCTTCGTTGGCATGACAAAAGAACATTTGTGTTGCCAAAGTGTGAACACAAACAAACAAATTGAGCAAGAAAACAATAAATGGGAAGAATGAGCAGTGATTAAACCAGTTATCCTGTGAATGCGCGGCGAACAATTAGAGAGAAAAACGCTTTGACAGGCAGGTGGTTTTCTCATGCCCTGCTGTTTTGAGGGTTATGACAGGTGACGACGGGCCTTCTGCACACCTCAGTGTTGCTCTCAAGAGGGGTTCGAAATTATTGCTAAACTCATGTTCCCATTTACCGGCTGTTTGTGCACAGCTAGTGTTCTCCAGCGAGGGGCAAATCACCCTCTCTGACAGAGACAAACAAATACGCCCACGTTTCGAAGAGGTACATGTAAATACAGTGACCCTGCCCCCTGCAATTCACCACGGAGAACAATGCAGCAGGTGTGCATAAAAACGGCAGCCGCTTCAATTGACATCTTTCAGTCCCGCAGAGCCGTCCCACAATGCAATTTGCACCCCACGCACTTGCTCTATAGTCTATTATTTCCAAATAATTACCTGTTGTACCCAGGCTGTCTGCATTTGCGCATGTTTAAGTACCTCCCCCTGAGTAAAAAAAAAAAGAACTCCTAGTGCATGTGTGAGCACATAATGCTGTAAGCAGCATTTTTTGTGTGAAAAAAGACATGTACATGCACATACTGGGGGCAGATGGACATTTTGAGTCATATGCAATACTGCAATCTGTTCCACTTTCTAGCAGCCTGACCGGCACTCATTCTCTACACACAAAGCTGCTAAGTACATTAATGCATTGTAGTGACTTCCTGCTAACTAGGAGCAGATCTCTTCTTAGGGGAAGGAGGGTTAGCTTGAAAAACTACAGCAAGCTGGGCAGAGTTGGGTATTTTATTCAAGTAACTGTTTCACAGTATTGATTTTTGTTCCTTCGTCCATGTGGTGTTTCCCTGTGTGTCTCCAATTGACTGTGTGTGGATTAAGTGGAGGCACTACTTTGTGCTGGTAGTCCACTCCATTATTCATGTTGAAAACCTTATTTCTTTGCAGCATAAGCGTATCTTCATATCCAACCATTCACACAACCAAGAGTTTAGATATATATTTCAGCAGGCCTTATGTATTATATAAACAGTCTTTGGTCTGAGACACTCAGAAATAACGAGTGTCTCAGCTGGTGCATTTCTCCCTCTGTTGTGGTTTTATTTAACCTTATTGGCTGAAAGAATATTAATAATAAGACGACCCTGTCAAATGCCGGATTGCATTCCCTGTGAAATAATGAAATCATTGATTTTTCTTACATTCCATTCAGATGCTTTTATCAAAATGACTCTTTCCTCTTGAACACAATATAGTGGCAATGTTGAGATTTAGGTTACTGCTCAAGGACACTTCAAGATTTATACCAGAAGAGCTGTGGATCAAGCAGCAAACCTTTATTATTAATGGCCCCTCCGATCTGATGAGGTGTGTGCGTGGCAACCAAAGCAGGGTTAAAGGAACAGTTTGACAATCACGGTTGGTATTCTGTTTTGTAAGCTTGTAAAATACTTTGTATAATTTCATAAGCAGCTCCAGGGTGTCATTTGTCTAGTAACCCTAATTTCATTATAATGTGGTGACATCTGATTGGACTACAATTTATAACAGGAACCTGGGTTTGCCAGGTTTGTCTACTGAAACAGGTTATCAAGTGATTTATGGGATATGCAGAGTCCAGTAGTTTTGGAGTTACAACACTTCTGTACATTGGATGTATTTGTTCTTACAGATAACTCTACAGCTGTAATCATGAAGTAAATTGAAGCCCTTTTTTAGGAAAGTATAGGAATATAAATTAGCAGCATATCACAGTGGATGGATGCCCTCTAAATTACACTATATTCTTGTATGTACATTTGAATTGCCTATCTTTCCAAAAGAGCTTAAAAAACATATCGTGGGAGGACAATGTTTTTGCTTCAAGAGGTTTAATTATGACTTTTTCTTTCAACATTTCACTCAACTTCTATATCACTGGATGTTTCAAAGGTAGATAAAGATTGCAGACATCAAGTGTTAGTCTGTGAATGGAACCAATCTACACACACCCTGACGTTGCCATTGGATATCTGTTGTATATCAGAATTATAGCATCATTTCCTGAGATTTTATTCTATTCCCTTGACTGTTTGCATCAATGCCAACAGGCAGGCCTGAGCTCCTTCCACCGTGAAAAATTACCAAAAAAGCGAGACCATTAATCATAATTTTCACCAACATCTTCATTTGCTGTAATGTAGTTCAGCTGATGGAGAGTAAACGGATCAATTAAGTCATATGGTGAGCACACACACATGCACTGCGGTTAAATACATTCAGTTACGGGTGAACGGGCAATGCAGATGATGCAACATGTCTGTCTGGCAGCTTGTGTACCGTACACAGCTTGTGTTCATGTATGGTACAGATTGGCCTACAAGCTGTCAACTTTTGGCAGAGAGCCGTGTGAGCCGACAACATGTTCTGTTGCTTTTTCCCCAGCCACCTTCAACTTCCTCAGGCACAGAACATTTTTGAAGGCAGGGCTGAAAGAGGGCAGAGAAATGCAATTACTGGTAAATAGAGACTCCCTGCTACTGCAAATGTATCCAGGGTCCAGAAATCATTCCTCACAAGCCTGCTAGAGGTGTGTCTGTTTCTCTGTGTGTGTCTGTTTCTCTGTGTGTGTGTGTGTGTGTGTGTGTGTGTGTGTGTGTGTGTGTGTGTGTGTGTGTGTGTGTGTGTGTGTCTCACATGGTGTGAATCATTGTGGCGGTGCCATTAAAGCTTATCAGACTCCAGTGGAGCAGCCAAGCTGTGGTCGGCTCTCTCCTTTCCCCCCTCCAGGGCATCTCTGAGTGGCTGTGACTGCCGGTCGTCGCCTACTCACTCGCCCCCACTGACCCTCGCTGGCTCTCGGGCAAAAAGGCAGAAAGGCTCTGGCAGCTTGATTCTACAAGCCTTCTACGAAAAGTCAGTCTAATTCAATCCTCCCAATTCAGCGCTAATACCAGGTGTCCAGGTGGGGGGCTGCGATATTGGCGCTGGTACATTTTGTGCCACCTTCCTCTTACACCTTCTTTAACCTTAGGTCTTCTTTTAGCCAATATTTTCACGGGGCCACACGCAGACTGCAGGTTTTTTCTGCCAATCAAAAGTGAATGCCTTGAAATGACTTGTGACAACCTTCTCAGTCTCTGGAAATGTACATTACTGACTGTATTGTGCAGTGTGACAGCTCATATTAAGCGGAAAACATTGGTGAGGGAATTGAAACAGCAGGGAGGCTCACATGCACTCAACGGATGTTATAGTTACTAAAGGGTTTGCGATTCTGCATTGAAGAACAGTTGAGGCTTTTTTTATAGGAATATTAATCAGCTGTCACTAGCTCCGTTTTGTGATTGATTAAAGCCGCTTTGCATGTTTTTGCTTAAATGTGTCTCCCTGCCAAAGCCAAGGATACCTGATAGTGACCCTGTATTCTAAATGTAATCAAATATGTTATGTGTTACAACTTAATAATCAGCAGCTCCTGTAAGGCTTGTAAGCTCATCCTGAAACACCATTTCCTGAACTCTTCCCTCTAACACGCTCAGATTCACCTTGTTCACTAAGTACAATAAAAACTCTAATTTGTCTCAGTGGCACTGGTGCAGAAACGTATCAACAGTCCTCATTACAAAGCAGTTCAATCTGCCACACATGGTACAGAGACACTAGGAAATAGACAGAAAGGAGAGTGCCGCACGAAACATGACTAAGCAGTTGTATCTACAAGCAAAAACAATTCTGTATTGTCTGTAACATAAAATAATGAGTTAAAGGTTTGTGTGTATATAGAAAAAGCAGCATTTCAATGAAGTTATATTTAAATGATACGTGTGCCATCTTTTAAAGCTTCCAGGACGGTGTGTGACATGACAACAAACAACGCTGAGGGATTTTACAATCCTGTTTGCAATCAGAGTGATGTGAGCGGAGCGGAGCAGGGAGTGTGGTTGCCAGTTGTGATAATGAAAACAGAAACCTGTTTTCTCCGGGTGTTGGGAAATGGTTTTGTTCAGGTGCAAAATGACCCTGTTTCCATCTGTTCTCGATACATTCAGATTGATTTTTCCGGTAACAAACAACTGGAATGAGCAAGCCAATATCTTTGAAAAGATGTTCTGAAAATTGTTTCATTAATGAAATAAAGTATTGCTTTTCTATAAGAGGCACTAAAGATCAATACAAGGAGATTGTTATAAACAGTACGTAAGTTGAATGTCTATTGTGTTTTATTTAATATATTCAATATATTTCTCTCTTTTGATAAGACTCTTCTTTTTCCTTTATACTTCTTTGTTTATGCCAACAATATTATATTGGCTACTTTATGTACTTGGCAATTTGTAGAAAATCAAATATCACAACAAATGTTTATGAAAACTCTTGTAAAGGGGCATTATCACTTTTGTAGCATTGATAAATCATAACATAAGAATAATTGATAAATAATCATTTGTTTTCATATAATGACTAACAGCTAAGTTCAGAAAAGTACGTCACTTTACTGTATAGCAGCCTTTAAACCAAGACAAGAATTATGCCAATTGTAAAATTACAAAAAAAGTTGAAGTCACGATTTCAACACGGCCAGTCCTGAATGCAACATTCCAACGAACATAAGCCGTCTTAAGGTCTTTGAAAGGACACTTTTCCAAATGTCCCCTTTCATTAGCAAATCTGGCATCCACACACTGCCACCATCACTCTCCGACTGAAGAGTCAGAAATGATGAGTCCCCCTTGGCTCATCACACAGAGACATTAGATGTCTGCCAAAACTCTGCATGTGTACAAGATGTGCTCCATGCATTATTAATCTGTGAACAGCACTGTGTGTGTGTGTGTGTGTGTGTGTGTGTGTGTGTGTGTGTGTGTGTGTGTGTGTGTGTGTGTGTGTGTGTGTGTGTGTGTGTGTGTGTGTGTGTGTGTGTGTGTGTGTGTGTGTGTGTGTGTGTGTGTGTGTGTGTGTGTGCAAAAGTTAATATGTTTTACACATTCATAGATGGTTTCCCCAGCAGCTGCAACACTTTTATTAAAATCCAGGTAAGATTTGTATTCTTCTGAATGTCTCTTGCAAGTATGTTTTCAAAGTACCACTAATGACGCACAAGCTGAGAAGCATCGACTTGAACTGTATGTGGACGAAATAACGTTAAATAATTAATTACCAACCTAGAAGAAAACAACACAGTGTGTAGGTGTGTGTTGTACAGTGTGTAGATGGGGCGGACAGACGGGTCTCAGTTGGTTTGGTCTCCTCTGCTTACTTTTAATACTTGTAAATACACCACTGCAGGCTTATCACTTTATACTGTAAATAGTATAAAGCGCAATAGCCCAATAAAATGCCTTTATCACTTCTTTGTTGTGGTATTTCCATGGATCCAGGCTGAACAATAAACAACCTGATAAAAAGCTGGATGTAAAAACATTTTTTATTTCTCTCAAACTTGGCTCTGGAGAGGGCGTAATTTAGATGAGAACTTCTATCGATCCATCCTTTTCTCTGATGAATTAATATTTTCTTGCACGCACTTTCTCATTCATTATTTTGAGTGCCACTCGCCGCTACAGTTACCCTTGAGTAGTTTTAAATTGCAAAAACACAGAGTAAACTGCACAGGGTAAACTGTTTGTTGTGTTGCTTGTTAAATAAACACACACAGGCAGAATTCGATCCATCCATCTAATACTTAATATAACAACTGTGTATTCACTCAATGTAATCAATACACAGCCGAATTAAAACAATGTTAGTGCTTAATCTGCAACAATATGACAAGGCCCTTTATGCAAAGTCCTTTTTGAGCAGTCAGTGTGTAGGTGTTAATTTTTCATATTACCTTGACTGTCAGCATCAGCCCATACATGCCACACGTCATTGATGGGGTCATGCATTTTTCATAAGGTTGTACATATATTTTAATGAGCAGGGCTGATGAGGTGTGCTACAATCGGCATGCTGGACGGCCTTCACCACACCTCCTCATTCACCATGTTTCTCACAACCTGTCAGTCAACCACTCCAAGGCCTCCGCACGTCTGTCTCTCGCAGTATCCTCGAATATCAATCACACCCAAAACCCTGCATATTTTTGTGAGATAATTAAGAGGAGACTGCAACGTGGTGCACACGATCAATCTGCAAATCAGTGGACCAGATTAAATTCTGACTCTGTTTCGCAGATGGCAAACTAAACAGCCTAAACTGACAGAGATGCGTTTGGATGGCAAGTAGGATACCCCCCTGCCGGGCAGAGGAGCCCATGTCAGTGCCTGTGTGTAATTTGGAATTAATGGGAGGGTAAAACTTTTAATTCAAAATCCCAGCCTTGGGGACAAAGCCATTTGCATACAAATGAACACAATTTCCTGTTTGTTGGGTATGCAAATACAAAAGAAGGAACTTATAGAGGGGCTGCCAGAGTTGAACGAGCACCGCGACTCACAGGCCGAGTGCAGAAAGCGGAGGCACCCAACCAAGCACTTCAAACAGTGCTCTGTTTGAAATATCAGGCTATGGCAGGGGTGAGCAGAGACCACACTGAAGGACTGCATGCTCTTGTGGGGCTCCGAGTAACCTTTCTCTCCTCATCTCATTTACACCTGGAAATGACAAGTGAGGTGAGTCTTCCTCCAAACACTAGAGGCAATTAAAGACTACTGATCTGAGGCGGCGGGGAAGAGCAAGGTGTCCATCCCAGGGGCAGAGTGTGGCTCAAATGCTTACAGGAAAAAGTGTAATTAACCAATTATACCTCTTTAGACCTTTCATTAGCACCACTACGAGTTCTACGAGAAGTCATTTTTGTATTAATTGCAGGTTTTCACATACAATAGACTGAGATAAGATTTTCTGAGTAATGCAAATTCAAGGCATCTGTCCTCTGGGGTGTTTCAATAAAGGTTGCAGGAATGCTTTGAATGCCAATGACACTCATGAAATGAGGCTACGATCTGATAGCACGTAATTTATCACTGTAAACATTAAAGAGACAGAGAATGATAGGACCTGTTTTCATTAACATAAATGACTGGCATGCAGGATGAGGAACAAACCTCCCAGCTTGTTAAATTGGCCCGCCACGGGATCTGCTGCCAGGTTGGATTCGGTTTTGACACTAAACAGTGCACCTAATGCCATGTGCGCTATGTTTGCATTGTGTGGGATGTGGCAAATGGAGGAATGCATCTCTTATTTACAGCAATATATTTGAGTGACAGCCAGAACTGCTATTTTTCACATTAATATCTAGTCCCAGACTGGCACACACTAGACACACTAAACAGCAGGATTTGTAATTAAAGTCTGGGGTCGTAACTGGAATGACCCTGGACATGAGGCTATGTTAAAAAGCAACCCATTTCCCAATGACTTCTCATTAGTAGGCGCTGCAGCAGCTTCCCATGTACAATCCTCCCTTGAAACTCTGAAGGTGACACAGCAGTTACAGTGGACTTTGATGGGGCACTGGGGAGCTGTACTTCATATCACAGGACTGCTTCCTCTGCAGAGTAAAAGGTTTCAACAATCAGCAGCTGCAGCCATTTGGGAGGAAGGATGGAAAATCTTCCTCCGCTGGCAGGGGGAGGCGTCTTCTCCCCACTTTCTACACGGCCACCGGTAGACAGGCTGCTCTTCTCTGCCAGTGAAAAGAAAGATTAACTTCCTCCAGGTTGCTCCTGCCTGCCACATATATAATCTAGTCTGTAAATCATTAGTTAATTGTGTGTTTGCATCAGCAGTAAATATTGCAGAACCTCCACAGGAGCCTCTGCAGCATCTCTAAATCAGTGAGGTGATCAGAGTAAAGGTTTTTGGACACGGCAGAGAAGTAAAAGACAGCTTCAACATGCCTGTCTGCAGATATGAAAGTGCTGATTTGATAGGTCGGACAGGATCAATGTGTCTCCTTATCCGCCAAGCAAATTGCGGATGGAAACCAGCGCCCATGTGGCCGGGCCTCCAGTTACCAGCGGCCTGATCACATTGCATATTCACCCACCGACTGCGGGGCTGATTAAATCTGTATTTAATTGGATCAGATCTAGTCGTGATGGAGCGCTCCCCCCGGCGTTTAACCCGCGGTCCTCTGTCAAGTGAGAGGGGAAAAAAAATACTGTGGGGGAATTAGGAGCGGGGATGAATACCAATGATAGGCTGTGCTAATAACCAAAAAAGATGCCTGGTTTTGTTGTTGTTATTACTGTCAGGAAATGTACAACCTAACCCTGGTCCGCCCAGTAGTAGTAGTCAGATCGCTACTCCTGCTGATTTTAAAGCTAGGTCTGGGTTGGGTTTCATCCACTTGAATGTGCGCAGTCTGTTAGGTAAACTAGATTTTGTCCGTATCTGGGCGAGCTCGACTGACGCTGACGTCATTGTTTTATCAGAAACATGGCTAAACAAATCTATTTTGGCCTCTGACATTGCCTTAAATGGTTTTAATGTGTATCGTACCGACCGGCCTAATAAAGGTGGTGGTGTTGCCATTTATGTTAAGAATAAGTTCAGTGTAACCACATTAGTTTCCAAATCGATCAGTAAGCAATTTGAATTTTTAGCCTTAAATATAGAAGTGGCAAAGGGTCAACAGGTCATGGTCGTGGGCTGTTACAGACCCCCCTCAGCTGTCAAAGACTCCTTGTCTTCACTAGCAAATCTTTTATCGCAACTAGACTACAAGGAAATAGTGCTACTTGGAGATTTTAACTGGGACTGGTTAACTACAGTGTCAGAGGATTTAAAAAACCTTTGTATCTCTTTAAATGTTACTCAGATTGTTGACAGTCCTACTCGCCCTAATATTAAGTCCCCAAATAAATCCTCCCTAATTGATCTCATTTTAACTAATGTTCCCTATAAATACTCAGCTGTGGGAGTATTTGCGAATGATCTGAGTGACCACTGTGTTGTAGCCACATTTAGGGACACTAAGGTCCAAAAGGTTAAACCTCGTATTATCATCAAGAGAGACATAAAACATTTTGTGGAGCAGGGTTTTGTCCATGATCTGTTTGGGTTTGATTGGGGAAAAATCGATTTGTGTGCTGATGTTGAGACTACATGGTCTTATTTTTATCTTGGTTTTATGGAAATTATAGATAGACATGCACCCCTGCGTAAATTTAGAGTGAAGGGACGAGACAATCCTTGGTTTTCTGCTGAATTATCTATTCTCCTACATGAGAGAAACAAGGCCTGGGCAAAGGCTAGGCAATCAGGCTCAGAGGTAGAATGGCTGCGTTTTAGGCAGCTAAGAAATAGCTTCACTTCACATGTCAAAAGTGCTAAATCTAAGTATTATCTGTCAGTAACCACAAAGAACCTGAACAACCCTAGAAAATTCTGGAAAGCCATAAAATCGATATCCACCGGTGATATCCGTAATGAGCTACCTCCGTGCCTTACCACAGTATCTGGCACTATATTGGATAGGGCCACCATACTAAATTGTTTTAATGAGCATTTTGTGTCCTGTGGCTCTCTGTTTCTAATTCTGCTTCTGTGAACACCACAGTCGGTGACTCAGAACAATGTGGTCTGGAAAACCCTTTCAGTTTTACTCCTTTTACTGTTGATGTTGTCTTAACCAAGCTAGATCCTAAAAAGCCGGCTGGTCCGGACAACGTAGAACCTTTCTTTTTAAAGATAGCTGCAGATTTTATTGCTCCACCTCTCACTACTCTTTTTAACCTCTCTCTCAGCACGAACAAAATCCCAAAAGTATGGAAGTCAGCTTATGTCCTGCCACTACTAAAAGGAGGGGAGGCCACCTTATTAAACAATTATAGACCCATCTCTAAATTGTCAGTTCTGGCCAAGGTTCTTGAACGCCTAGTGAGTGAACAGGTAAAGGTGTTTTTATGTAACAATGACATCCTGTCTAAACATCAGTCAGGCTTCAGAAAGCAACATAGCACCATCACTGCCACAATGAAAGTGGTAAATGATATTACGAGTATTTTAGATAATAAGCAGAGTTGTGCAGCTCTATTTGTTGACCTATCCAAAGCTTTTGATACTGTCGATCATCGCATTTTGAAGCAAAGGCTGGTCAGTATAGGCATGTCCAGCCATGCAGTGGGGTGGTTTGTGAACTACCTCTCTGAAAGGTCCCAATGTGTTCAGTTTGATGGGCTGTCTTCTGAGTGGCTAAACATCACTAATGGTGTACCACAAGGTTCAGTTTTAGGTCCGCTATTATTCTCTATCTATATTAATAGTTTAGGTGAAAATGTCGAAGGAGCAACCTTACATTTTTATGCGGACGATACCGTTATGTACTGTGCAGGTCCCTCGATTAACGAGGCTGTTATTAAATTACAGGCTGTTTTTAACATTATTCAGGCTCAGCTCTCTGAGCTTAAGCTTCTTTTAAATGTGGATAAAACCAAGGTAATGCACTTTTCGAAAGCTAAAGCTAAAAATACACCAGAGACGGCTTTGGATAATGTAACTACGCAAGGAATACAACTTGAAGTGGTTACCTGTTACAAATACTTGGGTATCTGACTTGATGACTGTCTCACTTTTAAACTTCATGTCAATAACCTGCTTAAAAAGCTGAGGGTTAGGCTAGGTTTCTTTTACAGAAATAAGTCCTGTTTCTCGCTTGAGGCCAGGAAAAGGCTAGTCACTGTGACCTTTTTACCTGTGCTGGACTATGGTGATTTGTTATATATGAATGCACTTGCCAATTACCTGAGAAAGTTAGATGCTGCGTATCACAGTGCACTGAGATTTTTGACAAATTGTAAAGCACTTACGCATCACTGTATCCTGTATACCAAGGCGGTTATGCCATCACTTACTGTACGGAGGCTCAGTCGCTGGTACTTTTTCATTTACAAAGCCATGTTGGATAAACTACCATCTTATATGCTCCCTGATCTCTCTGCGAATTGAAAGTACTTATTGCCTGAGATCGCATGCTGTGGTTTTATTAAATGTGCCAAGTGCTAGGACTGTCTTAGGGAAGAAAGCTTTTAGATGTGCAGCTCCACTAACATGGAACAGTCTGCAAAAAGAATGGAAAATTACCAAGCTAGTACCACTACATGTTTTTAAAGCTCGGTTGGATGCTACAAAATCAGATGCTGTTGGTACCTGTACATGTGGTTAAATATGTAAATTGTAATCCCTGTACATTTTGCTGTATGATGTCCTTTTGTTGTTCTGTTGTTTATGTCTTCTTGTGGAACCTACTGCTGCAGGTCTCCCTTGAAAAAGAGATCATTGATCTCAATGGGATTTTACCTGGATAAATAAAGGTTTTGAATTTAATTTAATTGAACCAGCGCAGAAGGAGTGGACCACACCTGCAGGGCTTTACCGAGAGGAATCAGAGTTACCGGCTTTTCTATATGTGCAAATATCCACATGTGTGTGTGTAGCCCCTACTTCCTTGATTAGTTAGACATTATTTTATTCAGTTCGTACAAAGACTTTTCCAATTGATTAGCTGTTTTATAAAAGCACATCACTGATAATTCAACTGTATTCAAAATGTTCCCACAATCAAAACTTTAATCAGTATGTCGTGATTACTCTACATGGATCTAGGGGAAAAAGCTGGAACAAGCACATTTGCATAATTTCTCAATAGTCAATACAATTTGTCCTCAATTAAGGATCTTTTGCGATAAAAAAAAACATGTGCGCATGTGAGGGTTGGGACGTTGTGCATTCTGAAAAAACTGTTTGGATATTTAGCTAAACACCAGACTGCTATGCACGAACCGCTACTTTGGTACCAATCACAATAGTAAAAAAGAAAGCAGATGGAGAACTTTTCACAGCATTATAACAGATATATTAGAGAGGAAATTAGGATCTACAAAATGTATTGAAACGATAATAAATGTTATTTAAAGTACACAATATTTCTTGTCTGAGAATCTGAAAGTTCACTGGTATTGGAATTGAATACTAAATGTCTGGTCAACAGGAGATGTCAAAAAGCTTTAGGCATCTTCACAGTGTATCTGGTTATAAATCATAGGGATAGCAGAAGATCTGGAAGTAATTTACCACTTGCCGTTAAACAGCTTTACTTTAGACATTAAAAGTGTATTGCCTTGCTTAAAGGCACCTTGACGTGAAAGAGGGTGGAGTGTCGTTCTTTCAATATCCAACAACTAATATTCCAAACACATTGCTATTGCAATATCTGCGCATGCAATGTCAATGATAGGATAGGTCACCACTTTCACATAAACAAAACACTACTTCTTGATTTGGAACTGAGAACTGGTATTGGTAAATATTAAGATTCAGACGACACCAGCAAGTATGTCCTGCTAGTGTTAGGTGTAGTTTTCTTGCACCTGTACCAATCTTATTATGTTAAATTCATTACTTTGTGTTATCCATTTATTTTATTCAACTAAAAATATATTTTAAGGGGTCAAACTTGATGGTGATACAAACATCCAGGTGAACACTGGGCTTTAAAAAGGACATTTGCAGCGCTCCAGTTAGTTTAGCTTTTTGCAATAACAACTTAAGAAGCCCATGTGTTACTGTGCAGACTAGAAAAGTGTCTTTGTACTGAAAAACAGGAAGAGTTTTAGAGATTTGTTTGTACTTTAGTGGGTTATTCTCAAGCTTATCTCACATCAGACTCAATGCTGTGAAAAGATAATGGAGTTGTTAAGGTCACACAGCAGGTGTGAGGGGCAGCACATTTGTAATTGCCAATATTTTTTGTATTGTTTGAAACCAAAGTTTTGAATGATAAAGATGGGAGATATCTTAAGAAGGTCTTCATTTATCATATTTCTTCAAAAAGGTTTGACAATGTTAGCGTCAAAGCAATATTTAACTTGACAATACAAATGTCTTGTCACAATGTTAACTTCAAGTTCTGATAACTTTTAATTGTCTCAATTGAGCTGCTGCCAAGCTGCGCAAATATAACAATGTTGTAGAAGGTACACAGGCAATTATTGAATTGATTGATTATTTCATTATTTTCAGTAAAACATTTCCTGTGGAGAGAAGCTACCTGGAGATTCAATCAAAAACAATTTTAGGTAAGGGCCTGTTTTGATAATGAAAGATTACCTATTCAGTAAGCACCAAACATCTTTGTTTCAGTATTACCCAGCATTCAGTGGTGCTAAGATTACTCAGTCAGTGCTATTACACCATCAGTAGCTTCATTAAATAGAAAGTCACAGCCAGTTTACATTGGGCGACCTTGTCTGTCTCTTCGGAGGCCGCGAACACTGAGTGGAGGTTAGTGATTAAAGGTGTCATTTCACCGGGTGACCTCGGAGGTCAAAATAATTCTAGGTAAATTACCTTGCAGAAGGCCAGACCTATATCGAGCGTCTCGGAATGAACCACAAGGTTGATTGAAAAATGTGTATTTGCATACAAGGCAGTGAGCAGGGGGCTGGAAGAGCAGCACACCCTGGCTCTCTGCTCGATGGAGGTGCCAACGCTGGGAAGGATGAGTCCTCATTAGGCAGAAAAGCATCATTTTCTGAAGCTTAAGAGTACCCTCTCCCTCTCTCTACTTATACACACACACACACACAATACAGATGACACTAGTTGGAAATATAACTAAAACCTAAATAACTAAACTAACATGTGCTGTCTGTTTGAACTGAGTTGAAAGGAGGAATAAATAATACATATGATGATAGATTGCTGATGAACTGTAATGAAGAGGAGGCGGGGGGAGGGGGAGCGGGGTGTTTTGCTGACTATCAGCAAATCATTTTTCTCATAGATTTAAAAACGGAGACCTCGCACACACAGCACGATGCAGGAATGCTAATTTCCCTGGCATTTTTGAAACTGCTGTTATCTTCCTGGCACTGCACATTAGCTAGAGATATGGTTTCCCTGGCGCTAATTTACCCCTATAAGGCAGGCGCTGGAGGTTAGAATCAAAACTTAATGGAACCTCTAATTTGACCAAAAGTTCATTCCCGTCAGGGAAATTAAAAGCTGCTAATTAGGGATTACAACCTGCTTTATGAATTGCAAATGCCAAGTCAGAAGCTGTTAGATATATAGGGAAGTTGTGACAATGCTACGAGTACACTTTCTTTCATTAGACAGGATTAAAGTCGACGGATACGAGAAGTAGAAAGCTTGATGTTCTAATTTACATTACTCCTGATCAAATACAAAAAGAAAACCACTAGAGATTTGAATTTGATTATCTACAGTGTCTCTGGTTTCTTCAATCATAACCCAGAATGTTTTTAACAGCAGTCAGGGCTAACAGGGAATACACTTCTTGGTATTAGACCAATTTCCACACGAGGAATCCATCTTTCATGGCACACTTGCTTCTCACATCATACAGAAAGACCTTGGGCGATATATGTTATTCTCTTCACTACATCATTTAACTCTTTGCTATGTGCTCAGCTGTTATCCGCCCTGCCGCCATACTGCTTCCCTATACTTCCCTTGCATCTCTCTCATTTGCTATATGAGGAATGCAAAATTAATTTCGCATGCTTCCTGCCTCCCTGACAGTCATGTTCCTGGCCCTGTCATTGACTGTCACCTGTGACACCGGCTTCTATGCATGAAGGCTCGTTTCTCCCCTTGCATCATGTAGTAAATGAGCACCACTTCTTCTTCTTTGTCGCCTCCCCCTCACACACTCTTTTAACACTCTGCACACACACCTGCAGCCCTCTCTTCTCCTTGTTGTGTGTGGATCCTGCCATTGGCAGGCACTAGGGGGGATTTCATAGTCCCATCACAGCTGCAACTCGAAAACCTGAGTGACTTTGAGTAGGTGTGTACAGTACAGTATACTACAGAAAGGAAGAGATACAGAGAGAATGATTGAGAAACTGAGAACAGAGTAAGGATAGAGATAGATGGATAGATAGTTAGTGAGTGAAAAATAGAGTAAATGTTTGTATCTAAATTGGCAAGTGGAGCAGGTGTTGCAGGCCAGATCTCTTCCTCCAGGCAAACTGATTTCTATAATAACATAAAAACAAACAAGTCACCTCTAATAAACACGTGTTATCGAGCCAAACGCATGTTGTTGCTAAATAGGCACAAATAATATATTTGTAGGTGTTCAACTATCTCAGTAAAATTGTCTTTGGCTGTTACTATTTGTTTCCTGCAAACACAACTCTTGGTAATGAATGTATGCAAGTACAATTCTGCCACTGAAGCAGTTCCTAATTCCTCACCTTTTCTTAGTTTTACAGCAGTGCCTCCAAGCTGCTTGTTCCCATACAATATACGCATGGGCACCAGAGGAAAGGTAGAGGTCTTTAAAGATACTCCTCGTCCCGGCACACCATTAATATTCTCATACACACTCTTCCTCTCCTCTAGACGAATACCCTCTTCCCCCTCCTCCATCCTTATCCCCACTTCCACTCCACGTCTCTGCCTTTACATCCCATATATATCTCCTTCCTACATCTCCCTTTTTTTGTTGCGCTTCCCTCCCCCAACTGACTTTCTTCCTCTTGGTTATTGTTTTGTCGTAACTTTTTCTCTCCAGGGAAGTGGCACAGAATCCCTTTAAGTGCTGCAAAAGCAAATCTATTTATCATAACCATCTATCTCTTACTGTACGTATAGTTTATGCTATACTGAAAGACACACCTACACACACAGACTGCAGAGAAAATGGGAAACACAGCTCCTCTCGTGTGAACCTACACTGTACTAGAAAGGCAAGTGCATGAGCAATGAGCAAAAGGGTTTCTAAATAATGATAGAGCATATGTGATTCCATCTTTCAGTAAAGCAATAAATTAAAAAGGGAGGTAAAATGGGTGGGAGGGCCCACTCTCCTCCCACGCACGGCAATGCGGTTGAGCGAAGCGGTCTTCGGGGACTTCCCATTGACTCCACGCAAGGTGAGTGTGGAGCAGGAACAGAAGGCTGAGCAAAAACACTTCAAACGACACGGCAGGAAGACAGAAAGGACTGCTGCTCTGCGAGGCAAATGCAACGGGGAGAAAACACAGGTGCATCGGAGGGCCTAAAAGACACAGAGTGGGCCTAGACAGCGAGACACAATCATTACTCTGCGTTCACATACAATCAATCAAACATGTGGAGTATGCACACACTCAGACATGAAAACACCTTAAGTCACCACACACACACACACACACACACACACACACACACACACACACACACACACACACACACACACACACACACACACACACACACACACACACACACACACACACACACACACACACACACACACACACACACACACACACACACACACACACACACACACACACACACACACACACACACACACACACACACACACACACACACACACACACACACACACACACACACACACACACACACACACACACACACACACACACACACACACACACACACACACACACACACACACACACACACACACACACACACACACACAGTGAGAGAGCTCAGCAGGACATTGATATTCGATACACCCACACACAGCATGGTGAGGATCTGGACTCCTCTCCGTGTGTCTCCCTCTTACACACACTATACTCTGGACTAGACACAGTCCCATGCCATGCAGCATACAGGTTGCAACCATCACATACAAAACCTAAAATGTCAAGCAATTTTCTGACACCTACATGTGGACACAAAAACATTTAATCGGGGGTTTGTTTTGTTTTAAATAGACCTTAAACACACCATAATTGCAACTCAGTTACTGGCTGCTAAAAGCTAACATCAACTAGCGCTACTTCTACCGATATATACACAGATTAATGTTGTTTGCAATGTATTTTTAAACACAAACCAAAACATGCTGGCCATTATAATAAAGATTTTGTTATGTAAAAATTGCAAGAAAAAAATTGAATTGTTATCACTGTATTGAAAAGGTAATGATAACAAGCAGGGTGCCACCCTTTCTCGTCCCTCCTCAAACCACCCCCGTCAGCTGTAATAAATGCAAATAAACGACTGCACTGTAGCGCTGTTTCTCTTACTAACCTACAGTACACACAGATCCAGAGAGGCAGGGGAGAGGAGGGGAAAGGAACACCCCCCCATTGATGGAGGATGCCAGTAGTGTGAGATGAGTCACGTATTGTCCATATATCAATGGGAGAGAACACCAGGAAGCAAAAAAAAAGCACGTGTGTGAGTGGAAACATGATTATGCATGTGCCGTAGCTCATGTATTAACCATAACTGAATTTACACATCAAGGCGGCAAATGAATTCCAAATAGATTTTTGATGCAGACCAACACGAGACCTGATTAAATGATGAGCTTGAAGATATGGAAACATGGACGGAAAGAAAGGAGTGTGGTGCCAATGACAGAACTGTACTCAGATCTGCTGACTTTGTATTAAATATTAAGAGTTTGAGCGTGCAAGAGCAAAAATGACCCCTTTTAAAACATTTAAAATGTCCTATCGCTACAGCTTTACTGTGCCAAGTTGACTCAAAGGAACAAAGCAATATCCAGGCTTCTAATTTGTAGATGTTAAAGCTGTATTCAAATGTATTTGATGAGTTAGCCAAACTACCCAATTCACTTATTGATTGTTATCTGTTAAACAAACATCCTTAGCTAAAGCACAAAACGTTGTATCACACATCGGTCGAGCAGCAGCGAGCTTATATTAAAAATAAATCAGCTTCTTCATTAAACACGGAATGCCCAGGGAGCTCATCTGTTAGAGCAGGTGCTAATGTTGGGCCAGTGGAAAATGTTTTTAAGTGACAATCGGAGATGGCGGCAAGCTGGACGAATTGTCCAGCACTCTGTTGCAAACCCAAAATGTTTCCGTTTTGATGCAGTTTTAGTTCTCTTTTGGCGCGTTTCCACTGCAGGCCTCGCTCGGTTTGGTTAGGCCCAGAGCCATATAATAGAAGAGTTACGACATCTCCGTTCACTCCAATGGACCACTTTTTTACAGCAATGGCGGATCGTGGAGCCTCTCAATCGTTCCCCGGAAGTTAGCGCCAAGGCTAGCAGAGCTGTAGAGTTGCAGCATAATAGACCGTTCGTGACGGACTTTTAAAGGTAAGAAGAAGTTTAAAGATTTATATTGCGGATATTATCAGTACATCTGATTCAAATTAACATGTGTATTAAAGGATGTCAGTGGATTATCCCTAAATTAGTAGATTTAGGGAACGTTTACAGATAACAGATCAAGCTAGGATACCGAAGCAAGTTAGCAACACACGTTGAACAGCCTTTTAATTGTAAATTCCGTTCTCTTAATGTCATTTCGTCCAACGTTGTTGAATTAGAGAAGAGGGGCTTCTAAACGGGATTGTATGCGGGGGTGGAGGGAGTTAAATATTAGATAAATATAACTTTGGTGCGTGTAAGAGTGAGTGTTTTTAGCAGAGCCATATTGTGTCCTTGTGATTATGTTGATTATTACCTATCTGTATAATGTTGCAGCTCAGC
This sequence comes from Gymnodraco acuticeps, assembly GCF_902827175.1. NCBI lineage: Eukaryota > Metazoa > Chordata > Actinopteri > Perciformes > Bathydraconidae > Gymnodraco > Gymnodraco acuticeps. The sequence goes on along the minus strand of NW_022989947.1, from coordinate 1,389,707 downwards.
TGATTTTGGATTGATGGCAAAGGGAGAGGGACTTAAGTGAGAGTGAACACACAAGGTAAGTTTAATACTACTGTTTTATATAAGTAAGCATACTAAACATGTATTCTATCACTGTATTATATAAGTAATCTTGTTAGTAACCTACTGTATGGCAGGTGGAGGGGCAGTGATGTTACAGGTGGAGGAGCAAAACTGCAAGACTGCAAACTCACAAGACAGAGAAATCAAAGTTTGTTCTCCAGAGAAGAGGTTGATTTCACTTCAATTTTTTATTTCATATTTTCTAAAGATGTGGAAATGGCAAAAAAAAAAACTTGAGAGCTGTAACCAAGACAACTGTAACAACATGAGTAGAGAGCCACCAAGGTTTTTCAAGTCCCTCTCTTACTCCATTTTGCCAACCCAAACTTCCAGGTACATGACGGGACACCTTGCTTGTTTTTGTTGTTTGCGCTCCTCTGGCTGGGTGCTGGCAGGTGGAGGGCAGTGATGTTACGGGTGGAGGGGCAGTGGTGTTACGGGTGGAGAAGCAGTGATGTTAGCTGGGTGCTGGCAGGTGGAAGAGCAATGTTTAGTCCAAATATTTCCATTGCAACGGCTAATGGAAATGATTGCAGCTGTGGATCTGTTTGGGGGTTGCTGGATGTGGTAGCTTGGCTGCTGTTGTTCCTTTTCACCTTTTTGGATTGGCTTTTGCTTCCAAAATGGCCATCTTTTAATTTTATTTTTTTTCTGTCATTTCTGATTTGTTTGGCCTCAATTCTCAGCCTCAGCCGTATGCATCTTTGTACGAGTTTTTGTTGTACTCCACAGCATGACGGAAGCCTGCTGGAGAGGGCCTGAGCTTCTTTCTCCAAGACACCCACTGCGTTGGGGAGCTGCATGAGGGAGGAACCAGTCTTGGTCCTAAATAGTTCCTCAATTTGGTGAATGAAGTCAAAGGCTTCTTGGGAGGGACGACAAAGAGCACCTGCCTTGAAGTCTTTCAAGTCCACTAACAAGCTGTTGTCACCAGAAGGACTCTCATCATGGTGCTCTGTTGCATTTTTCACAGATGCTGGCAAACTTGATGATTTTGTGGACGATGTAGCCTGCAAGATGGAAGAGAATATAATTCATATCACATCTGTTACTGATGCCATTTGTCATACTTTGTTAAACTCACAAATAATAAAGTTCCATAACTTCAGTTGGGAACAAAGACCACACCTTATCTCCCCAAGGCAATTTCCCATCCAATAGGTGTGCTATATAGGTGTGTATAACCCTTTCTCCTGTCTGTTTATCCCTCTTTCAGCACAAGAACCAGAGGGGGATTCAATGGAGCCTGAATTCCTGCACTGAGACCCTCACCCTGCACCCTGAGTCTCAACTCTCAGTGTTTTTCAAGCCTTTCCCTGTTTTTTTGTATTAAACAAAACATTAAGCTTTCCCAATGGTGTGGTTTTCGTTTTGTGAAAAAGTGCAAATGCAGTGTTTGTATATAATTACCTCACATATTTTTTTGCTGTTGGTCGTGAAATTGCTCCTGCTGACTTGAGCCAGCCATTTTTCCTCCGCTCTGTGTCAGTGGGGAAGCCGTACATTCGTACTCCTTTCTCGGAGCGATTTGAGCATCCCCAGGCAGCACAGCAAACTAAGGTGGCGACTAGGAGGCAGCACAGCAAACCAGGACAACACGGAGGAAAAGGCACAGACAAACTGCATGATATGCTATTCAATGTTTATTGAATTCCATGTATTTGCAATGGATGTTCCTAAAACAACACATTTAACATCATCATCATCATCATCATGCTGCTGCTGCTAGTCCTTTGATAGTCACCTGTCGGTCTCCTGTCCTTTCTGAAAGCCATAAAGATGACATTAGTCATTTAGATAACTTGTGTCCTCAATTACCATGGGATTACTGAAACTACCATGAATTTAAGAAAATGGTAGACATTAATCTAATCTGAATTTTAAAGCATTACTTTAGATCCCCTCCCTCTAAATATATCAATAAACATTAGAAAGTGATGCTCCTGACTACCATACAAGTTTAAGAAGATAATATTGGTTTTAAAGAATTCAAAGCTATAAATAAACAGCAACAGGCTCTTTAACCAAGGCACTGTTAGCCTAACATGTAAACTAGTTGTTCACACTAATCCTAATATTATCACTTAATATTAGCAAATTCTATTTTATTTTTTAAAACATATTGATGTAAATACATACACATATCGATTTGTTGTATAAATATTGCAAATCAAAACCTTTATTCACTAATAATTACCAAAAATCGTAGTTCTATCTCCTGTTATCAATGCATTCACATTGCCCGCCATGAACTTCCGGGGAACGATCCTCGTCTACATGAACCACGTGACGATAACCGTGTTTGGACTTCCGTTGTCGTAACTCTTCTATTATATGGCTCTGGTTAGGCCTTATTAGGCCCGGCTCACTTTAATGCTGCGCTTCCATTACAGTTTAGGAACTGGGGTAGTTACTATAGTAACGCAGTGTAGGCGGAGCCGTGACGTCATCTTCAATGAGAGCCCCAGAAAAACAACACAGCCGTTAGCTCTTAGCACTCAGAGCTCACAGCTCTTCATATCTGTTCAGAAACTAGACAAAAGTTAAACAAGTACAAACCACAGACTGCCTGTGTCATGGCGAATACAGTCGCTGGTTTATTTATGTCTGTATAGGCCATTGTTGTGAGTGTGGACGGTCGGAGCATATATAACGTTAGCTTAGCCAAGCTCCATTTAGAAAACACGCATTTTAAAAGGGTTTTTCGCCTGCCGTCTGTCTGCAGACTTGTCAAAGCATTAATTCATGGTTTTTACTAATCGGTATCAGTATGTTGTTACTTCGGCATCAGTTTGAAACGTGTATTACAATTAAATCACGGTCAAATATGTTCATCTTGTTGTAGTTGTAGCCCCCTTGCCAGCGATTCTCTCTCTAGTTTAGCATACTCAGCCCAACTCAGCCTGGTTGTTCCTGGCCCTAGAACCACGATTTAGTCGGGCCAGAAAAAAGGTGAAAAAGTAGCCTTGGGCCAAAACTAGGCCAAGTGGAAACGCAACCAAAAACGGGCCCCGCACGGCTCGGCACGCTTAAAGCGAGCTGCAATGGAAACGCGCCATTTGAGAGTAACTCTGCCATGTCGTTGGTTGACTCTGCCTCTTGTCTCCACAAAAAGCACAGGGACTTTCTAGCAAACAAACAACATACGTGCAGTCGTGGGCATCTTCCCAAGTTTACTGAAATGTTTCTCCATCATGATGCCACCAAGTCTCCGCAGTAAATTACAAACAGCTTGTCAGACAGTAGTGGCACAACACAATATTATTTTGATAACTTTGTCATATTGCTTAATACTGATACAAGTTGGACTTGGACAGGTTGAGTCTTTGTGATTTCCAGAACGTGTCGTGATGGCAATTATCTGTTGCGCAAGTTAGGGTTCATAGACTGGATCAAACGTGGTTCAATTACAATCCCCTGCCCTTTCTATATACAGTATGTTATATTCATTCTCTTATCTATTCCAAATCATTTTACAGCACAGATTTGGCTTTCTGTTCTCAGTATTGTTTATTTTCCCTCTTAAACAAAACAGTGCCCTGGAATAGTACTAATGGACCCATTTGACCCCTCTCCAGACAATCCTGGCTCAATGACTGCATAATGGCTTGTGTGTAAAGGTAATTCTGTATAGTTTACAACAAGAGATACATGCTCTCTCCAAATAAATGTTTTATGTAATGACTTTTTATGCTAGCCCACGAGGCAAGAGTATTTAAATACTTGGAAATATTTTAAGCAACACAACCCTCCAGCTTCCTCACAAGAACATAACTTTAATTTGTTGCCAGTAGGTAGCTTCCCGTCCGATCCACTTACATCACACTTTCAAGCTCTAAAGACTTTGCCATCATATTTGTAATAGAGCAGTTTCGCTTGAAGATGTACTGATTTTAAATGTTCCCTCCAACAATATAAGAGGGATATATTAAGCCGCTGGAGGTGGCGGCTGCTGCTGAAGGGTCAAATTACCTTTTGTCATTCCAGATGCACAGAGCACTAGAGAGAGATTTCAATTTTCTTCAAATATTCTCATTACAGAGACAACGCCTGCCAAAGGGTCTCAGGCCTTCATATAATTACATCCTCAAAAGGATAAATCTCAATTATAACAGAATACCTAATTATTATGCTGCCCATATTCCAAATTGCCCTCGCATGAAAGGAAAACTGGAGCCGTATCATCCACTAAGCTGTGCGGACAGTTTCCACTCCTCGTAAAACCGCTGTTGTTAAGCACCCAAGAGCATTAGAGGGAAGACCTGTCATGGCTCAAGACCTGAAGGGAATGAACAGAGAACAAGATATGACAGAGCACAAACCTGTGTCCTCTCTTGCTGCCTTTTTCATGAAGGGGACACTGATAACTCTGAGGGCGCTGGTCGTTGCAAAATACCACCTCAGAGGCCTCCTGCCTCAATAACAAAACAAATTATTTTGACCCACTGCTGTGGCTTCCAAATAATTTTCCAGCCCATGTAGTGTAACAAGGCCCATTTCCCAAATAATCAAACACCAGCCAGTGTTCATCCACCTATCAACAGCTTTCATATTTTTCCTACATGGCAACCATTTCCATCATAGTAACAATGTAATTTCCCAGTGGGTAACGGCACTGCGGTGCAGACTCCCAGTGTAATGTACTGTGGAGCCACCATTCGGAAGTTGGAAAGCCTTCTTTGTAGAAAGCATTTGCATTCAAATCATTGAGTCTGAAATTGGTTCTACCTGGATGGGATCAGGTCTATCTCCTGTGGGTTCCCACTGCCAGTTAAGTGCAGTTTTATATAACCTTGGAGCACAAGGAATGCTAATCGCTTTTGATGGCGTTTGAAGGGCCAAACTATGTTTTCCTTTGGACCCCTCCTAAGAAAGTACCCCTCACCTGGGGTAGCTCTAGATGAGTCCCATGGCCTTCCCTGTACGGAGTTCTGCACCTGCTGTGCAGAATGTCAAAATGTGTCCCCTAACGTTTCTGAGGAACCTGACCTTTAACATTATATTCTAGTATCTATATACTTGACATCGCACAGAATTATTTGATGATTTATAGACTATTTAGTGTTCAATAGCACCCTAGACCATTCAGTAATGGCATATTTTTTAGGGATTTCTGTTTTTCTGATAAATGAGAGAAAAGTGAGTCCTATGTTCCTATCACCAAAAAGTACAATTTCCGTCTAAAGTAAAGCTAAATTTACAGGACTATAATTCAGTATTTTTTTAGTTAAATAATTGTCTGACTATTTGGTGATGTAGGACAGCCACCTGGTTCATACCTCAGCAAATCTAAAGAGGATAAGAGAGGTCACTCTCAAGTTATGGGCTTTTTTGTCACCTTTCCCATATTCGGCCTGGTCTAATTTGGCTCTTTTTCAGGGATTTGGGTAGTTCTAAAGAACAACCAAAAAAACATTTTTTCACCCAAAATAAAATTTGACAACTATCAATTGCATTAATGGGAGACCCTAAAGAAAAATCATTGTTGTCATTTGTTCTACCTAGGGAAGGGGTATCTCAAAATCTGCGGGCCCTTCCTGCTGGACTAGTAGTACTGCCGTTTGGCCACAACGAATATTCTCATCAGAGTCTGGCGCACTTCCTGGGGGCTTGAGTGAGACCTACAGTACAGAGACGGTTTAGAAAATATATTAATTTGACCCTATAGAAAAGCTGTGTTATTTATGGCTAAGAGTGAATGTCATTTAAAACAATGTATGATGAGTGAGGTTGTGCCCGAAAAAAATGTATAATTAAAAAAAAAAAAAATGTCATCTTGTCACTGAGGGCCCTCTTTGCTCAAGGGCCCCTGGGCACTTGCCCAGGTTGCCCATATGGTTAATCCGGCCTTGGCTCCGCTTCTGAAATGCTCCTGATACGCGCCCGGTAGGGTATGACGCCGGAGGAGGCCGGACCAAAACCGCGGCGCAGCCGTAACGAGACGCAGACGGACCCGGTGGAATCGAGGGGTAACGCATTGGAAACACCAAGAGGGGAGACTTTATTGTGACAAAATATCAATGTTCTCTATAATTTCTCTTCGGTTCACATCTATTACATTTCAGGTTAAGTGCATCCTCCTGAGCTTTTATTTGTACCCTCATCCGTTTTTTTAATTTAACTCACGTTCACTGCGCTTTAGATTCCAATCAAATGCAACAGCCCTTTGAATGAATTCCTTTGTGCTTGTTTCTTTTGTTTCACTGTAAATGTAGAGAATCCCTAACAATGCACCTTAAATATAAACAACAGCAGTGGTGTGAACTATTTTTATGTTATACTTAGCTTGCTTTAAAGTGTTAAGCAGGTGAGCACTGAGACATTTTGCTAAAATATACACTGTATGTGTATACCAATGCTCTCACCTAACCTTTGAATCTGTGAAGCAGACAGAATTCAAATGTATATGATGACGTAAACCTTTCATTTTTATGTTGTTGAGGAGTAACAACTTTTTCTTTAATCCATCCTCAGCGTTATGTTTTTCAACCTTAAGCTTCTCTGAAACGGCCACTGCTGCAAGACGCCTCCATGGAGCATGAACCCCGGAGCAATGACTGGCATCCCCGTAATAATCAATTCTCTAGCATGCTGTTCCAAGGCAGTACTTCATCTGAGCTGAGCTCTGCGACTTCATGGAAATGTACTGACACCATGAAATCCAATTAAAAATGCATTTGGACATTGATCACCTGATACTCCCAGATTGATTGATGCTCAAAAAGCAACCGTGTAGTGTTTTTGTGCAGCCAGGGTCCATTCACCTCGCCATACCATATAAATGTATTGATCCGCTCACTCACTCTTGGATCCATACGAACCATTAAACATCCTTTCAGCATTTCTTCTTCCATTAATGTGACTCATAGCAGATTCCTCACAGCTAAAAATGGTCAACACAATGTTTAGCAGACCAATAAGCTTCCAGACACCACTGCAGATCTACAGCATAATGAAGCCAGGTGATAATGTCAAGTTAACTATCCATTTAAGAGCCCTCTTCATCAAACTAATCTTCTGGATGTCTGAACCTGATAAAGAAATAAAGAATTGAAATGCTCACAAACAACTTGCATAGTTCGAGGGAGAAATACTTAATCACAGATGGAGAGACATGTTTAATTCAAAAACGTATATAAGGTCAATTTGCACTTTTCAAATCAGTGGTATTCACACATTCTCATTAAAAACAACTGAAACCAAGGGAAAAGCGACGCACTATCTAATGCTGTTTATATGGTAAAAGGAATGCGATAGAATAGATTGAATGGCAGTGAAAAAGGCGTATTTGTATGCAAAATTGCCAAGACATCCCTGAGACGGCGCTGCGAGCAGACAGACGTAATCGAATGTAATCGGGTAGCAGATCAGTTCTTCTCCTGTATGCGCGGCATGTGGCGTGTTGCGAGGGTCAGAGGGGCGGCTGAATGGGGGGGCTAAATCTCTGAGCATCGGTCCACATGAATTACCTGGCCTGTGTCCACATTAGCACGGATCAACTCCTGTGGGTATCATCTCATCAGGAAACAGCAGCTGCAACGCATTCGGCCAAATAACCTCACTTCCATATCCGGTGAAACCCGCGCCCTTTTTCACCCTTCCTCTCTTTAGGCCGCCTCTATCAATGTGTCCCTTGCTTTCCTACTCTGAAAGACTGCTCTGGTTTCAACCTTTCCAGCTTGTTCTCCTCAAATCTCTCTATTAAGCCCACCTCTTCCCTGCAGTAATGTTCTTCACACTTTGCATACTTTCCCTCCATTTTTGACATCACCTCCTCCATCATTCACTCTCCTTTCTTCAGTTCAATTCCCTATGCTGCTAAACTAAATATCTACAAAACGTTCCCTGAAGGGTGTCAGGGTTCTCCTCTGTACCAATGGGAACTACCTCCGACTCTTTCTGGGTCTGCGGTCACCCACACAGAGCGACCTGGCAGTTAATGAGCGTGTTGAGTAAGACGGCACCTTGACTCAAGACTATTCTGTAGCTTGAACTCTCAGTGAGTCTATTTGTCAAGGTGATCATTTATTTTGTAGCACCACATAATGGTGTGACGATGATTGTGTTTATTTTTTCTTCATGTGGTCTAGGAGCACGACAGACACAATATCACGTCTAAATCAGGGTCATAATGTATGTCACCGCGGATAATTTCATGCCTAACAGATAAATAAATTGCGATTTCTCCCACGTCAGTGCAAAGGCTCTTTACTCTGGTGTCTTGCTGGATGTAAGCATCTGTGGACACCCTGTGTGACTTATGGAAGATGTGGGAGAGTAAATGAGAGCTGCACTGATGTTTTGATCATGCTGAAATGTGGTTCCCAATTATGGACATGGCCTGTCTAACCAGCGAGGCCAAACACCTGATGGGAGGAGGTGACGGGAGCATGGGCCTGCTGGTGGGCAGGCGAGGCTACCGCAGTGCACCGCTGCTCCCCGTGCTCTCAAGATGTTCCACATCTCCCCCCTCTAATTGGCAGATGGCCTCAGATGCGAGATGATTCAATGGCCTGCGTGTGTGTTTTTTCCTGTCTCAGTCAGCCATTAGCAGGGACATCTGTAACGAGTTGGCCAGGCGCACTGCTGAGAGTGGAAGCTGAGAGCAACACTCTAATGGGGGGTACTGCGATCGTGACGGATTTGGCGGTAATCAAAGCACTCCGAGCTATTTCTTTGGGTTATGCTAATCGAGACATCTTGCTTCACATTGGCCAAGGCAAAGCTTTTAAAACATCGTCTGATGTTGTTTACCAGGAAAAGCTTCAAAGAATCAAACAGCAAGGTACTGCTGTGTATCAACTGTGTGACAATCCCCTATTGACTTTCAATACACCAGAGCAAGACATTTCTCGCTGCGCATTATCATAAAAAGCCATTTCCATGGCTTTGGCACAAACAGCTTGGCTTCCATGATCCCATTTCTTGCAACTGTGCCATAACCATCTGTGCTGAATGCTGCGCTCAAGGGTAAAACATTAGGGGCCCAACCAGAGTGTGGCCCTTAAGGCCTTTGGTGTCTGGCTCTCTGTCGCTGCCTTAATTTCTTACAGTCCCTCCAGAATTTGTCTCCATAACCCAGAGCTGGATGAGGGAGCTGCATTGTTGCAGAAGTGAGGCCTTCAGCTGGTTCTCTATGTCGACAGTGTGGTGGAAAAGTGGCCCCGAGCATAAGGCCTTTTAAATCTTGAAGGCCATCAGTATTCTTGCCATAGCCTCTGAGGATGTGTCTGCTACCTGCAAACTGGGTCAATTGTTGCATTATTTTAGAGATTTGTATCCCACTGTGGAGAAAGGAAAGGTTTTGCACATACAGGCATGTAGACCCACACCTGCACTTCCCGACCTCCCTGCCTCTCTTTCGCACACTGTACTCACAATGCACACTATTCATTAATATGAAACCCTATTCTTCACATGAATGTCAATTTAAACCCACAAAATGTGCTAACATTGTAATAAATGACTACAGTAAGCAACCGTTTCTACACTGTGAAAATTATTTTAGACTGAGCAGACAGCGAAAGACTAATTCAAATTGATATATAGGACTAATTCAGATTTTGACACTCAAAAAAACATAAAAACCTGTGCACTTTAACAGAGCATAAATGCATCAGTTAATAAACCGCTTCTCTATTCATGTCATACTTATGGTATAAGCCGCAGTCATAAATCTAAAAAAATTCTGAATGTGACTCTGCTTGTCGTACATTAACATTAATGAGGAAGTGACTGAGCTGCAGCAGCACCTTGAATATTTCCATCAGGTTTGATAGCGGTTTTTCCTCACTGTTTGACTTGAGGAAACCTTCAAATATTTCAATTACCCCACATACATTTAAATGGCTTTCATACAATTTCTTATTTAAAATAATCTACTATATATATATATACATACTCTCAACTGAGAGCCTGGGAGGTGAATAAGGGACCAGGAGCAGATGGGGGGGCGGTAATGAGATGCAGAAAAAAGGGAATTGAGCATGACAGGCCGGCTGGTGAGACACAGCAGAAAAATAAGAGAGGGAAGACAAAATAACCAAGTATGAGATACAGAGAGGCGATAGGAGAGACCTGTGTCTGAGGTGCATACAAATGGACAGGGGAGGAACACAGATAGAGGAGGGGGGGGGGGGGGGGGATGGGGGTGCAAAGAGGGAGGTTGTGTGAGGAAAGGAGATAAAAGAATGTGAGAAAGATGGATTCACTGTTGGCTAATGAGAAGACAAAGGCAGTAGAATCCACATCGATCTCTGCCCCACAGCGAGTTGGCTTTATAGCTCACAGGTAGAGACAGGAGAGCAAGGGGAAGCTTACCTGAGGTAAGCAACCTTACTGTTGGAGGAGGGGTGTGTGTGTGTGTGTGTGTGTGTGTGTGTGTGTGTGTGTGTGTGTGTGTGTGTGTGTGTGTGTGTGTGTGTGTGTGTGTGTGTGTGTGTGTGTGTGTGTGTGTGTGTGTGTGTGTGTCAAGCAAGTGTACATACCCAAGCAAATGTATGGAAGTTAGAGCTGGGTATGCAGGATGCAAAAAGGTACCTTTTACCAACCAAATTCTGGCTATATAATTGCATTATTCAGCAGCCAAAGGAAAACAATGGTAATATTTTGATTGGCCATTAGATTTCACATACAAGGGGCAAAATTATGTGAGGCAGGTAAGGTGACACTTACACAACACAAATTGAAAGCAGGTGCACTGAAAAGATGACTCCCTAAATGAGTCATTAGTGTGAAGCAGAAGAGGGACTAGATGTAAGATGGCAATGAAATATTCATACTGTAAACCCTCTATAGCAGGGCGCACAGAAAGAAGATTGTAGATGCATCAATCTTATTTAATAAATGACCCGTAAAACAGAAGTCTGAGGCTCGACATGATTTTAGATATAAAAAGAAGCATTGATGAAAGAGTTATTGGTTATCAGAGTGTCTGTCTTGTGTTAAACCTAGGGGAATAATTGGCTTAGTGTTGGTGTCTGAGTGGTTGAAGGTCTTAATGCTGGACACAAAAGAAAGGCTGCAGAGGATGACCACTCTCTTTGTAAACAAGTTATCATGTGCGCAACAACAAAGGGCAATACAAGTTAATCTTCTGTTTAACACAATGCTGCAGAAAGCCACTTACAGGAGGTTTGAGCTGTTCCAGTACACCGCATGCCGGTCGTTGGCTCTCGACAGGTGCAAGTTAGTAAGCACCAGCGTGAAGAGGCTGAGAGAAAACGTTGCGAAAGCCATAATCCCTCCGGTGCTCGTCCAGCCCTGGTTCCCCTCTTCCTTCTGTCCCAGGCGGCGTGTCGTTCACAACATCCCGGCGGTCAGAAAACGCCTTTTCAAGTTCCCGGTTACCTTCACAACGGGGTGAATCAGGGTGACTTCAACTTGAATCCCATTGCGACGAGACCCATTTGCACATATTCACTTGGAGTTGTCTCTCTGCGCACTTTCAAGTCACTCCTTGTTAGGTCGGGCAGCTCTGCTTTCATTAGAGGAGAACACAGGCATGCTACAGATAAGGCAATTGTGACAGCTGAGAGATGAGGTCGGTGTTTACTGCGCTTTGCACAGCTTTAAAGCCGCTGGAATCTCCGGAGAAAGCTTTGTGTGCTTACGCTCCTCTCACCAGCAGCAGCAGCCACACGCTGCGCACACACCGCAACACACACCGCCACAGACCCACTCCAAGCCCGCTGCTGCCCCGCCCTCTGACGGTCGCGAGCTGCCGCTGTCCTGCCCCCTCAAAACATGCACCGTGTGTGTTTATCTGCGTATCCAGAGTAGAAATAATCCGGAAAATATGTTTTTGACTGCATGGACACTTCTTAAAGGTTCCATGTGTTTAATGTAAGGGTTTAGGTTCAATTTATTCATTAATACAAGGTTTGTATTGTTTGTATAGGATACGATTTTGCAATAAAAGGTGAGTTTTACACTAACATTTACAACCAGATCAAATACTGCACATGTAAATCAACTGGTTTGATAGAGCTTTTTTCAGTCTATGCATTCGCTCACATTGAACTTTACAACACAAATCAACATTCACACACACACATTCCACTATAGCTGCCATCAAGACCAATTTCAGGTTCAGTGTCTTGCCAAAGGACACTTCAATATGTAGACTGAAGGGGCCTCGGATCAAACCATGCACTGACCTTCAGATTCTGCTAAGAATCACAACCCCCCCCCCCCCATGTAACATCTAATAAAGTATTTTTTATCTAAAAGTAGGCTATAGGTACGCTCAGTGGCGCAGCAAGACACTATGGGGGCCCCAGGCAGAAGATACACCCAACACATTAAGCACAACCCCCCCCCCCCAAATGTCTGCCAAAAACCTAGAGAAAAGGACTGAAAGGATTATGTATAAATCTATGACAATAAAAAGGGGAAAAACAGAGTGGTAATGGTGCTGTCTTATTCTAAGAACCGATAATGTTAAGGCTGGGTCAAAAGTTCAGGACCTACAATGGCAGAGGCCAGATGGATTCAGTCTTTTAACAAAGTTTAATAAAGGAAAAAAGGAGCAACTAAAAAACAATCCACAAAATGAAGGTGGTCAAATCACAGCAACAGGACTTTAAAATATTCTCCAATGAACTTGCTCAGCCTTTTACTGTCAAGGACTTGCTTTTACATATGGTTACACATTCACACACAAAACATGTACATTTTCAGCAGCTATTATCTGGGCAAAGCCCTATGAGGCTATACAAAAGTAAGTGTGTTTTTGTGTGGTATATTTTGTCTGCTGGCTCTTTTTTTAAGGAGCATTTATTATTGATGTTGCTGGAGAGAAACATTTTGAAAAATGTGGTTATTTCAGATTCACTATTCAGCATAAATTAAGGGTTAAAGCAAGCGCTAGAATTCAGATTAATATAAGACAATTAATAGTCAGCGGAAGGCCATCACAAGCATGGTAATAACACACGTGTGGGAGTAATTATGTGTGTGTGCGTGTGTGTGTTTCACAGGGAAATAGAGACTGAGTGCATGAACATTTGGAGACTTTAATTAACCTGTTTAATTTCGCCTGTGGTGGTTTAACCACTCTATCTAGCCTAACGTCAGCCTGCAGTATTAATGGCTCAGTTAATTCCAAATATTAAGCATTAGCCTCGGTTTGATTAACTCTGCCAATTTCATATCTCATAATAGTGTCCCTTTTTGAGGGGATATCAGGGATATTCACACCCATAAACGTGTTCGTAGACGCTGTTGGTGAAACTTTAGCTGAGGGATCCGAACATTAATCTGCCTGACCTCCAATGATGAATGAATGTTCATTACACTTCTCAGCTGAGTCCCTGAAGGTCATATTCAGACTTTGAGTGAGGTATTCAAAGTCAGTTGTAGATCTGCTGCCTACTTTCTCCTCTCTTCTCTCATTCATACACACAGTCTGTCTATTTTGCTCTCGTTTCCTCTTACTCACTCGCTGCCTCTCTGTTGTTTTTGTCAGTGATGACGCCTCTCTTGAGTGCCCGCCAGGCATGTTGCCGTGGCGACTGGAGTAAAGGGGCGGATGAAAGAGCAGGTACCATCACTTTTTTTTTCTCCAACCAACTCTCCCCCTCTCTGTCCCACCACCTCTCTGTGCAGCTCCGGTGGCTCACTCACCTCCATCCACTCAAACATTTGTCATCTATTTGTCGCCTCGCACTCAGAGCGGAAAGGTGCTGCATATAAGAAGCAGATTCTTCAATTTCTTCATAAACTGATGATCTCTCTTTTCCTGTTGCATTCACCATCAACACAGTGCCAATGAAAGTGAGATGAAAATCTGGAGAGTGACATTTAATATGTTTCCTGGACCCGTCTCAAGCAGCAGAGGCACAGATGCATATTTATGAGCTGCTTTGTGTGTACAAGTGTGTATCCTGAATAGAGGCTTCCCAGTGTCATAAGTTACTGAGCGCAGTTGTTCTTTCGACTTTGTACAATGTGATGCACTGTTTATGTATGCTTATTATACTTCTGCAGCAGCACGGCTTGTATTTTGCAGTAGGCGTCAGTGCACAATACAGTACAGGTAACCATGGCTTGTTACCTTGACTCTGACTCTCTGATTAATTCATGAACAGCAGCTACTGTATAGCATTATTGATTATTTAGATAATTTGTTATCATCAATCAGCCTCAACACTTTCATATATTCGTGTCGACTTCATATTGATTTCCTAACTGGCTTTACTCCTGGCGTGAGCAATATTCCAGGGGAAAATGTGCTGGTCTCTATCTCACTGGGATTTCTTTATTCTTCCCCCTGGCCCCTATCTGTGCAATCTCTAATTTCCTATACCCATCTGTTCCTCCTTTTCCTGATGTTTCATTTAAGTGTGATCTCATCTTTAATGTTAATGGAATAAAACAAGGTAGTCTTGACTGAGTTTAATGTCCGGTTAGGGTGTCAGTAAACAGCGATGTATTTGATTAATCAGGTGATCTACTGAAAAGTAAATGTGACAAAAATAAAAACAGCATTTATAACTTCAAGACACACACAAATAAACACCACTGTAAAGAGAAAGAGTGTATACAATGTATTTTTGAACTGTTATGACACCCTAACCAACTTCCCTAATCCTCCTTTCTCTACTTTTTCATTGGGTGTGAATCATTTTAGCATTTTGCAGTCCCTTTACTCCACTATGCCCATACAGGTGATTAAGTAGGGAATGAACAAAAAGCATAAGGGACAAAAAAGTTAGAAAGTGGATGAAAGAAAAGACAAAATAGATAGAGCCTGGGGGCACGGATAGATGGAGGATGGAGGAAGGAAGAAATTACAGCACAGGAATCAAGGGAGGGGTAGAGAAGGTTAAAGAAGACTGAAGTATAAACTGAGAAACTTTGAAGTGCAGGAAGGAAAGATGGAGGAGGAGGCACGGAGGCAGTGGCTAAATTGAAGGAAGGCCATCAGTGTTTTTGGTAATGCATGGTGCTGAGGAGAGTCCTGGCCTATGAGCTCCAGGTGGGTCTCCATCATTCTGCAGCCTCAAGTGTGATGCTTAATCCGCCTTGCTTCAGTAAGCACCCAGCTGTGCAAATGGCTAATGTGATTGTGAAGATATAAGCCCAGGATAATGGCATCTGCCAAGCAATCAAGAACAATGTTCCTCAGCATCGGGCTGTGATGGAAAGGGAGCGCTGGGAAATGGATGCTAGGATGAGGGCTGAGCCTTTGGGGAAGCGAGTGATGTGTTGGTAAACGGTCGTAAAGGACGGAAGGCGGCAAGAGCGAAGAGATAAACTGAGGACAATCTGTTTAGAGGAACAGTAAGGACTGGAATTAGAAGGAAATTGACAAATTCTCAGCAAAATAAATATGGTCATCATATGAAGGTTTGGAAAACAAGCCGATAATAAAAAACAATGCAGTGTGTGTGGCCTGCAAAGCCATATATAATAATAAAGTATGAAAAATTCACAGATTCTACTCATATACTGACAAATACAAGACCGCAATTGGCCAGTTGTTTGGAGGTTGAGAAAGAAATTGTCTCTTAAACTTCTTCATCACTTGTATCATCCTGTATCAACAGGGTACTATGATGGCAGATGTTCAATACAGCTATGTTTTGTCTCCAAAAAAAGTATTTTGATCAATTAAAGTGAATTGTGCGCTCAGTACTAGTGAAACTATACCCCTACAAGTATGAAGTATTTACTGTGTACTTTTCCAATAATCCTCTGTCAATGTCTCCCTCCTGAGAACAAGAATGCATGTTTCTCTGCTATTTTGAATAAGCGTTAAAAAACCTTTCTTCATGAGACTGATATTGTTGGACAGAGTATTTTAAGAGGATATGGTGGACATGATATCAGCAATACTTCCAGTCAGTACTCCGGCAGCAGCATTTTACACCTTGGAAAATCTTTAGAGTCTGGCCTGGATAGCTGGTCACAACTATCCTTCAGCACACTGACACACTCTGTCACTCTTGTTGGCCTCTTATGATGCTGCTGTCTTTTAATATATGATTATTTCTCAGCCGCTAGTTCGTTCCTCGCAGATTCTTCAGTCAGCCTCATCCTTCCATCAGTCCCAGTCAATGCCTCAGCCTCCAGCACACTTCCAGTGTCTGACTCCATATGATATTGTCCTGATGCTGTAAGGGTGATGCCCCATGATCACAAAATGACCCCTCTAGAGTCTGTGTGCCAAGGACCTCAAATGATGTATGTCATTAACGTTACATCACCCATTATAACAATTTGCTTTCCTTTTTTCTCTTCTCTTAACTGAATAACCCTGTCTTTAAGTATAATACAATGTAAAGTCCTTTTCCTGCACCATTTTAAGGCTTCAAAGCAGGCATTTTGACTGTATGTGTTTGGAGAAATGAGACAATAAATGGCCCAGAATTGCACTTCATAAACTCTGAATCTTGTGGTGCTTGAAGAAATACACACTGGCTAATATAAGCCGGCCAGGTTATATGCCTTTTTTGGAGACCTTTTTTGCTATATTTATTAAAATGTCACTAGTTATTTAAAGTTACCATGTCATGCTTTTCCGGTTATTACCCGTCCTCTTGTGTGTTATGAAGTTTGTTATGCATGTAAACGGTCTGCAAACCACAAACCCTCAAAGTACACCCTGTAGCGAGTAAAACTCTAACCGCTAGATTCCACCGGGTCCGTCTGCGTCGCGTCACGGCTGCGCCGCGGTTTTGGTCCGGCCTCCTCCGCCGTCACACCCTACCGGGCGCGTTTCAGAAGCATTTCAGAAGCGTTTCAGAAGCGGAGCGTCTTGCCTGCCGGCTCTGAGTTTTTGTTGATTTGGGCATATTTCCTGGACAGGCTACTACGTACAGACAAAGTTAATAATAATTGTAATATCCCAGTTATAAACGACATGAATCAAAGATGTGTTGCTGTATTTTAGTAGTAAAAAAATGCATTCATCATCATAATTATTCTATATATATAATTTATAGTGGAGCCTCGAAGATGGGGGTGCTGCAGCGCCCTCAGCATCCCCCCCTTCCCGCGTCCATTCGCGATGTCTCGTTGTCTCGCAGACCCCACGCAGCAAGCAGGAACTGAACCCAGCTCACACTGTCCGCTCCTCGCAGCAGCGAGCCGAACAACGTCCCGCCAACACGGCACCCAGACCCCACGCAACATTGTCATCTGTTTGTCCTTACTGGTGTCATGTTCTGGTTGCTACTGCCATTGTAACACGTAATCACTGATGTTCCGCTGTAACGGTGGTAGACCATAGTGGTAGACTCATCGGAACAGAGTGGGCGAGCTGACCAATCAGAGCACAGTGGGCTCACAGGGAGGGGGGGGGGGGATTGCAGGAGCTCCAACAAGTCGTTTAGGACAGAGAGTGAATACACATACTATACAGAGATGCTCTATGAGAAACCAATGTGAGTTTGGAAAATTGCACAATATACATCTATTCTAATGGAATTATGATCAGTAGAAATGGCCATGACATGGGACCTTTAAACAAACCACTATCTGACTGAGGATTATACAAGCAACCATAAAACACCCTTTAGAGTCATTGAAGCCCATGAAGAATGTATCCTTAATCTTTTCAACTGCTGTATTAATGAAGTTGCCACGTGTTTTCAAATTTAAGTTAGGGCACTATCTGTGCAGAACATTACAAATATTCTTCATTTTCAGTATTTTTTTTTTTTTTTAAATTCAGAAAGACTGCATCAATGATATGTTATATATAATATCAATATTTGTATTAACTAACCAAAGTCAATTTAAATAGCGGGCAAAAATTGGTTAATTGCCATGCATGTGGTGTTTGATATAGTTTACGTTCAATTTCAACTATTTTAGGCAGAAAAATGTATATTGACTAAACCTTTTTTAATAATTTACTATCATTTAGAAAGGTTTTTGTGAGAAATCATTTCAAAAGTAAACTTTTTTTTCATTTTATATTTAAATTTGAAATGTTTGCACAACATTATTAATTTATGCATTTTTATCAATTTTTTTTAATTATGAATCCATTTATTTTAATGTATTTCCTTGAGGCTGGGGAAGATATATCAGCATGTAGTTCAACATGCAAATGTTCTAATGCAAGTCAGTATAAGTATAACATGGAAAAGGAAATAAAATACGCTTCATAGGAGGATGTGGATTTATTTTCTCTCACCTTGTAATTATACAATCAAACAATCTATAATTTAGCTCTGGCCTTCACTCACAAAAAAACATTTTGTTGAATTGGACACATTTTTCGAAACTCTATTGACTGACATGCAATGACTGGGACTGATGGAAGAATCTGCGAGGAATGAATAGGAGCAGAGAAATAATCAGATTTTAAAAGACAGTAAGAAGCCAACAAGAGTGATAGAGTGTGTCAGTGTGCTGAAGGATAGTTGTGACCAGCTATCCAGGCCAGACTCTAAAGACGTTCCAAGGTGTAAAATGCTGCTGCCGGAGTACTGACTGGAAGTATTTCTGATATCATGTCCGCCATATCCTCTTAAAATACTCTGTCCAACAATATCAGTCTCATGAAGAAAGGTTTTTTAACGCTTATTCAAAATAGCAGAGAAACATGCATTCTTGTTCTCAGGAGGAGACATTGACAGAGGAGTACTGGAAAAGTACACAGTAATTACTTCATACTTGTGGGGGTAATTTCACTGAGTCCAACAGGATTAATCTCATGAGGAACTAATGGCAACACAAAATAATTCTCATCAAATTTAGCAGAAGTGGCTTGATTTTGTTCTCAGCAGGGGACTTTGAGTATTTCTCAAAAAATACAAAGTAAAAGTACTTGTATGTATTTTAAGTAGTAGGCTAACTAATATAAAGTCAAACCGTATCAATTTCATTAAGAACTAATGGTACAATTATATTTGTATCATTCATCAAAGATAGCAGAAAAACATGCATTATACTCACAAAGTACACAGTAAAAGTATTTCATTTTATTTCTGGTAGAAGTCAAACTAGTACCGAATCCAACAGTATCAGTTTCCTTAAGAACTTGTGGTATAAAATATTTGTATCACTCGTCAAATATAGCAGGAATAATGAAGAGCAGCTGATTTGACCGCAGTGCAGAATCGCTGTATAGTTTGAATTTTCTGGGCTCAATATGTGTCTTGACCGTTTTCATTGTGATTGAAAGTGTGATTTTAGCAAACTAGTGCTTTTGTTTTGAAATCACTTCCGTGAGTTTCGCCTCGCTCCAAGGACCATTTTGACCATTTAGTAAGGTAAAAAGCAAAAACGCCTCTCAGACGCTCTTCCGTTTACTTGTTTAATAAAGAAAAACAATTGGACGGTAGATAGACGGATTGAGTAATGGAAAGTTACAGAAATTCAAGCAATTGCCTTAAACATGCACTTGTGGGATAAGTGCCGCGGCTGCTAGCCCAAAAAACTGACTTCACACTTAGCCACGTCTGAAACCTTTGTAATAAGCTGCGATTCACAATGTACACTTTGAGAATATTAGCTTCTGCTTTGAAACATCAACATGATGGTTGAAAACCATGCCCGCCTATCTGTTTAATTATTCGGTGTTTGAAGATCCTAACCTTTACAATGATAATCACATTGCATGGTCTAAATCAAAACAGGAGGCACATTACAAATGTTTTTCTCAGACAGTACAGCCAAAACCAGATTTTAAAACAGAAGCTGAATTGACTAACCGTTAGACCTCATGCTTTTAGTTACGTGCTCAGCATGTGTAATCCTATCTCATTTAATATAATTTGCAAGACTAGATAATACAGTTTGTCTTTGCTATGCTTAGTGAGTGTTGTAGGCCCACTCATGTAGCAAATATACCATGATATGTATTGTTAGTTGGGTTGCAAGTTCACTTCAAGCCTCAAGTCTGAACCAAACCTAAACAAAGCTTTAATAATAGTAAATTAAAGCCATCTTATTTTTGTAGGTTACCTAAAATTCCAACAAAAGAAAGAAATTCAATGAAAGCAGATTCAGTACCCTTAAGGTCACCTAATGCGCATGATGGTCTTAACTGAAAAGATGAGAGGCAGAGAGAGGGATAAGATAGGTGCAGAGTTGTCGAATGATTGAATATTATGTTGTGATAGTCAGGAGGTGGTAGGGCACGAGAAACGCCAAGAATAGATGCACTTTCAATGGCATGAAATATTGAGGAGAGTAGAGAGAAAACAAGAGCAGAGCAGCATGTGTTTGATAAGCAAACACAAAGAGGAGAACATTATTAGCATGACTGGAAGAGGCATATGTTCCACTGCACCTTCAGGAAGCTGAACAGTGCACTTGTGTTTTCAATTCAACTCGTCCAAAAAAGGCTCAGAATAGTTATTTTACTATAAAAGATGTAGTAGCAATGGAAGCATTGACACTTTCAAAATGGGATAAGGCTTTACTAACAGAGCTCAAGCCGAGCAATGTTTTGATTTTATTTACTATATTAAAACATCTGGTACGATTAACATTCATATTAAGCAAACAAAGTTTTGCAGACTTGAGTGAAAGACACCGAAACGTAAAGGATGATGAAACATTTGATCTTTTCATTCACACTAGCGAATCAGCGATAATCTTATTTGATCTGTAGTAGAGAATATGCCTGCCATCTTCTATCAATAAACTACAGCTTGCCTAATCAATATGGGTTCATCAAATAAAGGCTAAAGAATATGCATACTGTATATTGATCTGACTGATATTGTTGCTGTGAAAGCTTGTAATAGATCAATACATTGATGGATCCAAATGAAGATAAAATCCCTCTACTTCTAATGATTGATTTCAGATCAATAGGAGCAATGGAAGATATGTTTGTCTCTTGTTCACTTTATCTGTAAAAAATGGGTGATGCAAGTACAAGTATTGACAAAGTTGATAACAAGCCGAGAGCAACAAGTTATGAAAGAGCACTGAGAATATCTCTTAACAATATATTTTATGGGATAAAAAGACCTCTGAAGCTCAGAGGACTGGTTTGGTACGACAAACCACATGAGTCAATAACTAGACTCCAATCAGCAGACCTGACCACAGGACGAGCATCGATTGAAGAATGTATTCATGATGTATTCTTTCTCTTCCAATCCCTTTATCCTCCTGTCTGTAGGTAAGTAATAGTTGTATCCCTGAGTTCCTTTAATAACCCCAAATTGGCTGAGAAGAGAGTATCATTAGTAAAGAGTTTCCATTACATTACATGTCACTTGTTAGACGCTTTTATCCAAAGCGTCTTACATACTCAATACTGTGGACAATCCCCACAGGAGCAATTTGGGGTGAAGTATCTTGCCCAGGGACACAACGACATGCTGACTGCAGTGGTGTTGTTTGAACCTGTTACCCCCTGATCCCAACACCAAGGCTCTATCCACTGCGCCACACGCCTCCGTATCCCTGTCACTGGGCCTAATTCACAAACATGTGCATACAAATATGTATTACACATACTGTACGTTACACAATTACACAATGTTGTTATTTTCTCTTTTAGTGGATCGGAATCATACAAAAATTGATAGGCGAGTGCAAACTGTTAGGAATCAGCATGCTGCCCCACCCCCATTTATATACTGGATATATATATATAGAAATAGGTGTGTCTGAATGTGTATCGGGTAAAAAGATTTGTCTAGGAGAGAAGAAAAAACGCCAAATAATTTGGGAGCAGCTGATCCTAACATGCCAAGTCAATAAAAACAGTAAAAACAAAACCGTTACTTTTTTTTTAAAGTGGAAATTCTCATACAACCCATTGTAAGCTAGGACATGGACAGAGTTGAATATTTAAATTACCACAATTATTAATGAGGATGAAAGAGAATTAATTGTATAGTTTATTAACACTTTCCCCAATGCATTTCTACACTTTTAAATAATATTGTCTAATAAAACCTTCTTTAAAGAATACATTTTCAATGGTATTCATTTGGTCAAAAGCTGTGTTTACATTTTCTAAGACGGTTGTGCCTCATAATTTGTGTGTATCAATGGTTTAACACAGTTCTTATTTGGTGCTTATACTACAACAACTTCAGTTCAGAAAATATTTGTATCGTTTAAGCACATTTTTGTGTGTATGGTATACAGTTTTTTAGTGAGGCCCATTGTGTCTCTTCCTCAATGGCAAAAACAAATCACTTTGCATCTCGTCCCTTTGCTTTCCCACCGCCCTAATGAGAAGCTTTGGAGCTGGAGCTGCAGACACAACTGACTGGCAGAGAGAATCACAGTCAAATGGCAGAGTTAGCCACTGCCATCACAGCCTCAGGGGCTGGCCTGCATGTATACTCTATACTGCTCAAGGAGAACAGTTATTATTAGCATGAAACCGACTCGCAATATGTCATAATAGCTTGTACAGTACATGCGTCTGAACTCAGATCAATGTTGGACCACTCAGCCTTGTGATCGCTTGTCTCTATTTAGAAACTTCGCTCTGTGTTGTCAAACAATGCTAATCCTTTCACACTGCCTGCCCTCATTTATCCATCTATCCTTCATCCAAAAATACACATCCAAACTAAACCTGCGGCGTCTTCACATCGACGGCTATTTTTTGCCTCCTCTGTAAATGTTAGGTCGAAAGTTCACTTTGAAATAATGGAGCATGTAACCTTTTTCTCCGCAAGCAGAAGATATTGCTCCTAAGGAATTGGAGCATTTTGGATGAGAGGGTGTTCAGGACGAGGGGGGGGGGGCAGAAAAAGCCCTGAGGGAGAAGGAGAAATGTCACAATCACTACTGGAGCCAGGCCTGGTGTGGACATCAACCTTTCAATGCGTGTGCTTATTGCAGTGGGGAAAAAAGCACTGTGGCTGGATTATGGATTGATATATTGGGGACTGGGCTCACAGATGAGAAGGAAGACACACTGATTATGGAGGATGATGACACATTGGTTCAATATTAATCTATATATTCTTATATACTGTCAGGTGGAGCACAGAAAGCAGTCCTGATCGTCTGCATGCAACAAGTGACAGTAGCTCTGCCCTATTTCACACAATTATTATAACAGCATCCTGTAATACTGCACTGCCCTACTTTTAAATGTAACCTGCACATACATCTCAGTTGTATACCAAGATTAAAGGGAAAATCCAACTTATTACTTGTCACATCTGTTAAGAAATGCGGAAAATGCTTCTCTTGCAAAACCACGGAATGCTGGGAAAGCAGCCAAGACTCCAAGTAAAATTATTAAACTTATATCTTTATGGAAATCTTACACTGGCCTCTGAGTCCAATAAGCACAGAAAGTATCCCAATATATTAGCTTCTGTAGCCAACTGCAGATAGAGATCTCCTTCCCAGAAATGAAGAAAAAAGTAGTAATAAAAACATTAAAACATTAATATTCTTTGACAAACTAATCTCAACTACAAAGAGTCCAAAAGGATATTCAATTTAATTTCAACCCAGGTCTATGTAAAAATCATTCTGATAAGCCTGTGAATGGTGTGTGGTTCTCTCCTGAAATCAGATCAATCAATGATTCAAGTGTTGGTCCACTGTGTGAAAAATGAAACCCTGTCTAACTGTTCAAACGGACGTTACTCCCACGCGACATGTGGCAGAATGCCCAGCAGGCCTGTACTTGATGCTCAGGATTTCAATCATGAGTCCAACGCACGCTCAGGTCGGTCATCCCTTTGGCTTTGGACCAATCCCAGATACTGATGCCCAGGAAAGCCGTCGCGAGGTCACTATGTCAGGCCCAACCATCTCGCTCAACCCTCCGCCTGCCGGGCTGAAGGAGAGAACTGACCTAATTAGCTGTTTGAATAATTGCAGGACTGTCTGGCATGTGGCTGAAGTAGTATCTACTTTAACACACTCACACACACACACACACACACACACACGCTCAAACTGAGTGATAGTCAGGACACAGTGAATGGCTGTGGCTCAAATAAAACATATAGTTGCTGCCATTCATTGCCTTAGACATATCAGGGTTGTAGGCAACAGTAGACAAGCCATGCATTCATACCTTACTTAACCTACTTAGCCTTAATTACAGCAATGTATGTGCCTGTAAAGGATTTCTTCATTTTATAACAAAATGTAGCCCAGTTTTATTAGACGGCCATTCATCTTTTCTCTTTTGTGCTGCAATCAGCTGCTGTACTATACTTCAACTTTATGGGAAACAAAATGGAAAGTAAAAGCCACAATTCTCTGCTTTGTGAAATCTATTTAAACTTTTATAACCCAACAATAAATCTTTGTTTTGCTCACATATTGGGACTGCTAAATATCAAGCAAATCTACACAGGGCTGACCCAACACCCAGCAAGGCAGCTTTTCCTGGCTTGGTATGTTTTATTATATTTTACACTATCATACATTTCCATTTTGAATGATGATTTAAATAATTAGCTAGCAAGTTTTTCTAAGTTGAATTAGCCAGCTGTTGTACACCACACTTTCACATCACCACCCATAGCCACATCAGATGTATGTTATGCTAAATTATTCCTAAAGCCTTTATCATTACCAATTTAGAAGTTTAGCAGTGCTTGGAGACTAAAACAGCATCGACCAATCGATCGATCAATCAATTATTAATTAGGTTAATCTAGCAGGAGCAACTGCAACAGGATGCTCCTGCCATGTTGATAGTGAACGTCACTATGAGCCACAAGGGGATCAGCTGATGCTCAGAGAGCTATTTGAGCAAGCCACACAGTCCGCTCTGCTGTAAGCACTTGTACAAAGGCCAAGTGCAATGCCTTTGAGGAGTATAGTTAGTCAGTAGTCCTGTGAGGAAGAGTTAATGAACCAAGCAATCAGTGTTACTCACTCATAGCCCAGTGAAAGTTACACAAGCCTGACCAGGGACTTTGTGTGGAGCTCCATCTGTGTGTAAGATACTCTGAAATACTGTATGATGGCCATATTGGTGGACTTATTCATCCTTGTTTATTTTTCTGTGCTCTCTTATGAGCCAGTATTTTTTTTTAAAAGCAATACTTGTTCATCAACTTCAGGTGTTCTATTTTCGTCGCTAACACGCTGCCAGGTCGAGTTTTTCATAACGGCATGATGTCTTTCCAAATGTTAATTAAACTTCTGAAAAACTGCACTTAAGCTGCAAAAAAAAAGAAAGATAAAGAGAGGAAGTAAATTAGAAGGATTTAAAAACCCAGAGGTTCGAAAAAGAAACCCGTTTAGTTACCTTAATGTTGAAATGTGCTTAATGAGAGAAAGAAAGATGGAAAAGGTAATAGCGCTCTCTCGATTTGAGGGTGCTCATTATTTGTGATGATGTGAATCGCATCGAAGCTGCTTATTATGATCATCAGTGCTCGATAGTGGAGGTGTTCCACTCCTGGGCTGAGGGCACAGCCGCTGTGTGCTATTGATTTGGCTGTTAAGAGGTGCTTGTGTTACAAAGGGTATGCATCTCAGTCTTCCATTAAGATAATTATGCTTTCTATCGTCTTTTGCACACCTCTATGGCCCGCGGAATGAATAAAATCGCAAATAATTAAAATGCGCTTTATGTGTTTTTTACAGAGCTCAACAAACTAAGCCGCTACGTGCCATGTGCAAGGTTCACAGGTGCTACAAGGAGAGACACATCTTTTTCTAAAAGGAGAAATATGACTGACTATCATAAACTGCAGGCTATTGACATTTAATAAGAGTTCCGTTAGAGTTTAAATGAACCTTTCAGGGGTTCAATTTTAAAAGACCATTACTGCTTTGTTTGGTTCAGGAACTTAATTGAGTGTTTTAAGTTAGAAGCCTAGAAGTTTTTTCAGCCATAAAAAAAACAGACCATATAATAAATGGATGCAGTTTCATATTACACAGAGCTTTAACCCCAGAACCTGACGCAGTGCCCTCCGTACACACACTGCTTGTGGTCGTCTCCCACCCTTTTATTCAACACGCCGAGGGCCTTCTCGGAGGACCCGTTTTGTAGAGAACCATTTGGTATTAGCATTTTCAAAAGGGCAATCGAGTCAGAGTGTCAGAAAACATCGAAAGGTCACCAGGTTTCCTGCCGCTTAAAACCTCCACACTCTATCAAGTTCTTGCCTTGCTGCCATGGACCGGCTCATGCCAAATTGAGAGATTGCCCATTTTTCTCCCTGCTGACATTAAGAGGGTCATTTAGCACTCCGGCTCTGAAAATCATGATTGGGAAGAACAAGGCCTTTCCCCCAAAAAAAACTGTTGCAGACAGTAAGGTGGTAGCAAAAGACCTCAGACCCCCGGACGTTTCGGGGCCTGGCTGTGACATGACTGGCACTGAACCTCTGGGGTTAAAGCGGCATGCTGGGTAGGAAAAGGGCTAAGAGCAACGGAGGAGTGGTGGATGTGTGGGAATTCTCCATGAACTTCTTTCTGGCTTCCAGTGAACCTGGCGGTGCGTGCCTGGTGCGTGCTGTGTGGCAAAGCAAGCAAGGGACCCTACGGAGGCTGGTTCCAGCGGTGGGGGAGATGTGCTTACACGGTTGAGTTCGCTAAGCCTGCAGATCCAGAGGGGACGGGGGGGCATGGGGAGGAGAGGCAGAGCTCAAGGGAGCAGCGTGAGTCTTGGCTGTGGATGAAAGTGCCGCCGATATCTCCGAGCACCCTGGGGTTGACCTTGGCAGCCCGCACTCACTGCCAACCCATCTGCCTTCTATAGAGACGTAAGGGCAGTGAGAAGTTACCTTAACACCAGTTATTATTATTGCATGCACTAAACTGACACATATGTTTTCAGAGCATACAGGGAAACTAGAAAATATA
This sequence comes from Gymnodraco acuticeps, assembly GCF_902827175.1. Classification (NCBI taxonomy): domain Eukaryota; kingdom Metazoa; phylum Chordata; class Actinopteri; order Perciformes; family Bathydraconidae; genus Gymnodraco; species Gymnodraco acuticeps. Next base: position 1,362,890 of record NW_022989947.1, on the reverse strand, counting down.
ATATATATGCTGATATTTTGACATTTGCATCGACCCATTTCTCCATTCTCTATGTCTATACTAATGTAGCCTATACTGTGCGCAAGCTCAGAGCGACTTTATATTATATTTGATTAAATTAGATTCAACTTTCAACAATAAATCAACAGAGAGTATGTACAACATGAATGTATATAAATATGATACTGTACTGTACAGTACATATCATTTAGACAATAACTAAGGAGGTTTCTATGATAAAAACTACACTCAGTGTGTATGTCAACGGTTCTTCACGAAAATATAGGACAACTTTGCACAAACAAAAGAGGGACCTTTAACAGAAATACTCATATGTTATATTGTTGTGGCCTGTATTAAAATACCTGTCAATCAAACTGACAGAGCTTTGGATCTCTCTTGGGCTGGTGTTTACATTTGGAGAGCAGATTTCTAAATATCCATTCACACTGAAAAGTGTCTCTGTTTGGTTATGTAAACTTACACCGACGTAAAGCACACATAATTACATTTCGAAGACATTTATTTTGCGTCTTGAAATAAACCAGTCCCTTTTCATTGACTAATACCTTTTGTCTCCCACCACCTGGGGTCTCAGAGGCTGGTGATGTCTTCCTGTGGATGACAGGCTCTACTCTAATGTGAAGTGACACCCTTGGGGTTTGCATGGACTCTCTTTCAAACCCAAATCTCCTGATTAGAATTAAGAGTCTGAATCTCAGTCTTCTTGCTTTTTCTTGTTTTCCTCCCTCCTCTCACCCGGCCCTTCATTGGCTCTATGGGTCTGTAAACGACATCTGAATATGTCTCTCCACCTGCTCCTCTCATCAGCAGCATGTTATCAACGCCTGAACACTCTTTCTCGCTCATTGCCCCCTTTCTCTCCCTTCTCCTCTGTCTCTCATCACCTGTCCTCGACCAGTCCCTCTCCCTTCCTCGTCCTCTCCATTTTCTCCCCTTTATTCCCCTCGTCCTTTCTACCTGAGCGACATGTTGTGAGCGGGTAAATAAATCACTAAGCAGCTCTGGAGGAGATAACGAGGCAAAGGGGGATTCTGTGCACTCTGCAGATGTGTGCAGATGCTTTGCCTGGAGCCACATGGAAGAGGACCATGCAACTTGATATATATACACACCAGATATCTGCGACGCTCCTAGAAAAACACAAGGACTTTCATCAGATCCTCCGAATAAACAATGCTTTGAATGCATGAGGTGTAATATTTTGTCTGCCGGCCTGTATTAGATCGAGAATCATTTGGAGGGGCCATGAACTGGGAAGAGAAACAGAGTGATATATTTGCAAATATTCAGCCTTTTCTTCTATGCCCTCCGAATGTACCACTCTCCTAAAAATTATTCATCGCCTCCCTACAGGAGTCCAAGTCAGCCAAGAGGGAGGTTAAGAGACGGTGAAAATACGCCCTAGGTTACATTTCTGTCTGGGTGATTTTCCATGCAGCAGACACAGAGTGACTCAACAACACGCAAAAGCCCAATTACATTTCTGTAAAAGAAGAAAGAGACAAAATTGTGACATTAGGGTAATGAAGGGAAAACTTTGCTAATGAGAAAGAGAGACATCGAAGAAGCGACAGAGAGGAGAGTTTACTTCTGTTCTGGTTTAGTGAGTCAAAGGAGCATAGTTCAAGAACAGTGAAAGACTCCGAAGAGGACATTTAACATGCAATTAAATCCCCTCTTTGGAAAAATTACTATTCTAGCCCTGAGAGAAAGAAAGCTAGCTTTTCATCATTTAGAGGAAAGTGTGGAGACGACGTGGGGGACATGATGTGTGGGGAGGTACGGCAGCCATCAGAGAGATATCCTCTTACCAAATGACACTAATAAGCAACGGAGAGCTGAGGAACACAGGGACAGATAGATCGATTTTCAGACCACAGACCAAGTGTTGGAAGAGAAGAGAGATAAACGAGTGAGGAAGTATTATCACAGCATATTATACAACACACAGCTTGCTCTGATTGCATTATACTTTTATAATTAATGTTGGGGAGGGTCTCCAATATGAAAAGGATGTAATTATTGCAGAAAAATTGCCAGGGTGTGTGTGTTTGCATGCGTGTAGCTTAGACATGTGTGTATGCATGTGTATGTGCGTGCATGTAGAAGTTTATGACATTGAGGAGTTTTCTTCCTGCTGATTAGGCAGGTGAAGTGCTACAGTATATTAGGATTTGCTCGGCTAAATGCTTCATGGCACCTAGACAATGGCTTATTTATTAACACTCCTGCCAACCACTGGCAAAGCAAATGGAAGCTCAATTAAGGCGAATAAATTAGGATTAACATAGAAATGCAGCGCATTTTAATTTGAATTAAATGTGTTTATTATTTATTTCCAGAGTCGTTGCAAGGAAGCAGGCAGGAGGAATCAGACGCCTCGCTGCTTCCTTACAGGATGATACACACTGAAGGAGAGTTACCCAGGTAGGGGTCTTTGTAATCAAAGTGGCTGCTAGATGACACACATTGACTCACACACTTTATGACAAAATAATGTCTTTGTCATTAGCACGGATAGAAATCCACAGAAAATGCTGGTCCCACAGCCCGATTCAAAACGCATTTATGATCCCTGCAATGCGACAGAGGGAGCCGAATCAACACAGTCCTTCCATTTCATTCTTTTAAAGTTACGCTTGGCGGGGTTTTATGAGCTCCTACACAAATCATATTAGATGAGTTGCCACCAAGTCATTTCTTATATATTACTGCACCTCATCAAATCCCCAGAAGGAGAGAAGGCAATAAATACAGTGAGGGCCCCACACAGAGAGCCACACCGCTAAATGGCAGAGAGACAGCGGAGGGGTGACACGTGTCGTGTCATCGATGTCATGGCAGCGCGTCCCGCTGTCTCGTACGGTATAATACAACCAGCCGGGGTGTTGAGACAAGCTTTTTCTGCCATGGCTTCTTGGATGGGTGGAGTAGGAATGGAGTTTAAATGACAAGACATAAAAAAACGGGAACATAATGACAATGGCCAATCATAATTGGTTTAAAATCAGATTAAGATTGTTTGCAGTGCTGCTACAATAGTGTTTGCTATGTTTTAATGTTTACACTTGGCAAAACTCATTAGGTTTGATGACAGCCCAGAGTCGGCCCTGTTTAATGACAGCCGGTTTTCTTTTCTTTTTTATACATTCACCCTTTTGATGCTTGATACAATGTAGAAAAATCAGCTTCACTACACTTTTTCAACGAATAGAACAGAAGGCAAACAATATATCTTGTGTTTGATCTAGACAAAGAGAAAGAATTCCCATTTTTCCAGTAATTATGTTTCAGAATCACAATACCTTTATTCGTCCCACAGGGGGCAAATTTACATGTACCTGTTTCCGCAACCAAACTGCTCCTCTAAAACAAAAACAAATGAGGAGGAGATTAAAGGTAAATGTGTAGCAAGTTCACTGAGAATCAGAAAAATCCAATCTATAATAAGGAATGAAGAGAGGCTCGTAGGAAAGCAAATATGTTCTCCTTTTTAGTTTCCACAAATAAACACGAGAGCAGCACTGAAACAGGCTTGGAATATATAGCATGAAAGGTAATTTACCGTGTTTTATCAAAAAACAATTCTTGAAATATAATAAAAATCTAAGCCTACATTGCCGTAAAAATACATTTTAATGGATGGATTTGAATTGTTCTTGAAACTCATTTCCCCATTGTTTCCCTTTTGATGATAATACTTTGCTTTACCTTCCACAAACATCAAACCCAGATTAATTCACTGTATTTCCAGAATAAAAGTAATACTGAACAGATAGGAATCAGAAGGAAGCAACAAATATAATCTGATATTTTACTGAAATGACCAAAGCATAGTCCATCATTATCACTGAAGAGTATCTGTCAATCACAAACGTATAGTGAAGGATGCATCACTACAAGACTAGTAAATTGAACAAGCACTTAGAAAAAAAAAATCAAACCGGAGCTAAGTGTTGCGCTTGGAGCCAGTGGAGGTAGGTTGGTTATTACATAATTGTATAAGCGTAACCCTTTGTTGTGCATTAGCTTCCCTCCACACCTGAACCCGGTGGGAGTAAAACTGTAGCCTCAGCAGCACTTTGCTTTGAGTGGTCTAAATACGCCTATACATCCATTGTCTTCTTGGGTAGATACGAGCATGAATCAGCTCTCCATTAGACTTTCATGAGGGAGCAGAAAGACAACCCACAGCTTTTATTTCCTTTACATTACCTCTCTGGTCACAAGGGTAGGGTGCTTTGCAGACAAGGATGTATGGCACATACCCCTACACCAATGCATTATCATAAAGAAGAGCTCTACATTTACTCATCATGGGAGGAGAGGAGCTTAGGTATTGTAAACACCGAGATTGGGAATCTGCTGGACTGGAGCCCATTTGCGTATCGAGGTAAATTAGGTATTATTTCTCTGGAATGAGACCCACATAGCGAGTCACGTTGACGGCGGCTGGAGACGAAATTAACAAAATAATGAGGTTTCGACAATGAAAAAGGAGAACAAAGGGCAAAAGGAACCTGATGGAGGGGACAGATGAAGGAGAGAGCAGTGAGACGGACAGAAAGACAGAAACACAGTAAGACAGGAAAAGGGAAGAAATAAAATAGAAAGATGCCATTTTAGAGGGGAATGGAGGATAGGTTTGGAACATGAGGATGTGCACACAGCGAGGGCACAAAGGGAGTCATAAACTGCATTTATAAACACGTCTCTATAGTAACCAACTGGTAATTTCACAAGCGGGAGCGCGGGGGAGGAGGAGGGGGGACAAACTGGGCCACCATTTACCAGCATCAATGGAATCAGGTTGTTACAGTAGAGAGAGACCAAGAAGGGAGAACACTGGGCATTGGAGATTAAAACATATTAAAAAAAAAAGACACAAAGGTTGTTAGGAATAAAAGAGAAAGAAAAGAAGAAAGAGGGGGGCAAAAAAGAAAAGCAAAGGATGCTCACACTCATCGCTTTTCCTTTAAACACAAGCAGAAAACAGGTCGTGCTCCCTTGGGCTCTATAATGCTGTGATTGGTCTGTAGTTCTACCTGCTGGGGGAGTGATTCCATCCTTTTCCTTTTAACTGTGAGCCTTGCTGTGTAAAATCACCAGCAGTTACAGCCCACCTTTACTACAGTAGGTAGGTGATAATGTCGGCAGAGTAAAAGACAAAAAAGGTGAGAGTGAACATGGAACGTAGAGGTCATTTTTCCTGTATCAGTACGTGCTGCACATACTGTACAGGGCTGCAGCACTTTCCTACAATGTGCGATTACCCTTTAGCTGTGTGATTGCACATAGTGATTACTAGGTGTGTGTGTGTGTGTGTGTGTGTGTGTGTGTGTGTGTGTGTGTGTGTGTGTGTGTGTGTGTGTGTGTGTGTGTGTGTGTGTGTGTGTGTGTGTGTGTGTGTGTGTGTGTGTGTGTGCAAATTGGCAAGTGTGCGTGTCTTTTTCCATTGTTGTTCTTCCATCATTGAGGCTCTGCTACCCAAGCCATAATGGTTTCTAATGTACTGTAACAAACAGCCATTCTCTATTACTGTATGTCTCTTTTCTCCTCCCCTGCGGCTCTGTCTTTGTCTCCTTCAATCACACACACAAACACACACTCAGACACACACGAACACATACCGCACACGAGACACATATCGCATTATACACCATGAAGGCACGGGTGGGGTTGTATGCAAGATGAGCCTTCACACCCACTTCCACTATTAAATCTCAATAATACGCCCGTATGAAATCTGCATATGCCACCCCTGACATGCATACAGCAGGGTGTTACATCTGGAGTGTCTGATGTACTGTTCTGTCTCGTTGTCATCCAAGACACTACAAATGTAATCTACACTCGGATTTACGACAGCTTCCATTAACGGCGAGTTTTTGAGCCCAGGGATCGGGCAGTGTGCCTTAACTTATAATTTTCCCTACAAAGTTGGAGTAAAGAAAATCCATGTAAAGCTCTGCCCCTCGCTGCCCCTTCCCTCCCTCCATCCTCCCCCCTCTAAGTTCCCATGCTCCCTCTGTCTTTCCCGACAAGACTGCAGATAAGACAGCGGTGAACAACAATACGACTGCCTCATGGAGCCAACTGTGTCCAGAGAGACCAGGGGGGGGGGGGAGGCCCCCCAGGGAGCAGATAAATAACAGTGCACGCTTGACTCCATGGGTGCCATGCGTGTGGACTGGAGAATTAATCATGGTGGAGGGGGGGGGCAGAAGCTCCTTGAGGTCCTGCAGAGCAGCTGAGGCCTGCTTACAGGAGATGTTTCTGGTTCTCAACATGCACTACATGTATCTACATACAGACAGAGATGGATACACACATGAATACAAACTGGTGCCCAGCTACACAAACACATGCATGCACAGTGGAGACAGCAGGCACAGGAGCATTAGTCTTGCCGCATGATTGTCCTTCTGAGTGATGGCAGCAGCGCACGGCCTCAGGTGAGAGTTATCTCGCCACTTTACAAACTCTGCTGTGCTGTAATGTGACACCAGCATCGCTAATAACATGCAATTCCCCTCCTTCTTCACAGTTCAACTTCTCTCTTCTTCTTCTTATCACTTTTTCTCTCTCTCCCGCACTCATTTAATTGCTCCCCTCCCATCTTTTCACCGCTCGCTTCTCTTTCCCTCTTGCTTCCTCTTTTCTGCTCTTCTTTTTCTCTCTATTCTGTGATTTCTGTTACAGATACAGGAAATCTATTCTGTGGAGAGCCCTTGAGGCTACATGCAGAGAAATGAATGCCCGGACCATATCACACAAGATGCATGTACGTATACAGTACTTATGTTGAGCAGTGTGCAGCATGTGCTGCCTGCCATGGAGGATGTATGGGGATTATGCCTGCAACAAAGCATCTGCACTGTACATGCCAGTGTAACAAATATACATAATGTACACAGAAGGGAAAAAATAAACCTTCTGTCATAAGAGGGAAACATTGTGTTGATGGGAATGATAGGAGTGTGTTGTATCATTAATGCTGTCTCAAGGCCGATCAACCAAATGAATTACTGGTTTATGTTTATGCTATAGTTTATACTGTATATACACATATCCTTGCCTTCATTTCTAAAGATGCTGTGATTAATAGCAGTGCTTCTTCTCAATATCTGGACCGCCAGGTGAGAATCAGATTATCCAATGCAAATTCAAAAGACTTTTTTGGTGCAAAGCAGTGAAGCTGAAAAACAGGGAAATGTCTACAGGAGGTGAAAGACATACTCATGGACCCAAACTAGCATGAATTGAACCCGACAGCGAAAGCTTGTTCATTTAATCACGGATAAAGGAACACAGGAGGCAACAGATATAGGCTTCTCTGTCTTGAACCCAGTTCTGAGCAATGGTTCACTGAGACAATGATGGGCCCCCGTTCATCTGGCCCCTGGAAACAGGCCCGGCTGCCAGGGACTGCAAGGAGGGCCCGGTCCTATCACTGGTGCGTCTCAGCTAATCCAGCTAATCCCGCCTCCCCCCCACTAACACCTCGTGTCTCTTGGCTCCCGAAGATGCAGGAAAAAGAAACTCCTGTCTTGTCCACGTTTGTCTTTTCTCCACAAGCAAAGGAGAAGGAGGTAACTGCAGTGCAGCTTCCCTCTTTCGTTGCCATTTTCTGAGAATATCCTGCTCCCTAATCCGGCTGGAGTTGATGGGAACAGAGCAGGTTTTCCTCCAAAAGTGGGATTTTGGATTCAGCCTGTTTCCCATTTGCCTCCTACGGGGACCAACTTTGTGTGATGAGTAATGAAGACCCTACAGAGAGGAGATTCTCTGCTTCGGCACAACAAGAGTCAAGGATAAACTCTACAAACTGAATCAATGACACTACGCTAGTGATAATATTTCCCTTTGTTTGTTTTTCTCTTTGCATATTTGGTTCACTTTTTTTTCTTCCTCCAAGATCAATGCTTACAAATATAGATCTGGCGAGCTCATATTTGCAGTCCATTTTGACAGATGAATATAACGAGGAGTACTCCCGTCATCATTCAACGATCCAAAGGGCGAAATCTAATTTTATTCAAACCTTGAAAAACTGAAATTCCAATCAATAATATTTTGTTTCCATGTTGGATTGTGTGTTTTTTCTTACATTAATGTCAAGCTGAACTTGATAAGCTTCCACGTACGAGTGTGAGATTTGGCAGATGCTTTTGAATGTGCGCACAAAGGTATAATTGTGTGTGTGTGTGGGCTTGTGAGGGGCTGTGTGTGTGTGTGTTCTGTGCGAGATATCATTCAAATAGCGCAGTGTGAGTGCTGCGAGGCTGTGATAAGCGTAAAGATCTGATTTCACTTCTCAGCGTGCCTACCACTTCGGCTAATTTTCATAATTAATTAAAAAGCCCGTAAACATTACATCACGCGGCTGATAAGTTTCCCCCGCTGTTCTTCATGCTTCCCATTCACTGTGAGTTATCAGTGTGCGATGCATTTTCCCTCTGTACTCCATTATTGAACTTCAATGGAGTGATAGTATATGGACTTATTGTTCCACACCAGAGTGAACTGACACAATGTGGCCCCTGTCAATCTGTCACTCAATGTGATGGGACTGAAGTTGGGCACCAAAGACTCGAGAACACGTGTGGTACAGTAGCTGGTAAATACATGCTAGCCGGCCACATTGTGCAAATTGTTTTCTATCAGTTTAATATTCCTTAACATTTAAGGGGAGGCGTGTGGTGCAGTGGGTTGTGAGTTGGTATTCGGATCAGGAGGTCACAGGTTCAAACCCCACTGCAGTCAGCATGTCGTTGTGTCCCTGGGCAAGACACTTCACCCCAAATTGCTCCTGTGGGGATTGCCCACAGTATTGAGTATGTAAGTCGCTTTGGATAAAAGCGTCTAACAAGTGACATGTAATGTAATGTAATTTACTTGTGAAGGTTTGAAACCTTCAAATGAGAGAAATATATTCAGGAATCGTGTTTGCCCCAGCTTATTTTACATCCTTTTACTGCCAGTCTACAGAGAAAAGAAGAGGAGGAAGAGGAAAACATTTTCTTAGTTTAATTAAGATTTTTCATAAATCCAAGTTACTCCCACTATGATCCAGGATCTCATATACAAGCCAAGACAGCAGCTTCATATTGAGCCACTAACAAAGCAACAATAAAAATAAATTAAATAAACAATTTATAATAAGTGACGTGCAATCTAAGCAAAAGGAAGCGGGGGAGTAGGAAAGACGTGGCGGGGGGGGAAAAGAGGTTTCAAAATGATGTGCTAGCAGCTGCCTGCTGTGAACAAGCCCTCTCAGCATCCAGGTCCTCATTGGTTAGGAAGACTTAGAGTGGCGCCATGGGCCCTTCATTCGACTCCATCACCATCTTCCATCTCCATCTTCTTCCTATTAATCTTTCACTCGTATTCCTTCTCTTTCTTCCCCTTCCTCCCACTTTCTACATTTTTTGTGCTGTTCTTTTCAGCTATTGAGGCTTTTCTCCTCACAAAACACTCCTCGCTCTCCTCAGCCAAGCATCTCCTTCACATTTTCCCTCTCTATCCATCTTTCTGTGGGTGTCATTACACTAGATACTAATGTAGATTGCTCTACTGCTTATCTTATTTGTGTACAGCTCCACATGTATCACTCTCCCTCCCTCCTAGCCCCCACACACACCGCTCTAGCTGTCAGCATCACCCATAGCAGCTGCAGTGTTTGCTTTGGGCTTTGGGCGAATAAGCAGGTCTCCTGTTGTTGGTCGTCTCCGCCCTGCCCTGTGTGTGGAGTGTCGCTGTCAGGATTAAGGCCTCGTAATGAAGAGCAGAGGGAGAGCCGGGGACCCAAAGGTTGGGGCAGAACAGTACTCCGATGGATTAACGCAGCACATAAGTGTTCAGTTGCACCACAGTGCGTGATTTGATAAAATCATTCCCAGGGAAATACTCTCTGCGGGTAACTGCGAAGCCGGCAATGAGCACAGTGAGCCTAAGTGAGATTGGCACATCAAGAAAAACAGATCAATGCCATTACGAGGAACCAAATGTGTACATGTTGATGTGGTTTCTTATTTCAACACTTAAACAGACTGCAATCCAGGCAGATATATGATATGCTGTGTCATCTAATTGGTCATAGTCTATATGCTCACAATACTATTTCCTCCATTAGTGGGATCCCTACAGAGAAAAGGATTAGGGAAATAAGATGAGCTAATTCCCACAAGATGTCCGTCACACACACACCTTGAGGCGACAGAAAAGATGGCATGGAGCATCGCAAAAAACTCCAGAGCCCCTGAAATCAGGTGTAACCCTAACAAATATGGAGCCGCACGGCGCAGAATAACTGTCCACTTTAATTGCACATTTTCCCACAGTAATTGACTGAATAATTAAGACTCAGAGGAGTAGCTGCAACCATCTGTGCAGGTAAAGAGAGGATGTCCAAGAGGGTCGATAGAGAAGTGGAGAGAAAGATAAACGATGCAACTAGCAGAGAGAAGAAGAGGGAGAGTGTGTACGAGAGAGGCAGATCGAGACAGAGGGCAAGCCTAAGGAGGGGTAGAGAGAGAGAACAAGAGTGTAAATGTGGAGCAAGAAGTAGTCGGGAGAAAAGAGGAGTGGAAGAGATGAACTCATTAGTTTCAGTGTTATTCGCTGTGGAGGAACTGCTCTTCCAAATTTCAACTTCTGACAGACAGATTTACCCAAGATACCCGGAGAGGAGTAAAGTTTCACTGAAGGTGTGTGTGTGACAGTATATATGTGTGTGTGTGTGACAGTATATATGTGTGTGTGTGTGTGTGTGTGTGTGTGTATTCTTCCTTGCATGTCATTACAGTATGAGTGTGTATATGCTGTGTGTGAGTATATACAGTTATTTGTGCGTCGATGTGATCATTCAATTTAGAGGACAAACACAGGAGCACGACTGACAGCAAGAACACAAACAGAGATATGAGGAAAATAAAAAGCAGAGGAAAAGACACCACCATTACTCTCGTGGTACCTCTTCTTCTCTGCTAACATTTATTCTTTGTTTACCATAGACACAAACTGGCCATCTGGGGGCTCGCGCAGCTAGAAACACCACTGGTCTGTCTTTGTGCACGCTAGTATTACAAATTGTTGGCAGTGGCAGCCCATCATGTCGCAGCATACATGCTTCACATGATGGCTGGCTGACAAAAAGATGAAATGGATTTGCTTCAGAGTCGCTACCATGCAACAATGTTTGTTGTCGGTTTTGTTTTTCCTCCCAGGCTCACCCATCTGTGGCTACATTCAGACCGTCGGTGTTCTGAGATTGACAAGCTACCCTCTAATGAGAGGGAATTTCAATTTATGGTGCACAGCGGAGCGGAATGAAATGAGCACTTTACGTGTGGACAGGTTATGCACTTATCTCCCAATAAATAAAGCCTTAGCTGTGATTAAAGTCTGTAACCATAGCAACCTTTGTTACAGACAAACGATGGTGACTTCAGGCATCCTGAGAGAGTACTGACGCCTCACCTGTGTGGCCACTTAGGTGGTTGTTATGTGACAACCTGACAACAAAAAACACAGTTGTTTGCTTTTTCTTACAATTAATTCATAATTTCCACTTGAGAGCCCACACAACAGGACAGTGGATTTGCATAAAATGTGAGAAAGTCACATTTCTTTCACCAGCACTATGAACATTCTAGCTGTCTATTACTTATTTAATAAGCATTGTAAATAACAACCAAGTGTCCACTCATATCTGTAAGTAACTGCCTGAATTTATAATAAAGTGGCACTATATCCAAGGTGCGATTTATTGTGAATTTAGCACAAAGAATGAATAAATGTCACCTGTTGACTTTGGTTTGCCTCAATGTACATTTTCATATCATGAAATCATAATCTTATACAAACTTTACTCTGCTCTTGCATGCCATAATTTGCCACAGCACCTTGAGCACACAGCGGACTGTGGTAGAAAATAGCAGAACTCTAACTATAGTTTTCTATACCTGACCATTTTTTAGATAACTAAACTAATCACTGACCTTAATCAATGTTTTTTTTCTCCTAAACATTTGTACAGCTTTATATGGAGCAAAATTGATGAAAGGCTCATCCAATTTGTGCCACTTTTTTATAATCCAAATCATGCTATTGTCACATAATCACATTTTTGGCATAGAAATGGTATCTTGGCATTATTCGGGTGCACAGCACATACTGTAAACCACATTTCAGTTTGATGAGACTGAATTGCTCTATATCCTCTTTCTCTCTCTGCCTGGTGGTTTCTCTCTTACAGTTTATCGGACCCCAGTTTGCTGGGTCTAGGAGAGAAGACATTAACCCATAATAAAAGGCAGGAAGACGAGAATCAACACATTATAAAAGGATGGGTGGGGAGGCATTCAACAGGCCTCAGCTCCCACAACATCAAGGAAGTCCCAGGAGGAGAAGAGGAAGGGAGCCAGGTCCATGGAGGCCTGCAGGGAGGGCCAGAATACATTACTGTCATCCACGGCACAGCTCCTCACACTCACAGGCCTAGAAAGTAGTCTTGAGAGCGAGGGGAGCGCAAACACAACCGATTCTACGCAACTACAAAGTGTTCTGGCTGCCAATGGGCCCATGAATGATGTAGGGGATGGGCTTTGGAGGTGTATGCATGTGTGTGTGTGTGTGGGTGGTGATGCAGTTGTACAATCCTGGTAATGAATAACAATAATAAATGTGATCTCACTTATGAATAAATGGTTGAATATTTGAATAGCTTCCATTTCAGAGTGTCTGCCTCATTTCTAAAGCATGAATGCATGTCCAGAAATACTGATTCCAAATCGAGCTACAGGGTGACGTAGAGACAGAGTAGTTGAACTTAGGAACCTCAGTCCTGAAGAACAGGTCCTTGAGCACACATTAGAATCTGTTCAAAGCTCCAGTGGTGCTTTTCTAAAGTTTAAAGCAATAGTGGGATTTAATTAGTGGGCATTTAAGGTCCTTGTAGGCATAATGTGCTACCCTTTGACTGAGCCAAGCTATCTGTTTCCCTCTGTTTCTAGTTCTTACTCAATACTGTAGCTAGGTTTGCAGTACTGCTTGCTACTACTTACTTTTCAGATTCAAATTATTACTACAAAATATATATCAACTAAGAAATGTGTATGTGTTAAGCAAAAGGTGTTTTCTAAGTAATTAAAAACTGCATCCACCTATAGCAGTCAGTTGGAGATTTGTCTGTGTAATGCTATTAGCGGCTCATCGTACTGCTAGCTGCAAGCAGAGATTAGGAAAGTGCTACAGAGATCTGATAAGTTTGGAGGTTTCCCACTACACAACCCCATTTTTTCTTTCCTTATCCCAAACTAATGCGTAAGTGATATCAATTGGGGCAATTTATCATCGAGCCACAAAATACGTTATAAACCGCTTTTTACAGAGTCCTACTCAAGACCTGTAAACAGATAATGTGATGGTCCTAAATTTGTCTGGCGTTCTACGCATCCGCATTTGCCAACCCACATTATTGTCAACCGTTATATATGCCAAGAGTTAAACGCAATGTGGCTGTCATTACAATTAATTAAAGTAGAATATACTTATTTATTACTTATAATATTTCTCAAACAACTTGTCTTCCAAACAACCATTCAGTTCGTACATTTTTCTTTTTCTTTTTGGCAAACAAGCTAAAGCTGCACACACTACCAAATAGACTTTAGTGTGTAACAAAACAGGAGCATGTAGAGTCAGTACCCTTGTTATACAAAAGGTAAATCACATAATTTGTGTCACAAGAACAATAAACAACCCTTGTGACACGGAAAGTAAGAATTGTCCTTAAAATGGGTGGCGTTCCCCTTTAAGCCGACACTATGAGTGAAACATTAGTGGTAATACAGTATGGGAGTAGATTAATTGGAGGTGCAGGGTTACTACAGTATATTGTTAAACTGCCAGTTTCATGTCACCCTACTGATGAAAGGGCTGGGCTTATCAGTATTACTCTCAGCAGGTATTTGAGATATGATATATATAATTTCATTACAAACTCATTTTAAAACAGAAAAGATGAAAAAGACGGTGCTACTGAAGTGCTCGCATGTCCTTGTGGAGCTATTATTAACACAAGAAAAATGAATATAGAATTTGAGATGAATGGGATTAGTGTCTTAACGCTGCTCTTTTCAAACATTAGCTAGATCCGACAGTCCCTGCCCTCTCCAGGTTATTAAATTGCCCATTGAGGGCATCAATCTCTTCTGATAATTACGAGCTGCCTGGAAAGATATTCCTTTTATTTAAGAACTACATGTCTCCGAGATAGTCTAAGTGCAAAGATATATTTTCTCCTGCCCAATGCCTGGTTCGGTCTGGCCCAGATTTCAGCTGTCTGCTCCTCTCAGATCTTAAAGGCTCCAACAACAGACTGTGAAGTCTGTAAAGCAACTAAGATTGTCTAAAGAAGCAGGAGCACCAGGAGGAAGAGGGAAAGGAAAGAGGGATAAAGTGAAGGAGGAGGCTAGAAGAATAAAAAGGGATTGAGGGAAGAGTACAGAGATAGAGACACCAAAACAAAGTGTGTCCATGAGAGATGGAGGGGAGAGGGAGGGCTGGTCGTTGAACAGGGTGCAGTGACTGTGAAAGTGCTTAAATAAACACTGCTAGAGAGCAGGGGGGGGGGGGGCAGGGGGGGGAGAACGTGAGCGATTGGGCCCCTGTGAGGGAGAAACAAAGCAAAAGAAAGGGAAGAAAGTGGAAGCAGGATATTTTTAAGAAGATAGAAGAAGAACATAGCAGACGGAGATACAGTTGGATGGTTTTTGTCACCAAAAAAAAGTCAGATTATGAACCAGACCATAAACTAGAACTAAGAGTTTTAAAAATGTGGCTGGTATAGAAGGTGGTAAGACAAAGGGGGAAATATTAAGTGTAGAAGAGAATGGAAATACAAACTATAACTGCCAGAGGGGGGAAATGCCTGAGGGAGTGCTTCATCCCTAACTCACATAACGCCGGTGACAGGAAAACCTTTTACCTCCAATCCCGGTAAATTACATCTTCGATTTAGCCACGGTCTGCTATAGGAGCCAGAGTCAGGACTCTACAGGGATTACACAACCTATTAAAACCAATTGACATTTTCGAAAACAAATGGTAGTTTAACTGAGAGGATTGTAAAATGGGAATTTCTACATGCAGCAGTTCTGGTACACCTCTATTTAATTTTGGGAGTCCCTTTATGATATATAGCTTTCAGTGCAGAGGTAATTGGTTTCTCTCTTGTCTATACTGCTCATATAAAAACAATTAAGACTAGATGGACATTTTTTGAATAACCGAACTATTAACTTTAATGCTCAGTAAAGCTCATTAAACAAAAAAGTAATAAAAAAGATAATAGTGGAACAACAATGATGGAATAAAGAAAAGTACTGACTTTTGTTGTCACTTGTTTTGTTCAAATTGATTAACAACAATTAATAACTTCATTGTTATTATTCTCACATCTATTAATGAGGGACTTGTCTTTTTTGCGTTGAAACACGGCACAAGTAAAACTCAGTTAGAGAAAGATATTAGTGCATGAAACACTAGTTAGAATCACAACATTTATCATCGTCTTAATTCAAAATGCTTTTTAAGTACACAATGCGTTCAAACCTGGTTCAAACACACCATTTTGTTGAACTATTGTTGTATCTAGGCCAAACCCATGTTTTACAAAAGAACAACGTACTGCCACATTTTAATTAAAGGTGTATAGACAAAGCTACATCTGTGAGTGTGTGCGTTTCTTTGGTTTTGTTTTGTTTGTATGGAGTACCCATGTGTGCAAGGGCGTTGCTGCTCCAGTTGCCGTTTCCTGTCTGTCTTCCCCGGGATCAAAGGTCAGCAGCTCAACTGTCACATTTGGTCGGTCACAGGATCTGCTCTCGTACAACAATGGTGTGAGGTTCAAGCTCCGCTGACGACACTCGACCCTCCGGTGTGTGCTGCATGTGGGCCGGGAGGAGAGTGACAGGGCAGGGCTGAAAAATGGCAGCCGACACAGGGGTCACAAAGCCAAAGGGGCATGAAGAGAGTCACAGGGATGGAGAAAACACAGGCAGGGTGATGGAGGATAACCAGAGGAGAGGACAACTTCTCAGGGTAGCATTTGTGTCTCTCATGCTCTCCTGCTCTGCCTTTCTGTCTTTCTCCCCTCACCTTCACACCTGGCTCTGCCTTTCTCTACCCCAGTGGCTTTGTTTTGTGTTTCTCACTCTCTCACTTTCTCTCTGCTGCCCGCTCTGCTGCTCTGTCGGCTTCAGGCAGTGCTGTCCGTTCCCCTCTCTCACTCTGTGATGGAGGGATGGCTTGTGGAGTGAAGGAGGCGATGAAGCGGTGGGGACCTTCAGCACGGGGAAATCCACACTCCCTTCCACCCATTATTTTATTTCCTGAACATAATTTCTGATTAGTTGTTTATCACCTGCATGTCAACTTGAGAACATCAGCTGTTACATTAAAGGGTCAGTTCAACCAAACTAGTAACACACATATGCTCCCCCTTTATTTCCATGGAGATAACTTTGGTTTTATGTACTCCATGTTTTTTTAGATATCAAATCCTGAGATGTCTGCCTTCATGACAAAGATGGATTAGTACTATGGACTAGTCAGCTAATTTATTTCCTGCTTTTTTGTATCATATTAAACTGAATATTTTAGGTTCAAACAAAAAAATATATTTAAAAAGACATTACCTTGAACTTTGTGTAAACTTGTATGGACATGTTTCACTATTTTCTGACAGTTCACAGACCAAACAATCAATCAGCTAATCTAGAAAATTATCAGCAGCTATCCATAATGAAACTAATAGTTGCCACGCATAAATTGCTGCAAATGTTTGTTTATTATTAAAGTTATCATATGGCGAGCCTGTCTTCTAACCACTTCTACCACTATTGAGAGACACACAATGTCACGATGGGAACAGAGTATTTTATTGTTTTACCACACAGAGGCACAGTGAGTAGGCTAGGGTGAAGGTGGTTCATATACAAAGCGCACTACAACAATATTAGAGACCAGAGGCCTGTACGACGAAGCTGGTTCAACCTAACCTGGATATGTTTGAGTTAGCCGGTTGGCCTAATCCTAAACATACGCGCTCTCGCTAAACGGTCCTACGACGCTGGTTATCAAGTGGTTCGCTCAAGCCAGCCGTGTCCTATCTAGTTAGGTGCGCGTTCACATGAAAGGGGTGGTATTTGGAGCATTCGACCAATCACAAACATGGAGAAGCATACTGACAGCGCAGCGTCATACTTCCTGAATGAAAAGTGAACTATAATATTAGACATATGAAGAAGTTAAACTTTAAACATCCATGACTTAAACACTTTATCCAGGATAAAAGCCACATAGCTGCACCTGCAAGGTGATTACAGCTGGCAAAAGAAAAAGTGTTTGAATGCATACATTAACAGGTTTATGATATCACTGCCCCGTCTAAAACACGATCTGACTTTAATTACATTTGTCTCAAGTGTTTCGTCAACTTAATGTGTTGCTTAAAATAATACTTCTGCATACAGTATGTGACACTGTGAGTGTTGCACGGCCAGATACGGCTCAAGAAGCTGACTCAGATAAGGAAATATAATATGATACGATGTGATATGATGTGATATGGAATGATAATGGGACACATTGACATCTGCACTCACAGTGCTGCGGACTGTAGGCCTACGTAATGTTACTCTGATCCGGTTACTTATGTTGTGGCAGATATGTAATTAAGCTTTCTTAACGCTGATGTTATAATAGTCAGATTGCTCTGAAGATGGGAGGTGATATTCTATTAATGTTCACGTTCACACAGTCTGTGATTTTTGTCGGCCGTCTTTCCTGCAAAGGCAGTTTAAACTGTATTTCCTTTCTCCTGTAATACGACTTGATCGCTTTAAACTCTGCACACTGAGCTCTGATTGGTCAGCAGGCGGTGCTTTCACTGAGTTGATCTCTTGAGGCCGATACACACCAACCCGATTTTAGGAGTCAGAGGCCGTCGGGCATTTGCGGCGCCCTACTTAGGTTGGAGTGTCCCGCACCGTCGTCTCTTTACGGCACATTTTCACACATTTTCACGGGAGGCCAAAGAAAGTCGGGACAAATAAATCACTCTGATTGGCTGTTCAGCTTAGCGAGTCAGTGCATGAGAAGCGAAGCGGAAGTGAGGGACCAAAACAAACGATTAAGAATGCACACACAGACGGTTAATCTTTTAAATTTTCATCTCACCCAGACGCAAGAGTTTCTTTTTTATGTTTACATGTTTTCGATCGACGAGAGAGAGTGAAAATGGAACCCAGATGCTATTTGTTGTTTGTTTATATCACGCAGCCTGTTATTCTTCTCTCGTGTATAGTCTGTCTTCCGGTTGTTGCCTCTTTTGAATGACGAATACACACTACCGCTGCCTGCTGGTAATGACAGTTATTGCCACTCGTCAACTGAAGTCTTTGCGGTGTGTTCGTAGGCGGGCGGCGTAGCGGACGCAGGCGACGTAGCGGACGTAAAAGTCGGGACGCCTTCAGTACGCGTTCTTTGGTCTCAGATTGGTAGTGATGGCAAAATGAAGCTTTGAATGAAGCATCGAACCACTTGGACAATTGTGTCGGAAATAGGTTCATTTCTCGAAGCTTCAGTTACAGCGACCTCTCCTGGCGAAGTGCAAGGCTGCAGTGGGTTTAACGTATCTTTGCCTTGAAAAATATTCGATGCACACACGCACTAAGACTGAATATCATGTTCTATTTGCAATTAAAGATTGATAATTGTGTGTATTGGGTTATTGAGAAGAGACTAGAGAGTGCTGGACATTTTTTTGGGAGGAGAGGGCCTTTTATCGGTTATTAAAGTTGAAAAGCAATGATTAAAATACATCCATTCCGGGCTTTGAACCAGCTGCGCGGAGGACATCGCCGCATTCGGGCCGCCGGCTCTACCCACTGGGCTATCTATTCCTTGAAATATTGAACTGTTTTTATATTACTGATAATTTTTGTTCAAAACTTCTCCACATTTCGAAGTGTTTCCCGAGCCAGAACGACCTATCTTTCTTCCTGGCTTGCTCAATAATGATATACTACAATTCAAATGCAATACCAACAACAACAACGCAAACTACGACAACAACCCACACATTGCGCATTGTTTAGAGCGGTCATAAAGTGTTGAAGCGCTCAAATTTGAAACTGTTTCAACCTGTCACCTGTCAGAATCGAGACGAGGCAGTGCATTGAATCGCGTGAATGGACCGCAAACCAGTCAAGTGATTAATTCAGGAAATGAAGCAGTTGCTGCTTCGGACGTCATATGTCACGTGATTTGAAGCAAGCTTCGAAGCACTGCTTCTATGGAATAGGAAGTCCAGGGTTGAAGCTCCGTTCGAAGCTTCAGTGTCAAACTGCCATCACTACAGATTGGTGTGTAGCGGCCTTTAAGGCCCTGACACACCTACCAGACTTTGGGAGTCAGAGGCCGTCAGAGGCAGTCGGGCATTCGTGACACCCTACTCAGGTTGGTGTTCCACACTGTCGTCTCTTTACGGCACATTTTCACACCTCCCGCGGCCAAAGAAATTCGGGACAAATAAATCACTGTGATTGGCTGTTCAGCTTAGCGAGTCAGTACATGAGAAGCGAAGCGGAAGTGAGGGACCAAAACAAACAATTAAGAAGGCACACACAGACAGTTAATCTTTTAAATTTTCATCTCACCCGGACGCAAGAGTTTATTTTGTATGTTTACTTGTTTTCGATCGACAAGAAAGAGTGAAAATGGAACCCAGACGCTATTTGTTGTTTGTTTATATCACGCAGCCTGTTATTCTTCTCTCATGTATAGTCTGTCTTCCGGTTGTTGCCTCTTTTGAATGATGAATACACACTACCGCTGACTGCTGGTAATGACAGTTATTGCCACTCGTCAACTGAAGTCTTTGCGGTGTGTTCGTAGGCGGGCGGCGTAGCGGACGCAGGCGATGTAGCGGACGTAAAAGTCGGGACGCCTTCGGTACACGTTCTTTGGTCTCAGGTTAGTGTGTAGCGGCCTTTAGCCTGCAACCTAACCTGCTCCGGAGCAGGGGCCTATACTACGAATCTAGTTCAACATATCCTGGATATGTTTTGAGTTATCCGGTTGACTTAATCCAAAACAAAGCCGCTCTCGCTAAACTGTCCTACAACGCTGGCTATCAACTCGTTCGCTAAGCCAGCCGTGTCCCAGAGCCATATAATAGAAGAGTTATGACATCTCCGTTCACTCCAATGGACCACTTTTTTACAGCAATGGCGGATCGTGGAGCCTCTCAATCGTTCCCCGGAAGTTAGCGCCAAGGCGAGCAGAGCTGTGGAGTTGCAGCATAATAGACCGTTCGTGACGGACTTTTAAAGGTAAGAAGAAGTTTAAAGATTTATATTGCGGATATTATCAGTACATCTGATTAAATTGAACATGTGTATTAAAGGATGTCAGTGGATTATCCCTAAATTAGTAGATTTAGGGAACGTTTACAGATAACAGATCAAGCTAGGATACCGAAGCAAGTTAGCAACACACGTTGAACAGCCTTTTAATTGTAAATTCCGTTCTCTTAATGTCTATTTGGTCCAACGTTGTTGAATTAGAGAAGAGGGGCTTCTAAACGGGATTGTATGCGGGGGTGGAGGGAGTTAAATATTAGATAAATATAACTTTGGTGCGTGTAAGAGTGAGTGTTTTTAGCAGAGCCATATTGTGTCCTTGTGATTATGTTGATTATTACCTGTGTGTATAATGTTGCAGCTCAGCTGATTTTGGATTGATGGCAAAGGGAGAGGAACTTAAGTGAGAGTGAACACACAAGGTAAGTTTAATACTACTGTTTTATATAAGTAAGCATACTAAACATGTATTATATCACTGTATTATATAAGTAATCTTGTTAGTAACCTACTGTATGGCAGGTGGAGGGGCAGTGATGTTACAGGTGGAGGAGCAAAACTGCAAGCTCACAAGACAGAGAAATCGAAGTTTGTTCTCCAGAGAAGAGGTTGATTTCACTTCAATTTTTTCATATTTTCTAAAGATGTGGAAATGGCACAAAAAAAAACTTGAGAGCTGTAACCAAGACAACTGTAACAACATGAGTAGACAGCCACCAAGGTTTTTCAAGTCCCTCTCTTACTCCATTTTGCCAACCCAAACTTCCAGGTACATGACGGGACACCTTGCTTCCTTTTGTTGTTTGCGCTCCTCTGGCAGGTGGAGGGCAGTGATCCCTTCCCTTCTTCCCTCAATCTTTGAGACTAATGTAAGTAGAAGACATGGCACTGTAAATGTTCGAACATTTAAAATATGATACCACTTAAAAATAAGAAATATTACTTTTGTTACTAAGAGTTCATACTTATTATACCTGTGTCACCTTTCACACTATCGCTGTGATCATGAGCTATGGGCTTTGTAGATACAGGTCCCGGGGTGAATCGTGGTGCAGGGGCCCTTCTCTTTTTGACCACAGGGCGATGCACGAAGATGGTGGGTATAGCCTCTGCTCTCAGCCTAGTCTTGCCCTTTTTTGTCTTGACAAACTGGTCTGCTTCAAAATGTGCCTGCGGAGTGACTTGAGGTTACTTCACACACAGAACAACTCAGTTTTGTCTGCCCACATACATATTCCATAGTGGTTGAATACACAGTATTAGGAAACACTTTATACTTACTGGACATGTTATACTCATTACGTACTGTATATACAATATGACCAAGAATGTGAGACAACTTTATAGAAATTCATATCACATATGTTACTGATGCCATTTGTCATACTTTGTTAAACTCACAAATAATAAAGTTCCATAACTTCAGTTGGGAACAAAGACCACACCTTATCTCCCCAAGGCAATTTCCCATCCAATAGGTGTGCTATATAGGTGTGTATAACCCTTTCTCCTGTCTGTTTATCCCTCTTTCAGCACAAGAACCAGAGGGGGATTCAATGGAGCCTGAATACCTGCACTGAGACCCTCACCCTGCACCCTGAGTCTCAACTCTCAGTGTTTTTCAAGCCTTTCCCTGTTTTTTGTATTAAACAAAACATTAAGCTTTCCCAATGGTGTGATTTTCGTTTTGTGAAAAAGTGCAAATGCAGTGTTTGTATATAAATCACATATTTTTTTGCTGTTGGTCGTGAAATTGCTCCTGCTTCCTCCGCTCTGTGTCAGTGGGGAAGCTGTACATTCGTACTCCTTTCTCTGAGCGATTGGAGCATCCCCAGGCAGCACAGCAAACCATGGTGGCGACTAGGAGGCAGCACAGCAAACCATGGTGGCGACTAGGAGGCAGCACAGCAAACCAGGACAACAAGGAGGAAAAGGCACAGACAAACTGCATGATATGCTATTCAATGTTTATTGAATTCCATGTATTTGCAATGGATGTTCCTAAAACAACACATTTAACATCATCATCATCATCATCATGCTGCTGCTGCTAGTCCTTTGATAGTCACCTGTCGGTCTCCTGTCCTTTCTGAAAGCCATAAAGATGACATTAGTCATTTAGATAACTTGTGTCCTCAATTACCATGGGATTACTGAAACTACCATGAATTTAAGAAAATGGTAGACATTAATCTAATCTGAATTTTAAAGCATTACTTTAGATCCCCTCCCTCTAAATATATCAATAAACATTAGAAAGTGATGCTCCTGACTACCATACAAGTTTAAGAAGATAATATTGGTTTTAAAGAATTCAAAGCTATAAATAAACAGCAACAGGCTCTTTAACCAAGGCACTGTTAGCCTAACATGTAAACTAGTTGTTCACACTAATCCTAATATTATCACTTAATATTAGCAAATTCTATTTTATTTTTTAAAACATATTGATGTAAATACATACACATATCGATTTGTTGTATAAATATTGCAAATCAAAACCTTTATTCACTAATAATTACCAAAAATCGTAGTTCTATCTCCTGTTATCAATGCATTCACATTGCCCGCCATGAACTTCCGGGGAACGATCCTCTTCTACATGAACCACGTGACGATAACCGTTTTTGGACTTCCGTTGTCGTAACTCTTCTATTATATGGCTCTGCCGTGTCCTATCTAGTTAGGTGCGCGTTCACATAAAAGGGGTGGTATCTGGAGCATTCGACCAATCACAAACATGGAGAAGCGTACTGACAGCGCAGCGTCATACTTCCTGAATAAAAAGTCAACTATAATATTAGACATATGAAGAAGTTAAACTTTAAACATCCATGACTCAAACACTTTATCCAGGATAAAAGCCATATAGCTGCACCTGCAAGGTGAATACAGCTGGCAAAAGAAAAAGTGTTTGAATGCGTACATTAACAGGTTTATGATATCACTGCCCGTCCAAGACACGAGTGGATCTGACTTTAATTACATTTGACTCGAGTGTTTCGTCAACTTAGTGTTGCTTAAAATAATACTTCTGCATACAGTATTTGACACTGTAAGCCAGGCCTATTCAAATGGCGGCCCGCGGGCCAGATGCGGCCCAGAACCAACTCCCGAGTGGCCCAGCCTCCCGTGGCCAAATGTCTACACTAGTACAGACCATGAACGCAACACCCGAGTGGCCCAGCCTCCCGTGGCCAAATTCCTACACTAGTACAGACCATGAACGCAACACTCCGCGTTGCCTAGAAACAACCAAACAACAACGACGCAGCGCATTTTTTGAAAGTAGCCTACATCTAGTGGTCCTATGATAGCAACTCTAAAATATGTCTCTCTCAACTCTGAAGCGTAAACTTGACGATGAAAACCGTCAGTGTAACCCTGCCCGGACCGACAAATACTTGTTTATTCAGCCGTCAAATCCAAACGCCAAGCCGATGTGTTTAATTAGCAATCAGTGCGTTGCGGTACTTAAAGATTACAATGTCCGGAGGCTCCACAATGACAAACACCCGACTTTCCGAACAAACTTCCTCGAAGGATCTCAGGAGAGGGCGGTAAAAGTGCAGAGTTTGATTTCATGTTACAACCGGAGCTCTACCACGATGGTGCGAACATTCACAGCCCAAGAAAGAGCTACAGCTGCTTCTCTCCGTGTTGCATGGATCTTGGCAAAAAATAAAAGGCCATTCACAGACTCTGAAACCATGAAAGAGTGTATGCTGGCCGTCGTGGATGAAGTGATACATGACGACAAAATTAAAACGTGTGTGACATCTGCTATTAAAAATGTCCCTTTGTCAGACACGTCAAACATCCGTAGGGTTGAAACTCTTGCTACAGATGTGTTTGAAACGCTGTTGGAAGAACTGAAGAAAGCCGATGTCATGTCCATTGCAGTAGATGAGTCCACAGACAAAAGTGATACCGCACAATTGTGCATATATGTCCGTTTTTTCGACGGCAAATGCTTCCGAGAGGAATTGCTTGGCTTACTGTCGTTAGAAGGACACACAACTGGCGACATAGTCTTTGAGAGAATTTCAGCCTTTTTCAAAGACAATGGTCTGGATATGGAGCGTGTGTGCATGCTTGTGACAGATGGGGCTCCATCCATGGCAGGGAAACTAAGTGGTTTAGCAGCACGTTGGTCCGCTGTAGCACCCCGGTTAACATCCTTACACTGCATTGTGCATCAGACGGTGTTGTGCGCAAAACTCGGTGGGGAGCTCAAAACTAGAATGAACAATGTGATGGCTACTATTAATTTTATACGCTGCACATCAAGCCTCCAACACCGCTTATTCCGCAAGCTGCTGTCAGAGATGTCAGCTGAGCACCACGACCTGCTTTTGCACAATGATGTCAGGTGGCTGTCCAAAGGCAAAGCACTGGAGCGTTTCTGTGATATCAGAGAAGAGATTATAACTTTTCTCCGCAGCAGCAAACAAAAGAAGGCAGAAGCAAACTTGCAACGCATACTGGACGACAGCTACATGGCAGATGTCTGCTTTCTGAGCGACATATTCAAACATCTGAATGACCTAAATGTGGGACTGCAAGGCAGAGACAAAACGGTCATTGATCTGGTGGAGCAGATGCGCGCATTCCAAGTCAAGCTGGACCTTTTCGCAACCGACTTGAGCACGGGTCGGATGCTGCATTTTCCGACGCTCCACATACACATCACATCCCCGGCACAAATCACGGATGTGATGACTGAGTTCATTGCGAGGTTGAAAGAGAACTTTGCCGGTCGATTGGATGGACTTGCTCTGCCCACAGAGGTGATGGGCTTTGTCAGAGACCCCTTCACTGTTGCAATAGAGGGGGACGTATCCACCAGAGCAAAGGAAGTGGTCCCCTCCATCGACGAGGGGACATTTATACTGGAACTTATTGACATGCAGTCATCCGTAACCATGGCGCATCAACGGGCCAGCGAAGTTTTGGAGTGACGTCAAAAAACAGCAGTTCCCTAACGTTCAGAAAGTAGCGATCTGTGTGCTCAGTATGTTTGGATCAACATACACATGTGAATCAAGCTTTTCACACATGAACTCAATAAAAAGTAGCACTGGCTGCTCCCTGACTGACAGCACTCTTCACCAATGTCTTAGGATTGCATTGACATCCTATGAGCCAAAAATCACTGCTCTTGTTCAAAACAAAAAATGTCACTTCTCCCATTGAGAAAGTCAGCGAGTAGACGTGTAGTATTCATTCATATGTTAGTTACCCTTATCCCTTGTTATGGGTTTGTGCACTGAAGGGTTTGACAGTTATTTTTGTATTCATTTAAATGCACTTTGTAATGTGTCTGGGTCAAATGTGACCAACACGTATGATTTTTTGTTAATACTTGAAAAGTGAAAAAATAGTATTGCTACAGTACTACCTCTTTGTGTTACATTGGAGCTCTTTAACTGTTTGTTAATGCACTGTTTGATGTGCATGTGTCATATGTATCCAATTTTATTTTGTATGTATGAAGACATTTATTAAGACTGCTATTATTGTATTCGGTTAAATGCACGTTGGATGTGCCTGGTTCAAAAAAATTAACCTGACTATTTTACTTCTAAAGCGAACAAATGTAATGCTACAACTGTGCACTTTTCGTTTTGTATGCACTTTGAGAATCCTCAGATTCTGTTAAATTAATGCTAATTTGTTGTGTTTTATGCACTTGTTGACGTGCCTTTGTTAGATGAAGGATGAATAAAAATTGCATGTTTTTCATCGCAGTAATATGTGTTGGTTTAAAATGTGTCATTACCCGCTTTTTACAGGCCGCTGAATGTCTGGCCCAGCTGAATTTAGTAGTTATAAAATCTGGCCCAACTGAATTTGTAATTGAATAGCCCTGGTCTAGGTGTTGCTAAGCTTCCTGTACTGAATATCATAGTCTATTGCCTTAATCAATATCTAGTCAACTCTAAAATACCACATATATGCAATGGCATGATAATATTATTGTGACAAGTGGGGTATTCACCTGGTGTTTCCAGAAATTAGACGTAGATGCAACCAAAATCGACGAAGGCCACTGTCGTTTTTCCATACATCTGCAGGCAGTCTGTAACAACCCACACAACTCTAGTTTACGCTGGTAACGATCCTAAAGCACACCCCTCAAGTCCAGAGATGTAATCCGAAGACATGCAGCGATTTCTTCGGTCGTTAATTCAGAAAAAAAACCTACTGCGCTCTGCCTGGCTAGTTAGCTAGCTGTTTATATTTGCACTTCCAGGATATTAGCACCTCCAGGAAAATGGCGCATTTATATATATTTATATGGCGCGTGTTGCATTGTGGGTAGCTCGTGACGTCACTGTGTGTGAAAGAATCCTGCTCTGGCGCAGGCTAGGCGTTATAAATGATCGCGCCCGCTAAAAAGTGAACCAGCTTCGTAGGACCGGAAATCCCTGAAGTTAGCTTGCCAAACGAAAATCTTGATTCGTAGTATAGGCCCCAGGTTTGCCGCTCAGCATAAGTTACCATGGAGATCTAGCCCGCTAAAAAGAGAACCAGCGTCGTAGGACCGGAAACCCCGAGTTTTCCCTGAAGTTAGCCCGCTAAACGAAAATCCGGTTTCGTAGTACAGGCCTCAGGATTAGACAACAAAAGCTCTTTGGCTAGGGTTTGGAATAGGATGTTGTTGAGTGGAATCTTGATAAGGTATACATGTCTCCTTATCAAGTCTATGTCTCTGTTGCTAGGAGAACATGTTCTATTCCAATTGTCGGTATTGTGGAAGGAAAATTGAAGGACCACAATGAACATTTTACTATACACAGTATAGATTGTGTGTGTATCAACATTTAGCAATTTGTCAAAAAGGACAGTTAACCTAATTATGTCGTAGAACAAAGCAGGATTATGCAGGTACAAAAACATTTATGCTACTGGAATTTAGTAGTAAATAAACATATTTTCTGGGAGGCCAGGTTATGGAAAGGACAATTGCCTTGATAGAAAACACATTATCAGAAATCCAGGCAGAGGCTGAAACCTGATGAGACATTTCCTCATCAGATCCAGGACAAATAAAACCGAAATTGCCTGCATACTACGAGGGGTAAGTGAGAAAATATGTTTTTGTAATTTGGGTGAACTGACCCTTTTTACGAAGATCTCATTAATACAGCTGTGCCACACTATGAATAATGATCTACATTATATGAAAGCTAGTGTGTATGTTTACTCCACCTGTAGCCTATACATTGCATGGTATTTGCATGTGTGTTACTCACATATTTCTCCTGCATGCATTGTTATCTCCTAACACACATTAATGAGCTGTTTTTTTCAGCAGTGGACCAATTAGTCTCAGTAATCTGGTCAATTTAGCTATTTCTCCTCAGGGTTTTCAACTGCCGGAAATCTCGCTGACGCTCTTCCATTGGATGCCTCAAAATTCGATGGTAAGGAAGCAGGGGGGGGGGGGGGGTTGCGTGGGAGTTGTCGGGGGTGGTGGTAGGAGAAGGGGGAGAGCTATCGGCCGTTCGATATCATAATGGTGCATTACAGCTCCGAAAGCTCCCCATGCGCTGCGGCTAGCTACTCCGTCCCGAGGTTAGAGAGAGTATTATTTAGCTTTGATAGAAGCATCTGTGTCTACCTCTCTCCCAGAGGCATTATAGTTTAATTGCAGGTGCAGCAGGTACTCAGGGTCAGCAGGGGTTATGCGTAATGCAAGGCAGCGTGGTTATAACCATTTATCACCGTCACTCGTTCCTCCATTAGCCTGAACCGAGCGTTGTTACATCGATCTTCGAGCCTCATTTACATCCAATAGGCTGCACAATTATCAGGGCTTTAATGAAGATTTTGAATCTGGATCTGGTGTGACATCGGCACAAAGATGTGTGGTCCATTGCCTTTCGCATCTCAGTCGTGACCCTTGCTCTGCTGCCCCGTCTCATTGTGACATTGGTGTGGCAAGCATTACTACAATCTAGGCTAATTAGCTGCTAGCTATAATTAAGGCACCTCTTGTGGCTCTTCACTATCTGATTGTTTTGCTGTGGTGTGCTGTGTTATTAACTTTGCAGGAGGAAGAAAAAAAACTCCCCGGCTCCTGTTTCTCTGATGATTGTCTCTTAAGTAAGACGCTCACTTAAATGCCTCTGGTGCATGCATGGGCAAACTAAGGCCCGCGGGCCATATACGGCCCGTTGGGCTTTTGAATCCGGCCCGCCGAATATTGGTACAAAATTGTCCAAATTATAGTAAAGACCGCATTAATTTTGCCTTTTTTCCTGCAATACCCGGCATTTCAGTTGATCCCACTAGATGGCGCACTCAATTTACCTTTGCTGGAGTCTGGTCTATTCTCTCAGCTGGCCCCACTCGGCAACCCGGCAAGGTCGGCGAATACAAGTTGTAACAAGCAGTAGCGCTGAGCAAAGTGACTAGAACGCGACCACACACTTATAAAAAACACTTATATAAAGTCAGGCAACACTAACCAGGCTTAGTGTGATTCTGTTTATTTTACCTTACTTTAATAACCATCCGTTCACTGTTATTGACCATTGTGAAGAGGCAGACGTTTTCCTTTTGTTTTGTATTATTGCAACTATCGGATGGAATAAATACATGGGCTACATGTGGCCATCACAAGTAAAATCATAACAAAAACTACGCCGGTAAAATATGCGTGTAGAAAACGGCTTATGCCACAATATGATAGCAACAAGTAGTCAATTTGATTAGCTTCGGTTGCTATGCTAACATCACCTGTAGAAGGCCAGAGAAACTTTCATAACAGCGTTGTGATGCCAAACAGCTTTCAGACTAAAACACATTCACTTATGGGGATGGGGGATATTTATCAGCTGCTTATGTGACAGTCAGACAATGAAAACTTTACAGCGGCCGCTGCCGCGAGTTAACGGGAGAATAAGCTCCGGTAGACGAGCAGCACCAGGCAGTAATCAATCAATCAATCAATGTGTATTTATATAGCCCAATATCACAAATGTTACATTTGTCCCAGTGGTCTTCACAGTGTGTAGAATATCAGTATGACAATACGACACCCTCTGTCCTTAGACCCTCACATCGTACAAGGAAAAACTTCTGGAGAAAACCCACAGTTTAAAGGGAAAAATGGGAGAAACCTCAGGGAGAGCAACAGAGGAGGGATCCCTCTCCCAGGACAGACAGACGTGCAATAGATGCCGTGTGTAAATTGAAAAGATAATACATTTGCAACATAGGTAGTCCAAATGTTTGGAAATGCATGTGTGTATAATAGGAAGATGAATCCACGAGGATATCCATCCAGGACCACAGCCACGACTCAAGATCCAGGGCTCGTGATCCAGGACACAGGACCGCAGGATCATCCATGTGTCTGGATCCCGGCGTATATAGACACCAAAAAGAAAGAAATTTGGGGAAGCTGGGTTAATTGGAACATGAGAGTACACAGGTATAGACAGAGAGAAGGAAGAAGTAAGATGTCCCCCGACAAACTAAGCCTATATCAGCAAAACTAGGGGCTGAATCTAATCAGCCCTAACTATAAGCTTTATCAAAAAGGAAGGTCTTAAGCGCACTCTTAAAAACGGATAGGGTGTCTGCCGCCCGAACACAAACTGGAAGCTGATTCCACAAATGTGGAGCTTGATAAGAAAAGGCTCTGGCTCCCATTGTACTTTTAGAGACTCTAGGAACAACCAACAACCCTGCATTCTTGGAACGCAATGCCCTAATAGGACAGTAGGGTATAATGAGTTATTTAAGGTAAGATGGCGCCTGCCCATTAAGGGCTTTGTAGGCGAGAAGAAGAATTTTAAATTCTATCCTGTGTTCTATAGGGAGCCAGTGTAAGGCAGCCAGAACAGGAGTAATGTGGTCCCTTTTCCTAACTCTGGTTAGTACACGAGCTGCAGCATTTTGAATCAGCTGAAGCGACTTGACTGACTTCTTGGTACACCCTGATAATAAGGAGTTACAATAATCCAGCCTTGAAGTAACAAATGCATGGACTAGTTTCTCTGCATCGTTTTGAGGCAAGATATACCTGATTTTTGAAATGTTACGTAGATGGAAGTGGGCTGTCCTTGAAATTGATTTTATGTGGGCGTTAAAGGATAAATCCTGATCAAATATAACACCAAGATTCCTTACAGTCTCACTGGAGGCCAAATTAATGCCATCCATAGTTAGTATATCTTTAGATCATTTGTTTCGTAGATTCTTCGGGCCAAGTACAATAACTTCAGTTTTGGTCGTGTTTAACATCAAAGAATTTAAGGTCATCCACGTTTTTAAGTCCTTAAGGCAGTCTTGAATTTTATTTAGATGATTAATTTCATCAGGCTTGATTGATAAATATAGTTGAGTATCATCCGCATAACAATGAAAGTTTACAGAATGATTCCTTATAATATTGCCTAACGGAAGCATATATAATGTGAACAAAATAGGTCCGAGCACTGAACCCTGTGGCACTCCATGGCTAACTTTGGTTTGCGTGGAAGATTCATCGTTAACACGTACAAACTGAGAGCGTTCAGATAGATAGGACCTAAACCAGCCTAAAGCAGTTCCCTGTATGCCAACTAAGTGCTCTAGTCTTTGCAATAGGATATCATGGTCGATAGTATCAAATGCAGCACTGAGATCGAGCAAAACAAGAATAGAGACAAGTCCCTTGTCTGAGGCTATTAGAATGTCATTTGTGACTTTAACCAGAGCTGTCTCTGTGCTATGATGTGTTCTAAAGCCAGACTGAAAATCTTCAAATAAATCATTGTTTTTTAAGTAATCACACAGCTGTTTTTGTAATGCAGCTGAACCACATTAATAAACAATACACCACGGCACTCTGGAGAAAGGTACAAGGTTGAAGAAGTAGTTATTTAATTTAATCTGGCATCGTATAATTAAAAACTACCCAACGCAGTCCTCTATTGATGTTGTTGTGAGCGGTGTTGCGGAGAAAATCAGCGGCGTAAAACGCTGTGTGGGTCATAAGAAGGCACGTAAACGGTTACGTCTTGACGCAAACGATGACGCAATGACGCAATAATTCACCTTTGAACCTGCATCTGTAACAATGAGTGGACCAAAGAAAAGAAAAGTCAACATTGAGTGCCGAGTGTATAATGAGGAGTGGACAGCTAAATATTATTTTACCGATCTGCTACTGGCCCGGCCCGTCTGTCAAATTTAAAACTCATAGTGGCCCCCGAGCCAAAAAGTTTGCCCACCCCTGCTCTGGTGTCTATGTTTTGTAACTCTTTATTATACTTGTTTCCTTGAGTTTTTTTTCCCCTGTGCACATATCAAGAAAATCGTTTAAAAGTGATAGCTTAATGTGGATTTTTTCCTTGTCTGAATAAAAAGGCACTAAGATATACATAATTTAATGATGTTAAGAATACTACCATTGATTGCTTTGACACATCATCTTTCACTCTGCTGCTATTTAGGTGAGCATAAATTACTCTTTTTATGAAAGTACATAGTGGCAAAATGAGAACTGAATTGAGATACACAGTGTTTGTCTTGGACTGAATACACTTATATCATATCGATCCTAAGGCCTTGTTTATGTCACATCTGACTGAGCATGGCCAATTCGGACCTGGCACTTTGATTGATCACCAATATGCTGTCACAAGTATGGATTAGGGCTATGGTTAGAATAATGCCTCCATGTTAAATGGGGTGGATGAAGAAGAAAGTGCTGAGCTAGTCTGATTTGTTTCTTGGACGGTCCCTTCTCCCACTGGAGTTGGTTTATTTTTCCTTTTCTGTCACAAACATTTCTTAAATCTCCTCATGTTCGCTCTCTCTTTCGATCTCTCTGGGCACATCTCTTCCTTTCCAAATTCTCTTCAATTAACGTTCCTTTTTCCTCTCCACGTCTCTCTCCTGGCCTCTGTCCCTCCCTTCCCACACAAACACATTCCTTCCTCTCCGTCTTTGCTCATTATCCCTTCTTCCCCAACTTCTTGACTTGTCATTTTTCCAAAGCCTCTCCCAGATCTCCTCTGTGCATCTGTGAATTGTCTCTCTCCGTAGCGGTGCCCCTGTACATCCACTCTCTTCACTCCATCCATCTCTGTCTCTCTCCTGCCTCACCCCACTCCCCTCATCCATCTCTCCTGCTCCCTTATTCATATCCTCTGAGCTTTCACTGCTCTCCTCTTTGTTGTGTGACACGGCAGCCAAGTTTCTCCTTGACCCTGTGCAGCAAAAGCACACTTTATTGTGAAATACGTCAAAATGTTAAGTGATGTACTTTTCCTATATACTCGTCAATGTTGCTCATTGCATTCTGCTATAAATATTTAGAGTCCAATTCATAATTTGCAACCCTAAATTTTTGATTGGTAGCGTCAACGCCAATGAGGTATGTCAGTGACACCCAACTTCACTCTGTCTCAGTTCACATATGATTCTCACTTGTAGCCAACTTGGCAACTTTCCTGGTAGATTGTGCGACTTTTGATACCGTACGCAACTTTATTTCTTAAAGACTGCAGTCATATTTAATGTCTTATACACGAGACTAGGAAAAAGAAAGAAGTATGCTCAAATATATTATGTTGGTATTCATACCCAATCTGCTTAATCTTAGTCAATGGCTGTGCCAAAAGCACACAGTCTCTTCCTCTACTATTGCACTGTGTGCAGGCAAGCAACAAAGGGTTTTTAGACTTTCCGTGCTGATGTAAGCTACTGTTGGCATTAATGTTTTACAACTATTACAGGTAGGAACTAAAATAACTCAATCATTATTACTTGAATTATTCCAATACATAATTTACCAAATACAATTGTACTAAAGAAAGATGTAATGAGTACAGTAACTTAGGTTTCAAATCTCTTTGGACAAACACACAACAGCCTGCTCATGTACATGTGCAGCCAAACAGACAAAAGTCCAGTCATTCCTCCTCCTCTCCTCCTTCTTGTGTATGTCTTCCCTCTCCCTCCCTCCCTCTCCACAGAGCAGGGCCAATTAGAGAACATCCCATGTTCCTTCTTGGCTCAACCAAGACTCTCTAGGGCCGCTAATTAAACACAAACCTTCCCCCTTTCTGTCTCTTTCTTCCCCTCTCTCTCCCTGCACTGTCACCTCTCTCCATTTGCCTCACTTCCTCTTGCTCTCACTCTCTCACCCTCCCTTCCTCCCAGCAACCTCTTTCCATCATTCTCCTCCTTTCTCACAACTCTCGCCAGGCTCTTCATCCCTCGCCCTCTTTGCCTATTTGTCATGGCGGAGGTTTGATATTCACATTGGGACAGTCTTCAGAGTCAATCTGTACAAAGCACCGGACTTGTTATTCTCTTCTGCGAGTGTTAACCATGCGCCCTGTGACCTCAGCCATGTACACTTTAGGAGGATGTCCAGATCTGACAGTGCTGCTCCTTTTTAACAACGTTCCTCCGCAGCTACTGTTGCCCACTGTCCGCAGCTGAGCCTCCCGACACTGACAACCAGTCCTGTTAATAGGCCAGTCATCGTTACTGCTGTACCGCTTTCTCTCTTTGTCTTTTCTCCCCTATCGCTTCCTGTCAGGGCACAGCATGAAGAAAATATACAGTGTGCAGCTTCATAGAAACGCTCACCTGGCTTGGCAACAGCTTAGTCAGTTCTCACGTACGTTTGGGCATAGAAAAACAGGAGACATCTGTTATTTTCATATAATGGGGTTTATCAAAGAACCTTGATTAGTCAAAGATGAGATCCAGCCGCAGTGTTTATTTCCAGCATGGCTATTTGTTCTTTTAATGGCTGCTATGCAAAGTCTCTAAAACCAGGGAGGTAGTTAACAATCTTTCTTGTGATCTCAGTTTTCCCCTCTTGTATCCATTCAACTTTGAAGAAAACTTCAGACGCCACAAATGGGTTGTTATTGCATCATTTTCATACCCTCTATCACAGGAAAGAACACCCTGTTGAGCACTATTTCTGTGTTGAATGCTCCCTCGATGGACTCAATAAAAGGAAAACATATCTCGCAAGCAAATCTTTCATTTCTAAAGCAAAATAGGAGCAACAAGAGATTCCTGCCAGCAGAAAGGGGAACAGCTGCAGATGCTCATGCTGATTCATGTGAGGCAAACTAGTTTCTTGTTTTGGACTGATGGAGGTAATTAATCGTGATTTTCAGGGATGGACTACCTCCAGAAAACATGAGATATTTG
This sequence comes from Gymnodraco acuticeps, assembly GCF_902827175.1. Taxonomy (NCBI): domain Eukaryota; kingdom Metazoa; phylum Chordata; class Actinopteri; order Perciformes; family Bathydraconidae; genus Gymnodraco; species Gymnodraco acuticeps. Next base: position 1,328,253 of record NW_022989947.1, on the reverse strand, counting down.
ATTACGCTGATGAGGTGACGTGTTCCATTTCTGGTCATTCACACCGTTTAGCAGAAACTAAATTATTGTACACCAGCGGTGAAAGAAATTGGGATTTATCTGCTGAATAAAAAGTGGGGATGTTAAAAGAGATGTTTTGCTATTTTTTTATGAAATACTGGATAGTTTGGCAAGTCCACTTATGTAAAATAACAATCTGAAAATACATTTTTTTTCTCATAGCTCTTACAAATAGGTGCCATTTGAGAAATTGTTGCAAGTTACAGTTGCTTTGTTTTTAAGTTTTACAAGCCACCAAAACCTAGGCTTTGGTTGAAAGTATCTTTTTGCTAAGGAAGGTAAGTGAAATGAACCCAAAGTATTTAAATGGCAATCATGATAAGAGCAGTTAGAATTCAATAAATGGAAAGGTGTTTGATTGCTTTATTTCTTATCTCCTCTAGCAAAGGGTACACTGGACCATCCTTTACCAAAGGACAGAAGATAAATGCCTTACTAAGCAATGCATCATTTGGCCATCAATAATCTGCTGTTGCCGTTTCATTTTTTATATGGATTAATTGAGGACTTTCTTTCTGAGGAGATGTGATACATTTTGGACGGGAAAACATGAATTGTAAAGTATTGAGTTTAAGATATGTTATATAACTGGGTTATGAAGTCAAAAAAATGCAAACCAATAGGATCTGCCATTTTATAGTGTAATCAGATTATTTTAGCATGGCGGTTATATTTTCCTAAGAGTTTATAAATTATCCTCTACAACTTTTTTACTCATTATGTTTTGAAAACGAGGTCAAGAAAAAAATTGGTTAGGTAAAAAAAGATATTGTAGTGATCACTAATTAACTGGGTTACATAATTCACTCATGGAACTACGGGTTGGGGGTATTGTTTCCACACGGACACATATGATGTTGACTACTTATTGTGTGCCCCCCTTTCTTCTTCCTCTTGGCTTCCCGGTCTTCAAGCGACCACATGTGCTTTTCTCCTGCTTAATAAAGCCAACTTTGCACCTTCAATGCACCGCCTCCGACTCCCTTCTCTCGGCACTACACTGGTGACCCCGACATAAGTCTCGCAGAAGTTTCCGAGACTGGACCGAACATGGCTAGAAACGCCATTTTTCGCAAACTGCCGGAGATTTTTGGAGACGTCCATGGCTGCCTCGTGCACATGGATTGAGGCTCGGTGCGCCCTCCGCGGAATGGCCGAGGACGTCGCTCGCCATTCCCGCATCGTTTCGGCACTGGGAGACAGCAAGACTCCCGACCACATGGAGACGATACACGACTTGCTAGGTACGGAAGAGCCCGACTTCTTTTTCATGGAGCTGTTTCTTCGGGACATGCGGCTGCATGTCCAGGCTGCGCTCGCTAACACGGCTAGTGTTGAGCCCCGCGCTTTAGCCGAAGGAGCAGACCGGTTCTTCCTGGCACCTTCCCTGGTAGAAACACGCCGCCTAGCAGAGACTCCGGGGCCGACGACATCGAATAATGGCTACTGGCTTGCAGCTAACGGCCGTCGTCAATGGCTAACAGCTAACGGCTAACAGCTAACAACGACAGCTACCGGCTAACAACGGCTAACAGCTAACCATGACAGCTAACGGCTAGCAGCTACCGACGACTAACAGCTAACGGCTAGCAGCTACCGACGGCAACAGCTAACGACGTCAGCTAACGGCTAGCAGCTAACGACGACTGACAACTAACGGTTAGCAGCTAACGGCTCGCTGCTTCCATATGTTAACATCTGACTGTTAACCCTTTTTGGCGGTGCCGGAGAGGAGGTTCGACCAAGCCTGGTTGACCTTGTGTGGATCCTCTCACAATTTCGCCCACCTGTTTTTGATCGTGGACAGGACGACTCTTTTGAGCTTTTTCCGGTGCCTGAGAGGAGGTTCGATCAGACGGTCGACCTCGTGTGGACACTCGCTTTTTTGCACCACCTCGACGGCGGTTTCGGACGTCGCCCACGTTTTCATCGGCGCCTGGGTGGCGCACGTCTGGACCCCGTCTCGCCTCTCGGACGTCGCCCATGCTTTCATCTGCGCCTGGGTGGCACACTACTGGACCCTGCCTGGTCTCTCCTCTAACCGCGGCTCACGGTTCGCCTCGACGGCGGCTTCGGACATCGCCCACGCTGTCATTGGTGCCTGGGTGGCGCACTTCTGGACCCCGTCTCGCCTCTCCCCTGTCCACGGCTCCTTCCTCCCGGGGAGACTGCTCCTGCCTCCCGGGGATACCGCTCATTCTTCCCGAGGACTTCTTGCCCGCCGCTGCTGCACGCTCGCCTGCGCCCAGGCTGCGCTCCATCCTGCTGGGGACCACCGGGATATTCACGCCCGTCCCCACGTCGCAGCACAGCGACCCAGCTTTCTACGACTGGCGGATGTTGTCTTCATCCGCCACGACGCCTACCACGGCCCTCTGCGGCCCCCTTTCGACGGCCCGTTCCATGGCCCGCCCCCCTCCCCCCGGTGGGGATGCCTTCGCCCTCGTTGGGGCCCCTACCCTCTTCTGCGGCCTCCTTCTGACGGCCCGTTCCGTGGCCTGGCCCTGGCCTGCGGCCCCACCCTCCTCGGCCCCTGTGGTGCTTGCTTCCTTCCAGACGCAAGGATTGTGTCCATGGTTGAATTCTGGGGGGGCTTGTGTCGTGATCACTAATTAACTGGGTTACATAATCCATTCATGGAACTACGGGTTGGGGGTATTGTTTCCACACAGACACATATGATGTTGACTACTTATTGTGTGCCCCCCTTTCTTCTTCCTCTTGGCTTCCCGGTCTTCAAGCCGACCAAATGTGCTTTTCTCCTGCTTAATAAAGCCAACTTTGCACCTTCGATGCACCGCCTCCGACTCCCTTCTCTCGGCACTACAATATAATCTTTGTTTGGTCTACAGCCATGCCAGCAGCTCTGTGTGACTGTACTCAGGAAGGTAGGTCTTTAAAGTAGATGCTAATGTCAGTATAATACTTGCATGGCTAAAATGTTAGGTACTATTGATATAGGACACATTAAAACATAATATTTAAGAAACCGCAAGTACTATTTCTTAGAGATATGATCTTATATGGTGGCTGACTGCAGTTCAACACTATTCTTTAACACTGCATCATTAGTTATAAAAGTGTGCTGCCAGTGACGTCCAGTAAATAAACTCATCCCAGAGGGCTGGGGGTGCAGGGTGAGAGGCAGAGAGAGAGATTGTTCGTGGGCTCAATTTGTCAACAATTGATTGATAAGAGGTTTTGTTTTCCTGACGCCACCCAGATCACCCGACTTCCTCTCCCTCATTCAATCCCCAGTCCCTGAAGCCAAACTAATCCTAACTAAACTCCCAGGATTCCTCCCATCTCCCATCCCACCCCCCATTCTCTCACTCCCCCATGTTCTGTCATTCCTGAAGTGGCACTAATCCTCCCCCCTTCTCTCTTTTTCTTCTCCTCTTTCCTCCCCTCCGTGTTTTTATGATCTGTCGTTACCAGAGCAAAACTAATCTTCCCCTCTCCCTCTCTTCCCCGCGGTGGCTCTAGCCCTCCTTGCCCCCCTCCTCGTCGCCACTTTTCCTCCCTCCCTTCATACCGCTCTGGCTCCCACTTCTTCATCTGACACCCTCCTGTTATTCACCTCAGACCATAACTGTATTTACCTCTCTCCCCCCGCTCCCTCCCCACCTCGGTACATCTCTCCTACTCTCTACGGACAGAGTTATATTGACAGCAAAGCCTGCGGAAGAAAAGGCTCCGATGAAAGCAGCCGCCATGTATGTGATGTTCCTCCCGAAAACATCTTACACAAATAGACTTCATCTGACACTTTGTATCCAAGTGCTGTACTAGAAGGAAGAAGATGTACCGTGTAATAATGTTCTTCCACCTTTCAAAAAGAAGACAGTGGCAGTGGGGCGGGAATAAAAGCAGAGGCAAAGATTTCATACCTGCAGCCTCGCCTGATTCTGACGTCTCATTCGTGTACCGAGATACAGTCATGAGTCCTGACTCGTGTGTCTAACACTCAGACACACGGTCAGGCTGCCACACACACACTTAAGTATTGTGTCGAGGCCCTGCAATTTTCGCAATATCTCAAAGTCCATGGAGGGAGAGTGGACGCAGAGAGAACATAAGGCTGTCAGCTCATTCTTCACAGCTCAAATGCGTGTATCTGCCGTAGCTGCATAATTACAGAGTTATCAGAGCCTTTCTCAGGTCCTCAGCTACCGACAGCATATGAAAAGACCCAATTAAGCAATTATCTTTAAAAGGTAGAGTCTAATTCAGTCCTTTGAGTTCCAAAGACGCATTGAGAAGGCGACCATAGTGGCTGACAGTTAATTCAGAAAGTCGCGCTAAAAGCATTAAGGCTTAGATAAAAATAATTGAGAGGGCTTGTCATCATGTACCACTCGGAAAAATTGCAATAGCACCACCAAAATCCCAGACTCTTGTCATAAAAGATTATAGTTTTATATGCGTGCAGTGGAAATGGATGCCGCTTCATCATACATGTCCATTCTTCCTTTTGGATGTAATGACACCACAGCTCTTACTCCTGGAGTTCAATTCGCTTAACTCCAAGATATGCCTCTAATAGTACAGCATTGGACAAAGGATGAACTTTCTTTGCTCCACAATGGCTAACAACTCAATAAAGCACCCTTTCTGCTGCATGACACCTTTTAGTTTGGCTGTTAAACAGTGGCTAAATGCTGCTGTCATTTTTACAATTAGTTTCTCACACCTTCGCTCCTTTCACTCTCTGTCTTTGTCACTATCGCTGATGTGAGAAGACCTCCTCCTAAAACACTGTCCTTTCGCACTAATGATCCTCACAAATCACAATGGCGCTTTCACGATTATACGCTGTATAAATCAAAAAAGGAGAAATTATTGAAAATGTGCAAATTCTTTAATACCCATCTGCCATTACTGCTGTGTCCAATGATCATCATAATCATTTGCACATCCAGATCCACTTTTCCAGCCTGCATATTCTGGTGTTTGCACTGCTTATTGATCACTTGAGCCCAGTTGTCCATAAAGATGGTGTGTGAGGTCTTGTGAGGAGACAGTGTTGCTGCGGTGGTCTGCTTTATTTTGTCCAGATATTTCAGTGTGTCTCTACCGTTGTATCAATCTCAATTGTCTGCTTTATACTGTTTGTCAATGTGTCTACACTACTGGTTCAAAGTGAAGTGATGGATGACTAGCCAACGTCTCTTGAGGAAACAATATATGGTAAAGGAACTGACAATTGCAGTTTTGGCTTAGAATAACCTTCTGGTATTGTGCTGCAGTATACTCTGACATAAAAATAATATAATAACCATGTTTATATGGTTATACATCATATGGTGCTGAATGAAGAGATAGAGCTGGGCTGAATATCTTTTCATTTTGAAAACAGTCCTCTGGCTCGTTCAGACAATAATCAACACAATGATAGCCAGACATATTGCGATGCATTATTCATTTTTGTCTGTGTCTGATTACCCGCTACCATTTGACAACCATCACACTCAAATGTGTTTGGATTATAAGCAGTAAGGAGTGAAAGGGGGGAAATGGCTCATATATTGCCTATCTATCATGGGAAAAGGAGCACAAAGAGAAGGGAAGTAAACATTCACTGACTCACTGGGAGTATAGTTCATAAACACAAAGCTCCAGTTTGACACAGTGCCTATCCTGAGGGAGGATAAGTAGCCTCACGAGTGGTCAATATGCAAGACAGTGCTCCATAATCCACAAAGATAAATCCATGTTGCCCAGGATATTCATAATGTTTGAGTTGTGTGGGGTCATTTAACCATTTCCATTCATTACTGTCATTTTGAAAGGGTGTTGCCGTCAAAGGGGCCTGAATGGAAGGCTACTTAAGACTCGACATGCTGATCAATAGTTCAGTTTCCAGGTCCAGACGGCATCTCACACATCAAGGCGATGTGGAAGTCCTCTTCTCTGGCTGGATCAATACGCCATGCATACGCACAATCACACACAATCCATTTGCTCACAAGCAACATCCAATCAACAGGTGCAGTTTAATATGCCTAGTTTATGGTGAGTGGTTGAATCGGCCCAGATTGAGTTGTTGTTTTACATAAAGAAAGCAGTCAGACGTTGGACCGCCAGTGCCAGTGCAAGAAATATACTAATGTTTAAAAGACCCCTAAAGCATGTGCCAAGGTTGAAAATCAAGATAAAGCGCTAGGTCGATCCTAAAATTGATTTATAACCTGCTTCCCACAAAGAGCTCTGGAAAATACATGAGCGGCTGCCACAGCATTTAAGGTTGATTTAATTTTGAGCCTCACTCCATTTGAATAGAGTTTCAGGATGTAATCCAAAACTATGGTTGGATAATATTTCTGTCAGGTGCAAAGCTAACTACAGGGGAATGATGGAGAGGGATCTAAGAGACCCTGAAATGCTGTGCCGTGTGTTTATAGTGCAGCATAATACTGTAAGGAGAGGCAGCTTGACCCCTGCTGCTCATATCGACATACATTACCGATTTTTCTGCTGTATGACTCGGTGGGCTGCAGAAATCCTAAGGCCAGCTCATGAAAGAACTCTCACTGCCAATCTTAATATCCTTTTCAATAGAGCCAACTCATATAACAGCTCTTACACAAACACGCCGAAAAGTCCAATGACTCTACAAGGTTAGCTCAATACAGCTAACCGGCAACATGCCCCGGACTAAACATCTTAAAAATCGGTATCACCAGAGGTGCCAGAGTTGCTACTCAGAACAGATCAATGCCTGACCGGGCGACTCCATTAGAGGACCTTTTTATCAACAGGAGTGATTGGTGGAGGTGGGTGAGTTAGAGCTGGTGCAGGCGCTGACTCAGACTTTAACCTCTCGCAGAAGGTTCCAATAGAACTTAAGTGGATGAATTCAGTTTGAGATCTTGGTGAAACTCCTGCGTGTTGACTGACAACCAAGCGGCAAACTGTGGGGTAGAGCCGGGAAGCCAATACGGAAGTGCCACACACTGCAGTTCATATATTGGCCGATAGGCGATGGCTGCAGAAAGGAGTAATTTCCATAGACCCCCATGTTAAAATGCCCGATTTTACAGCAGAAAAAAACATGTTTCTACCCCTGGCTCCATACATTTTATTATCGATATAGTTAGATTCCACCTTCATGATTATGGATCTGTGAGTGAATTGTTTTCTAACGCGACCCTTTATATTTATATTAGGTCTTAAAGTTTGTGCATACATTAGGGCGTGGTCACTTTGATTGACAGATACGTGCCTCACTGTCAGCTAACAGCAACTTGTCCAATCTGCTAGGCTACAACCATAGAGGCTACAACGTTAGTTAGTTGTAGTTACTGTACTTGATCCTTTAGCTGTGTTCGTGGTGATCGTGCCTGTTAGGGAATATTGTTACAAATACCAGATCATTAAAATGTCGTGCTGTGCGCTTGAATGTACTAACAGATCTTCCAAGAAGTCTACTTTCAGCTTTTTTCGGTGAGTAAAATGATAATATTATACATGTTAACCCCGTTAGCAGGTGTTTGTGTGCTTGTTAGCTTAGCCTGTTATGTAGCTTATTAGTCAGCTAAGGACGTAACCCTTTATACATATATACAGTTTAGTTTATGATTCAGCCTTAGGTAAGACTTTTATACTATATGGCTATGACGCCCATAATGCTAAACGGGAGCAAATGTTAAAAGGGGTGCGCTGCCGGAGTCCACGCCGCCGAAGCTAACAGGGCTGCAGGGTGCTAGCTCGCTAGTGCGTCCCGGCGGCCGTAGCTAGCACCCTGGGGTTAGCTTCGGCCAGCGGCGGAGTCCGGCGTTATAACTGGAGATCAAGGAATGCATCGTAACGCGGACTTGGTTCGCCTGCAGCCCGCTGTAGTATTAGCTAAATAAATGATGTTGAGCAAGGCTTATTAAGCTGAACACCGCCACAATTATTCTGCTATGTATCGGTACTTATTTTATTTTATTAACGTGTGAATGACAAGCATTAAGAATAATACCAAATAGCTAATTATCTTGCAGATTGTCTCGTTTGATTATGAATGTAACGTTTATATAGTGGAACTACACTGTTTTATCAAAACCAAAGTGCCACGCAGTGACTTGGTATGCATGTATTTCAGCAGGAAATGTGCAACCTAGATGACATTTACCAACACAGACTATATAGAAATATTTGTAAAAGTTGTTCATGCGTTACTAAGTGAATATGGCATTAACCCTCCTGTTGTCTTCGGGTCAAATCTGACCGATTTACTACTTTCATCAATCATGTTTTACATTCGATTGATACTGAGAGCATGTTAGCTTAGCTTCTTAGCCTGAGCTAGGACTCGAACGTCACGCTCGTTGGCAGCAGGTCCCGCCCTGTCCCGCCTCGGCTCCGCCTCTTTGCCCTTATTTGGAGAAGGCGGAAGAAGGCGGGAGTTAGACTCTGACGACACCGTCGAGCCGTTAGTGGCCGACTCCGCCTACTAAGGGCTTCACCGCAACTCTGCAGAATCCTATGGGTGACGTCACGGACCCTACGTCCATTTATATATACAGTCTATGCTGACAACAAAGCCATCTTACGTTAGGTTAAAGGGATAGTGGAAATGGAACCTCAAATAGTTTCGTTTTAACTTATATACAAGCATAATTACGTACCAAAACAATCACACCTGATTAAAAAAATATAATAATTGCCTTACGCATGTTAGAAGCACTTTATTGCAGCTTCCCCGAAGTTTTTTAGAAACTAAATGTTCGACTCAGCCAAACCGGAAGTGACGAAAACTTAGGAAGACGATACGATAACAAACCATGGTGTCTATGCAGAATGAACGTGGAAGGGCAAATATACCAGACAAAGAAGAAGGATTGTATGAGGTATCCAGTGATGATAGCGAGTCAGAAACATCCTCTCGGCTTTCCTACGAAAATGTCGTTTTAGGAACTGAATCTGAATCCGGTTCAGTAAGCGACGATGGTGACAATATTGAGCCAGACGATGGACCATTACGTCCTTATTTGTTCGAGCCCGAGCCCGAGCCCGAGCCCGAGGTGATGGTTCACGGCATGGGCAATGGCGAGGATGACCAGGACCAGGCGCCAGATGATGCACCCCTACGCACAAATAATCTTGACTGGTAGGTCCCTAAGCATAGCTCACGCATCTTAAGATCACCTGTAGCCTTTACAAATATTAATCATTGTTAACCAGTTAAGCCCGAAGGTCCCCACAGTTTTTTTTCTCTCACATGTCTCAGGGCTTCTTAACATTTATGAAACTATTAATGTTTCATACCCTTTTAAAGGTAAGAAACTCCGCTAACTGACAATAAGAACAATTGTTAGCTAGAAAAAACACAAGAGTAATACCAAGCCTTTGAATTAGCATTGAGCGAAACAATGCTAACTAATGCTAACGCTTTTTTACACACAACACACGGTAGAAATGCCCTTATTACTATCTTAACTGCACAAACAAGATATACGATTTAAAGCTGAGACTCCACAGATGTAATGTCATCACTGTAAGACCTCGAATTCCTGGAGCTATCAGCCAGAAAAGAGAAAGTAAACAACATCCGGTTCCAAAAATATTACAATAATTACGTCTTACCTTTTTTGATTTGTGATCAAAAGTTGTGTTCAACGGAATAAAAACGCATCTCAAGGTTAATCCAATGTCGTTGTGTCACGTAGAATTTTTTACTGATAATCAATCATCATATTCTCGAAACAATCGTCAGTAAAATGATGGGAGCACACGACTGCCGAATTACTCGTCAGCTTCGGCTCCGTGAAGTTTGCCCGTGTTATCTGAACAAATTTCACCCACTGACGACGAATGGCTGGGTTTCTTGGAAACGCATGCGTCGATACGCCATTCTCTGCATTTGCTGTCGCACTACAGCCATACAAAACACATCTATTCACCATAATAAAGGTCGGCTATTCACATGCAAATGCTATTGAATGTCCGCCATTGTTTGTGCCCGTCTTCCTATGCTCTCGTCATCACCCGAAGATTCCCGACGATTCCCGAAGTATTTCGTTTCATTGAGAGGGCGCAGTAAAATTGAAAATAAAATGAAACTAGGAGCATGAAATTAAAATTGTTTATTATGCTTATTTTTAATAAAAATACATAAGTTAAACCCAAAATTCGCGGATTTCCACTATCCCTTTAAGCTACATTAAACCAACCGGAAACTGTTGTTGAAGAGCAATTGGGGGAAGTCACTTTGCTCGATTGTGTGAAAAACCAAACGATCTGGCTCTCCACATTTTTGACAATTATAGTAACCTTCTTTTCTCTCAATTTCTCTCTTACATTTTTTTTCCTGCAAACTATGAAGTAAATGCTGCGATAGTAGGAGTCAATATACAGTAGCTTCAGATAAAAGTAGAACTAATTAAGAATTCAGTACTAAATGCCATTGAGTTGGCTCAAAGGGTATTTTTGTCCCTTATTATTTTCACTCTTCTTTTTTTTATATTGCCACGGTTCAACAACATTATGGTGGTATTAATAACTGCTCTTTGACAGTTTAATTTAATGTATGTCCTCATTTAGTTTTAAAGCACTAATTATCTGTCAAATTGGAACGTTAAGACTGTATTTTAGGGTGATAGTTATTTATTTATCTTAAATGGCTTTTTAGCCAATGAGTAAGGTTGACATTTTAGCAATATTTAGTTGAATTACATTCAATAGATTCCAAGACTTACATTGATTTATAGCGTTCATGTTAGATAGTAAGAAACAATACTTTGTCATTAGATTTATTGAAACTCGTTTTATCATGTGACATTTGGACAGGAGTTTTCTAATACAGTGCAAGGACATTATAATCAGTTTGTTCCTTACAACATTAATGTATCAAAGATAGATAGTCTTTTCTTTTTTTTTCACATGCCATGTAAGAAAATCCCAGCAGGCATTTTCCCTATAACATAGTATTAAGACTTGGAGTTACTTTCCATTTATGTTTTGTCTTCTATAATGTACTCAGCAGGGTGGCTTTGCCTCTGGACAGATCCCACCAGGAGCTTAAGTGTAATATATGACATTTTCACCAGAATTGCCCTTCTGGCCTCAAGGTCTCATGCCTTTTGTGTTAGGCTGTGGAGATAATTTCATATTTTCCATTTTGCCTGACACTATCAGTCTGAGGCAAATCTGTAAATTACATTAACTAAATTATACATTTGTGAAATGTATTATTCAAAGATTAATTTATCATAGACAGTTTGTTGTTTCACAGAATATTAACCTTAGAATGGATTTCCATTTTTTTGTATACTTTGATAGATTAGTCTTATGAATAATTTCATGCCGTTCCAAAATTCATTTTTAGAATCCGATTCTCTGGACAGTCTAATGGAGCAATTTTGGGCTCTTTGTTCCATCAGCCGTCTTTCAAACAGCAGCTTTCTCTGCTCTCACACTTTGTATTAAACTTGGCTTCCTTTTAGAAGGTGTCCCGCTGTGCCGACTACACCCAGACATAAATACCCCTTCTCGCCAGAGCACTTTCCATCTCCTCGTCTGACCTTCTTTCTCTCCTCTCTCTCTCCCCCAATCTTACCCTCTCAGACTCCCCGTTTTTGTATTTCCTTTCTATTCACATCCCTCTCCTGCTCCTGTTAAGTGTTACCTTTTGCCTGGTTTGTCTCCGTCTCGTTATGTCTCACATCCTTTTTTCAGTGTGAAATGTCCCTCAGTCGTTTCTATCTGCTCCTTAACTGTGCCCTTCTTCACACCCCGTTATCCTCAATCACACTTTCCTATCAACGCTTTTCATTTGACATTAAATTATTCATATACCTGGCTCAACTAGATAACACTTCAGAGGTCTTTCAGGGTTTTATTTTTTGAATTGCGGTACAATGATAATTCCCAATACTAAAAGTTAACAGCGACACAGAACTAAACCAAGAATCTTTGTCAGTAAAAATTTCCAAAAAGTAACTCCTGGGATCTGGGACTGAACCCAGAACTATACTTAAAGGAGGATTTACAAGCCTATACTAAAACAAGTTTAAGTGAATATAAATCTAAAAAGTGAACAACTGTTAACTTCACTTTCATTGAATAGTACATTTCACCTCTAGCCATTCCCAGCAACATTGTTGGGTACGGTCAGAGGTTTGCTTGGTTGGAACCACCAATTATGTCAAAGAGCCATGCCGTACATTTCTATTTCACTGCAGCATGGTGAAAAGCTGGAGGTCAGCACACACACAAATGAAATGACTGTTTTGTAGCACCTACACACTATTACGTGTACTTTACCCACATATTGTTTAACCTGTTATAGTTGTATGTTCTTATAAATGTACTCAAATCAAATTCAAATCAAAGTAGGCAAGCTTAAATAAATGTCCATTTAATGTTAACTCCAGTAATGGCCCAACATCAGGCCACTGAGCCCTATGTTCATTCCAAGGATAAATTAAATCTCCTCAGAGGGCACTTTGAGACCTCTGCATACAACTGAATCATCCCTCTGAATGAATTATAAATGTACAATCAACTTCATCAAACATCGCACAAATTAAACAAGAAAAGAGGACAAAACGAAGACAAGTGCACAAAAAGGGCCAACTAGAAATGAAAAGTCTATGGACACCAATGAGGGTGCAACATGCATTATGAAGCCAAATAAACAAAATAGCAGCTTTAGTGTCAACAACAGAATGAAACATCACAAAGGCAGACCACACGAGGTAAACAAACAATAACTCCACAGGTGTAGCCACAAACACACATGTAAAGCAAAAAGGACTTGAACAGTTACACAATGTAGCGGCCTACAACACATGCTATGTTATCAGACAATCTATATTAATAAGTGTGCTATTGTTGCCAACTCACCTGTCTGAACCTTTAGTGCACGCAACGTCCTCCAATGTACTCCAGGTTCAACTTCTCTGCAAGAACACTCCATGGCCATTCCCAAACCAATTAATTAGCCTTTCATGTCCAAATAACACACCACAGAAGAGCAGTGCAATAATTGTGTTACTTTCTTCAGGACAAAAGTTGCCACTAAGTTGCGCTGTGTCTGTCCCTACTGTTAACCCACAGCATGGGATTTTCCAACCGCTCTGCTGCTTCACGGAGATCTCTCAGCAAGAGGTTGAGGACATCACCTGCAAGATGAAACCCTCCACCTGCACACTAGACCCTCTACACACAGCCCTTGTCAAATCGAACATCTCGGTTATAAGTCCCATGATCACCTACGTCATCAACAGCTCCCTCAAGGCTGGTCATGTTCCATTGGCTCTTAAAATTGCCGTCATCAGACCCTTTCTCAAAAAACCCACCCTAGACCCAGTTATCCTTGCCAACTACTGGCCCATCTCCAACCTCCCATTTCTAGCCAAGGTGCTGGAAAAAGTAGTTGCCGCCCAGCTTCAGGACCATCTACAATTAAACGGCCTCTTTGAAAAATTCCAGTCCGGTTTCCGTTCCGCCCACAGCACTGAAACAGCTCTGATCAGGGTCACAAACGACTTGTTGATGGCGGCTGATACTGGATCCCCATAGTCCTCATCCTCCTGGATCTGACAGCAGCATTCGACACTGTCGACCATAACATTCTCCTTCAGCGCCTCGAACACACCATCGGACTCCGCCCTAAGCTGGTTCCAGTCCTACCTGTCTGGAAGAACAGAGTACGTCTCCTTGGGAGGTGCGAGGTCCCAGACACACCCTGTCACCTGTGGTGTCCCTCAAGGGTCGGTCCTTGGGCCCACTCTGTTCACCCTGTACACTCTGCCCCTTGGCCGTGTCATCAGCAAGCATGGAATATCATTCCATTGCTACTCTGATGACACGCAGCTATATATAAAGACTGACTCTATCCCACATGCTTCCTCACTGTCACCATCATCGTCACCGCTCCCATCAACATCCCTTCACACCTGCATTGAGGAGATAAAGGCCTGGATGCGAGAAAACCAAACCAGGTCCAGTCATCCCCCATAACCCACATTACCTTTTCTGAACAAAACATACCCCTCTCCACAGCAGTTACCAACCTGGATGTAAGATTTGACAGACATCTAACTTTTGACATCCACATCAAACACCTGTGCGAAACCTCCTTCTACCACCTCAGGAACATTGCAAAACTCCATCCCACACTCTCCCTGTCAGATGCTGAACAACTGGTCCATGCCTTCGTCTCCTCAAGTCTCGATTACTGCAACGCTCTCCTCATCGGGACTCCTAGCGGGAGCCTTCAGAAGCTCCAATATATACAGAACAGTGCCGCTAGGATCCTGATGAGGGTGAGAAAATACAACCACATCACACCCGTTCTTCATTCCCTCCACTGGCTTCCTGTCTCATTCAGGATCGAATACAAGATCGCACTACTGACCCATCAATGCATCCACGGGAACGCTCCTCCATACTTGAAGGAACTTCTCACATCTCAAACCTCCACATGCAACTTCCGCTCCACAACTAACCATCGGCTTTGTCCCCCGAGGACCAAACTCTGCACAATGGGGGATCGGGTTTTCTGTGCAGCTGCTCCTCGTCTGTGGAATTCCCTCCCAGACCACCTGAGGACTCCACAGACCACTGACGCCTTCAAGAAAGGCTTAAAAACCTTTCTTTTAAAAAAAGCTTTTGATTAAACTTTTGTTTATTTTGTTTTTTTTTATTATGCCTCCTGTAGCACCTTGGGATTGCTGTGAGCAATGAAAGGTGCTTTATAAATCGAATGTATTATTATTATTATAACAGGTATAACTGAGCCAAACAGCCAAAAATCTCTCCCACATGTTACTGCTGGTAAAAGCTTCCAAACTAATCAAGAAGTCATGCTGCTGGAAGGCCCACATTTAGCATGTTAGCATGACTGGCCTTCAGTGGCATTTCTATATGTACAAAAGTGGTGGGGCACAAAAAACGTAGATGTCTATATATAAGCTTCTGCAGAGAGGTTCATGGCTGGCGAGGCACTGGCACTGACTCTCGTTTACAAATATTATATTTTTCAAAAGCTTTTTTTGTCTGATGCTTCAATTAATTTTAAACAGACAGTTCAACAGAAGGATACCCAAAAAATTTAATTTTATCATTTAAAGGAATGGTATGCTCATGACACTCATTTTTAAATAATTATCATCCGATAAAACAGACCAGTCTCTGCCAGTCTTTTTATTTTTTATTTTATCCGATGACATTATCAGTGATTTTAAACTGATTAATTACCGAAATAACATCAACACTGTGGGCGGCGCCATTTTACCGGACGTGACGTAAACCATGCGTTTGGTTTCGAGGACACGTTGATGTTCATGTTATTTACTGTAGTTATTCTCTTCAAATATGCCTCATTGTATCGCGAAACATTGCCACAATTCTGATAGGAACAATCCACGGAATGCTCGGTTCCATCTGTTGCCAAAAGGTAAGCGTAGGAAGTACGTTCGGAGGCAGTGGCTAGCGAAATGTGGCCGGCCCGAACCGAAAGATCCACAGGCGCATGTATGCAGCGAACATTTCAAGTTTCCGCACGACTACTCTGAGAGTATGATAAAACATAACATGGGATTTATTGAACAACCATTACTTAATGGAGATGCAGTACCATCGGTCTTTCTGGTGTCATCACCGACCAGGACACCAGTTCGGCCAGTTGAGAAATCGCCCTCTGCAAGTGTGAAGCGATGGAGGACCAGAAGTAGTGCTCGGAGTAAGAATAAGGTATGTTATAGCGCATTTCCATTGCAGCGGGTAGCCCCGTTTAAACGTCCTTTATCGTCCAGGCCAGGCCAGTTTTTGGTGGCCTTTCCATATAGCGTAGTACCGGCTAGTGGGTATTTTCCCCCAGTTTTTCCGGCCCCATAAAATCGTGGTTCTAGGGCCAGGGACAACGAGGCTGATTATGCTAAACTAGAGAGGGAATCGCTAGCAAGGGTGGTACTACATGCATACATATCTAGTAATCAAAATCATTGTATCTACTAAGTAGTACTAAGTAGGCTCGAACCTGTATGGCTGAATTCCCCCATCCAATCTCTTCATATTGCTCAAAACTTCTTCCTCGGCTGACGAGTCCGAACTCAAATACTATGCCATGTTTTCGTGTGTTTACAAAGTGAACGCATGGATGACGTCACGACCATCACGTGACTACTGAAAATGGGCAAAATGGCAGCGGCCTGACGGAATATACAGGTTTTGATAAAAAAGAGCTATAAAATCATTATTTACCGGGGAATATCGCTGATTTCTTCAGGGTATGGTTTAAACATAATGTTTCACTAAATACTGAAGTTTTTATTAATTATCTAATGAGTGGAGCATTCCTTTAAATATGTAATTGTTCTCTCTTAGTAAGATCCTATTTTCAATCAAATTGTGGTCTTACCTTGACTTGAAGATGAAGTCCTATCCTTCTGGACAAAAATCTCTATTACTTTTTTGTAAAAGTCCTCCTTATCTTCTTGTAGTTTCAAAAGTCTATCATAAATCTAAATGATGGA
The DNA here is from genome assembly GCF_902827175.1 of Gymnodraco acuticeps. Taxonomy (NCBI): domain Eukaryota; kingdom Metazoa; phylum Chordata; class Actinopteri; order Perciformes; family Bathydraconidae; genus Gymnodraco; species Gymnodraco acuticeps. The sequence goes on along the minus strand of NW_022989947.1, from coordinate 1,311,724 downwards.
TTTATGATTCGAAAATTATAAAAGTAGGGTAGACATGTGGCTATTATCCGGCTGAACAAAACGTACATTTATCTAACAGCTACGTTTCCCACAGATCTTATTTTGAGCTATTTTCTAAAATCCTATGGAGAAATCTCATTGCTTTCTTGTGGAGGGAAGCCATGCGCAGCTTACTTCCTGGTTTTAGGACGCGTCTCTCTCCTCCTCTTCACCTGCTCTTCACACACCACACTTTTCGCGGCACACGTACTTACAGCCAATCAGCTCTTAATTATGTGAGATGACGTATGGTGGGGATGGCAGCTCTAAGCCCCTATGGTCATTATTTTTTGCCACACACATTAAATAGGAAAATACTCTGAGCATGCGCAGTGTAGTTTTTACAGTCACCGTTCACTTAGACAGTGAGAGGGAGAGGCAGGATCGGGTTTTGTCCCACATGGCTCTAAACAGCTCAATAGGCACACACTGTAGACACTAATTAGAACAACACATACTAAAACAGCAATGTACAGACGAATCAGATGATTAAACATGATCTTAAAATATATTTAATATATATTTTAATTTATTTTTTGCATTTTGTTGTAATCATTATTTTAATACTTTCTGCTGACACTAGGTGGGGCTGTGCCCCTAATGACCAGTCGCCACTGCTGGCCTTACACCTGTTGTCACAAAATATCGCAGGTGTGTTGGATTTGAGTTCCATAACGTGCCGGCTAGGTAGTGCATATTCGAATCGTCGATTACACTAATTAAGGTAGATACAAACTTTGTTCTTATAATGCAACCACGCCCACCCACACAATTGGCGAATGAACCTACGCCCACATCTTCAACATGTATTGACATGGAGCTCCGTCCCTCTGCGGCCCCTGACAAACCAACATGATCGGACGATGTTGGTAGTTTTCTAATGAAAATAATCAGATTCATGAGCATAACGAGGGGTTACATATTGTACGTTATACGTATTGTGGAAAATAGTGAGGAAGGCTCTCCCAGCATTTTTTTTCACCCAGGGCTGGCCCACCATCATCTGTGTCACCTCTGCAAACCACAGCGCCCTGCGGCGATCTGGGGCCACTAGGATGACTGACAGACGTTCTCGTCTCACCCTCCCCAGGAGGGGGAGAATGAGGCGCAGCGGTGGAAAGGCGTAGAGCAGCTTTCTTGGCCATGGCTCGTGTGCAAACGCGTCCACCCCCAAGGGTGGATTGTCCTGCCAAGCCATGGAAAACAGGTCTGCCTCCGCTCTCCCGAACTGGGCCCAGATCTGCTTCACAACCTCCAGGTGAAGCACCCACTCGCCTGGCAGGGGCCCGCCTCTTGACATGAGGTTGGCCCCCCTGTTCTCCAGTCCCGGGATGTGGAGGGCTCTCAGAGACAACACAATCTCTGAAGCCCATAACCACAGTTTCTCCACTGTGGTCAACAAGGCGGCGGAGCGGACTCCGCCCTGCCTGTTGATGTATTGAAATGCTGGAGGACCAACACTACTGCCCGTAGCTCTAGAAGGTTGCTGTGCCGCGTCTCTGTCAGAGACCAGCGACCACCTATAGCTCTCTCTAGGCAGGTCCCCCCCATCCTGTCACGGATGCGTCTGTGAACACCGTGATGTAGGAGGTCACTCGCCCCAGTGGAGTTCGCCTCTGGAGATGCTCTGGGGACCCCCAGTATCGGAGGTTGCCCCCCACTGAGGGGGGAATGGTCACCAGACATTGTTTGTGCCTCTTGGGATCTAAACGAAGGCCGGCAAACCAGCTGCAGGCGGCGCATATGCAGCGACCCCAGCGGTACCACGAAGTGAGCAGCCGCCATGAGACCCTGAGTCTGCATGATGGTCAAAGCTGTCACGTTGCCCCCTGTCGCAGTCTGCAAACTGCCCGAAGCAGCCTGTCTGCTCTCTGACAGGGCGGCGCGTAGCCTGCCTGCATCGAGCAACATTCCAAATACTGCACCTGTTGGACCTCTTCAACTTTCTGTGCTCTGGAGCAATTTCAACATGAAAGTAAGCGTCCTTCAGCTCGATGGTTGTGAACCACTCGCCTGGCTGCACTAGTTCCCATAACTGTTTCATAGTCAACATATGGATTTTTTTTGCAGGCAATATGCTGATTCAGGCTGCGGAGATCTAGAATGGGTCTGAATTCCCCTGTCCTCTTGGGAACCAGGAGGTACATATAATAAAGCCCCAGCTCCCTGTGCTGAGGGTGTACAACAGTCACCGCCTGTTTTTGCAACAGGGTCTGAATCTCTGTTGAAAGGAAAACCTATCTCCTCCTGGGATGATAGATTTGCCTCTCTTAAGCCCCTGAATGGAGGAGGGACCCTGCAAAACTGGAGTGAGTACCCCAGTCTCAGTGTCCCGTCCAGCGCTTTGACAGCACTTCCTGCGGTTAACCACACTCACATGCGCGCCCACTGGCTGCCTCCTTTCCTGGAGTGGAGTTACAACTGGGGCGGCGAGTGGGGGATTATGTCTCATAATGGGTGCCCAATTAACGTCGTATGAAACGGATCTTGCCGATTTCAACGAGACATGGGGAAATGTGGAATTGTGGAGAGAGATGACTCTTACTCTGGGATAAATGCAATCGTTTTTACCGATTGCATTTTTCACACACACATCACTCTAGAACTAGGGTTACAATACGTAACCCACCGTTCTTGCAACAGGGCCTGAATTTCTGTTGAAAGGAGACCTATCTCCTCCCAGGATGATAGATTTGCCTCTCTCCTGCCCCTGAATGGAGGAGGGACGCTGCAAAGATGGAGTGAGTAACCCAGTCTCAGTGTCCTGCCCCTCTACTCTGTCAGTACACAGCTGGGCTTCCATTCCCCACAAAACTGTGTTCAGGGGACATGCAAGCAGCTGTAGAGCCACAGCTAAGAAGCTAAGAGAGATGACTCTTACTCTGGGATACATGCAATCATTTTTTTTACTGAATGCATTTTCCACACACACATAACTCTAGAACATAGTGCTACAATACGTAACCCACCGTTCTTCTGCGGAGGTCCCTGAACGCACCGCGGCCACTCTCCCGGGGGCCGCGCGCCTTCGTATTAAGGCTGTGTTTCACATTCAATGGTGAAAACGCATTAATCGGAGCTATTATACCAGGCAAGGTGTGTCTTCTGACAACAGCCCGCCGGCAATAGCGTCTCTTGAACCCGCACAGTGTTTTGACCGCACTTTCTGCGGTGTATTCCTCTCACGTGCTCGCGCCCACCTGCTGGCTCCTTTACTGGAGTTTACAGCGGGGGCGGGGAGTGTGGGACAGTGTTCTTTCCTCTGAGGATGAGCAAGAAGCAGCATACGCCAAGCTGCGACCACTCCTAACCCACGTGACCAAGGAAATCGATCCAAAGAGCCCTTCCGTAACACGGGGGCTCCCAGGAGATCAACACGGTCTTTTTGGAAAGTGCCATGCGACGTGATCCCCCAGGGACATCACACGGCAAGCAGCCACACCGTAGACCAGGGATCACCAACTACATTTGTCCAAGTGCCAACATTGATCCAATAGACACTTTCGCGGGCCAGCGATTTTTATATAGCCCAGGGGGAGGGGGGGTGTAGGCAGGGGCGCCGCCAGGGATTTTGGGCCCCATAAAAATATATCACATTGGGCCCCACCACCAGGCAAGGCAAGGCAAGGCAAGGCAAGTTTATTTATATAGCACTTTCCAACACAAGGCAATTCAAAGTGCTTTACAAAAAATGAAAGAGATTAAGAAAATGGCATTTAAAATCAGTCATTAAAAAGAAAAGCTAATAAAATAAACATTAAAAGAAAAAATACATGGATAAAAGTTACAGTGCAATTAAACATTAAAAGAAAAAGTACATGGATAAAAGTTACAGTGCAGTCTAAGATATGAATAGTTCAATTAAAAGCAGCGACAAAAAGAAAAGTCTTCAGCCTGGATTTAAAAGTAGTAAGAGTTGCAGCGGACCTGCAGGTTTCTGGGAGTTTGTTCCAGATATTTGGAGCATAATAACTGAACGCTGCTTTACCATGTTTAGTTCTGACTCTGGGGACAGAAAGCTGACCAGGCACAGGCCACTTTGTTTATAAATTACCTTGAGTGCCGTACCAAATGGTCTAGCGGTCTGAATACGGCCCGGGGGCCGGAGGTTCCCCACCCCTGCTTAAATATAATAACATTAGTATTAATATCATAACCAAAATGTCTGTGATTAACATTTTGTTTACAGACTGATCACTCAATGCTTCAAACTGTCCATCATCCTAAATAGACTAAAAGCAGTTTTTTTTTTATATAGATCATTAGCTATGTGGGAAAATACTGTGTTTGAAATGTATAATTTAAATTAGATGTTAGCTTTTTGTTATATATATATATCAGAGGTTGCGCTAGACTTTTTCACTGCCCGTCATTTTGACGGACAGGATCGTAAAACTTCTGTCAAAATCCAGAATTACCCGTCGGCCTTTACACAACTCTGACAAGGGGGGGAAGCATGCTCGTGAACTGTCAACGGGGGGGGGGGGGGGAGACAGTTCACATGCGCCGTGTTATGCATGGCTGCTGTACCTCGGGGGAGCGTGCACAGCGTCAAGCCAAAACTCACAGACATTTCAATGATTTGTACGGCACAGTTAGGTTTGGAAACGGTATGATTTCCTTTTTGGAGGGCATGCATAACACGGCATAACACCGGAGCCTCGCTGCGGGGAAACTTTGGCGCTGTTCTGAGTTTGTTCTAATCTGTCAAAATGACGGACTGCTTTCAGTTTTGTCCGTCATTGTTAAAAAAAAATCGTCATAGACGGAAAATATTCGGTTAACGCGACCTCTGATATATATATATATATATATATATATATATATATATATATATATATATATTCCAGTCTCCCTTCAGATATGTTAAGTGGCATGTCATTCAACACAATGCTGCTCACCTCCTTCAGTTGGGAGAAAAGCTGGTTCAGGTTCAGCCTTGGGGGGACAGGGCTGCTGAGCCTAAAGATGGATCTGTTGGACCTGGCACCAGGGGGAGGGACAACTGATTTAGTATGAATAGGCGCTAAAAATGTGCCTGCATTTATTAAAGGTAGGTAGGTACGAATGGAGAAACCAGCTCGAGTGCGCTAGAATTTGAAAGTACACAACCGAAAAAAATCTGCCCCTTCCTTCAGAGTTCCTGACAGAGCCCCTCCTCCAACACACACGAACGCGCACATGACCAATGAGGGCACGAGATAAATTTGTGCACAGATGGAAGGCTGACAGGCAGGTAGGCCATCCAGTTATTTTAGCCGGCTCAGATGATTGGTTGTGCTTTTTACAGCGTCACGGCTTCCACAGATGACATTTTTGTATGGATTTTTTGTCAAAGCATTTAATATATTGCCATCGGGATGTTAAGAGCATTCCATGGAATATAACAAAAAGTGTTTCTGAAGTGAATTACCTACCATACCTTTTAAATATCAGCTAAAAGAGCAGTGAAATTAAAGACCTCTGAATTTTATGTAAAGATATTAACAGTAGCCTACTTAATGTCAGCCCAGTAAACAAAAAAACATTAGCTAACAGACTAATTTCCACCACACCCACCTTTTCTTGTGAAAAACTGGGCGACCTTTAGTCCCTCTCTCTTGTCTTTCTCTCCTTTCTCTTCTTTTCTTAGAGCCTGACTTTGTTGGTCGTTGAAACAACACAACACACGTATGTAGGCTAAGTACTAGCATCCCTCCTCACATGCTTTCACTCTCTGCAAGTGCCGGTGCCGCACCGCGTTTGGAGGCAGGACCAAACCATTACATGTAAATAGAAGGGGGTGTACAGAGGCTTTGGGTAATTAACTTTTGGAAAAAAATAAGTTAAATGAATCGTAAGTTTAGTGAGTAATTTATCAATATAACGTTCTATTAATGTTAATTATTGAGGATTGATGAAAGGTTACTTACATTTTTTTTCTTAATGTTCTGAACATTTTGGGGCCCCCGTCAGTCATGGGCCCTTAGAATCATCCTAACTTTTCACCCCCTTACGGCGCCCCTGGGTGTAGGGTACTCGGGTACTGCGGAGAGAGGAGGTGTCGGGTACTCGAGGTACTGCTGAGCGGGGAGGTGTCGGGTACTCGAGGTACTGCGGAGCGATTACAGTTTAGCAGACTCATCACGCTAACGAAGGATCACTTCTAGCCTACTGTCCCGCAGCTCCTGCCTCCTGTGTCTCTGTTAAGCCCTCTGCTCTGGCTCCCCTGAGCTTAGACAAAAATAAGAAGGAAATAAAATAAAAGTATTTCTAGGACTATTTATATTTTGTTGCACGGTTGAAAATGTTTCGTATCTTGTATTTTGAGGTGATTTTGTTATATTCCATGGAATGCTCTTAACATCCCGATAGCAATGAATATATTAAATGCTTTGACAATAAATACATAAAAATCTGTGGAAGCCGTAGCGCTGTAAAAAGCACGACCAATAATTTTAGCCGGCCCGGCCCGGCTTCCATCTGTGCACAAACTTATCTCGTACTGATCGGCGTCCGCTATTTAAGCCAGGGCACAAAGGACAGGCCCGGGTCTCTAGAAGTGGCGACCATGATCTTCTTTCAAACGTTTCACTAGAGACTTCTCAATTCTTAAATGTCCCCTCCTCGACTCCTATCCTTGAGACTTAGTCCCGCCCACAGGAGATGCGAGCAGAGGACTGAGGAGGGGAACCGAGGAGCGGAAGCAGCAGGCGGTTAGAGAAATGAAAACTCCTCTCCTCTGAGCGGTCATTTTAAAGAGACCATTAATGATGACAGGAGGCACAGCAGTACTCTGTCTGATGGACAGATGTGTTCATGACGACTTATATATTTACTTTGAATTCATTGACAGTGCGGTATAATGAGACAATAACAGATGCGGACACACACACTAATGGAGAAAATGCTAAATCTGCTAGGGGGGGAAATGCTAAATCTGCTAGGGGGGGAAGATCCCCGGATTTTGTTCATGGAGACGTTCCTGTTCAACTGGCCTTCCCGGGTTCAGACAGCGCTAGCCAATACGTCCATTACGGAGCCCCGTGCCTTGGCTGAAGAGGCCGACCATTTTTTCCTGGCTACCCAGCAGTCCGGTGCAGAGGCGCTAGCTGTGACGCTTGGCGACCCCTCTACAGTTAAGAAGGCTTGGGATAGGCTGGACGTGACGGTACCAAGCCGGCGTGGGGACACAGGAGAGTGTCTTTACCACGCGCGGTTCGGGGCCAGGGCAAAGAAGTGTATTGCTCCCTGCAGTTACAAGCCTCGGGAAACGGAGGAGCCGGCGCTCAGTAGTGGCCCTGAGCGTTGGCGGCACGAGCAGGCTTCTCTTCGTCAGCGACAGAGTCTCAGGAAGCTTGTTTCTGTGTGACACAGGAGCTCAACGGAGTGTTGTTCCTGCGTCGAGGGAAGACGTCTCTCGTGGGGGACATGGACCGCGGCTGACGACGGCTAATGGCGGCCCCATTCGCACGTACGGCGTGAGGCCTATGTGTTTGTGCATTGGAGGACAGCGGTTCAACTGGGATTTTGTGACGGCAGACATTTATTTTCCCCTCCTCGGGACAGACTTTTTATGTGCTCACGGACTCCTGGTGGACGTTAAAAATAAATTCTTGGTTGATGCCTTGAAGTTTTCCTCCCTCGTGTGTACACTTGGCAAGGCGGCGGGCTGTCGGACTCGCTGTCGGGAGCGGACATTTTTCTCAGGTTGTTGGCTGAATTTCCAGACCTGACGCTACCCACCTTCTCCGCGCTCACCACCAAGCATGGGGTGGAACACCACGTCACCACCGAAGGTCCCCCAGTCTACGCCAGGGCCCGGCGGTTGAACCCTTCTAAGCTTGCAGTAGCGAGGGCGGAGTTTTCAACCATGGAACGCCTGGGTATCGTCCGCCGTTCTGATAGTCCTTGGGCCTCTCCTCTACACGTCGTTCCCAAGCCGAACGGCGGTTGGCGCCCGTGCGGGGATTACCGCCGCCTCAACGACGCCACGACACCTGACCGCTACCCGGTGCCGCACATTCAAGACTTTTCAGGACATCTGGCCGGTACGTTGGTGTTTTCTAAAGTGGACCTGGTGTGCGGATACCACCAAGTGCCCATGCATCCCCTGGACGTTCCTAAGACGGCAGTGATAACGCCGTTTGGACTTTTCGAGTTCCTGCGGATGCCTTTTGGGCTCAAGAACGCCGCTCAAACGTTCCAGCGCCTGATGGATTCGGTGCTGCGGGACCTGCCGTTTGTGTTCGTCTACCTGGACGAGATACTCGTCGCCAGCGCTTCGGTGGAAGAGCACCTGTCACACCTCCGAGCCCTTTTCACGAGGCTCAGCCAACACGGGTTGATAATCAATCCTGAAAAGTGCCAGTTCGGGGTGTTTGACATTGACTTCCTCGGACACCGCGTCACCAAAGGCGGTGCAGCACCCCTGCCGGCGAAGGTTGAGGCTGTTCCGCTCACAGCCTGGTCGCTCCGTGAGTTCTTGGGGATGGTGACTTTCTACCACCTTTTCATCGCCCGGGCTGCCCACATTATGCAGCCGCTGTATGAGGCTTTGAAGGGTACGACCCCCATCTAGGCGATCGACTGGACGGCGGAAGCTGAGGTTGCTTTTACGGAGGTCAAGACCGCGTTGGCTCAGGCGGCCCTCTTGGCGCACCCATCATCCACGGCTCCCATCTCCATTAGCACAGACGCATCGGACTACGGCGTTGGTGCTGTGCACGAGCAGTGGGTGGAAGGCGCTTGGCAGCCACTCGCCTTTTTCAGCCGTCAGCTGACGCCCAGGGAACGCAGATACAGCACCTTTGACCGAGAGCTCCTTGGACTCTGGCTGGCCGTGCGGCACTTCCGTTCTTTGCTGGAGGGCCGTGAATTGACCACAAGCCGCTCACGTTCGCCATGTCAAAAGTGGCAGAGCCTTGGTCTGCACGTCAGCAGCGGCAGCTGTCTTACATCTCGGAGTTCACCACAGACATTAAGCATGTGGCCGGCAAATCGAACCTGGTCACAGATTGCCTCTCCAGGGTCGTCATCGGGGCCGTCCAGGTGGGCCTGGCATATACCCGCATGGCGACAGACCAGGTCACGGACCCCGGCGTACAGGCCCTGAAGGAGGACAAATTGGGGCTGCGCTTGGAAGACGTGGTTTTCGGTGACGCAGGCGTTACTCTCCTGTGTGACGTCTCCACAGGCCTGCCGCGGCCTGTCGTTCCCCGCCAGTTGGAGGCGCTCCGTTTTTGAGGCGGTGCATGACCTGTCTCACCCCGGCAGTAAACCTTTGGTGCGCTTGGTGGCTGCAAAGTTCGTCTGGCGGGGACTAAAAAAGGACATGAGGACTTGGGCTGGTGAGTGCGTGGCTTGTCAGCACGCTAAGGTGCATCGCCACACGAAAGCCCCTTTGGAACGTTTCATGGTGCCGGAGAGGAGGTTTGACCACGTCAACATCGACCTAGTCGGTCCATTGCCCTCCGGGTTTTTCCTACCTCCTCACCATGGTGGACAGGACGACCCGTTGGCTGGAGGCGGTTCCTCTCGTGTCGACGTCGGCGGCTGACATAGCCCGGGCTTTCATTGCAACGTGGGTGTGTCGTTTTGGCACCCCGTCGGACATTTCCTCTAACCGGGGTTCGCAGTTCACGTCTGAGCTCTGGAACGCCGTGACGTGTGGTCTGGGGGTTAAGCTTCACAGGACAACGGCTACACAACAGCCTCTGTGAACGTTTCCACCGCTCCATGAAGGCAGCACTCAGAGCCGGCCTGAAGGACGGCAATTGGGTCAACAAGCTGCCTTGGGTAATGCTGGGCCCGTGGACCGCGCCCAAGGAAGATCTGCAGTGTTCCACGGCTGAGATGGTCTACGGTCAGCCGCTGAGGGTTCCAGGGGATTTCCTCCCTGACACATCGGTTCCCTGGTCGGCGTCGGCGCAGCGGGTTTGCCTGCAGGACGCCGCCGAGGCTTTTGCTCCGATTCCCACTGCTCAACATGGTAATCAGGTGTCCCGGGTTCCCGCGGATCTCCGCTCGGCAGAGCATGTCTTCATACGGCACGATGCGCACAGGGGTCCTCTACGGCCTCCTTACGATGGACCTTTCCGAGTTTTGGAGCACGGGGACAAACACCGTGTGGTCGACCTAGGTGGTAAGGCCGAGCACGTCTCTGTGGAGCGGGTGAAAGCGGCCCATTTGGGTCAGCCGGTGGTGCTGGCACAACCTCCGCGACGGGGGCGCCCTCCGGCCTCGATCCCTGTCACTGAGTTGAGACCCGTTGTTCCGGTCTCGCCTCTTCCGGAGCCTGCACAGGCAGAAGAAAAAAAAAGAGGCCGTTTTTCCGACTCCCGTGCTCAGGAGTCGTGGGGGTCTTCCTGTCGTTCCGCCCCACCACGCTGACTTTGTTTATGGGTGAATTCTGGGGGGGCTTGTGTGGTGACACATTATTAGTACATAATTCACTGTGTGATTAGTGTGTGTTGCAACCCGGACCCGTTAGTGAGGGTACCGGGGTTTGTTGTCATTCATGCTAGCTTATCATACAGAGCAGCATGTACTTTCCTCTTGTCGATTAATGGATAATAAAGTGTGGAAGTCCATTCTGAATACACCGCCACCGCCTCTGTTCATCGGCTCTACAACTCTTTGTTTGTAGTTATCTACTAAACTACAGCATACAAATACAGAGAGTAATGTAGGCCTGTTATACTGAGTGATATATATTTTACACACTGCTCTGCTTTCTGCACGGACCTCACAGCTGTTCTCACTGTAAACATTGCGTCGCAATGAAAGCAGTTAATAAAATAATATCCAGGGGATGCATGCAGAGCTGTCATTGGCTGAGATAAGTCCGGCCGTGCGTCAGGCCTCCACCGTTCCCGGAAATGCATCCGCGGAGGAGCCGGGAGGATGCATCAGTGTATCCTCGGTTATAGCTCCTCCAGAGAGCCTCCTCGATGCTCGATCCTCGGTCCTCGAAGTGCATTTAGAGAAATGAGATGTCCTTCAACATGGCGCGCTGAAATTCATTTCCGGGTCACTACCGGAGGACCGAGGAGTCGAGGAGGGGAAATTTAAGAATTGAGAAGCCTCTACTTTCTCTGCTTCAGTTGTTGCTTGCTCGCTGAAGAAAAAAGGATGACAGTCAGGAGGCGAGGCCGCCTTTTATACGGTGTGCTTGCGTGCACATTCAGGTAGGCCCGCCCCAGGGGCTGGCTACATTTATAGATATCTCAGTAGGTGAATGCTTGCATAGTATGGTTGAGAGGTAGTACCCATAGAGTCCAGTAGAGGGCGGATACTGTGTGAGATATAACCAGACCACACATTCTCACTCCCAACTCGGCCTATGTTGACGTTATGTCAGGGTCCCTGTCGTCACTTCCATTCTCACAGCGTTTATCAACCTTTTTCTTATACGTGTTTTGGATATTCTGCCGTGGTTCCATCCCATTTCAAAGTGCTGTTCGACGCTCGGCGTAACCCTCGGCGCACACTCAAACATCCAATCACAGAGCTTGAGGACTAATCACGGGGTTTGTCAAGCGAAGCGGAGAGAATACTTACTTCCGGGTGTAAAATTCTCTAAAGCAACTACTAAGAGCTGCTCCGACCCTCGGTCCTGACGGACTCCAACTTGAGTTTATTAATCAAACAAATAAACACAGGGATAATTGTGTCTTATTGTTGAGTAAATAACAGTGTGTGGTTTAGAAAAGAATATAAAATTAGAAGGAAAAAACTATGAAACAATACAGATTTCAGTATTCTGAGCACTTACTCTCCCCATAACTGACGGCAACAAAAGTCCTACATTATTCAATTAAAATTATTGTAAAAACAATAAGTTTGTCTTGATATTGAGTAAGAAAAAGGTTGATAAACGCTGTGAGAATGGATCTGCGGAGCGCATTTCGCCGCGATCCCAACTCGTCTATTACCAACGTTCAGGGAGCTCTATGCAAGTAAATGGGACTCCCTGATAGTTGAAACTCGACGCTAAAGGGCCCCCCCTTGCGTTGGAAAGTGACGACAGGGACCCTGACATAACGTCAACATAGGCCGAGTTGGGAGTGAGAATGTGTTGAACCAGAGTGCTCCAATGCTTAATGGCGAAATTCCAGTTGTTTATTCAGAAAAGAGAACAACAAGTAGGCCAAGGTACATCGAGGACAGATTTCTGACAAAATGACACGTCATTTAGCAAATGTTGCAACAACCACCACAACCACCCACCAGACAGATATCCCTCTGAAAATGTGGGTTCTTTGTTTGGTAAAACATTAAACAAAATCTACTTTGCATTTCTCATTTGCACAGCGGAATCTGGTTAAGAAAGAAAACAATAGATGAGACATTTTACATGATTAGGATTGGCTTTTGAAATGCTGTGTGACCATTTTTATTTTGTTAATTCAATTATGTTTAATTCATTTAAGTCATTAATCAAACAAAAATGCCAAATATCCAATAGTTCCAGCTTCCTCAGAGGCAATCATTTGCTGGTTTGATTTGAGTGGACAAAACAAGAGGGAAATGGTCTCTAAAATGTCCGAAAATTGTGAACTTGCCAAACAATTAATTATTTGTTCAAAAAAACTAATCTGATGCTTAACCGATAAGGAAATAATAGTTAGTTAGCCCTAATATCAACCTGTGTTTTTCCCAAACAATTTGTAATCATAATAATAATGTAATAAGTGAATCGTATTATACTATAACTGATAGATTTTCATTAAAGGTCATCAACTTGATAAACTGGGTCATTATTACAGGCTATTCTGCAAATACAGTTACAGATGTAGGTTATCCTTTACCTTTAAGATTCCAGCAGGACACCATTTTCAGCATGATTCATGTTGCAGTTGCTAAATCTTTTTTCCACCCAAAGGTGTCAAACATCTTATTCTACCCACAACACATCTCTGGATCTCAGCAGGAGGCTCAGATTGCTGACCATCACAGTCCATTACCTTGGCAACATTCATCCAGAAATTGTCAGAAATCTGTGATTCACAAAACATTTTCCTTCCTCCATTACCCCTGACTTCCAAAGTTGTGTAGTTACTACCCACGGTGTGTGATTGTCGCCATGGGCACGGTTTACACCCACCGTTGGGCTGTGAGCATCTGGGACACAGACATAATTATTTGTTTTTGTTAGATCACAGCAGTTTCACATTATAGAAATGGTTTGGCAAATACAATGTAGACAAATAGAAAGTATTGATGTAACCCTGGATCATATACATATTTTTGTTTCATGCAGCACAGACAAAAAAGCCAATTAAATGAATGTAGATTGTCCTCTCCTTTTACACGGTTGTGTTATACTGCCCTCTAAAGCCTCAAATGTAAAACTTGAAAAGTGGAATCACACAGAAGAGGCATTTTCATGTGCTGTTTTGGATATCCTTCTGTATTTAAATGGGGAATTTTCAGTTTTCTTTGATCGTTATTATATTTGGTCTTGCTTTGATTAGTAGTCTCTAGAAGCATTCAGCCTAAGGCAATCGGACATACTGGATAACAAGTAATATGTTTTCTTTGATAACCACATCCTCTCTCCACAAACGCAAATCATTGAAAAAGACAGTAACCCTTAAGGTTTGGACTGCCTGATTTGAAACACTTTTAAATTGCTCTCCCCTCGTGTACCATGAAGTGTTCAGATGTATAACACTACTTGACTTTGATACTGTTTGGAAGATAAGGAGCATCATATTCTAACGGTTTTAATTCATGTTTACTTCCCAATACATTGTAGGATTACCTGTTTGTACCCCGATATATTCCAACTGGGTATTTTTCCTTTGAAATGACCACAATGACCAAGAGTATTACAGTGATGCATTTAATACATGACGATAATAATACTTTTTAAACATTCTCACCCAGATTCAGATTAGCTGTTGTGAGTGCATGTTAGAAGTGCATCTATTAGTCGTTTGAATTACAAATTGCAAACTATTTTGATAATTTATTATTAAGCAATATTTTCTGGCAAAAAATGCAATTTTCAGTCCTATTTTTCTCTGATTTGTATCATATTAAACTGATTCTCTTTGAGTTTTGGACTAACAAAACAAGATATTTAAAGACATCATCTTGGACTTTGAGAAACTGGGATGGACATTTTCAAAAGATGTGTCAATGAATCCATGGGTGCTTTCTAATTTTTTTTCTCAATTGTAAATCTTCGCTATGTTGTTTGTATTGCGCCTAGTAAACTGAAAATAGTGGGTTTTGTTTGAGAGATTGTTATCTCTATTTAGGGCCCTATTCTTATTGGGGTTTTCCTTTTCCTGTAGTGTGTTCTAGGTTTTTGTGCATGTACACACACTCCCCCCTTGTCTGAAACGCCTCCTTTGTTTACTTGCTTAACACAATGACATCACTATGTAACACTCACATACGTGATTTGCTAAGGGCTGGGCCATCTACCAGCGGTTGATCATTCACAACAGAGCCGTCCAGCTAACCAATCAAAGCAGACTGGGCTCTGGTTTCAGACAGAGGGGTTGCATTCCAATAGTCCATTTAGCTTAGGAACCTTCCTAACGGAGTGAAATGACCCGGAATTACGTCACTGGCAGCCATGATAAGTGCCGTTCCAATTCTCCAAATGAAAGGAAAGGAGGTTTCAAACTTCCTTTATAACCTCCTTTAGTTTAGGAACCACTGGACCTCCCTAACCGAAAGGAGAGGAGAAAATGCTGCCCCACAATGCATTGCAGCCGCAGCATTTGCCGTGACACAACAGTCGGCCGTTCACGGAAACAACCGATTATGACCGAGAAATGATATCATGAAAGTTACGGTGCTTATTAAGCTTTTTAAAACTTAGGTGGTAAGTTGCCAAAGTGCTTTTTTCTGAACGTTCATCAGTATTATAATCAAAAAGAGAAATATGAACGTTAGTTTTTACTGAAATGATCAAATAAAGTCAACATTTCACAGTCTTTACTGAGCTGTGTGGAGTTTGTTCAACTTTTAAAAGATGTTTGAATGGTGATATACACAGAGATAGATGTTAAGGACTAACGTTTATAATAAATACATTTGTATTGATTTTAAGATATTTCCATACAATCATACGTATTGGGATCATTTGTATTAATGCGGACCGGAGGGAGAGGGTGAAGACGAGCATAAGTTTCACTTTCCTTTTTTATTTCAATTCCAACTTTGGTCATGAAGAATATGTTTCTCTGTTGTCCACGTTCATAAAGCATAAAGCAACAGCATCAGAGCACGGTGCAGAGTCTCTAGATGAGTTTACAGTAGTCCCTCGTTCTTATTAAACATCCATGTTGTAGTCCGCTGTATAGAAAACTGTAGTTTCCATAGTTTCCCCACAGCAGCAGACGCACATTTATGACATCCGCTGGCGCATCATAAACACGTCGGATAGTGAAAGTGCATTCGGATTCTCTAAAGTACCGCAGTCTCTTCTCCTAAGTCCTTTTGAATTCTCCTATCCACTATCCCTTAACCCCGTGACGTTTCACTCAGAGGTCAAGGAATAGGAGATAGGGTTAGAATTTAGGAGCTGATTTTTGGATTATCGGAACGCAACCAGGGTGAAAAGAGGTGCTGCAGAACAGTATGAGAACAATAAAGACTTTTTTGAACATTAAAGCAATGTCACAGTAGAGGCACAACATACAATTATAAAACCTGAAAATGAGCAGAATAGGGCCCCTTTAACTTCATCCTTTTTATAGATCAATTGATTGATAGAGGAAATAAGCAGCACAATAAGTAATACTGGGAGGGAAATGCTGGTTGCAACTCTATCAGTTATATAACACCCAACACTTTAATTAAAAAGAGTTGAATTCTGTTTAAAATTGATAGTCTCACTGTGTTTTTGTTATTGCCTTTTCATTCAAACTTTTGTAGAGCAATAAACCCCCTGTCATTTAAACCAAGTATAACTTTGAAATGTGTGGCAGATGCGGCGACTGCCTCTCTTTTTACACGTACGCCTCCATAACGACTCTCCAATTCAGTAAAACATGTTGTCCATTAAGCTCACAGACACACATTTACCGGTAGATGAGACCCATATTTCACTCGTAATGGGTGACACAGTAATTGTTAGATTGGCAATATTACGGGCAACTAATAAGAAAAACATGAGTCTGGCCATAGCACCTGCCAGACAACAGATGCAGTATCACTGAGCCACTGTGTACCATCATTTCACACGTCCATGAAGAGTGCTGCCTGGCATACAGCCCTGCATATGATCAGATCACAGCTATATCCCAGAAGCCTCATTACGTTGTCCTATGGTAGGTAAGGTGATGAGCCGCAGCCCCTGATTATAGTACACATGGTAATTATTCAGCATCATTTGGGCACACAAATTGTAATAGAGCTGTGAATGCATTTCTAGTGGTGTCATATCTATTAAAAAAAAAGAACACCATAGATTTGGTTTTGTAAACAGGGTTAACTCTTCATATACAGAATTAAAAACAATTACTAAAGGTTACATAGAGCACTGTGTGAAAAGCAAATACTCTCAATTAGTACAAAGCAATGAGGAAATAAACAAACCGCCTGAGGAAGTTTTCTGTGCCGGTTGGTGATGCTCATTTAGCTTTTATATATTCTATTTACAGTAAAGATACAGCATTAAATGATTCTATATTAAGAGAGTTTGTCCAATGAAAGCCTCCTGTGATACAGCCAATGAAACGATTTTTTAAGTGTGATCCATTTGCCCAAATATAATTTAAAGAAATTGTGCTGAAAGATGTAGGACAGTTGCAACATGTAATTCACCATTTCTTTTTTTAAAGCAATTTGTTTTGATGCATTTTCCTTTTATTTTACAGTTGTGATAGGAAACATAGTGAGGAGCAAGGAGGTGTCCAAGAATGTCATGCTACTGTCGGTAGATTTATGTTTGCACCAACTACTACATGAGGGCATAAAAACTTTTGTCCGGCATAATGTTTTTATGTAAATGTGAAATTAGAGAGAAAAAAAGAAAGAGTGGGAAGAAATGGCACAGTTAAATATTTACATTGTGATACAGCCACATTTTGTTTTTTTCACAATCCATGTTCAGTAATCCAATATTCTTGTGTTAGTTTCAAGATTACCAAACATGGGTACATCATCATTCAACACTGATTTCAGTCGTTTCATCAAAGACTAAATGCATCATACCTTTGATTTGATTGCATTTATTCTTTTATTAATTCTGAAGAAGTAGAACAGCTCTTTACCAACACATGTATTTATAAAATGATATTTGTCAAAGAGTACTGGACAAAAGCAGACCTTACAAAAAGGCACTTGTTCAAAGAAGTTTTTTAAGGCAAAGTTTAGGCCTCAGTGACAGCAGAGCAGCTCAGTGTGTGGTAGTAAGAAGGGAGGAGGATTACAAACATGTCAAGAGTGGGTGCATCCATTCAACACAAGCATGACAGTAAAATCAAGTTCCTTCAATCCACAACTCAAAGTTCCACAATCCAAAATAACTAATAGACTTGCTTTTACATGTCATACAATGATCGGGATGTATTCTATAAGAGCATTTTTGGGAAGTTTCAGTCATCAAACACCATTTCTTTTTTCTATTCCCCTTTATGTACTTTCATGTATCAAGTGGTACTGTTTAGTTGTCCAGTTGTTAACTATAAATACTTCCAAAATCCACACTTATAAGATTTTAAAAAAGTTTAGATTAATTTCAGAACAGACAACACAAATACTGAGCAGCTCTATGGTACCAAAGATCTTCTTCTTTTTTTTGTTAAGTAGGCCAAACTAATAATATGCTCTCATGGAAAACGGGATCAAAACTAGTTTTTAGACGACTCGCATGGATGCGGCTTTACATGCATATGACATAAAATGGTTAAATGCACATTTTCAGTGTCATTTAAACCAAGCAGCAACATGTCACTTACAACCGCAGTTTGGTGTTTACCCGAGTCGAAACTTAATTTAAGATCACATTTTCCTGTCGGGCTTGTGTTCCGACCCAGTATACACTCTGTTGGTATCACTAACAGTTTTTAACAAGTTTCACATCCCACATCTTATAACAATTCATGTTCTAAAAGGCTGGAATATCCAAGCGGGTTCAGCAAGTTGGACAGATAAGGTAAAGTCAAAAAGACCATGTAAGCTGATTTGAAGGTTTCTGGAGTCCCGCTGTTAACACATGAAGAAGTCTTTTCCCTAATTGAATTCCTTCAATGTGTTCTCCATTCAACAACCACTGTTCATAAATGTGATAGTCCTTCTCCAGGTCCAACGGCATCAGCCCAAATCGCAAGTCACCTACCACAAAGGAGCTTGGTAATCTTGACAGCATGATTTTGTTTTGATGAGACGATCTGTGGCAAACGGGGCTGATCTTCCAAAGGACCCAGAGATTCTCTCCCTTATGACTTTTGGCAAGTCAGAGGGCGCCGGAACAGCAAGATGTGCGGCTCTGGAAGAGGGGAGAACAAGGCACACAATATATAAGCAGAGATAATCACACTTATTGTGATGCTTTGAAGAAACTTGACTCCTCTAACCGAGATTCTATTATTTTTTTATAAAGGGTGCGGCTGGGTTGGACACTCGCCGTCCATATGCTTGTGGTAACTAAACAAAACATTAGACGGTAGCCTTTACAAACCCCTCAAATAGGTGAAACTTAACCCGTTTTAAAATCAAACACTCAGCATCTGTCATTTTTGCCTCAAGGACTTTAGATGATTTGAACCCCTCATTGGCGATTAGACTTCAACTTTCAATCAACACTACAGTAGTAGACACGTTTAGTTTAGCTATTTAGTGACATATCAGTTATCAACATTGTGTTACGAGCCTTATTAAGTTCATCTTGTGATCACATTTGTGTAAATATAGATTTAGCACATGACAGCTGTGGAACAGAGCTCAATTGCCCTGCAGTCAACATCTGGCACAAAGGCTGTCTTATACATTTACACTCAAATGTACACTCTTCAATTTTTTTTTCACAATTGATGACTAAACCGTCGAAGCTGCTCAAGTTACGGCACTGTACTTTGGTAAAGCTATTTGAAAGCCCCATCAATCCAACATCTTCAATCATAACTTGTATAATGTGTCAACAGCTTATACATATGTCACTAAGTCCTGAAGTTGCTGCTCATAATTGTGTAGCCTTGTATGTGTACTAACCTACTTACCTATTATTCCAATATAACTAATGTGTGCTTTCTTCTATATATTAATGTTAGCTTATTGTATGCCTTTATTTTTACCTGCTATGCCACTTTTGCTGTAACACTGTACATTTTGATCTGATTTATATTATTGGCATGATAAGAGGACCAAAATAACTTATCAGAAAGTGATCAAGACGAGAGATCTATTACTGCTTTCTTCACTTCTGGTACATTATGCGATCAGCTGAAGACATTACCCCTAGAAAGAGGATAACATACCTGGCTGGTGGATCATGTAATGCACCCATCCTTGGCTCTGCTGGACCCCAAGGTTCCTCCACTCGGTCTCCGACATCAAATGGGTCTTTGGTACACGCTTTGCAATGTCTTTGGGTAGCATGACGTGTCTGTAGATCACCAGCGGGGAAATTAACAGAAAATTAATGTTCATTGTTATGACATATCATGGAAAATAACTGACGATGGCTTCTGTACAATGCCACCTTGTTAAACGGTTATAAAATAGCGCTGACATGATGATGAAGTCACATTGAATGTTGGATAAACATGAGTCATGCACACCTGTACTCGTATTTTTCATCGTCATATTTATCAGAGTAGTAGATCTGTTTGTGAGACATGACGGGGACCTGGTGGAGAGATGTTCATCATTAGTCAACAGTGAGAATCAGAAATAGGACACATTAGACAAATGTTGAACAACGTGACAGCAAGCTCGCGTAGCTTAGCGAGTGTGGCTAACGTTGAGCTAACTTCGCTAAAGTTAGCCGAGAACAAGCGTTTTCTTTCAGAACTTTTAAAGAACTAGATGTTGCTGCTGTTGGGTGAGCACTATCAACCGGGATTCAGAATTACCTTATATTATTGCCAAATAATTCCTGACCCTTAAAAAAGTAAATTATTCCTGTGTTTCGCGTCCAAGAGAAGTAAGATGTTGACTCCTCTTTGTTTCCCTCTCGAATGTTTGCTAACCCGCTTTTTGCCGTTCAAATAGACATCCTATCTTCCCATTGGTCAATGCATCCACATTACTCTCTTGCCATTGGTCTGTTAAGTCTGTCGCAGGAAATCATCATCATCACTACAGAGTCTCCTTATTGGTCAGTATTCTCACATGAACCTATGACACGAACGCTATAATTTACAAAACAACCCAAACATGACCCAGATATTTCCACTGTGTCATCCCGTGTTATTTTTTAGTTTATTCTTGACTATGGATATATTGTAAGCGCTTTGTTCCTCTTTCTTACTCTTTAATACATTAATGATTTTAACACTTTGTGTATTTTTTTCAACTTCTAATCATTATTAACATTATGGAATAATCTTTTGATTATTTTATTTATTAATCAAATAATTAGTCTGCGTTTATTTAAATCAGGTATTGAGTAAACTTTACTTGTTTTCCTACTTATGTTACTTGTTACTTCTTAAGTTCTGGTTGTACTACATTTCATAAAGAAATACTGTATATACATATTTACATACTTATTAACATACTATTTGTTAACTTGCAGATGGTTTACAGATGTGACAGACATCGTTTGATCCCCTTCTGCTTTACCAAAATGTAATAGTATTAATAAAAACATTGAGATATAATTTGTACTTTTTTATTTAGGGGTTGTTTTCCACTTTCCTTTCCCCTGCTTTCCCCAAGGTAAATTACATATAAAGTAATCAATGTATTACTTCAGTACTGTAGTTAATTCAATCTTGAGTTACTTTGCTTTTTCTACTTTAGACTTCTCCTCTTCTGCATTTTACGTTGTCCTTTATTATTGTTGTTAATTTACTAGTTTCTTTGAATATTTAGATTATGAATACATAATGTAAATGAATGAATACATTCTAAAAATGTATATACTACAGGTTAAGCTATATAGCAGCACTAGCAGTATAATGATGTTAAAATATACCCCACTTTCACCAGCTGCATTATTCAAGTAATGGAAAAGTTATTGCATCACTGCTTCTTAATACGCACTACTTGATTTTATTGCAACATGGGCTTAATAACAAACTTTTAATTGTTGGACTTCAGATTTTGGAGCTATTATCACTTTTACTAAGTAACATTTTAAAGGCAGGACTTTAACTTATAACATTATGTGTTTTACACTGTGGAATGGTATTGCTACTTCTAGTTCTTCCTCCAGTGAAAACACAACATTTGTACAGACTTTAATTTAAGGAACAAAGAGGGCCAGATGATGAAATATGTGTCCATACTGCAGCAACAGGAGTAGAGGGGTGATCCTCTGGTAAGTCCCACAGTTCAAATATAGCTCTGCAGACGTGTCAGTGTACAGCTGGTCCTGGTAGCCCCCTCCTTCTGTATATATAGGCTATATGTGTGTACACGCATGCATCCTGAGGGTTAAGTTCACATGAAGTTGTATTATTAAGAAGGATCAGCTAGGTCTATCACCTGCCACTTTCACCTGCTATCGTCAATCATGCTGGGCTGTGCGTCGTTCTCCTGACACAACACTTCTATCTGATTGGGCCAGCCTTGGTTCAGGGGCGGGAGCTTTGCAGCCATTGCTGAAATCCTATTGGACGAATTGCGTCTTGGTTGACGTGACGCAGCTTGGAATTCCCAAAGTTCCCAAGTTCATGGGAAGAGAGGATCGTTGTTCGTACTAAAAAACAAAACGTTTTGAAGAGAAAAAGAGCAAGCGACTGAGGTGTAAACACATTGGGTAAACTTCTTCTTTGTGTTGAATTTGATAGAGTCGAGCAGGTGCTTGAAGCGCTAGCGAACAGCTGGGCCTGCCTGAGAGAGAACCAACGCGGAAGAGTGGGAATATTCAGCCTACCATCCTTTGTTTACCACATGAGTGATCCCTGAATTTGGTTGCAACAACACCTATAGCCCTTTAATGCTTATTTTTCACATGTGCTTAACAGAAGCGTAAGCACACACTGTGCTTTCGGTACGTGAGTATTAACCGTTTTTTGCTCGTGTCTGGATCCATGAAGTGCTCGTGTCTAGGGTTTGACCATTTTTGGTTATTTAACTGCCTCACCGATTGACCGGATGGATGTGAATGAATGGTGGGCTGAAAATAGCAGCGGTGGTTAAAAAGATCAGGAGATTGCTGTTATTTCTGACAGAACAATCTTTAAAAAAAACTGCGCAGCATTATATTATGGATGCCAACACACCATTACATAACTTGTATTAACGACAATCTGTTCTTCTTATCCCGTGGGTGCGGTAAATCAGATCTCAAACTGCAGCGTCGTTACTTCAGTGTGTCCTCGTACACTATTAGTTACATATTCACCATCAAAATATTGCAAACAAAATAGACATAGTATAGTCATTTTGTGTGCTTTTTTCGTGCATCATTGATTGTATCTATTGGCCTATCTATATTAAAGCTGTTTACCATGATGCATTCACATAATTACATCTAGCCTTAACTTATACATACATGTAGTGTATGCATCAGGCTTGTTCATTGAAGACTGGTTGTTTCTGTCGTCGTCTGCAGAAAGCCATACAGCTGAGTGTGCACGGTGCTGTGCCACGTTGAGCCTGCAGAGGGCGATGTCTGACCACAGCAACAGCACAGGCAGCAGCGGGTCCTCCACCAACAGCTGGACCCTCCTCTCCCCTGAGGTATGACGGAAGCAGCTCAGGAAACTGAAACTTGAAGCTGTTTGCCTGGATACAATTTGAAGGATAGCTATTTTCCTTGCTTGTGAATACACGTTCATTTAACACATGACATGTCTGCACTTGTATGCATCCTTCAGCTCTAAATGCAGTTATTTGTGCATGACCGTTATCAATATGTACACAATTGCCTGTTAAGTCAAAGCAACTTGAAAATAATTGTAATTCAACACCACTGCAATACATCCTACCTTTTTTTTAAAGGTTTTAGCATATATGAGCCTGCAGTATGAGGTGCTGTTGCATAATTTAGGTGATATTATCTTCACCACATTCATATCAATGAGATTAGACTTAATAGGAGAGCTAAGCATATAACACGATAGAAGTGTATCTCATTTAAAGTAAATGGATGTAAAATGTAAGTTAGACTATAATTTATGGCTGCTTTTGTCAAGCATTTCATTAAGGGAGAAAGGCGATTCAGCATCTACTTTATTGTTGCAAGTTAAACACATTGAACGATGCAATCTTATTGACAGACGAAAGAAAATAAACATTGATGTGTTTTCCAGACCAGGCGTATATGCATGCTCATACATGCCTGTGTAGGGAATGCCGTAAATGTCAAGGGGAGTGAAACCAAGGAGAGTACTATAGGTGTTAATGTAAATGCTTGAGGGAAGCCTGATCTCCCTGGATCCTCTGACTCCACAGGAAGCTGCTGTGGAGAATGTCGGGCCATTAGACGACGGCACTGAGAGCCTGGGTGATGCCCCGAGTCTCTCTGAGGATATGACAGGTACTGACGAGTCAAAATATGTGGCTATTGGCTAGGTACAATCATCAACATTTATGGCCAAAAATACCTATTCCATGGTTTGAATTGGACACAACAGTAGCATCAGTTGTATTATACATTCATGCCTAAGAACCACATACACTGTGGTCATTCTTTGTAGCAAATGCTAATCTACAACAATGTTCTGTGGAGGATTTTAAAAAGTGAAAATAGAATAAAAGATACATTATATCCACGAGATACAGTGTATTAAGAGAGGAAACAATATTTTTTTCTCTTTTAGCCATGATATAATATCACTGTTAAAAACATTAGAATTGTGTTTTATTGTCAACATTTCACATTTTCGATTTGTCATTGTGTGATTGTTGCAGGTGCTGCTGCAGCTTCTAGTGAAATCCCAATAGAAACAGTCCTGTCTGAAGAAGGCCATCAGGTTGGTACACAGTAAACTGCAATAATCCAGTCAAGACATACGATAGACAACCATCCTGGTTGGCTGCTGAAGCCTCATTCTGTAAACAATCTTCACTACCTGCTCTCTTGACATGCCCCACAACTGTGGATCTCTCTGCATATAAAAATAACCCAACACTGGGACATTCCCTTAGGATCTGAGTACAATTTAGGAAAAAATGTGGACTTGTATTAATGCCCCTTTCAGCACCTATTGATCAAAATTATTATTTTCCCCCATCACTGCAGGACCTTGCTTTTAAAATTTGGGAGACAAAAGGTATTAAATCTTTTGGAGATTTATATATTGATGGTACTTTTGCCTCATTCACCCAGCTGAAACAGAAATATAACCTTAATAACAACCAATTTTTTAGATATTTGCAGATTAGAAACTTTGCTCGAACTAATCTAGTTAATTTCCCTTATCTGCCGGATAAAACAATATTAGACCATATTTTGGATGTTAACCCACTCGGGAGGGGTGTGGTTGCTCAAATATATAAGATCATTTCTCAACGTGACTGCCCCTCCTTATCTATAATTAAAGGCCTATGGAAAGAGGACTTACAATTACAATTGGATGAGGACACATGGGATTCAATTCTAAACAAAGTTCACTCCTCCTCTATCTGCGCACGGCATGGACTCCTACAGTTTAAAATTCTTCATCGTCTACACTATACTAAAGCGAAATTAGCCAAGTTTTATCCTAATGTGAGCCCCATGTGTGCTAGGTGCAAGAATCAAGTAGGGAATCTTATTCACACTTTTTGGACTTGTCCCCGGCTTTGCAAGTAGCCTACTGGGAAGATGTTTTTAAAACTCTCTCAGAAGTGTTTGAAATTCCTCTCAATCTGTCTCCACTGGCAGCATTGTTTGGAGTTGTTGCTAGAGAAGCTCAACTTCCAAAATATAAATTAAATGCCATTGCTTTTGCATCGTTGATAGCTCGACGACTAATTCTTCTTAAATGGAAGGATGAATCACCACCCACCCATACTCACTGGATTAGAGACCTGTTGCAGTTTTTGCGTCTGGAGAAAATCCGGTCCACTCTGAAGGGATCTACTGATAGATTTTATAAGGCCTGGCAGCCATTGATCCCACACGTAGAGAAGTGCAGGCTGGACTTAACTCTTTATAGAAGATTGTGTATAGATTTGAGTGTTGCTGAATCTGGGCTACTACCATTTCTAAAGCAATATTGTACGTTTTGCATATATTTAGTCTTTTTGTTTGTCGTTTGCTTTGTATGTTTTTTTAATTTATTTAATTTTTGTATCATTTGTGAGAACGTGTACACTTATCTCATTTACTCTGTTTTTTGTTTTGTTTTTTCTTTCATGCTGGGGTAGGGGTATATTTGATCTGCTTTTTGGCAGTCTGGTTTAAATGTGCACTGTTGCATCTACAGTATGTATTTGACTGCTCAATGACATTCTGTATGATTTTTCTTTGTAAAAAAAAAAACTTTCAAAAATAAAGTGTTAAAAAAAAAAAAGACATACGATAGACAACTAACATCATCACTATCCCCCTACACCATATTTTGTTATTACCAGGTGTTGCTAATGCATTGTTGTGTGAAATGTCTTGTTTGATGTTGTGTTTTTCTCTCGTATGTATGGCCTTGCTTAAGGCCCACACATTAACAGTGTGACAATATTCGTTTCCAGCATAGGTGTAGTCGAGTTTGAAAGAAGCCTTTTCAGATCTATAACATCAACATTGTGGGCATTTCACAGTCAAGCCTCTATTTCTACAATTAACATTTGTAAGCATCCTTACATCGTGAAATGTATAGAGTAAGATGCTTTGAGCCACATCAGATGTTGTATTTCCAGAAAGGTGACTGGATAACTCCCTCAGTCTTACTATGCCCATTCCTACACCCAAAACAAATGCCCAGAGTGACATTCTCTTAAGAAAAACGTCACTCTGGGCACCATAGGCTGTTATTAAATGATAGAGAAGTACTGTAATCAATACACACTGTGTGTAAAATGTAGGCACTAAAACAAAATCATATCACTTTATCTTAAATAACACATAGATTTCTCAAAAATGATAAAGAAGTATTCAATGACAACTTTTCTCTTTTCTCCATACTTTTCTTATTTCTAGGTGTGTCAAGAGACCTCTCCAGAGCCCAGTGAAATCTTCATCCCTTCTAGCCCACCCCGGATGAGTCCTGTCCCCCCCAACCTTCTTGATACTCCAGACCTCGACCTGGAGAGTCAGCCTCCGGTTATCCATGATATTGTAACCAGCTCCCCCAGTGACAATGAGCACCTGGGAGCCACACCCTTTGTCACCAACATTGATATGGGGGCTCCACGTGATGTCTCTGCTTCTGAACTCCTGGCATCTGAGCCTGAGGATTACTGCGATGCGCCTCCAGTGACTGAGATTCCCGCCTTTACAGAAGAAGACCTTGACACACCTGCTGATATCGGGATGATTCCTGCCAGCCCTGCTGTTGAGGGTCCTGACTTCACTACTGAACCTGAGGTCAGCTTCCGCACTGAGACCCTCACAGCCACAGATCCTCCCTCTCATGTTGAAGATGATATGAGCTTTGTTCCTGATAGTCCAGAGCCACCAAGCTACGTCCCAGACACTGAGAGCCTGGTGACAGAAAGCCCCATCAGTGAAAGTCCTGCACCTGAGACCGTTGGTTCATTAGAGGCAGAGGAGAAGGAAGAAGAGAAGAAGAAGGTGGAGGAGGAGAAGGAGGCAGCTGTGGAAAAGGAAGATTTGGACACCACTGAGACAGTGACCCAGTATGAGAGAGAAGAAGAGGAAGAAGAAGAAGAAGAAGGTATGTTGTCAAAATATAGGGATATTTATGATGCTACAAAGGCAATAAAACTACAGGGCTATTTATTTAGCCTTTTAGTATTATCTAATACAGTCATAACAATTAACACACTCTTCATGCATTCAAAATCCTTTAAATGAAAGAATAAGGGACTGCAAATTAGATAACTATACACTTACAGTGATTCCTCTTAAATGTATATAAACGTTCCTCTACCTAGACTAAACGTCTGTGCCTTCCGGGGGCCACCCCTAGAGAGAGCCATGCTCATTAGGCTGTACTCCCACGGTCGACCTACCTGTCGAAATATCTTCATCAAAGTGTTTGCCAATCTGACATCACCGCGTCCACACCCTTTGCTGCTAGCTGGAAGTAAGCCAAATGCAATAGAGCACAACAAGTGAGACAAATTGTCCTTTATTTCTGAACACCTGATCTTTAAGTTAGCTTTTGTTAATGAACAGCTGAGTTCATCCGGAAGTTACATAAATATATCTGCTGATGTAATACATGAATATGCTTTGTGGTTATATGATTAAACAAACACAAACTAATTTATGCACAATGTTGACTCAAATAGTAAAGCATTAAAACAAGATTTGGACACGGGTCTCTTCACGATAGCGCCTCGATTTTAGGTGATGAAGAAGAACCTGTTTACGTTTTTTTTAATGTCTATCTATAAACAAAGTTCCAATTGATCATGTTACCATAAAACAACTGCCACACCATGAACATGAGGCTTTTACGGGCCCCTGGAGTGTTTGAGACCCCGCCCACAGCCTTGGGAAAAGTAAGTGGGTTACTTCTGTTTGTAATTGGCACGAGTAGATTGAAGCAGAAGAACTGGTTTACATATTTTTCATCTGTGTCTCTCTGGGATCTGGAAAGTGATTTATCAGCTTGACAGGGACGCGTACACCCTGCTGAGAAAATGGAGACACTTTGATGCGTGAAATTACTGTTTTTAAATTAGTGAGAAAAATGTCATCCATTCAGGCAGCACTGACTTTTTTTCTGACTTCTGTTACATAATGTTTACACAATGTTGTGTTTTACGGTTCGTGTATTCACTTAGATGTTGGTATTTTGTGCGAGGCAGTCTGCCAGAAGTTAATTATGATTTTGGTTCCAACGCTTTTAGAGCCGCAGATGTCGAGATGATTTGTTGAACTGACTCAGGGCCACATTTAAAAACATGTGGTTTAAGTTAAGTCTCGCTGTCAGCATCTCTCTCTAGAATATATCATAAAATCAGATGACCCTCTGCCATTTATTTTTCATGTTTAGGATGTCTTTTTTGATCTTGTTGTATTAATTCCTCTCGTAGATCCATCTAGTAGCTTTGATGATGGACTCAGAAGGAGGAACGTCCCGTCCTACGGGGCGCAGAGACCAAGAACATCAGATGAAGACGATGAAGATGAGGAAATGGAGTTCATGCTGGCCGAGAAAAAGGAGGAAAAGCCGTGGTTGTCCTTGAACAAGTGCATTGTGGGTTCTCTGATCCTGCTCTTCTTAGCTTCCCTCTTTCTGTCTGGTGAGTTCCTCCAATATTTAACTACGCCTGCTAGTTTGCTTCTGCTTTTCATGGTCTGATGCATTAAAGGCACTACTAAAACAATGCTATATTATTTTTTTATCTGATAAATATTATAAATATTTTATGATTTGTTCTCATATTTTCCTTTTACATAAGTGGTTTTATTGTAAATATTGTCTAAATGACATTATTACACAATGGCTTCATTGACTAAACCAGTTTAAACAAATGACATAAGCACTTTGCGCTCAGCTGTCAACAGTACATGCCTGTTATCTTGGTCAACTGTTATTTTTGTTGACCAAGCTTTACTATGTCAACCAGTGTCCTCTGACCTGAATAATGGTAGGTCCAGTACTAAATATCTGACAGCAGTGTCAGCGTTTGCGCTAGCTGGCTAACGCTCAGTAGCTTGTCCAAGCACTTATCTGGCTTGACACTTCATGCAGTCGCAGCAGAAAATGGCAAATAACATGCATACTGAATTATACAATAGCACTCATCATCACAGTTTAGAAGTCACTGGATGTTTAGGGTGCCTTAGTAGAGGGGAAGAGTAACTATTGCTGGTACTTTGCTTGGTTAAGCCAAAATATTTCATTTTCTTAATTGGAATTAAACTAATTCTGCCTGAATACAAAATGTGTTTCGCAACACAAGTATTGCCTCAGCATAGAGAATGCATTTCACAACAAGAGCATCTAATGCAGCTGTAAGACGGATTGGCTGCTGTGAGTCAACAAAAAGTCCTGTTGTAATACTTGTGTAAACAATGTGTTGTTTTCTTATGACAGGTGACTTTGACGCCTCTGAACTGAGTGATGTAGAACAAAGCCAGGTCTGTTACTACCACTCACTCAGTCTCAATGTCATAATCATGTCCTGTATGTGAAAATATGTGTCTTAAAACTTGAAAGACACATGGTAGTGATAGGATTATTTAAAACTATGTGTTTTATTCATTTGCCAATGATTTTCACTTCAGGACTGGCTTAGCGGTGATCCACAGGATATGAAAGAGCTATTGGATAAACTGACACAGGAAAAGCAGCATATGGCTCAGCTAGAAGCTCAGCTACAGGTCAGAATACCATCTGAATTCAAGCTAATCATGCTGTGTTAATGCACAGCAATAAATAGGCAGCATGTCGTCTATACATTTCAATGTTTATTGTTTAGTCGTGCAGAACCTCATGCTATTTTTCTTTATTTCTTAGTCTCAGAAAGAAGAACTTGACCTGGCACTGAAGGCAGTAGCAGTGAGCGGCGATGAGAAGGGTAAAGCAGATCTGGAAAAAGAAAATGTGAAGCTGAAGGACGAGCTGTCATCTCTGCCTGAGTTGAAGAAAGAGCTGGAGAGTCTGAGGTCCAGGGTGACTGAACTCAGCCAGCTCTCAGGTACATGTAGCAAACAGGAAGTGAATCGGATCAATATTAAATCAAATCTGATCTATTATGATACAAATCTACTATGAAAGTAATAACATTTAATTCCTCAGAGTGCTAATCTTTTTTTTCTGATATAATAACATTTTATATCTTGAATCTTTCACAGCTGATGAGGAAATGCTTCCCGCTACCTCGAGCTCAGCCCCTCAGCCCGGGGACAAAGAGGGTCAGAGTAACCAGAAAGAAGCTGCACCCGAGAGGAAGAAGGACACATATGATGGAGGAAGACTGAAGGAAGAACTCCACAGGCAGAAGGTTCTTCTTGAGGAGAGCAAGAAGAGACTGCAAGGGATGAAGAAAAACGGAGGCGACAGGAAACGAGTGAGGGATAGTTTGGAGGAGATCCGGAAGAGGCTTTCTGAACAGGTGGAGCGGTGGGGGAAGAAGAAGCCACAGGAGCCCAAATGGAAAGGAAACAAGGTCAAAAATAATGAGCAGTGGAAGAAAGATGAAAAGAAAGAGTGGAGAGGAGAGAAAGATAGGAAGAAAGAGGGAGGCTGGAGAGAGAAAGAAGAGAAGAAGCAAAACTCTCACAAAGAGGCGTGGAGGAAAAACCAGGCCGAGTGGGAGAGGAAGAAGGACGAGCGCAGGATGGACAGAGAGGAGAGGAGGAAGGAGAAACCGTGGCACAGCCATCATGGCAAGAGCTTCCACAACCACAACATCCACAACCACCAGCAGCCCCATCACTTCCACCAGCAGCCCCATCACTCCCATCAGCCTCACCAGCCTCAGCAGCACAAGCATAGCGACTTCTGGAGGGACCAGGAGCAGAAGCTCAGACGCAGCGTGCGCTCCCAGCCGGGCTGCACCTCGGTGGAGGACTGCGCCGGCAAGGAGGGGCTCTACCCGGTGGAGCTGCCCGAGTTCGAGGAGCTGCTGGAGGGGTACCTGAGCAAGCTGGAGGGGTCCTCGTCCGAGAGCAAAGACAAGATCAGGAAGCTGACGGCGGAGTTCTTCGAGGACGGAGTGTTCATCCACGACAGGGTTCTCTTCAGTGACTTTGCCGAAGACGTGGCAGACATCCTGGAGGACATGGTGGACATTTTGGAGGGCAAGGGGCAGAAGGACAACGACTCCCTGGAGGAGGAGATGGAGGAGTTTGAACGGGAGGCCCTGTGGAAGTTTGCCGCCACTGCTTGAATAGACAAAGAGGGGGAAAGTAATACAAAATGGCGCTAAGATACAGCACAGCCGGTGGTTTTATAGGACATTTCTTGCCTACATTCTCCTCTTCAGAGCTGTAATTGTAGTAGCTTCTGGTACAGAGTGGTCGTGCCCCTCATTAATGTGTCCCCCTGAGTCTTTAATTATAAGCTAGACTTGTTGTCTTTTTTGACTTAGTTGTTGTTACCTACCTCTGTCAGGTCATGCCTCCTAATGCAAAGTCCTTCAGTAATGTGTTGTGTGGATTTTCCTCTGCTGTATAGTGTTTTCTCAATACCTAGTGCATGTTGCAGTTCATCATGTAAATTCAAACTGATATAGTCAAATCATACAGAACAATGGGGCTTCAGGGCGATGGTAATTACAAAAAATAATTCTTTGAAGCAACGTCGCAGTGCTTTGAAATATTCTCACACTTCAAATGAGTTCAGAAAGGCTTGTTGAATACTTCTCTGTCATTGAACTGTGTGAAAACAGCGTGCCACTGCAGGTTTAAACAAATGCTGAGATTATTTATTGTTTTGCCTTAAGTCGTCTGTAGCTGTCTAATCCCAGAGGATGAGATCCCGGTTCGTTCAGTGATGAGAATCAGATCAGGTCAGACCAGTTTTTTGAGTGGATTTGAGCAAACACACACAGTGCAGTTTCAGAGCCCTGAGCGTTTAGTTTATACATTTGTCAGACGTTTCATCCCGCAACTCCCAACTGTCAGTCGATAGCAGATGTGCTGAGCAAGGAACCGGTTTGAGAAACGTCAGTTGTAAAAGAAAAAGCAATAGGTTAAAGTGATTGCCATAGCTACATTTATGACTGCCAAACCACCCTAGCACTTTTCAAAAACATTCACATTTACAGCAAAGTTTATTTTCTCTATTGTGTTTTTTTAAAGAACTCTCTTTAATATGTTTGTAATGTAGCCATGGGGACCTCCAACACAAGATCTATATACATATATACTGGGTATCCCAGAGCATCAGAGTCAAAAGGACAGACTTAATGTCCTGTAAATGAGATTGGCAACCAAAGCAATATATTTGTCATTGTCCCTTTATTCTGTTAACAGGTTGATGTTAACTGACATGCACACACCTGATATAGTCAAAGTTATTGAGTTCAAGCAAATGCCAAAATGAGGAAGCTGCTGCATTTTGTGAGCCAGACGTACAGTAACACAGAAAACAAAGTCCATCAAGTATTGCAGCACTGCTTTACAGTGTTGGCCAGTTTAAAGTGTTCCCTCTTTAGGTGCATGTGAAGTTAAAGTCGACAGATAGTGATTGTTGGTTCTCATTTTTCAGGAGCTTTGGAGTGTTTCATGTTTATTTATTCTGTCAGTACGCTGAAACTCTTTCCCTTCTTTTTAATAAGACTTTGTCCCAGGCCACACGCATTGAATGTGAATATTGTGAACTATTTCAGTTACTTCAGAGATTTAGTTTGCCAGCTACTGCTTACGTGCCTTTATTATATATCTTCGAGTGGTCATGGATTTCATTTGCTTCTGCAAGATAAGGAAGAAAAGTTTACACTGCTCCTAATGGGGCTGTTTATAAGGCAGAGAATGAATGTCAAAGGGTTTACACATGAAGTGTTAAACGTTCTCTGCTGTTTGCACAGAGGAACTTTTTATTTAGAAAGTTTTAAGACCAAAGGGATCGGAAGAAAACTTAATTTCATTAGAAGAATCCTTAGTTTAATGAAACACATTTATGAACGTTTAGAGCATTTTTTTTTTTTGTCATTCTGGGACGACGGTAGGGCTCTGTGCTTACTGCTATTGTGGGATCTGGCTCAGACGTGCATGTGAATGATCCCTGGACAAATTTATTGAAACATTTGATTAATTTGAATTTCATTCGTCATCATTTATGTCCTCTTTTAGGAAGTCGGTGTTAAGTTCAATAAATCTTGCACCATTAAATGTGTTACGTTTGTCTTTACTAAAAATGCTTTCGCTTATTTTCTACATGAAGTAAATCATAAAATACATCCACTGCTTTAGATGGATTGTATTTAGTTAAATGTACAGTGATACCCAGCACATGTGTGACTCACTGTCTGACAGAAAGTGGATGTGTTGGTATGACAGGCATCTTTTATCACAGCCATGATGCCCAACTAAAATATGCACATCTAGATTAAATACTTTGAGCGGGAGGTAACACGTTCACAGGCACCAACTCTCAGCCTGTAATGATACACAAACCAACCTGTGTGGCACTCACTGACCTGATATGCGGATGAATGAGAATGGTCCAGAACAAATCACTACGACGCTTCAGAGAGAGCTTGTCATTCTTTGAATTCTGAAACAAGTCGCCATGCCATCATTTCTGCATGCTTATGTTCTAACTAGGATTCCTTTATCCAGTTGCAACCTGATTCCAGAATAAAAGGTGACAAAGGCACATTAAACTACACATGGAGTAAACTACAACATATCTAAAAGATAATCTTGAGAAAGTTAAATTCCCCAAAATATTAGTAATCTCTCATTCTACATAATCTTTATGCTCCTTTAACATGTAAAGTGACCATTTCTTCCTTCTCCATGCACATTAACTACTTGGAAAGAGTGTGTTGTCCCTAATGCCCTATTTGAGTCATGTTTTGTATAAACTGATTACTGCTTACACATGCACGATTCAGTCACTTGATTAGAACGGCCTGACAGAGATCCTTGCTCTGCAAACCGACTAGAAACGGCTTTTGTGCTTCCATCAGTACAAATTTGCCCTTTTGTAGGACAGTGTCAGTTTTTAGCTGTGTGTGTGTGTGCAGTTTTGAGTGGAAATCAGGCCGAGATAAGGTCAGGCGCTGAATGGGGGAGAAGAGGGCTAGTTGAGTGTTTTCCGCTGATGTGTGCGGAGATGAAGCGTATATATATTCAGAGAGGTGATGGTCAGAGTGGAGGCACAGGGTTCTTGATACCAGCTGAAACACACCACTCAGGATCTCAAACACTAAAGGTGAGGCCGTTGCCATTGTTTTTTACAACAGTCGGACTTTGAAAGATGTTCGTTGAGGTTTCATTTCTTTACTTCTCAGGTCCCTGCACAAACCATCATGGAAGCTGCCATCTGCACCTTTGTCTCCCAGTTCAAGGCGTACGCTGGGAAAGATGGAGCCTCCAGCACTCTGAGCAGAGAGGAGTTCCACAACCTGGTGACTGCTCAGCTGCCCAACTATGTCAAGGTAAATTATAGAAGTGTATAGACCCTGATTTCTACCTGACTTACATATCCAAGAAACTATCATTTATGATGCAACATAACTGCAGACCTTTGAGATTTGACTGCAGTGTTATTCAGAATACTGTTAGTAGGCTACTGCTTATTGCTTTTCACAAAACGTCACATTTGTAATTGTACAATTTAATCAATCTGTATATGAGAATGTAATACACGTTTATATTTCATATAGTTATTGTGATTATTATTTGTTATGTTCCATTTTGGTGGCCCGTGTTTATGCTCAGAGGTGGAAGTAACTAAGTGTATCTACTAAAGTACAATTTTTAGCTACTTTGTACTTCTACTCCACTACAATTCAGAGGTAAATGGTGTACTTTTACTCCACCATTCATTTAATACTTTAGTATACTTTGCAGATTCGGATTAATGATGTGAAATATAATCAACACTTAAATCAGATTTGTGTTACACCTGGATTAAATTCACAAGCTACCCATCAGTATACAAAGTCATTCAAACTAGCTGCACCTTTACCAGCTTTGACAACACTTTAATGATCAATAATTATGATCAAAACATTTAATATATATTATTCTAAAATGGACCAAACTGCAGAATGAGTACTTTTACTTTTGGTATTAATACTTTTGTACTTTTACTTGATTAACAATTTGAATGCAGGACTTTTACTTGTAACAAATTATTTCTACACTCAAGTACAAGATCTGAGTACTTCTCCCACCTCTGTTTATAATGTTTGTAATGTTGAATCTCTGAAAGTGGAATTTTCCATTTTTTCCCATTTGTTTTTTGTACCACTGTTATCATCCAAGACATAGGACATTTAATCAAACCCATGCACAGAATCAAAAGGTTTTTTTCTTCCTGAAGGATTTCATCATCAGGAAACTATTTTGTGGCTGTAATTGAATTAGTACTCCAGTTATATTCATTAACCATTAGGTGGCAGGACAGTCTTGCAGAGAGGTTGCAGCTCAGAGTGATCTCGTATTGATCTCCTCTCTGTGATCCTCAACAGAACGCCAGCGACCCCGGGGCCATCGATCAGCTCATGGGCTCGCTGGATGAGAACAACGACGGGGAGCTGACTTTCCTCGAGTTCTGGCAGCTGATTGGAACACTGGCAAACAAGCAAGGAGGCTTCACCGAGTAGAGCTCGCCGTCTTCTGTCAAGATTGTGCACCACCAATCAACTCGATTGAAGTCGTCCCACTGTAAACTTTTACAGTGGCATTTCTTTTATCACTCCACCAGTGCCACATGTGTAACTCTTTAGTTAACCATTTGTTGAATGCAGGGAACTTTGAATTAAAGGCTTCATTGTCCTGAGCCCTCAGCCACCAACACTCACTGTCCTGTCATTCATTCACCACATTATATGATGTACCATGCACCCACATTTGAGCGGGAGTGTATTACAGCCTTGATTTAGGGGCCTGTAATCCTATATGCGTTACTGCTGCCACAAATAAACCATCCGCCCCATATCTTGTTCCATAGAGCTTCATAATGCCTACACAAAGCGGCCTTTCCAAGCGTTAAGCATAACCCATTGCCGGACCTTTACTGTCTCTCACTAAGGCCTCAGTGGACTGTGTAATTGGGATATGTGAACCACATACATCCCATTAAGTTTGTGACATGTTGAGCTTTGTAGTAAATGCATTGTCCTTGTTTAGCTGTTAATTATCTGTGTTACACCATCACTTTGTGCTCATTCTGATGTCTAGACAGAGTTATGTGTGCTGGATTGCTACCCAGCTGTTTTATAGTCTATAGGCCGGTTTTAATTCTGTAAAGGATAAGGTGCTGCTAAGTGATGTTAAAAACACAGATACGTTGGCAGATTAGAAAATGTGCCCTTTGAATCCAAATTAGATATGATAAGCTGCCAGTGTGGGAGGAGTGAAGGTGAGACAAAAAAAGTAAGGGCACTACCTGTGTGATTGTGTGTGCACTTTGTGTATACGGGGAAGTCTCCTTAGTGAGAAACCTGGAGGTTTTTCACCAAATAACCTGTGTCTGAAGGCTTGTATCTCAAGACTTCCCAAAAGCCGTTTCAAGAATCTGGCAAGACTGCTTTACCTCTTGCAACAGTTTTGCCACCCTCACTGGCTTTAATATTTCCAATGAAGATTCCGGTACCACTTTACAATAAGACTACCCTTATAAAGGGTTTACGAATAGTTTGTAATTCATTTATTAATTAGGTTGTGAACACTTTATAAATCATTAATAAGCTTTTATAAGACATGAGATAAACAGGGCAACTGTGACCGGTTGCTTGCCAGATAGTGAGCCCACATTTATCTGTACTGCTAAGTCTTATATTGGCTACTTAGCTTACTTCGTCTTCTTCATCAGCCAGCATCCTTGGTATCTGTTGCTCACTGAGTTGATTCTCGCTAAGTAGCCAATATAAGGCTTAGTCATCTTGCCAAATAGTGAGCCTGTGTTGATGTATGACAACTATGTTAGGACTGGTTTATAAATGGTTCTTAATGATTAATAAAGTGTTTACAACCTAATTCATAACCTAATTATAAACCCTTTATGAATCCTTTATAAGGGTAGTCTAATTGTAAAGTGGTACCAAGATTCCTTTAAGCTCTCAAATTTCCAAAGTGTCAGTTGGGAAAAACTTGAAGCTCCAACACAAGTTTAGCTGTCTTTTACAGTTGGAAACTATGGTTTTGTTCATGTTTGTTCATTTTGTGAGTGCAAAACACATACAGATGTGTGAAAAAAAAGAAAAACAGATGTGTAAAAAGACATCCTCCCTGGAAAGGATTGTAAGAGAGTGGATGATAGCTTTGTTTTAAAGTGTTTTTTTGTCTACATTGAACAAGTGAATACTTTAATAAGCAGTCGAGGCTTGTGCAGATGAAGTAATCCCTCCCGCCCTGTCTCCTAGTCCCAGCAGATGAAGCTGCTCCAAGCCACAAACCTGGATAGTTGGCGTGAAACTGTGCAAATCACGCATGACGTGAAACAGCTGGCCCATGAGTGATAATTCCAATAAAAACCAAGTATAAGTGTTTTGATACACTTTCACACCCTTTTCCTGAGCGTTAGAGCTGAGCTCTTCCACATTCCCACTTCTCCCTCTCACTCTTCCAGGTACACGCCCTTTGACTTGTCAGGGGGAAAAGTTTTAAGGACACAAAAAAAAAACTAAATCACGGAAGAGATTCTGCTGTCCTACTAGTTTGGCAAGTTCCCTAGGCTCAAAGCAGCATAGAAAGGCGGAGAAGAGGGCAGAAACTTACATTTGCGCACATTTATAGACTTCGCTTGTCCCGCAGACGTTATACGGTGAGTTGAATGCGTTTTACTGGATTATTTTAAGTTTCTCGTGCGTATACGCGTTGTATTTGTTCATGGAGTTTGCCACGTTTCGATAGACTCTTGCTAGAGCCATCCCATGAAACTTGGCCGCGGACTGACTGCAGGTCGGTTTCAATGACTCCTGCACTCAGAAATATTTGGGCTCACGTTACACCTTTTTAAGTGTAAATTATAAAAGTTGGTGCATGGTTAATCTGCTTTTATTGACGTGTACTTTCGGGTTTAGTGACGTGTTTGATAGCCATATGCGCTCTCTCCCTCTCTTTTCCTCGGAATGATATGGTATTTATATGTGGATCAGTACTCATTTTGTAGATCATTTGCAAGGAGAATATATAATAAAGAAGCTAAAGGTGGCAGAGTATTGAGAGTGTAGGCCCTGGTTCGCGCGTAAAAGCGCAGTTTTACGCAAAATCAACAGTTTACCCACAATATGCTTCTTATAAAGAGGCCCACGGGAGTGACAGCTTGGCATTCTGAGTGGAACTTTGTAGAGCTGTGTAGGTTGTGACTTCTTTAACCGCTTTAATTCAACATTGAAAGCAGTGTATGGTGTTAATGACGATGAGTCCTGGCAGTGTTGCGCAACGTCCCGCGTCCAATTGTCGCTATTTTCAAACCTATCTAAACTATGGATGAGAGACAGCCGCTGGACGTCTGCTCACCGCAATTTACGGCCACAACCTAACTTGTTCCTCTGTTAATATTTGATGCCACACGAGCGGTAGTATTGTCATTACTCTGCGCACATACCGTATCACGTTCGCCCATTTGGAAACACAACACTCAATCTACTTATAGAGTGAAACGGGAAACCCTATGGTTGTAGGCCTGTATATTTAATGATTTGCGCCGTTGCTGTTTTGGCCTTTTAAGACAAATAACAAGGATTAGTTTGTCTCTTGAGTGGGACAGGATGAAGCTCGATATGGGACCGGTGATGCAATTAATTTGTCAAAATTAGGGCACGTGTTGGGACATAAAGAAAGGTCCCTATGGGTAAATAATGAATGTGATGAGGAAATGTCAATCCTAAAGTAGAAAAAACGCCTTTGCTGTTTTTGTGTGTAAAGGACACACCGAAATCCGTTAAGGATCTTTGTGTGCTCAGGCTGAGGGTGTGTCAAAATATGGACTGCTCTCCATAATCACAAAAACTGACAATATACATGATATCTAGAGTTTTTGGCTAATGTACTTCTTTTAAAATCCTGGTATTATCACTATTATTTAATGACAGCTGCATTAGCAACCAGATAGGATATGCTTCATTTACTATACAAAATGTTTCTGCATTGGGCTCACATGGTGGCCAAATGGTTCAGACCAAAATCATGCATCATTAGGGTTAAAGAGTCACATTTTCGAGGAGGAAATTTGACCTTTGTAATAGTGTCAGAGCTCTTTGTCTCTTAGGGTATAATGATTGTAACAGGCCCCTTCCTTAATTTGCCACATATGCATGTAGTGACTGCTGTGGAGAAATGTCTTAGTTTGAGTGGGACATGCACTTCAGTAATTGAGAAATGAAGGTGTCTACAAATGACTGCTAATCTGCCACGAGCGACATGGCATCCTGTGGAGAAAAGGAGTGTTGTCTCACCAGCAGAAACTGTTGTTTGCTCTGCAGTATTTGAATACTGAAGCTGACAGACAAGTACGTTTGCCTGGAACACCCCTCCACCGCTTTGGGGCAAAACTAGCTCGGAGTTGGCCTGTAAATTCCTGTCTAAGTGATCTCCACAGACAGCAATGACTGGAATTCCTGAAAGGCTGTGTCACCTACTGGCATGTTTTACATTTTGAGCTATGTCTATAGATTATACATCTGTCAATGTCTAACTGATGATTGTGTCTCTATATAAATCATGTGAAACTATGAGGGGTTTTCTCCTGGTTATCAAGTTATCAAGTCTTTTGTCAAATGCGTTAGTGTGCACCAGTGTGAAGACTCAAGAAAAAACAAGGGCAGCAAAGTGAAAACAAGTATGAGGCAGTGACAAGCAAAGGGTAAGAGAGGCAAATACAGCTGGTGAGAGAGAAAGAAAGACAGAAAGAAAGAAAGAAAGAAAGAAGGAGAGAGAGAGCGGAGCAGACCGGGACTAAGTAATCCCTTAGGTAATCTGAAGCCCAGTCCCCTTGGTAGCTTCAGTAGATCAGGTGACCTATCAAAGATCAGAACTTCCATTGTGCATCACAGCTTGTCTCTCAATCAGACTCCCTCTCACCCTCTTAACTTATCTCACGTCACCGTCCCTCGTGCGGCTCCAGATTCAACACCTGAAACTAAGGCCTCATGGGGACGCGCGAAGAAGATCATCTGTTTCATTTTCCACTGGTTTTGCATTATCGTTACAATATTTTTTTAATCAAACCATAGTGGAAACCTTTGCAATCATCATCTATCCATCTATCTATCTATTACATTACATTACATGTTACTTGTTAGACGCTTTTATCCAAAGCGACTTACATGCCCAATACTGTGGACAATCCCCACAGGAGCAATTTGGGGTGAAGTGTCTTGCCCAGGGACACAACGACATGCTGACTGCAGTGGGGTTTGAACCTGTGACCCCCTCATCCCAACACCAAGGCTCTATCCACTGCGCCACACGCCTCCTCTATCTATCTATCTGTATCTATCTATCTATCTATCTATCTATCTATCTATCTATCTATCTATCTATCTATCTATCTATCTATCTATCTATCTATCTATCTATCTATCTATCTATCTATCTATCTATCTATCTATCTATCTAACTATCTATCTATCTATCTATCTACCTATCTATCTATCTACCTATCTATCTATCTATCTATCTATTTATCTATCTAACTAACTATCCATCCATCCATCTATCTATCTATCTAACACCAATATATTGACCTCTTCCTTCTCCCACAGAGAGGAATCATGGAGAATGCTATTAAGGACCTCGTGAAGGTCTTCCTGAAGTCAACCAAGGGAAAGGAGAGTCTAGGAAAGAATCAGTTCCAGAACCTCGTCAAGAACCAGCTCTCCAACGTCCTTTCGGTAAGGAAATCCTCATTGAACCTCTCTGAAATATGACCGACACTTGCATTATGTAACCACCTCATAGAAAACACAAAGCTGTCTTGCATAAACAGAGGCTAGTTTCAATCTGTTCACAATTGTAAGCATTGTGACAAGTGGTTGTGTAATATGGGTGAATGGGGTAAAGTGATCTGATATGATAGAATGATATTCATTAGCATTATAATGTAGATAGGGCCACTCTTAGAGGGTAATTTACTACTTCTGTATGCTGATTTCTCCACTGGGAGTCCAGGTATATTAGATAATCATCGTGCTTGATTGTCTCATGATTGTGTGTGCCTATTCTCTCCAGGATACAGAAAGCAAGGAGGCGGTCAACAACATGGCCCAGGGATTGGATGCCAACCAAGACGGCAAGGTTGGTTTTGAGGAGTACATGAAGCTGGTCGGCTACCTGGCTGTCTCGCTCAGTGAACAACGTGCAGCTGCCAAAGAGGAGCCTGCTCAAAATAATGCTTCCGAACAAGTGGCACAAAGTACCCCCGCCAAAGTGGAGAAGCCAGAGGCAAACGCAGAGGTAACGGAGGAAGCCAAGCCAGAAGCGAATGAAGAGGCAAAGGTAGAAGAAAATCTAGTTGGAAATGCAGAAGCTAAGGTAGAAGTAAAGTCAGAGGAGGAGACGCATCCTGAGCCAGCAAAGGAGGAGGAGAAACCAGCCGCAGCAGTTGTGGCAGCAGCATTAGAGGAGGCAACACCAACGGTGAATGTGGTTGTGAAAGAAGTGGTTGTGAAAGAAGAGGAGATCAAGGTGGAAACAGAAAAGGTGGAGGAAGCCGTCGAGAAGCTGGCTGAAGCTGTGGAGGAAGAAGATTGAGGAGGCGACCTCATAGGGGACAATCCATTCCTTCACAAAAATAAATCACACTACATTCTTACAATCAACACTACACTAATCACAGCATGATTTCCAAAATATGCCACTAAAGAGTTTTGTTGTTCAAATACAGACAACTTTGTAATACAAAATATTGGTAAAAGTTCGCAACCCTACCAACCTAGTTGAAGAAACCCCATTCCTCATTTATGATAAATATGTACATGACATTGCTTTGTACTATTTGTTACCACTATGTCTATATGTACAGCATGTGCATCCCACTAAAGCACATTTACCTCATTATGATCATATACTATGATAGCATGCAGAAGTACTCTATCATGCTATAGGCCTATCCCTGTGAAAAGTTTACTGCAAAATAAGATTTACCCTCAGCACCATACTGACACACAAAGTGCCACTGCAGTCAAGATGTCAAGTTTAAATACAGTCCTTTCCCCACTACTATCTTTAACTTGGACTTTTTCAAAACCTCTCTACACTGCTAACAAAGCCTTGGTCCTTGGTAAAACAAGCTACAGCCATTAGCCGGTTAGCTAATTTTAGCACAAAGACTGGAAATGCGGCAAGCACCTCTAAAGCTAACAAATTGACACGTTATCTCTGATCAGTTTAGAATGTGACTCTTGTACGGTAAAACATTTTATTAAGCGAGCTTCTGAAGTGCTGATAGATGGATTTTGTTACAAACGGAGCCAAGCTAAATGACTGTTTCCAGCCATAATGCTAGGCTAAACTGGCTGTAGCTTCAGCTTTACCATACAGATTAAAGTGAGGTGGTATCAATATTCTCAGCTAACTCTCAGCATGAACGCTAATAATTTCCCATAACATCAGATAATTATTTTAATTGTTGCATGGAAATCTGTCAATAACACCATTTTTACATTCTCATCTTTTAACTCGCAATGCTATGTAGCTGATTTGGCATGACAATAAACAAATTGTTTTGCTGAAGATTTGCATTAATTCAACCCATCTTTATTGTGTACTCAACCCTCATCTCCCTCTATCTCTATCTCACTCTAGTCTTCTTTATGGGCTATCTGTCGCTTCCTTTTGTTTTCTGTAACTCCCATAAAAGTTCACCCCAAGTGGATCCTACAGTATATTCCAATAACCCCAAGTCAGCTATGGATTACGGAATGTAAGATCAAGTTTGGTCCTAAATAATTGAGTCTCAAGAAAGAAATCCACACCAAAGGACCCTTACGGTCAAATGGGAGCCCCAAATGAGTCCCATGGGAGTGGGCTGTTGACTAGAGCAACCTAATCCACCTGGATTCGAACTGGTAGACAAGAACAAGATAACAAACACCTACAAGTAAGGAAACCCATAACAGGTGTCACTTTGTGTCAGTTTTTATCTCAAGTACTTGCCAACACAATTACAGCATTTTTATTTGTTATGTCAATGGTATTTGAATGGTAATTGACCCATAAATGTGCCGGTGCGTTATCTGGAGAGACCCTGGTATAGCACTCGATTGGAGTTACAGAAACCTGGCTCTCTTTGAATATGCTAATCGCTGCTTGCTGTTTTCTGCTTGTATTAGCTGCTAAATGTAACAGGCATGCCTGTTTGTCGGTCACACCCTCAAACAGATTAAGGACCCTGTTTGACCTGCAACTGGATCCTTGAGTCACAGGCATTGGGAAACCACTGGATTAGGCATTTGAAGGGTAGAACACCCTGGGACAGAAATAATGACATGAAAGTAATCCCGGGCTTCAGTGATCCTGCCTATCAGACGAGGTTGTGTCAGAGGGATACTTTTCTGAGGTGCTTTTTTAAAACCAAATAATAATACTGAGCCATCAATATAGATCTATGTGGTGTGCTCTTTTACAACAGCCTATACATAAGATGTTGCATGACATTGTATTGCAATTATTGTGGCCAAATATTTAAGTTTGACATGGCCTCTTTATATTTAACTTTTTAACCTTACTCTTTCTTGTTAGGACCACTATGGAGATCACTTGAAAACATACTTCTTTGTCACCTTATATGCAATTTATTAATTACAATTTAATGATTTGTAAATTGTCTAATCATAAATAATGCAGCCATGAGAAAAAGGTTTGTGTTGCAGGTCCATTATGATATATGTCTATCTGGCCTGCTGCGTAGTGCTCAAGGCACACACATTTTGGGCACACTACCAAATGTGCACCTTTTGCACAGTAACTGCACCTGGCACTTCAAACTGCTCAGCAGCTAAATGGGCAAGACAAATAAACCTAAGTCATGTGGTCACCCTGCCTCACTGCGACACTCCCATTGTAAATACTCTCTCATTCACACTCTGCTCAGCCTTTATGCTCGTAATATGCTGTGTTTCCTGCATGATCTTTTACTAACAAACTTATTGGAAA
This sequence comes from Gymnodraco acuticeps, assembly GCF_902827175.1. Taxonomy (NCBI): domain Eukaryota; kingdom Metazoa; phylum Chordata; class Actinopteri; order Perciformes; family Bathydraconidae; genus Gymnodraco; species Gymnodraco acuticeps. The sequence goes on along the minus strand of NW_022989947.1, from coordinate 1,267,782 downwards.
TGTTTTGGCTATTGAGGCGTCATTATTCATTGTTTTATTACAATCTATATTTTTTTATATCAAAACATTTGTAATCATGGTACTTTCTGTGAAAAATAGAAACATATCACTCTCTTGCACCATCTACGGCTAGATTACAGCATACTGGCTAGCTTCAAACCTTTTTTGCTATTCCCCCATAGGCCAAGCTTGTTTTTGCATTTTTATGTTGCAATAGATACTTAGGTTTAGTGTAAACAGGCCTAATCATCTGGAACGTATTCTATTGTAGCTAATGCTTTCTTTTAACCATTTTGGAACAGCAGATTAGCGGAGTGCACTGTGAGTTTTCTTTCAAAGATTCTGAACTGTCTGAACTGGACGTTTTGTCTCCATCCCATAGTGTGAACCCCACCCAACTTTAACTCCATGTAGATTTAAAACTTGCTGAACCAAACACAGAAGATTTGCAGCAGGGAGTGTTTGCCGCCAGATTATTCATTGACACACAATAGCTCTCATTCATTCTTTGACACAGTAGATGGGCATACAAGCCTTAAGAATTCTCCCAGCAGATATAATAAGTGTACATACAAGTAAACGGATGTGATTTGGGTCAAATATGATTGTGATTATGGGACCATTCCCAGGATATTGTGCAGGGTTTCATCATTGTGTGTTGATGTACTCTTATTTCTTGCTAGAGGGTGTATGTGTTTAGCAGTTGGACTAATTTCAGTCCACTGACATGTCCAGTAAACTCCAATATGCTAGTATGCTATGCTGTATCATTTTTGCTAATTCTATGTAACATGTTTAATGGCTAATATTGAATAAAACTGTGACAATAATAATTAATTTGCGTGACCTTGTTTACTTGCATGAAAGCAGCAGTCATTGTGTGTGTGTGTGTGTGTGTGTGTGTGTGTGTGTGTGTGTGTGTGTGTGTGTGTGCGTGCGTGCGTGCGTGCGTGCGCGTGTGCGTGTGCGTGTGCGTGTGCGTGTGTGTGTGTGTGTGTGTGTGTGTGTGTGTGTGTGTGTGTGTGATGGAAAGCACCTGCAAAGGGAGAAAGGGAGAGAGATGGAGGGAGGATAGAGAAACAGAAGTAGAAAGTATGTAAGAGGTTGAAGGAGTTTGGAGGGGGAGGAGGGGGAGGAGGGAGAGATGCAGGTGATATTTAAGCCACTGGCAAACTCTCTCCACATCCATCTCTGCCTTGGCTCAGTCCCCTGCACCTCTTCAAAGACAAAGAAGGCCCACCATCAGCACTCAGGTAAGACAGACAGCTTGAATGGGTTTCTCCATCGTACTTTCTCCTATGTATCTAATGAAGGTTTACTCGTATAGTCAATGATACACATTTTATCAGCTTTGGAACAGTAAATATCTGTATAATCAGAAAACCTCTGAGCATAACGGCACTAGGCGCTAAAATAGGACTGCGGGAGTCATTTCACTTTTTTATCTTAAGTTATTGTTTGCTTTCTTTTGATGCTGTGCAAACTTTGAGAAGTGCACAACCGGGAATTCCTACACCAAAAAAGTTAAACCAATAGGGACTTCTTACCAAGCAGTGTGAAATTACTGTGCACTGGTATTTATACAAAATAATAGGTCAATGCCCTATTTTAACAATTTGCTTTTTTAGTGTCATTCGACATTGATTATGCCATACCATTAACCATGGCGTTACCATATGCATCTTCATTACATGCCTTACACAATATTGTGTTACTGATAGCATTTTGGTCTCCATGGTTTTCTTTTGTATTGTGTCAGTCAGTGAGACGGGTGACCCCTATACATTTTCCAGTAAGCCAGCTTTGGTGTCCACTCGCCTCCTCTTTTATCTCCGCCGCCTACAACTCTGAACTCGGCGGCACAATGTTCTGCAGAACGATAAGAGGCAATAACCGGAGACTGACAATAGCATCCCTGTCTACTTATGCAGTAGCTCATAATAAATCATGCTCAGGGATGGATTGACATATTGATTCTGTATTCTGTGTGGTAATATTAACCTTAAAATAACAGCCTATATCCTAATTTCTAGATTCCCCAGCTTTTTAACTTGACTAGCAAGTTGAATGTGACTGAGCGAGGGTGAAAGTAATTGAGTTCCATCAGCTGTAGCCACATATTAGATCACAGGCCTGCCCCTCAGGGTACTCGGTTTCTGAATGTGAGCACCAGACTAGTTTTGTGTTTCTCTCCTGGCTTCCATCTTGAATGATGAGGCTGTTACAGGATCAACAGATATGAAAACACTTTTCACGATACCACAGGTTTAATTGTTACATGCATTACCCATTCATTCACAAGAGCAATAATTCAAAAAGTAAACTTTCAAAACAGCTAAAATGTTCTTAAAACTATGTTTTAGGTTTCACAAATTGTTGTAAATACGTTGACATAGAAAAGTCTTAACCCTCTAACTCTGCATCATTGACAGTGACTAATCTGTGTCTGTCTGTGCAGTCTCTCCACAAATCCAGCTCAAGAAGCTCCAAGATGCCGGACACAATGTGTGTAAGATTGTTTCGAAAAGTTTTTCCAACGCTATCCTCCATCTTTCCATCCAAACCTCTGCAATGTAAAACCCAGTAAGGTCACGCAAACACAGTGACCACATTACTTAAATTAGGGTGAGTAATAGCCTCTGCTTACACACAGAGCGTTATTCGACCCATTGTGTAGAAATGGGAAAACCTCCTTCCTTCCATCCATCCATCTACCTGTCCAACTATCACTTTGACTCAGAGGTGGCTTCACCCTTGACTGCCATGTGACCGCACATGCAGTTTGGGCTGGAGCGGGCATTTTGTAGCAGATTCTGACCTTTGGCCCTGATATCTTTGCAGTATGTCCAAGGAGCCCAGTTCCAACCTGGAGAGTGCCATGCAGATGCTCATAAAGACCTTCCACAAGTACTCCGGGAAGGAGGGCGACAAGTTCACGCTGAGCAGGGGTGAACTGAAGGAGCTGCTACTAGAGGAGCTGGGGACTTACTTAGGGGTAAGGAAGTGTGTGAAGTAGAAAATACGTGCTTGTACACTACACATGAATGAAGTTTGCAAATGGGACACACGGGTGAAGGTATGCACTCACATACTGGGACATGCAAGCTCAGACAAGCTTGTTCATTGATGTATACCCACCCACACACACACACACACACACACACACACACACACACACACACACACACACACACACACACATTCTTAACTCTCTGGTCCTCCCTCTGACAGGGCTCCTCCAAAGATAATGAAGCAGTTGAGAAGGTGATGAACGACTTGGACTCCAACAACGACGGGGAGGTGGACTTCACCGAGTTCATCATCCTGATGGGCGCCCTCACTGTCGCCTGCAACGACTTCTTCCTAGATTGCAAAACAGATGAGACACCAAAGGAAGGCGAGTCGGCGGAGAAGAAAAATTGAATCAGTGCAAGAGAGGAGAGGGGGGAAAGTAGGAGGGAGAGGAAGGGGTAAAGAAGAAGGAAGAGGAGGAGGGGAAATAACTGTTGCAATGGATTTTTGTCTTATGCAATTTGTAAACACTACAACTACATATGAGGGAAGCGGTCCAGCAGATAGATTGTGGGTCCACAATATACAGGATATTCAGCAGGGGTAGTGTTTTCTCCTATTTTTCATACCACAACATATCCGGAGCTAGTTGAACCCAAAGTAGTGAGTGACTTTACATACAGAACAGGGTATATTTAAACTCAAATATAGCAGTTTTAACAGTTTGTTGTATGTTCTGAGCAAGGCACTGAAAGAAAGGAAGCTTGAACACTTATTGCACATGAATAATTTGTGAACATATATGAAGTAACAGATTGTCCTATTATTGTATGTACTCCGCGTTGAACAATAGAATATGATTTAGCCCATTTCTTGCACATATTTTGTAATCCTTTTTGGTAATAACCAGTGCATTCTTCAACAATATTAAACATGGAATTTAACCAACTATTCATTGTGTTCTTTTTGATTCCCACATACTTCCTCTCACACTATATCCCTCATGCTGTACAAGTATTCACTGACATGTCGGCCATGAATTGCCGCACCTGGAAATCACATTGAATGAGGAAGAGAGGAACAATGCCAGAATAGTGTGTGCGCGTGTGTGTGTGTGTGCGTGTGTGTGTGTGTGTGTGTGTGTGTGTGTGTGTGTGTGCGTGTGTGTGTGTGTGTGTGTGTGTGTGTGTGTGTGTGTGTGTGTGTGTGTGTGTGTGTATTGGGGATTCCCACCGAGTAAACTGCTCCAGCTCACACATCCTGCCAACAATATCCTGCAAGTCTTGTTCCACTAGATATAAGCTGACCCAGATGTTTGACTTGGATCCACATGGAAAACTTCTTCAAAAGAGAGACAGAGGGAGGAGAGGAAGAGGGGGAGAAAAAGAAAGAAAGAGGGTGTGAGGGAAGATAAAGAGTGTTTGTGTGCATGTGTGTATGTGTGTGTGTGTGTGTGTGTGTGTGTGTGTGTGTGTGTGTGTGTGTGTGTGTGTGTGTGTGTGTGTGTGTGTGTGTGTGTGTGTGTGTGTGTGTGTGTGTGTGTGTGTGTGTGTGTGTGTGTGTGTGTGTGTGTGTGTGTGTGTGTGTGTGTATTTTTGAATGAAGCAAGGACTGCATAAGCGGGGAGCGAATCCAATTTATGGAGTACATTAGTCAAGTATGTAACTTGGAAAGCCGTGGTATAATCACAGAGGAATGTTCAAGTTGCTGTGACTGTTAGCACACTTACTGTCCCACACACACATGTGCAGTGCACGCATGCATGCACGCACGCACACACACACACGCATGCACGCACGCACGCACACACACACGCATAGATCAGTAAATCACCACGTCCTCTTCCACCTCATTGGCTTATACAGCTGCTTGTTCGTTTTAAAGAATAAATGCTGAGCAGCTGAATCACAGATCCTCTCCTGGAGGGATACATTCACTTCTGGTTGTACTTGTGCTCAAACAATGATGAGTCTCTTACCTACAGCAAGAATAATAAACTGATTCCAGGTCAGCCATCGTCTATGGGCGTGGTTCACCCTATCTGCTTTCATTCCTCAACCCACTTTGTTTTCTAAAGGCGTCCTCTGATTGGTCGTTTTGAATAAGCGCTTGGCCTCCAGATAGGTAAACATTGTTTTCTAAAACAGGGTTAATCCTGTTGAAGGGAGAAAAACAACCTGTTACGACTGTTACAGTAACAGTCTAGGTTACCTGTTCTCTTACCTTAGGAGCAATAAAACAGCTGTTTTCATGTTGGACAAAAAGACAATATGATACAAATACAGAAAAGGAGAGAGAAGATTGAAACATTAAAAAGGGAAATGATATGTAAAGTGGAACAACTTCAAAGTCTGTCAAATAGAAATGGCGTCAAGTATACAGTAACATAAATTCAGTACACCTACACTGGTGGAAGAAATATTCAGATCCTCCACTTAAGTAAACACAACAATGGAAAAAAAAGTAAATAATTATTTGCAGCAAAATGCCCCCCCCCCCCCCTAAATATTATAATAGGATAATATTAGATGTTAACACAGGTGTATCCAAGCATAAGTTGCATTTGTTATTTGTTGCTGGTCGGTTCCCCTTCAAAGGGTCACGAGATAAAGCTGCTATGAGATGATTAATGTGATAGTAAAGATGGAAATAAATAGTATTCTACCCATTGCAAACTGATTTTTTAACTTTTTTAAGAGGGTTAGGGTTAGGTTTAAGAAGTTTTTCTACGTTGAAGCGCTGGTTCAGTCTTTAATGACGTATTGTGTTTTATAAGCTTATCAGGCATTTTAATGGTAAATCTGAAAAAGTAACAATTGACTAAAGTTCTCGAATGAATGTAGTACAAAGTACAACATTTCCCTCTGAAAATGGAATGTAAGCCGGTTGCATCAAATGTAAATACCCAGGTAAAGTACAAAACAGAAAAAGAGTACTTACATGTCATCGCATTGTATAGGTGGATTACAAGTTTTGATTATTTGGCCTCAAATTTAAAAGTCTATATCCTTCCACATGCAACAAGTGTTATTTTACACTGTGAATGTATTTTATATTATAATTTGTGCTTATTAAATGCAAGGAAATTCCAGTGGAATTTGGTTTGTAGTAGAGAAGGAGACTGAATTCTGGGTGTGTGACTGAGGTGTATCAGCTGTGAGAGACAGGCCTTCACCAGGAGTTGTGATGTGAGGCAGTTACATAATTCACACAAGACCTTTTCAACCACACTTTGAAAAACAATGGCTGGAGGACATCCTGCAAACAGTATCTAAAAACACGCCTGACCTTCCGACGCGAGCCGGTTTAACCTAAAACACACAGGTCTCTCCTAATGGATCACACATGGCAGTTGCTGCCTGTGTGATGAGCAACACAAAGCCAGGCCATGTCACCGAGCCCGAAGCATCTGATAAGGAAGGCAGGGACACTTCGGTTACAAACAAAGCAGGTCAAGCGACACCCAGATGTCAAGCCACCACGTCCATCAGACAGCCATCACATCAAGATGTCATGAAAGAGGGCTCAGCGGTTGCATGAGAGTAGGGTGGCATGCGTGTGAGAACAAAATGAAATTATTCATTCAAGTATACAGTAGCGGAGATGGCTCCAGGTCTATATCCTGTGATGATTCATTCATTTCCAGGTGTAGCTCTCTCTCCTGGGTATAATTTGAGAAGGCATGCTTTCCTCAGGTTCATGAAATCCATCTTGATAGAAGACCGCAGGGAGACCTTATGGCTGCAGCTCACTGCCAGAGAGCAGTCAGGAGACATATGAATTACAAGGAGCTGTCTCTCCTGATTCTTATAGAGCACGCTTTGATAACCCCGTTACATTTCAGAGAAAAATACTGTTATCACTACATAACACCACATTGTTAAAGAGTTGAAAAGTGCCTTGTCAATCTTTTCAAATGTTCCAATAATTTAGGGAAGGGAACGACAAAAATAAAAAGTAACCGAAACTTTAATTCCATCCACCCCATTATTCCTCTCAGAATATCATGACCCCGGGTTGGAACCACTCTACTAAAACATTGAAAAGTAAAGTAGGCCTGCTACAACAGCTGCTTAAACATAGGTGTATTGGTGTTTACAATCTAATAATATCACATAATAATCCATCAGTCACAGACAACTATTTATATGCAGAACAATTAGTTTTACTTGAATGGGTTCAGTATATTTTGCAGGTATACATTTACATGGTCGTATCATTATTTTTGGCTTAAGTGAACATATTCAACTACTTAAAACTGATTTATTGTTTTTCGCTAAGCAGATAAAGGTGACTGCTGAGTCAACTTCAACCAGTCTGAAAAGTTACCTCTGGTTTTAGAGTCATGACATCTATTTCTTGACTATGGGTCAAGAGGAATCAAACAGTCATCTGAGTGTCCTCGCTGAGAGTCAAGGTGATAGACGGATATCGTCCTCAAATGACACCAGTGGTGAGGTAAAGCCCAGGGGCGAACGATACGTGAGAAAATAAGAGAAGGACAGAGGGTTGGTGTCAATTGCTCTTTTTTTCCTTCACTTTAGGCGTCCTTTACACATGTGCAATGATACTACTCTTACTCTTTATCCGTTTGCTGCATTTACACGCCACAGGCTGCGATGCACCTTGCAGGTATACATAAGACGTTTGTCCTCAACATGATCCTCGGCTAAACCTAATCTCCCCTCTAGACCTTTGCTTCTAATCTCTTCAATCCAATCTGACATAATAATCTCTCCCCTTTTAGTGAAATGGAGCACTAAACTTCCAGACAAATTACCAAACCACTGAAACCACAATCAAGCTATTGCTTTTCAAAGATTCATTATGCTTACAAGTGTCCTCATTCAGTCATTCCAGTGCCTGTGAAGAGGCCGGATCCTGAGACAGTTTGATGCTTTGATCACTCCATGCAGAGCACACATCACTGACACAAACACCCTCACATTTTGCCATCCATGTTGTTGATTTATTAGGATCAGAGAGAGGCTCACAGGGGACCTCCAGCATCAAGAACCAGGACATTTTATTGTAATGGGTTTTACAATGTTTGAACAAGTCTCCATTCAACATGGAACAGTGACAAATATAAAGCAGGTGTGTCTCCCTGTAGAACTTCTACTTCAGTTCTGCCAAAAAAGACACACTGACCTCCCTTAAATCTTTAAGAGGACATAAACATGGAAGACATCCAATAGCACAACATGAGACAACACTGAACCTAAATGACATCAGTTATACCAATGATTTCCAGCATATCTCTAAATTAAGAGTACACATACCAAGTCAAATGTTTGAGTTACATTTAGAATACACACATTAACATAATATAATATAGAAACCACTTCTCAATTTGGTGTTCTTCCTCTTAGCACCAGGGAAACATTAAACCCAAGGAAGAACAATATTACTTTTTTTTTTAGAAACAATATAGTCTTAATGAAACATATTAAATAGGCTTTTTTGGATACTATAAGCTTTTTTTGCTTACCAAAATGCAATATGTGACATGTATTTATGCTATTACATCCATAACTGCTCTCCATTTGCAGCCATAAACACATCTGATTAAAGTAATTCGTTTTACAGCGTTTTCTTGCCAGAAATCACAATACATTGCAGATTTGTTTGACAGATAATCCCTAGAATGAACAGGCTTGTTTAGTTTCAAATTAAACACGACAAGCCGTCTCAGATCTCAGCATGAAAAGCCCCAACTATTGAGAAGCCATGGTCCTTTAGCACATTTCATCAGGGTGAATCACTCTTCACAGTGCAGATAACACAGTGGAAACAACTCCCTCATTCACAGTAAAACAAAGGAAATCGTCAAGGGGCAGTAGTTACTGACAGTATTAGAGCATCAATTAGAAATATGCTGCCAGCACAAATATTCAAATAGCTGGTGTTGTTCATATCTTAAGTGGAATGATTCGCTCTGTCTATGGATTTCACCAAAAATCAATTTTAAGAAAAGAAGATAAGTCTTTGTGTTGGCATGTTGGTGCAGTGTACCAGCACATCCACCAGAGGGAGAAAGAGAGCCACAAACAGCGACTATCACTCCATATAAACAGTCGATTGCATGGTAAAAAGAAATCCACTAAGCAACAATTACAAAAATATCACGTGTAGTGTCTAATAGAGTCACATTGGATAATTAAAACATAACATGTGTGGATGAGTTTTGTTCCCAATCCAACTCGAGGTCACATTTCATCATTAAAAGTGCCTTGTGTTCCCTTGTTAACATGCAAAACAGCAGCCAGGAAACTTTGCATCAGCAGCACATCAAAGTAAAAACAAACACAGAAGAAGGCACCAAGAGACGCACAAATTTTTTCAGATCATCAAATAATAATTCAAAATATAGTTGTAAATTGAGATGGAGCAGTAGAAGCACACATTGATCAAACGGATGAGGGCTCTGACTGGCTTTCTGAAACATTTTGTCCAAGCAGGCCTCGAGGTGGGATTGTTTTGTATACCTAAGCAGGGCCAGGGTGGAGTCAGTGGATGCGAGGCACGGGGTGCAGCAGGGTCATGTGCTCTGCACCGTTGAAAGGCAGGCGCTGAGAGCAGTAGTGGTGCACCACCTCTGGGATGCTGGGGAACACACAGCTGCTCTGGTCCAGGGTGTAGCCGCTTTCTTTGGTCTGAGCAACCATGATGTGGACGCAGCCTTGGCTTGTCCTGAGTCACACACAGGGGAGGAAAGGGGATACGTTAATTAACCAATTTTACACATAAATCCATCTGAGATAAAAGCATGATATAAAGAAATATATATGTAATCGGCCTAAAAGACGTGTCATGGAAACAGAACTTCAGAATAAACATAGAAACTGTTGTACAGGGATATCATTTTAAGTTTGATCAAATTCATATTATTTCCTTAAACAGCGGGGCACTGTAGCTTTTCAGCAAACATTACTCAAGTGGAAGTCAATTGTACCTTTGTTAGGGACTAGTTGTAGCTGCGGAATGATACACATTGTGCACTAATGAGCATTAATTAGTGGGCAGTGTATGTTGGATTTACTCTATATAAACTTCATATTTATTGTAATAAAAATATATGTTAGCCAATGCAACAGTGTAGCCTATTAATGGGTCAAATGTATTCTTGGCTATAGGCAGTTGTTGAGAATAAGAAGAATAAGGAACATAAACAACCTTATCTTGTTAAGGTAAAAAAGCTGATTATGACTAATTAAACCACTGTGCACATCTGGATTTACAACTGGTCCAAATACAGTGTATTCCTCTCATTCTTTACATTACGTGTACCATCTGAACTACTTCAGCTCTTCAGATGCACTTTCAGGCTGCACTCACTTGAGGGCGATGGAGTACTTGCTGTTGTCCGACTCGCTGTTCCTGACCAGGAAGCTGGCCTCTTTACAGGACTGCAGCTGAGACTCCGCCTCCTGACGAGTCACACAGCCATGGTACCAGCTGAGACAGGGGGGGGGGGGGGGTACATTTCATCTGCTAGTGATCAAGTCTAGAACCTCATATCATATAAACTCCTTGGAAATAACACTAGTGTAAGGAACTCTGAAAAGTTTTTTTTAAAGGTTGTTCATCGCCGGAAAATAAATATCAGCAGACACATTCAGACACGTATACCATTCAGATTCCTGAGTTTTACAGTATTGAATATACTGATTTTATGTGTGAAATACCAACATTCAGTTATCCTCACCTCTGTTTCTCCAGGGGCAGGGAGGGGTCAACGCAGCAGGCCTCAGTTTCAGGGTTGCTGTTGGCGATGGAGGAGCGTGGCAGGGTGGGAGGGGAGGACCGGAGGATCTTCTGCGTCCAGCTTTTCTGCCTCAGATGATGCTGCTGAAGCTGCGGTGGCGGCTGGGCGGGCGGATGTTGCGGCTGCCTGGTGAGGGTGGGGTGAGGCGTCTCATCTCTGTTTTGCCGTTCAGAGCTGTCAAACTGTGCTGGAGGAAGGAGAGAGACGATAGAAGATGTGACTTCATGTAAAAAAACGTCTTGGTTTGAACTGGGTGCTGGAGCCAGCAGTAAATATAGAATATGAATCCAGCAGTTTGATGATTCATGCAAGATGTTACTCAGTATGCTGCGGGTCTATGCAGAATATGCAATATTAATGTTAAAACAGGTCTGAGATGTTGTATTTTTAAACAAATAAGCTGCAAAGGGATCCGAGGCAGAGAGGAGGTGAAGTTGGAAATGTATTATATGCTACTGGTTACTAGTTCAGTTTGTGATTGCCTAAAGTCAGTGATATATACTTTTTAAAGATAGACTTTGTAGGTATCAATAGGTAGTGAAGTACTTAGATCCTTTACATAATAACTATAAGTGTTTGATAAATGAAGGGAACAAAATAGGACTTAAGTGTGATACTTGGATAAATGCACTTAGTTACATTCCACCACTGGATATGAAGATAAGAATAAGAAATGATTAAAACATTAAAGTGAACAGAAATGTTCTGATTTCAGATGACATTTTCTCTCTTTCACATTCCCTGAATTGGTGCCAATGCTCAGACATAATTGTATCTGCTATCAATTTGGATGTGGTGGAACCAACGTCTGACGTACCCGACAGAGTTTTCACAATCTGCTCCTTCTTCCTCTCCCAGGGCAGCTCGTACTCAGCGGAGGGTCGAGGGTCAATCTCGGGCCGTGTGAGGGTCATGTTGTCCCCGTCCCCTCCCCCCTCGTACGGGACGTTATATATCTGTGAGGGCACCGGCTGACCCTCCTCCACCGCTCCCTCGCTCGTCTCCATAATCACACACACCTTCAGCAGGTCCTTGGACCCCCGACGTCTAATCTCTATCAGGTCAAAAACAAGGGAGAGAAGATTGTAATCTGGTGAGGGGACACTGAAAAACACTAGACAGAATGGACTGGGAGGGTGTCGAAATATAATGAGGCGTCAATAAACATAACAGTATCACCTCTAATACCTCCTCTGTCCATTACAAATTCTCAATAGCTCAATGCCATTACTAAGGAAAATGTTTCCAGGTTATGACATCTGCTTGTGTGAATTATTTTTATATTGCTGTTATACATTATAAATAGATTTTGCTCCAAAAGATAAGTAGTTATCAGTCTAATTACTTAGAGGGATTTTTCATGTACTGGCTTAATGGCAGGAAATACTGATTTCAGCCTCTTTAACATTCAGATGTCCTGATTTTCTCTGTTTTAGATCATATTAAACTGAATATCTTCACATTTTGGACTGACAAGACATGACATGAAAATCACATCGCCTAAGACTTTGAGAAAGTGGGATGGAAATGTTTTCTTGACATCTTGTGAAAAAAGTCAAAAAGTTTCAATAACGCTGTGTAAACTATGTATGAACTATTAATAAAGCCATTAGTTAGGACTATTTAAAGTTTAAGTTATTTTAGTTTGTTCTATGTTTTGTTATAAGAAGAAAATAAAAAATGGTATTGATCTCTGAATCATGGTAAACTACAGTATGAACAAATGTAAGACTTTGATTTGTGTAACGGCTGTCATCTGCTACGAAAGAGTTAATAATAACGCTGCCCTCTCATAACCTCGCTTTTCAAGTCACAGTGACATCAGAGTCTTGCTTACTTCCTCAGTATGATTTAAGCCTCGTAGATTGACTCAGTCCCATCATCACATCCTCTGTAGACTACAGGAGGCCTGGAAGTAGCACAGGCTCTGATTGAAGTCAAATCTTCTAGAGCACAATGCAATAAAACATGTTCACGTTCACAGCTGGCTATTGTAAAATCCTTTTAGTTAAAACAATGGAGTGATGGAAGGAAAGGTCAGGAGAGCATGTGATTGGACGACGGAACATCAGTCTTCCTAGATGCTGGGAAGTTTTGATAAATGGACAGACAGGTCCATATAGGGGGTTACACAGAGAGGAGGCAGGGGGCACTCAGGGCCAACTTCCTTTTTAGAGAATAGAACCAGGAAACAGAGACAGGAAAAAGGAAGCAGGGGCAGGAAACTGCACCCATTGTCCGATCACATGCACAGTTACTATGGCAACCCCATGGGGTGCAAAGAGCACTATGGGAGCGAGTTCATGTTCTCAATGTTGGCCTGCAGAGACTGGAAATGGGATTCATTCACACAGGGGCTAATGCAGGGACTGAATGAAACAACACAGCTACAGTAACAGCTCTTATTGATGAATTACCTGTAATCATCTGCTGGGCATCGTAAGGCTCCATGTAACCATCGTTCTCCCCGACCCTCTCGGCTTCCCTCGACTCTATTTTCTTCTGAGCATCAAAGGGATCTGCGTAATCCTCAAGGATGATCACCTGATCAAAAAACACAGGAAATCACCTTTTCATGCATGACTTAAAAGAACAAGGTCCAAGGAGATAGAAAGAGTTTGCTATCAGCTGCAATGAGCTGAATGTGAAAGAAAATTGTTTTGCAACCTGCAGGAAAGTTGACGAGTGTTAAATGTCATCTGCAACCACTCTTCTTATTATCGGTTATCCTTGGTTCCTGACAATTTGCTTGATTAATGAATCAGTCTATAAAATGTAAGAACATTGGGAAAAATACCATGTAGGACTTTCCAATTGTCTTTTTTGGACAACAATCAATAACCTAAAGATCTTCAATTTACTATATGGCAACAAAGAACATTCCTATTTGAAAGCAGGAATCAGATCAATTAAGCACTTTTGGAGTTAAACAATAATCAAAATACTTTCAAAAATATATTTCAAGAGACTAAAAGATTCATATGAACTCTTAACACCAGGCCAAATTCTGACAGACTTCAGAAGAATACCCAACAACTTATCTTGTTAATTATTTTCACATCTTTCTGTTAACAACCTATATTCTGCTGCACCAGTGAAGCCTATAGCTGTCTTGTCATCTTATCAGTGCCATATATTTACTTGTCTGTTTTACAAGTCACAGTGGCCAAGACACAATGCCGCCGTAAAATAAAGTTGTCTCTCTAATCACTTCCAGTTGTGTTCCTCTGCCAAATAAGTGTCTGTTTGAGTAAAGTAGCAGATGCTGGACAGGCTGAGATTCAGAGTGAAGTAAAAGTGTTTGGTTTAGAGTGGTTTAGTTACACATTTTACTGTCATTTATTTTCCTCCTTTGAAAAAAACGTTTGTTCCTAGTGTTTATTGACTTGAGATCAAGAATTCACCCTCTTTCTGAAATGTGAAACTCCATTTTATTCTCCTCTCTTTTATATGTCCTTTTTTCTCAACATTTCTACAGTATCTCTGTCCCTGACTTCACTATCTCTCTTCTTTTTGTCCAAAGCCAAGCTGGAGGGGGGTTATTGGTTAGCACCTAGGTGTCAAATAACTCGATGCTTTTTACAACATGATAGCCTAATTCACCAGGGGGCCTGAATGAAAGAGAGGGATGAGGCGAAGGAAGGGGAATACTGAAAGACCAACCGGGAGAAGAGGACACAAAGCGGAGCGGAGACAAAGAAAGGGGGGAGAATCTGAAACAATAATATCAATTTTCAGAGCTTAGACCGAATTCTTGCTACTTCATTGTCAACAATATTGATGACAACATTTGTTATTTGTATTAATCCACAGCTAGAAAAGAAAAATGCTGCCTTGGCTTTAATTAAGTCAGTTTTAATAATCGACCTTGAGCAATAACAAACTGTAGAAATACTCATCATTTAAAAGTGAAAATGCATTTAGTCTTACCTAAACATTTTTGCTTCAATATATTCAATATATTTGAAAGTAAAAGCATTTATTTGGTGTAAAAAGTATTACTTATTGTGCAAATTAATAATGTAATGGATATTATGAGATTATGATTATCCCTGATGAAAGAAGACTTCAGATAAAAAAAAGAAGCTATTTCACAATCTAAGAATACTTTTTCACTTTAAGTTAAAGTTCTGGTTAAAAGTACTATAATCAAAATATATAAATTAAAAGTACTTATGTACAAGATCTAGTATTAGATTTGAATTATTGATGCTTTAAAAAGTGTAAATATCACAAATGCTGCAGATGGAAGATGAAGGTTATAGGGCTAATAAACCCAACACTTCCTGATTCATTAATTGATCATATTTTACCTATTAATACAAATGTAAATAGCATTTTAAACTTTGAAATAATATGGAGTGTGGTACGAAGTACAATATTTCAATTGTAGTATTAGTAAGAATATGGAATTACTTAAGAAAGCTATACCAAGTCTCTAAGTACAACGTCAAAATACTACAGGTTTAATAGATATTCTCAATCTGAGACATTACTCACTGCTTCTATCTTGCACTGGCCTAGTTTCTCTGCCTCAGGTACCACAGGGTTGGTGATGGTGCTGCTGTTGAAGTTGGGGCTTTTGTCCTGTTTGTCCACTCTGATCAGCCGGCTTATGTAGGAGTTTGCAGATGGAGAGGTTTTCAGAGGTTTGTGCTGCTCCTCAAACACAGGCTCTGCTTTTGAGTTCTTGCGACTTTTACCAGACAGGAGGTTGTCCCAAACGTTCCCTTCTTTCGGAGAGCTTGCACCATTTTTACCCAACTCTAAGGCCGAGTTCTTTCGGTTTCTCCCGGACAGGAGAGACCCGACTCCCCCACCTCCTCCGCCTGTGCTGTCGGAAGAGGAGTTCTTGCGCTGGCCCGTTTTGGAGGCTGTTGTTTTGGTACCAATGCTGGCCACCATCCCGGCTATATTGGCTCTGGGTTGCGAGCCTGACTCGGAGGCTGAGCGGATCCTGTCGGTCCCGTTCTTCAGATTGATAGGGAACTCCTTGAACCACTTCGCCATGTTAACTCAGATGGAAACCAATAAACCTCTATGCGTGCTCTGACACCTTTTAGCGCCAAACACCACAGGGCCCCAGAGACGCACCTTTAGAAATCACAGCCTTTTTAACAAAAGACTTCCGTTGCTTTATTCTAGGGAAGAACATAGACTACAGTACCTCAAAGCCTTGGTGTCATAAATGTTTCCCAAAAGACTATATTTGTTAAGATTTAACTTAAAACAAAGTTTGTGGGTGACTAACAGAGTGCTTTAAAAAAAAAAAAAAAAGACAAGTTTCCCTACTTCATCCCATTTGTGATTTTCTTTTGTGATTTGTTCCATCTTCTGATATAGAGGACACGTTTATTCCCTTTGGATGAAAATATGTCTTCGGAGTGGAATTACCCGATAGAAGGCGAAGTTCTTCTTGCTTGGAATTTGTGGTCCCATTCCCAGAGTGCAGTTTATCTGGTCTTTCACAACTTTCCACTCTTGCAATGAGGCTCCTGACTGCGCCTGGTGTATAGAGGGGAGGGGGTGTCTACATTTAAGAGGGGGGAAGCATGACCGGGTGGGCGGTGATAAGCTTTAATTCTAGAGACCATGGTAGAATAACCTTTTTAGGAGTTCTGTCGATCTTTACCAGGATAAGTGACAGCTTTATTCTTATTGAGCTGTAAAATTAACCTAGCATCGTTTTATACATATATTCATTTTATTATTTATATACGAATCAAAATGGCGATTTAGAAATGTACATACAATATTCTAGATGCTTGCATTTAATTAGATTAAAACATATGCTCATAATCAATCTCCCTTCATGCAATACTTTTTTTTTAGATAACGACTCAAATTGAATTCGACAGTTATGTTAATAGTTGGATGTTGCTGGGTGTTAATGCAAGATTAATCATGATGTCACTTGATAATGTGCTTAATTGGCTGTCCACCCCTTATTTAATTGTAAGGGGTATCGTTTGGAAATGGTCTGTTCTGAGCTGCGCCAAATATACCAGTGAAAGGTATGAAAGTAGTTCTGCAAATAGAATAACACATTGTGGACGGCAGTCGTATGGATATTTGTTTAATAAATACTTTTTTTATCTGATAGATGATACTACAACATGTTTTCTTATCTTAACATTTGAAAATGCTTTTTATATTCATGAAGTATACTTGTCGCCACCCCCATGTTTGCGCTGAGGTGTAACCTTCCACGGTGCGCGATACTCCTGCTTGTCCCTCTTTGTCCGGTGGCGATAGTAGGCCATGATAATTATGGCAACATTTGCGTTTTTGAATGAATTATAGCTGAATGGTGGATCAACAAGCATACACCGTGTGAGGACTGGTTTGCTGGCAATGACACACCAGAGAGTTTCAATTTAAAGGACAGCAGAGCAAGCAACGGAGAAAGGGTACAGTTTGCTTCCAAGACAGTCTGCAAGATGGCTAGCTATCTTCAGTGGCATGCTAACGTTAGCTAGCAAGCTAATGTTAGCATAGTAAACACCAGTTTTCAAAACATGATCGATTGCTTTATCTTTTAAATGCTGTGATACGTGGAATTGAATGCACCTTTTCCCAAATGAGTGTTACAAGGGAAATCACAGTTTTCGATAAATGTTGCAGTGTTGCCGCTACTGGGTGAAATCTCAACGCTGCTAGCAAGCCACATTGAATAGCGTGGCTAGCTGGTTAGCCAAGGTAGTAACTAGCTTGCGTTAGCTAGCTGGTCGTCTTCTTTGCTACACATCTGTAAGTGATCATTAAGAGAGGGGGGTGCTATGTAACTTGCTACTACTGGCAGTCAAGCCAGGTAGCAAGCAACAGATGCACTCAGTGAGAAGTGACTGGCTTGCAACGAGACCAACTTGTGCTCAAAACGTGAACTAGCTCAGTTTTACCTGTCGTTTATTTGGTGACCAAATCCCGGCGTGACAGACACCGTGGCGAAAGATTTTCAGCTGTAAAGGAGTGTGCAGACCTGGGCCGGCGTTTTAATATAATATTCGTGTTAGTTTCTGATGTTATATTACGCATTTTGACGTTATTGACATGACCTGAAGGCAGTATCCACCTACTCGGCTCGTAGCCTTCAAGACGTCGTCATTTTTAACTTTTTTTTTCTTGCATATGCACGGTGATATGCCACTTCACCGACAGTCATATTAGCTAATGGCTGCCGAATCGGGGAGACTACTGGCGGGACAAGGAAAACGAAGCAAAGGTAGGAATTAATTTCACCCATCTCCCAATCAGATCGGAATCATCCATTACTGCGCTGCAATGGGCTGCACTGGGGCTGTTCCCAAATCCCTTCTCGCCTCCTCCATATGTAAACTTCACGTCTCCGGTGGTGGCTGTTTCTCACAGTGGATCTCTGAACGGGGTTCATGTCTATCTTGCTATAAATGTACCTTCAACTCCGTTTCCTCGTTCTCATGTCTTCGTCTTATCCTGTCTCCCTCATTGACCTTACCTCTTCTGCCTCTGTTTGCGGCCTCTCTCCCTCTCGCCTGGGTCATTTGGTCTGCCTGGGTCATTTGCGATTCAAGGCTTCATAACCTTGGTGATGATAGCGCCTGGATGTTCAGCATCTTGTCCTCATGCCAGTCTATGTCCCATCATTGAATCCATCTCAACTGTTGGACTTGAAACAGATACCCTAGGTCTAAAGCTGCTCCACTCTGTCACTAAGGGGTATTGGCCAATCCAAATGTGATGGTGCGCTTGATTGGTGCTGGACCAAAAGTATGAGACCCCATGGCCTAGTTTTGTTGTGGCTAATGTTCATATTTCCCTATTTCAGCTTCTCAGATGAAGAGCCCGGAGAAGAAGAAGGCGAGGAAATCCACCAACCAGGTAAGGGTTGTTTTGTGATGAAATGTCATTACTTTGCTACTAGTGTTTCCCAATATACAAGCATTGACGATAACAGTGATATAACAAATATTTTATTTCCTTCCATTCTCACTTTGTCTCCTTCCCATAACTCCCCAGTAAGTGAGAGTGCAATTTAGTTGCCAAGAAAGAGACAAAATGCACAATTAACAAATAATTTATCTGATAGATTTATTTATTTTTCAAGTTTCACTAGATATTGTTAATTTAAAAAAAAATGTTGGCAACTATAATCTTGTGGTGAAATTACTATTTGCTCGATAAAATAAAAAAGTCCTCTCTGTATGCAACAAATGGATCTTGGAGACTACTTAAAGGAAACATTTAAATGTTCCTGTACAGCAAAATTAATTAAAAACATTTATTTTGTATTTCTTTCTCCTTTAGGCGGCAGGGTTCTCCCACCTAACGGAGTTTGCACCCCCTCCTACCCCCATGGTGGACCACCTGGTTGCATCCAACCCCTTCGACGATGACTTTGGGCCCCCATCTCGACCTAGCGTGGCAGGTGGAACAGGCAGTGCTCCATTTCTTCCCAGTCCAGGTGCAGGCGGAGGAGGTGGGTATGGTGGTGGAGGCCGAATGGGCGTAGGCATGGGCTTCATGGGAGGCCCAGGAGGACCAGGTGGAGGCCAACCTGGTCGAAGGCCACCATTTGGCCCTCCATCCAACGCTGGACCTCACCACCAGCTAGGCTTTGGAGGAATGCCGGGCTTTGGAGGTGGCGGGGGAGGAGGAGGTGGATTCCCCCCCGGTGGCCCTTCTCAGTTCAATATGCCACCAAACTTCAGTCCACCAATGCATCCTGGGCCAGGATTCAATCCCATGTTATCTCCGGGGGCTATGGGAGGTCCCGGAGGAGGTGGGCCTCCCCACCCTCGGTTTGGCATGCCTCCCCAGCAGCAGCAGCAGCACGGACAGGGTGGACACCCATTCAACAGCCCACCGTTACCTGGTGGTGGAGGCCCTAGAGGGCCCCCACATGGCCCCCTGCCTCCCATGGGAGGAATGGGTCCTGGAATGAACATGATGGGTAGCATGGGTGGTGGCCCCGGAGGAAACATGGTGGGGGGGTTACCTGGTATGCCCCCTCAAGGACAATTCCCCCCCTCACAGGATGGTCCATACCCTGGCCCCAGTCCGCCAGGGCCAGGTAACGAGGATGGAAAGAACTTTGGGGGAGGAGGGCCACCACCTGGGCCTCAGCAGCAACATCTTAACCTAAATCCCAATGGCCCCCCTCCTAATAACACCCCTCCTGGCCCTGCTCCTAACTCTGGCCCTCCACAGCAAGGGGGAGGCTTCCCTGGCCACCCTGACGCCCAGCAGCCCAACCCCAACACACCTGGTCAGCCCTCTTCAGCGCCGACACAACCGAACCCCAACTCCTCCCCTACTGGGCCTCTAAATGGGTCAGGCCAGCCCCAGCATCAACCCCCCGGTCAGCTACAACCCCCCAACAACAACAACACCCCCAACTCTAACAACTCTACCCAGCAGCAGCAGCAGCAGCAGCAACAACAACAACAACAACAATCCACCCCACCTCACTCCGGCCCTGGCTCCACCCCTTACAACCAGCAGAACAACACTCCCGGTGCCGGCGGACCCATGCCCAATGCGGCCTCCAATTCGGGTCAGAACAGCATGACCAACAACGGAGGCAACACTCCAGGCAGCAACCCCAATCCCCCGTCTAATTCCACCTCAACCCCAAACACCCAGAGTCCCCTGCCCCCCGGCCCTGCTGCCCCCTCGACCGGGCCTGGCTCCGGCCCTGGAAAACTGGGCGGCCCCGGGATGGTCTTTCCCTGTGGCCTCTGCATGGCGGAGGTGCATGACGACCAGGACGCCATCCTGTGTGAGGCGTCGTGCCAACGCTGGTTCCACCGTGACTGCACAGGCCTGACAGAGCCAGCATATGCGCTGCTGACTCGAGAGAGTGCCGCTGTTTGGGCCTGTGACTTCTGCATCAAGACCAAGGACATCCAGGCGGTATTTGTGCGGCAGGGACTAGGCCAGCTGGTTGCAGCTAACGAGAGTTGAGGAGAGGATGAAAAAGGAGCAGCATGGAGGTGCATCACATGACGACAAATGGAGACATTCTTTGCTTTGATCGAACTGAATGAGCTGTGTGTCATGTCACCTACTTGCCCAACTTTCTCTGGACTAGCCCTTTACTTGTTCACTACCCAGAGAAACACACTCGATGACTTTCATGCTTATCTGTACCACCTTGAGTGACTCTTGGTATATGATTTGTAGTTTTATTCCCCCCCTAAAGGAGTCAAATCACAATGAATGTTAAACTAAACAGTACTTCAGACATCTAGCCTGCCAACCAGCAAAGCACTGACACCAACACACTACCTCACACACTTTGTGACTGACTGGCACGGACGCTCCCGCACTGACTGACTGTGATTGACTCGCCACACTCATGCACACATGAGTAAGATGCTATTTCGAACACGTAAACCACCTTAGGCGGAGAAAGTAATGTTAAAAATATTCCCTTACTGTGTATTGACACAATGACTCAAAGCATCATACATTAAAAACGACTTGATGTATTGCATCTTTAAATTTGAGGAAAAAAAGAGTGCCTAAATAATCTTCAACAGACTTTGGTTTCATTCATGAATTGATTTTCCATCAAAATGCTTTATCTAGCACTGCCCTTCCACATTGTGAGCCTTTTTACTGCAAGCAAGTGAGAGAAAATGGAAGATAAAATCAGTATATTGCAGCGTAAAATCTTGTGTTAAGTAAACCGTATGTTATTGGTGAAAAAATGAAATGTTAAGTTCTTTTGTCTGTTCCTTCAGACATGCTTACAAACAGACCTGTACTTCTTGTTTCTATCATTTTGTACCCAGTGCTGATTAACCCAAAGGAGACCCTGGCCACGTTTTCATCCACACCTCACAAAGGATTTTACCATTTGAAATAGTTGTAAATATTGGGTAAAAAACATTTGTCTGGTACTCAGCTCATCAGTTGTGAACATGCCACAGAGTTGAGCAATGAACACAATTATTATTTGAAATGATGTGTCTTGGTTGTATACAGTTTAACATTTTGGATTTTAAACAGTACATTTGAGTCATCCATTACTTTTTATGTCTGCAGTACACATGAATCAGTGCTTTTCGATGGTGTTGGCTTTGCAAGTAGTGACAACATTTCATATCAGATGTGCATAGTCCTCTATAAAAAAAAAAGACAAAAAAAGAGTGGGGGGGTGCATGTGAACCAATGCAGTAACTGATCTGTTTATGTTTATATCTGGCCTCTGCGCTGCAAGAGGCCTTGAAGTAGACCAAATAACTTAAGAGCGAACAATACCCATTTTTCAAATTTCTGTCACGATATAAGGTGTTTATAACTATTCTTACTTCTCTCTTTCCCTATTTTTCTTTATTCAATGTCCAAGTTGCCTTTCTTTTTCTTGCTCTCAGCTGTTCCTTTTTATTTTGTACTGGTGTTTGTGCTGTGCTCTTGCTCTGCTCTGGCGCCTCCTGGTGGACCCCGGAGGAACAGTGGGTCCCACACCAGGTGGGGAAGGGAAAGGTACTGAACTTTGAAGTAAAGACAGATTTTTTTTGTACTTGTCCATGTCTGTTTTTATTCTCATTCTTTTTTATTTGTTTGCTAATTGTTGTATTAAAATGAGGGTTGACAAACCCAATGAAATTGATAATGTAATTTATTTTTAATAATTGCCAATGCAGCTCCTTTTTTTGACTGTTTACATTCAGATGTTTCCTAGGACATCAGGGATTTGCTTTAAGGTTTTCTTTACATTGTATTATTTCTAAAAGAAAAACAATTCACACTTTTACAAGAGTGATTTCATTAAGCTTGTTGGATATAAGTTAGCATCATAATGATTGTTCACACTTATTTTACATCCCCATATTAGTAAAAATGTGATTGTGTGGGCCTATTCATTATTAATTTCTTTATGTATCTTAAAGAAGTTTCATGAACAAAAAGTTAGATATCAAATGTAAAATGGGGACTATGTTCTTCACCACTCTTAAAATGAATTCAAATAATACGCTAAGAAGAAGCATGACTAAATTAATGTTTGCCATGATAGAGCAAGTCAGCTGAACCTGCAATTATAGACAATGTGTCTAAAGCAAAGCTAACAATTCAACAATTGTGGATAGTACATTCTCCCGAGATAAATAATTCTGATTAATTATTGTCATGGGTTTAAATGGAGCTGTTCTGTCAAACTCTTGGATGTTCTCCAGCGTGCCTCTTTCATTGTGCTGGGTACCAACTTATATAGTTATTTACAGTAGACCCTTACCACATTATCATGAGATCATTTGGATGTTTAATAAAGTTGTGTTAGGGTCTTTACAAAGACTGTGAGTTCAATGTGGCATTAAAGTTTCCCTGAATATTGATATAACACAGGAGTAGCTTCTTGATGTATAAGTGAAGATAATATAACTAAACGCTAATCAAAAAGTCTCAGAAGTATAACTAACAAAATGTAAGTTAAGGATGCAATGTAAAGGCCATATATGCTGTAGTGTAGCTATAAAGCAGAAAACCATGTGATCTAACTGGACTCGCCTTTGTCCTGTCAATAGTTAATTAGTTTTGCCTCAGCAGTGATCAGTATTTCTCCTGATCTGCATTGGGATTAGACATCATTATATGTTTACATTTTCAAATTGATTCAGAAATGATTTCCCTTAACAACTGCAGAAATGTGTCATACACGCTATTTATTTAATTAACCTGTGTGTGTGTGTGTGTGTGTGTGTGTGTGTGTGTGTGTGTGTGTGTGTGTGTGTGTGTGTGTGTGTGTGTGTGTGTGTATGCAGCTTTATATATACAGTCTATGGAATGCAGAGATGAAACTATGGTCACAGCAGGCCCCGCCCCCAAGGGAGCCGCCCACCAATCAGCTCGGTCCTGAGGCGGGACCACGGCTATCCGATGTTCTGGCAACAGGTTGCACTGGTAGGGGGGGGGGGGGGAGAGAGACATTTCCCGCTGTCCTCAGTTCATTGAGTAAGGTCTTCTCATCCCACCAAACAGTACAGAGCAGCGGCCGTGAACACTGAAGCAGGAGGGAGCAACATTTCGCGGTTATAGGATAATCTGTACAGGTGCAGTAAACAAGTATTTACACAGCTGCTGCTTATCAACTCTCCACTTGAGTGGGGAAAGTGCAATGCTGTAAGCTCCATTTTGCTGAGCGAGCGTTTAATAGCATTTGGATAAACCGATATGGACACCTGTGGCTTTGTTGTTTGATTTGGCAACCTTGTAATGACCTAGAATTGGGCGCAGAAAGCCTTTTGTTGTGCGCTTTCAGGCGTGTTGTCAAAGCTTTTGGTCTCGGCTCTGTGTGTACTCCGCTGCTGTCTAGAATTGGATCTATTTGCGCGGCGTAAAGAGGATAAAAGAGGTTATTAAGGCTGGGGAACGCTTCATGTAGGACTGGGGGTAGGTTTTATGGTTGTTTACCTGCCTACTGTGCTCGGGGTCCCAGTAAACAACCCGGAGGTTTCGACGCGCACCGATACTGACCGACCGGAGAGGTGGGTGTGACGCAACTCTCCTAGGAGCAGACAGGTGCACTGCCCTGATGCTCTCCCTGAATAAAGTAGTACTTTTATTTGATATTAATTTGAAAATGGTATTATTGAATTTGTCAGACCAGCTGTGTAAATAACGTGACGTCTGCTAATAAAACACTCCTATTTGATAGATGTATGTGGCTTAGTCCAGTTAAACAGTAAGATAAGAATCATATATGTGCAAACATTATGTTTTACAACGTCCCATCTGTTAAAACAGGGGGAATAATCTTCAGTTACCTTTTCATATGAATTGCTCCAGAAATAGTAATTGTGTCTGGGGGAACACCTCAAGCCCTCTTTTAAGGTGTTTGGGTAAACATACATCTTTTAAAGAAAGACAAGTGTTTCCATGTTGTTGCTATTTTACACAAGATGAAGCTGCTTCTATGTCTCCAACACAGCCAACAATACTGATAACAACAGGTCTAGCCTTTCTGTTTTTACTGCATTTAACCAAACACAAATACAATGGTGTTTGAACATGGATGTTGTGCTTCATTTAATTGTAGATGATAGTCCAGTATTCTCATTTAATTACGTTTTTATAGGAATTTCATCACTTATATGTTTATATAGTGTATTTTAAATCATTTATTTGTACTTAACAACAACGTTTGTTCATTAAGTCTTTGCATATGTGAAGAGATACATCTGAGATGATCAAAGTGTTACTCGGTTGCATTGAAGATACATGTAATTGTGTAAGACGATTTTGAATATATTTAATTTGACACAATTCTAACAAAAAGATTGATTACATAAATATATTTAGGTCGCAACTGATTATTACTTTCATTATTAGTTTATACATTCTGTTAAATATTTCTAAAGAAGTGACACATATCAATCATCCTTTTCCAGAGTTCCAGATGATCTCATCTAATTGTTTGTTATGTCCAAAATCCTAAAGATATTTAATTTGCACAGATATAACACAGAGAAAGCAGAACATCTTTATTAGAACTAGCACAAAAATGACTTTTTGATATGTGATTATACAAATTCTAGTAATTCTGTCCAATGATATCTCTTTTTATTGATTCATCATCTAATAATATACCATTCTCTAAGTCCTAGTGTCAAAGTAGCGCGTCTTCCTGCTCACATACCAAAGACAGGAGACAGTGTGGGAGAAAGTAGAAGATCAGACGAGTGGCAGCAGTCACAGGGTGGCAGAACATGGCCAGAGGAAAGTGAGCTCTGTGAGCGGAACGGGAAGAGAGATGGCAGAAAGTCCGGTTTCATGACATTCCTGTTTCTTTGTAGACACAGCCATTCCTTGTGACAAGAAAGAGCTGTAGAGGAGGTGAACCAGTTGTCACCAAACAGTGCTCAGCTACTGGCTATTACACAACTACCAAGTCTGGAAATCTGTATTTACCCAGGGAACATACTTACACCTGAGTTTCTGTGTGACCAGTGATTAGCAGCCTTGGGCTTAACAATAGACAATAACATTATCCTTAGATAAGGTTTTCCAACATAGCTGAGGGCTAGCTTTTTTTAACCTTCATATTATAGTTTTGATGTCCAGTGTGCAACACGGCCTGCAAACCTGCTTGTTTGATATGTTAGGCTGGGGGAATCAATTTGTTTTTGCGCTGTCTTTTTTTTTAGTCTTTTCACTTTTGTATTTACTGCCTATGTGGACAGTTTTCCGCATGTATAAGCTTTACAGTTAGTGCTGCCCTAGTTCTCAGTTTCCTCTTAATCTGTCCTTATTAATACAAATGCAAACCACGCGTAATGCCTGAGTAAAGGGAACGTCT
Organism: Gymnodraco acuticeps; assembly: GCF_902827175.1. NCBI lineage: Eukaryota > Metazoa > Chordata > Actinopteri > Perciformes > Bathydraconidae > Gymnodraco > Gymnodraco acuticeps. The sequence goes on along the minus strand of NW_022989947.1, from coordinate 1,241,722 downwards.
GGAATCCTAAGAATGTTTTTAGGAAAGACAAAGGCTGACTTTGATTCACCAAAGGCTGACTTTGATTCACCAAAGTCGAGGTGCTTCGCGTTACACAATAACCAGCGGCCAGTCAGAGTTACATTTTAGTTTCTGTGAGAGTCGCATCTGTAGGTATATGGGCAAAGGAAACATACAGGGGGTTGAAGTGCGATGCTAAGCCCTGTTGAGCAGCTTTAGCAGTGCTTAAACACAAAGATGTATGTTCAAGAGAAACAGCACTTTCATGTGACAGCCAAAGTGTTTTTAACATGATTCCACAATACTTTCCTGCCACTGAAAAGCAGCGATGCTTATTAGATCAGATACCTGCTCCCAGAGGGTGCATGTGTCTGCGAAAACCCCTCTCAGATCTGTGTGTATGTGTGCTTGCGCAGCTTAAAGTAAACAGTGTACGCCTGAGTGAGTCTACTCTGAAGTCTGGTGACTGTGGAGACTTTGGCGAAGGCAGAGAAAGAGAGAGGGGAGGCCCATTCCTGACATAGCCCCCAGTGTTTAATGCTCCACAGAGCCGGGACAATAAGAGGAGTATTCCCCTCCTCACAGTGTTCATCACCAAGGTCCTCTTTCAGAGCGAATAAGATGGACATGCTTAGGTTATACTAACATTGTGGCTGACGGACTGGCTTAATATGACGGAATATATTTTTGGGTTAGATCACTGAACTCGTAGATATTAACATGTTACATTACTCTGGGAAATGTACTTCAGTAATTTTTTTGGCAAAATATACTTCTTAGGTTAGTTGTTCTGCAGAATATATATTTAGTCTGATCATACCCTCTGGAGAAAGTAAAACGAATAGTTTGTTAGATCCCGCGTGGCACATTTGTCATGACATTACTATAATTAAGCCTGGTTGAGAAGGAATTAAACTAGTAGAGCAGCAAGAGAATATGTCAGCATGATCACGGTGTATCAGCAGTCGGGTATTTTTGCAGAGTCAGGGTGACTTCCCCTGGAAATAAGTGATACATGCAGGTTAAAAGGAGGCATCTGAGTTAGGGAGTCATCCTTATTAAGACTATCTTTAAAAAGCAACAGCTAAAACAATAAGTATGTGTATTAAATCATCTGCAGTTCTGTGGTGCTGAAAAGAGAAATTCAGGGGTCTTTTCATCGAGACTTTCGTTCAGTCTCTTTGTGACTTGTTCCTCTAATTCACCTGATTTGCATTTCTGCTGTTTTCCCTCCCTGTCTCACCAGGCTGCTTGCAGAGAAACCAGGAAGTCAGCATGAGCTCTCCGTCCACTGACAGGAAGCCTCTGGTGGATTACGGCGTTCAGATCCGCTTCATCAAGGACCTCCATGACACAGGTGGTGGTTTCCCTGATAAATCCAAAGTGAACGGCAGCACTGCAACCCCTCCTTCCAGTAAATACGGGGTGGCAGTGCGTGTTCAGGGAATATCTGGACAGCCCTATGTGGTGCTGAAAGATGGCCAGAAAGGCGACTCTTACGGGGTTCAGCTCAACACTCCCACCTCCAGCTCAGGGCCACCTTCACCGTGCAACAGCCTCCCCAAAATAAATAAAGAACCGGCAGGATTAACAAACCCCTATAGCACTGCTGTAAGCACAGCACGCTCCCCTGTTGTTTCTCCAGTGCAGGATGAGGTTGGGGAGATCTTTGGGAGCCCACATAAAAGACCTCCAGGGGATGGGCAGGCAGGAACACAAGGGGAGGAGGAGGGTGGAGCCGGGAGGCAGGGAGAGAGGTCAAAACCTGAATTCCGACTCAAAGCAACAGCAAGTGACGCAAAAGAGAAAACCAGAGATAGGACTGACGAGGAGTATAACGAAGCAGGGCTGAAACGTGTCAAATTAAACGGTGTGACACCAAAAAGGGTTCCAAAACCTGTCTCTGGTTACACCGGCTCTTTGGGGAGATACAGTGGGAAGAAACAGAGCAACGAGTCCTCCTCAGAGTTGTTCCCTGAACCTCCAGCAGCAACTAATGAGGAACCCATCCCGGCGATCGACACAAACTCCCTGGCTCCCATCAACAAGCTCATCAGTAAGTTCAACAGCGGGTCCCCGAGCAGCGCCCCACAGACGAGGGGGCGCTCCGGGGCGAGGCAGAGGCTCAGGTTTGACGAGCGCAGGCGATCAAGAAGTCTTGATGCTCGACAAGATGTCCAGGCTGAGGTTCCCTCTCCTAGCTCTCCCACGTTCAATCCCTACGCTATTCCTCTGTCCACCTCCTCCTATTCGTTGGCGTCATCTGCCCCAGCGAGCAGTAGCCTGGGAAGCAGCACTGCCTCCAAGGGGAAGACGCTCGAGGCCCCGAAGACGAGCTTTAAGTCACCGGGGACGTTTGTTGCTAAGAACACCTATCCAGCTCTAGCGAAAAAGCCTGTAAGTAGCAGCGATTGTGAGGTATTAGATCGTCTCGTTGCATTGTTTTCTTACGCAGCTAACTCTGTGTTTAAAGGAGATATCGCCGAGGAGTCAAATCAAAGAGGTCACCAATGGGGAGGAAGCTCAAGTGAAGCAGGCGATTTACAACATCCTTAAAGAGGGGTAAACTATAAGCATGATATACTCTCTATAATAAGTGTTGCTTTATATGAATATCATCTGTATTTCAATCTTATTGACTGTCCGCTGTTTCCTCATCAGCACCAGTGAGAGTGAGGGATCCCTGAAAAGAAAGGTCAACCTCATCTATGACACAACGGGAAGTTTTAAGGTACAACAACACATTAAAACCCTTCTCTTTTTTGACCACAATGCATGGAATATGAGCTATTTGTACATGCATATCTATACATATGTCTAGTGTTTTACTAATGGATTATATAATATAGATACAGTAATAACTTGATGAACAAGTGTTTATTAGAGTCAAACATTTAGCCGTAGTCACTGTTTTAAAATGTTTAAGTTCCAGCTTTGTTTTTTTAAATGTTGCTTGTGCTTGCTTGCTTGTGCTTATAGTAGTTCAACATTTACATTACTGTTCTTCTTTCAGAGAGTCCTTACTACTCTCACGTCTGTAAGGTTAATATTCTGCTCAAACCAGCAGCTTGTTATCTTAGCTTAGCATAAATATTGTAAACAGGTAAACCCCTTACCCTGACTCTGTCTAAAGGTTGCTAAATCTGCCCCAGAAGCTAAGAAGATAAGCTGTTATTTATCTCAAACTACTAGTAGCAGTACTTGCTTTTAAACCGTCCTCATTGATTTTTCTTTTGCAGCTATCTTAGTTAAAATCTCCCCACTTACCAGCAATCACATAAAAGCTTTACAAACAAATGTAAACATATTTTATTTAAAACAAAAATGAATTGCACACATTTACCAAAGCACATAATCCAAGGAGCTTTTGTGGTGTGGGTCCTGGATGGTGGTGTCTGAGGGGCATCTTGTAATGAAGCTAACAGATGGTTAGCAGCTTGGCCTCTTTACTAAGGATATGAAGTTCCTGTTTCCTCTACTCTGTCTCCAAGGATCCTCTTTTGTCAGACCAAACAAATTCAAAATTAAGGAGCGTGCGGAGTAGTCCTCTCTCAATTTGTGCTACCACATCTATGCACCTCTGAGCTCCTGTGACACCTTATTAGATAGATTGCACCATGTTTTTTTATGAGCACAAGCACACTACTTGCTTTAATTTTGCACCACTTTGCATAAATCTACATACAATAGTTATTCATGTGAGTCCTTAGCTTCTTATATTACATGCACTTGATTATACATGACCCCTTGTTATGTGCTTCTCCGTGTGTTTGTGACCGCCGCTGCCTGGGAATTGTTTGCCACGTCTTGTCTCTTGGCAACGATGCACCTGCAGAGGAAAGCTGTTGAGGGCTCAGTGTGTGTGGAGCGTTCAGTCATTGAGAGCCATCAATAATTGAGTTGGACTGGAACCCTGCACCAGCTGGGGGTTGGCTTGCAGGATGGGACTGATCCTCCTATAGGCGAGGTCTTGTTGTACCAAAACCTCCATGTTTTTCATGACTGTCCACTTTTTAAGCGCCAGATTTCAAATCCAGCAGTCATCTCACGCCCTTTAGAGGCAACAACAGCTACTGAGACATCCACAGCCAGCATCAAAATGTAGGGTGAAGGGGTTTACAGTGTTGTTTTTTTATGCCTGAGGCTATTTTTTCTGCAGCTCTGCCTCTAAACCAAAACATTGCTTTTGTCTGTTTAAAGCCAAAGCATAAGATCAATGCAGTGTGTGTGTGTTATAAAGGGATAATCTAAAGCCTGTTTTGAAGCATTTGTGATACAACAAGTGGCAGATTGACAACTCTCGGAAATGCCTGATTTAAGAGTGCAATCTGCATAAGGCAGGCTTCAGATCCCTCCCTACCACTAGTGTCTGTGGCTCCTTCTAAGTGCTGGTGGTGTGTGTCTGGTCTGATGTAGTGTTGCCAGTCCATGTGTGTTAGTGGGAGAGAGATGGGGTTACACTGACAGCCTGTTTGTTCGCCTGGTTAATTGATGATCAGAGGCTACCTAGTATGTGGGAGATTTGCACCGAGTTAATGTTAATCCTCTTTTCTGTATTTTTTTAAAGAGTTACAAAGAGCATTCAAACTTATCCCTAAGTTGCTATCCCTAGTCAGGTAGTTCAAAGGTTGTGTCCAACCAAAGAGTGATTTTTCCTAATAAGGATGTTTTATTTATATCAAATTGACCTAAATAATGTGGGTTGTCGCCGAAATTCTTCTATTACTTGGATTAGCACAAAACCACCCTGGTTAAATTATCCAAAGGTCAACTTTTAAAATATCTCTGTCTTTTTATAAAAGTACAAGTCTGTGAACATAAAAATGGGGGATAAGGAAATAAGTTAACTACGAATCCCAGGGTGCATTTCTGCACAACAAATTCAATCACTGAGCTTACAAATATGTGGATGAATTTACCACCATTCTTATTGGTTTCTACTCGATGGAAATGGTGGCTGAGGCTCATAGGTATTTTGTAATTGAGATTGAGATTGAAATGGTAAATTACAATTAGAACAATGTTTATCAAAACATTTGAAATGCAATAAATAAAGAATACTGAGAAACACTCCCAGAACCAACCTAGGGAAATGAACTGGTAAATCATGAGAAAAACAAAAAAGAAACGTCTGAACAAGAATCCAACATTTTCACAGCACAAACATGTTTTTTCACTGATGACTGGCTAAATGTATCTAGCGAACCCTTGTGTGGGCTCTGGCCCCGTGTTGGGAACCTCAGCTGTGAATATATCAAAATTAACTCATCTACTGTTTTTGATCAGACTTGAATTGAATCTACTTTGTAATCACATCAAGTCATTCTGCTAAGACTGCAGGGCAGGAGAGTCTCTTTCATTGTGGATGATTAAAACACACAAGGATACAGCTGATGCAATTCACTCAAAGAACATATTCATATTCCCAATGATGTTATCTTTAGTTAATTATATCTTTTTACGAGGACAGAGAGGGACTGAAATGTCCCAGAACGGGATTATCTACAAACTGTCCTGAAGGGAAAGAAATGAAACAAATCTGTACAAAACTCATCTTCGTAATCTATTGCTGATGACTAAGGAATGTGCTGTGTGTGATCCCCGCTTTGTCTCACTGCTTCTGTGTGTGCGTCTGTAATGAGTGTGTAGGAGGATAAGAGAGGTTTCATGGGCAGGCTGCGCCTCTTACACCTCATTTTCAGCGAGAGAGCGAGAGCTACAGAGCGGTGTGGGCGCCGCTCCGGCTCTGCTCCCCTGCAGCCTGTCAGAAAGAGTTGTTAATGTGAGGAGACTGTCTTTTTTTTTTGACGATGTCTGAGCAAGCACACTGGCAGGGCCACTTCTCCCAAACATGTTCTGACTGTCAGAATCTAGGGCAAGGAATCCGAGACAGGGTTTCTTCTTTTAAAGTTTCACATAATACAGACCAAATAATGTATTTGCAAGGTCGATGTTGGCACTCTGTTGCAATGTTTCCAGTCCTCCTCTGTGTCCTCTTTAACTCTCTCACCTGTGTGTGTGTGTGTGTGTGTGTGTGTGTGTGTGTGTGTGTGTGTGTGTGTGTGTGTGTGTGTGTGTGTGTGTGTGTGTGTGTGTGTGTGTGTGTGTGTGTGTGTGTGTGTGTGTGTGTGTGTGTGTGTGTGTGTGTGTGTGTGTGTGTGTGTGGTGTGTGTGTGTGTGTGTGTGTGTGTGTGTGTGTGTGTGTGTGTGTGTGTGTGTGTGTGTGTGTGGTGTGTGTGTGTGTGTGTGTGTGTGTGTGTGTGTGTGTGTGTGTGTGTGTGTGTGTGTGTGTGTGTGTGTGTGTGTGTGTGTGTGTGGGTGTGTGTGTGTGTGTGTGTGTGTGTGTGTGTGTGTGTGTGTGTGTGTGTGTGTGTGTGTGTGTGTGTGTGTGTGTGTGTGTGTGTGTGTGTGTGTGTGTGTGTGTGTGTGTGTACAGGTACAGGAGGGAGGATCTGATGGGAGCTACAACAAGGAGCAACTCAAACAAGTCCACAATGAGTGAGGATTTATGTGTGTGGGGGGTGATTTGCCTTTAATAGAGTATTGTACTTAAGTATTAGGCATTAGAAACGTGTATTTTTGACTTCACTACAATTATGTATCACTCACAGTTACTAGCTACTCACTAAATAGCACATGATATGCCAAATGATTTGATGTAGTACTCTACTATGTAGCTACACAGTCATTTTAGCTCAACATGAAAAACTACAAGTTTAAAAGACTGTATTTATTATGGATAAAAACTGAATACTATATATATAATAATATAATACTGTGAGAAGAGATATTCTGCATAATACGTACTTTTAAAAGTACATGTTGCTTCTGAATGACTACTTGGGTAACATTTTCAGTTCAGGACCATGGTATTTCCTTTAACTAATTGTACGATCAATCAATCAATCAATGTTTATTTATATAGCCCAATATCACAAATGTTACATTTGTCTCAGTGGACTTTACAGTTTGTACAAAATATCAGTATGACAATACGATCTGATTACTTTTCCAATAGCTAGTTTGTTTATTTGTTTGTTGGTGTGTATGTGGGGGGGTTTGCATGTAGAGTGTTTGCACTTACAGCCAACAATAGTTTCCAGTTATCAGTCATGTGGCTGCTTTGTCAAAGGATAATTTCACTATTACACGATTGATGGGCTTGTTAATGTGTTTGGCGTTACAATACTGTGTGTGTGTGTGTGTGTGTGTGTGTGTGTGTGTGTGTGTGTGTGTGTGTGTGTGTGTGTGTGTGTGTGTGTGTGTGTGTGTGTGTGTGTGTGTGTGTGGTGTGTGTGTGTGTGTGTGTGTGTGTGTGTGTGTGTGTGTGGTGTGTGTGTGTGTGTGTGTGTGTGTGTGTGTGTGTGTGTGTGTGTGTGTGTGTGTGTGTGTGTGTGTGTGTGTGTGTTGTGTGTGTGTGTGTGTGTGTGTGTGTGTGTGTGTGTGTGTGTGTGTGTGTGTGTGTGTGTGTGTGTGTGTGTGTGTGTGTGTGTGTGTGTGTGTGTGTGTGTGTGTGTGTGTGTGTAGACTTGCCAAGGAGCGTATGGCCAGAGAGGGGGCGGAGTCTCGTGTGCGGCTACAGGAAGATCAGCTGGCCGAGCTTCAGGAGGATCTGAGGAGGGTTTCAGAAAACTCTCCTCACTCAGACTCTCTGCAGACGGTACTGACACTGCTGGACACGGAAAAACATGACCTCTCTTCTGTCTGTCTGACTGTCTCCATCTCTCTTTGCAGGATGTGATGAGTCTGCAGGCCGACCTGTCGGAGGCGAACATGTTACGAAGGCGCCAGGAGGAGATTCTACACCAGCGAGAGCGGGAGCTGACGGCCCTGAAAGGGGCGCTGAAGGAGGAGGTGGAGTGCCATGACAGAGAGATGGAGGCTCTGAGGGAGCAGTACAGCCAGGACATGGACAACCTGAGGACCACCATGGAGCAGGTCACACAGGTGGGGGGCACATGCCTTTGCATTTTGCTCATGTAGTCAAATACCCCAAAGTTGTAGCCCAAAATGTGTCATTGGGTTTGAACTGCAGTGCAGCAGTATTGAATCCCTGAGAGGCAGTCATTCATTTTCTAAGTCAGATCTGAATAGTTTATAACAGCTTCAGCCACAACCAAAAGAGGTTGAGAAGATAATATTTCTAGGTTACTCTAAAGAAAGTTCATCTGTGAAGTTTGTTTTTCATAAAAAGATGAATCTATTTCAAATGTGCAATGTTGTACTATATGTAGCACCGTTGAGAGATGGGAGGAAAGCTAGAGAAGAAAATGTCTGGCATCCAAAAAGATGATCCTGTCCAACCCTTTTTTTCCACCTGTATTTTAATTCATAAATATGCCAGAGAAAAGGATTTGGATCAGACAGGAAATAGATGACTAGGATATTATTTTTCATTTCCCTCTTATTACTTCCTCTTGGGTCTTTTCTACAGCAGTGCTTCTGTAGTGAGAGTCAGGCTAAACGTATTAGTGGAAAGATTAAAAATGCTGAAGACAGATAGAGTAAAATTGTGCAGCTGTGAAAAAAGACTCAAGAGACTTTGAATATTTCATCAGCAAACATATTATTATTTATCAAAAGTAAAATAAAGTCTGTCACTTAAACTCTTATCGGCAACCTTATAAATGCTTTCAAATGATGAAATATCTCTCAAGTATGTGCAGGTCTTTTGATAAGGGATGAGACTGGTTCAATCAAACCAGCAAAGTGTTGGTTTAGTAACTCTGATGTCACTGGACGAGTGGTTCAATAAAGTGAACAAAGAACAAGCAAGACACGCTAGAGAAATAGAACTAGCTCTTAAAAAGAACGGCTCAGCTGCCCCTCTGTTTTATGTGTTTGTTTAGGTCCATTTCAGCAGCTTTCTTACCCTCCAGAAAGTTTTAAAGACACTGACTGTGCCAATGCTAGGCACTTTAAAAATGAACAAGTGAAAGACAGTATGCTGAGTTTTGTGTCTTTTTCAGCATTCAGCGTTTTGGTTGGAAATAGGAGTTGACCTCAGTTTTATTGTGAGCTTTTGATATTTGTCTGTCAGAATTCATCATAAACTTGCACACTGATATTTTCACTTTCACTCATGTATTCATCCTCATTATTTTTGCTTCACTGTCAAAGAAAGAGCCTGCAGATTACCGAGCAAATAACCAGGGAGGATTATAACCTCTTTGATGGCAACGGCAAAACCTTCAGTGCAGCAATCACAATGAAGAATTCTCAGTATTTATTGTTTGTTGCACCATCGTCTTCTAATAGATAAAACATGCAGAGGGTCTCTTTGTACTGATGTAGTGGGAGAACAGTCAGCTTACTCCTGTCAGGCTATTTGTGCATCCTGCATCCGTTATTTAGCCGATATTAAATCGAGCTTTGATGTTGCATCCACCCCATTATACACGCCGTCTTTCACTTGTCATTCCGTTATATGTGTCAGCACAATGTCAGTGTTCAAATACCGAGTCAGGGCATCACAAGGTCAGGCTCAGCCCAGTGTGCAGAGGGAGAAAAGAGAATTTCTCTGCTTGTGATTGCAATGTGAAACTTTTCCAGTTGAGTTTCTATTGTGGAGTTTCTGCCAGTTGACTATTTGTGCAGTGATGTGGTGTAGAGGAAATATGAAGCATGTGTATGTACAGGAATAGATCATTAGGCAGATTTTGGAAACAGTATCAGCAGTGTCAGGAAAAAAGTGTCATTCCGCCCGAGAGCTTGAAATAAGCGGACCGGTTGGCAGCTGCTTTTGATGTGTGCCGATTTATTTGGTGAGAGGAGGATTAAAATAGTCGGATCGCTGTTTGTGACGCCTGCTCCATCTTGTGCGATATTTGATGTTGTTATTTCTTACTGTGAAATAACAACATGGGTTTTCCCTTCCCTGTAGTGTGTTTTATAGGTTTTTGAGCATGTCATTGGTCTGCGAAGGCTAAAATCCCAAAGTTCCCTCATGAGGGAGTTTTTCCTCTTTGTTTACTTTCTTGACATAGTGACATCATTATGTAACCCTCGCACTTCTATCGGCTAGCACAACAACACATTCGTCAAGGCTAAGGGCGTGACATTTCATAGCGGTTGACCAATCACAACAGAGCCGGCTAGCTAACCAATCAGAGCAGACTGGGCTCTGGTTTCAGACAGAGGGTGAAAAGAGGTGCTGCAGCACAGGCAGTACGAGAACAAATAAAGAGCTTTTTGAACATTAAAGCATGTAAACATGTACAAGATACAAATATGAACCTGAGGATTAGCATAAAAGGGCCCTTTTTAAAAGTTGAAGACAAAAAGGCATTAAACCAAAGATGTCTGTTCTTTGAGGAATACATTACCTTGTCTTATATGAGTCACATTATAATTGTTTGTGCGTTTGTCTGCCTCCGTGTTTCAGTCCCAGGAGCAGATAGAAGAGGAAAGGGAGAGGGTCAACACCTCCATGTTTACGCTGGAGCAAGAACTGGACAACTGCAGAGATCAGGAAGAGCAGTGTAAGAATCAGCTGGACGCCTCGACACGGGATCTGCAAACCACCAGAGAAGAGTTAGTGTTTAAAGGCTTTTCTAAACTGCATGAATCGATTGTGAGCTTGTTATATACATGACGTACATTCTTCTGTATCTTACTTCAAAGGATTAAGAAACAAAAACTCTGCAGAATAATAAAGTAATGTTCAAAGACCATGAGATGTGTGGATAAATCAAAGCATTTAAAGCCTGCAGATAGAAACTTATATTTCTAAGATCTCACGCTGAACAAAGCTGATTACGGAGGCATAACATTGCTTTCTATCCATAACAAGAGATACAAACAACTGCAGAAAGGCTACTGCAAGGATTATATGTCTAGCTGCTCTTTAGTCAAGCATCAAACACCCTTACAATATATGTGGACATATTGAATATACTGTTTTCTGTTGGTTCAGTCTTCTCTTGAGTTATTTTTTAATGCATGCACTCTTTCACTTGACTCTTCCTCGGGCAGGAGCGGGATGCACAGCAGCAGTCGAATGTGAGAGCGACAGTCAGTCTCACTGTGTTTGGTTTGAACACTTTAGCCTAGTTTTAAATAAGCAAATCTGAACTTGACATGTGTTCCCTGAAATTCACATATCTGAGTGGATTTTGTATCTGATGATTTTGATCATTAGATCAGTTAACCTTCTATTTACAGTAATCCAGTGATAATAAACCCGATGAACTAAATCACTCAACATACTCATATAACAAATCAACATGCAGAAATCCCCTTAATTGATTGTGTCTTAATGAAGTTAAATTGATCAATCATTGTTTTTCAATCTTTATACATTTTCTGATTGAAATGCTTATTAACATGCATATCAATATAAGTAATGCTACAATGTAAGTCAAACAAAAGTCAGATTGTGGATGTGGTGATGTTTATATTGTGGTAGTTTTATCCCCTTGTGCTTTCATTAGTAACTGCTATCTTTGGTGTGGGCACATGTGTGCTTATGGCCTTGCAGAGTGTGTGTGCTTCAGTTATCTCTGTGTGTTCTTTAACATCTGCTTTCTTTCTGCAGGCTGCTGAAATCTCAACTGGAGAAGGATGAATTTGAGGGGGAGCTGAAAGCTCATCGGGACTCACTGAAGAAACAAATGCCTGCCTCTGACGATAACTTAGCAGAGGTAATTCACACGTCCGTCACCGGGCAGATTACTCTCACTGTGTGGGTGAAAGACAGCGGCTCATCTCTTCTGTTTAACAGCATGATTAGTGTTTTTTTGTGGCTGAAGCTGTTATAATTTCATTCAGTATTGCTGCACACACAAATGATCACTTCCCACCGGGGTTGGAAGAAGTACTCGGGTCCTTTACTTAAGTAAAAGTACTATGGTCTTATAATACTTTACTGGAAGTAAAAGTCCTGATTTAATGGAATGAAAATGTTACTTAAGTAAAAGTACAAAATGATTAGCATCAAAACATACTTGGAGTACAAAAAGTAAAAATACTCAATCTGCACAATGGCCCAATACCAGTACAGAAGTATAAGCAGCTAAATGTACTTCAAGTATCAAAAGTCAAAGTATTCGTTATGCCGAATGGATATATCCACAGTATTATATTACAATGGCTATTATATTATCCTGTTTTTCTATATGCAGAAAAATATTGTAGTCAGATACTAGAAATACTGTAGAGATTAGTAGTACAGTACTGCATTATACCATGTCAGCAAATCATGTGTTTCTATATTTACAAGGTAACTGTGGGTGTTAAAGAAATGTAGTGGAGTTTCAAAGTGCACTTTTTGCCTGAAATGTAGCGGAGTATATGTATGAAGTGGCAGTAAATAGAAATACTAAAGTAAATTACAAACACATCAAAAAAATAATGAATTACAAGTACAGCAACAGTTAAGTCTTAATTACAATACATGAGTAAATATACTTGGTTACTTTCCACCACTGCTTGCCACATACTTTTATAAACACATTGTTATGCACCCTCGGCACATTCCTCTCTCACTCACACACACACACACACACACACACACACACACACACACACACACACACACACACACACACACACACACACTCACATTATTCATCTTTTGATTGCTTATCCGAAGGAGCTCCGGCGTTGCCATGATGATCTGAAGCGTGCTCGCACCGATCTGGACAAGCAAAAGAGCGAGTTAGACGCGAAGAGAGAGGCACTTGAAGCCCTGAAGAAGGCGAGTGGAGACAAAGAGGCCGAGCTCCTGTCTGAACTCAGAAAGTTGAAGGAGCAGTCGCAGAAAGACAAGGCCGAGCTGGAAAAGGCGAACGAGGTAAGGCAGTCTATAGAAAATAATGACTTTCATGATGTAACAGATTACATTGAAATGGATTCTATGTATGAGTAGCGCTTTCATATAGGTGATTATCACAATTGTAATGGAAAGTTTGGGTGTTGTATGCACATTATGTAAATTCTCCATCTTTCTCTCTCAATCCGCTCCATCTGCAGTCGTCTGCCGGGTCTTCAGGAAAGACCGTGGTGGACTACGGCACCAACCTCGAGCTCCAGGAAACAAACACTCGCCTCAGAGAGAGGCTGGCCCGCATGGTACTGCTCAAAACATATAAAAGCAGACACAGCTATACACCCACATGCATGCAAAATTATGTAAACTGAAATACTGTTCAAGAACAAAAGATATGGCCGCCCACGCAGACTCTATTTCCAACCGAGAAGAACATTAGATACAAAGACAAAACTCAACAACATGTAAGCCCTGAAAATAATCCCTTCGAGATAAATTTGCATAAGATGCGCTTTGTGCTCTTTCTGCGTTGGAACTGGTATTATAGCTGTTTTAAGCGCTATAATCTTGTTACCTTGGATGTGAAATGATCATGTGACCAGCATAGTCATACACAAATCTGTGTAGGGGCGAAACCATAAGAAATCTACATATGTTGAGGATATGGAGTATGTTTTTGTCTGGAGTTTGTTTGCAGTTATGAAAGGAAAAACTGTTTTTTAATATGAAAATATTTACTTTATTTGTTGCCATGATACCTATTTTAAATGTCAAACCGGTGTAACACTACAGCGCGATGGCAAATTATAAAATACTGGAAAAATATGGATTCGTTTGCTGGGCTAATATGGCTCAAGAAGACACATAAATACGCACACACAAAATGCCATTTACCTACAGTATGGTAGTGCTACAAACACAAATGAGTCCATATGCATTAGCTCCATGTTCACCTGTGTTTTTCGTCCAATTTGTCAGACGAGGCTTCACTCCAGCGCTCCCCGGAGCCCCGAGACCGAGGAGGCGGTGGACGCTCTGGAGGACGAGAACCGCTGCCTGAAGACTCAGCTGGAGGAGGCCAGGAGAGGAGTCACCCGTCTGGGCAAGGAGAGGGACGAGCTAACCCGGCAGGTGGAGGACAGAGACATGGAGAGGGAGGCGCTGAGGAGGGGCAAGACGGACCTGGAGGAGCAGAAGAGGCTGCTAGACCGAGCCCTGGAGAAGATCAGCAAAGAGGTGTTTATCAGAGTCAGAATGATGTCTTGTTTTAGTTTGTGCTTGAGATGTTGTGATTCACCGTTGTTCCTCCACTTCAGATGGAGATAATGATGGGAGATTCTCGTCAGTCGGTGGCCGCCCTGCAGTCACAGCTGGAAGACTACAGGGAGCGCACGAGGAAGGATCTGATGGAAGCCCAGAGAAACAGCAAGGACCGGCTGGCTGAGCTGCAGAGGGCTCAGAGCAGCCTCAAGGCCCAGCAGGAGGAGGTGAGGACACATGGAGGGAAGATCAAACCCAAAACTCCTGAAAGGAAAACAGTTTTTAGTTCATACATTTTCTGGAATACAAGTTAAAAAGGTATCTTTAAGCTTTCTTTTTCTTGTTAAAGCCTTTCATAAGCCTGTTTAGCCTTGCAAGCGGCAGGAAAGGCGGGTTGGTCCAGACTGTAATATCTCAAGAACCTTTGGATATCTTTGCACAGTTTTTACAGAATTGTAGATGTTACATTTTCCTGACCAACATCTTATCAAAGATTGACATTAAAGTTGATGGTTGTTCTTTATTGATTTCTTACCCAAGTAATGCAATGGGTAAACAAACACTTGCATTTATAGGCGTAATAAGTATGTAAATATGTATTCATCATACTCTCAGTGTGAGAGTGTATATAACTTTTTGGATTCAGCAGTTCTATCTTTGGACAGCTCTTAGGTGGCCACAGTTTTCACCCTAGGAGGCGGACATTTGGCATAGAGGTCAAGTGTTTTTGAGGTTGTTTTTTTACACATCATCACATCTATAGCAAATGAGTGTTTGTACAGTGTAACAGGGCAGTATGAAAAAAGAGAATGCATGCCCAGCAAACGATACCTTTAAAACCCATGCATAATGTTCCTCTGCACCTTGATTTCAGGTTTCCCGCCTAAAGAAGGATCTGCTGGTGTGCAGCGAGGAGAGAGACGGCGCCCAGTTGGAGAGAGATCTCCTAAACAACAGGCTCAAACATGTGGAGAGTGATATAGAATCAGAGAAGAGCACACACACTGACCGCACCAGGGAGATCAGGGGCCTAGAGGTGAGGCTTAGAGGTCATGAAAGTCGGGATTGAAGTAAATTAGGGACATGGTGATATGTCAACAAATGTAGTACAGATCCAGCTTTGAGTAGAGGCAGATTGAGATGTATTTATCTATTTATCCGTGCATGTGTTCACAGGATAAAATCAAGTCAATGGAGATTGAACTGGATGAGGAGAGGACGAGCGTGGAGCTTCTGAACGACCGCATCACACGTAGCAGAGATCAGGCACGAAGTATTTGAATACACATGCAAATCAGCGGGAGGCATTTCTGTGTAATCATTGAACAGGTTTGCTTACTCTGCCTCGACACTCTCTCCTCTCAGGTGGACCAGCTTCGCTCAGAGCTCATGCAGGAGCGCTCTGCACGACACGACCTGGAGATGGACAAGAGCGCACTCGAAAGACAGGTACTGTTTCTGTGATTCAGTGCCTACACATCTCATACTGTACACACAACGTATTCACCTCACTGTCCCGCTCCCCTCCCAGCTGAAAGAGTTGAAGTCCCGCGTGGCGGACATGGAGGGGCAGACCCGGCCCTCACCTGGACTCAGCCTGCTGGAAAACAAAATTCAAGAATTGGAAGAGAGACTACGCAGTGAAGAAAGGTAGAAAATCAGGGTGTAATGAGACAAAGTACACAAAGTCATAACTTATGGTACATTAACTGAAACGCTACTATTAAGCAACTGTGCCTAGAACGAGATGAGATATTGTGTCATTATACTATATTCTTGTTATATGATGTGCTCTCTGTGTGTCTTCACGCAGAGAGAAGGCCAGCATCCAGGCCTCTCAGAGACGGATGGAGAGAAAACTGAAAGAGCTAAACGCCATATTGGATCAGGAGAGAAGCCAGCATGTAGAGCAGAGAGATCAGGTAAACATCCGTATTAGATTGCAAATTATCTTTAGGGTTTGTTTTTGTGTTTGATGGTTTAACACTCAATTCTGATGCTTAAATCCTGATCCAACCGATCAAAGGAATAACCCGAGGTTTGGACGAGAATATGTGAGACGTTTTCAAGTTCAGAGTGGTAAAAGTACAATAAAATGTAGAAGAAGTAGTTAGTTAAATGAAAGTAAAACATGTAGACATAACCAGACACACACAGTAAAGCAAAAATCAGGTGGACACAAATAAGGGTATGTTTGGATTTTAGTTTAAAATTAGCTAAAGGTTGTTAGCACTTCTTCTTTTCATCTAACTCTGCAACCCAGTCTCACGGCATTTCGTGTTCACCAACACGATTTTTAATCTATTGATTCGTGTTCACCAACACGATTTGCCCCTTTTTTTCGTGTTGCACAGCACGATTTTAAAAGCAATGTATTTCTACTGCCTGCAGCACGTCTTTTTCTCCGGTCGGGTCGTGGGAGACCGGAAGCTGTGTGGTTCATAAAAACATGTTCTTACTCAATATCAAGCCACAATTATTGCTTTTATTTTAAATCGTATAATTTCGGACTTTTGTTGCCGTCTGTGACGAAAATAAATGGGGCTCAGAGCCTCAGAATACGGAAATCTGTATTTTTAAAAAAAAATGTCCTTCTAATTCGTTATTCTTTTCAAAATAACACACTGTTATTTACTCACCAATAACACACAATTATCCTTGCTTTTATTTATTGGTTTAATTCCATAATATCAGGCTTTTTTGACATCTGTCAGGAATTGAATTTCAAAATAAAAATAACCGGAAACAGACGTAGGCCTATAAGGGACATTTCGAGCATCATTGCGATTGTCAACATTTCTGAGTTTAGGATGGCCGAAGACACTACACTACCCATAATCCCCAGCTATCGTTTAGGACTACAGTCCCCATAAGGCAGAGCGTCAAACAGCTGTGTGAAATGGAACGAAACCACGCCAGACTATCCAAAACTGGAATCGAACGCCCCCCCAGAACTACACATGCTGGCTATTGTGTTTCGCAAAATGTTCTATGGGACGTCTCTACTGAACGTTTTCGTTTTTCCCACAATTAGAAGTTGCCAGTATTAAACACATTGGTGTTATCAAATGTAAAACATATAATTAATAAATGGGTGAAAATCGCTTGTGTCCATAATGCGTAGCATTAATACCCACATGACAGCTTGTTACTTTGTAATTCTACTCCACTACAATTCAGAGGTTAACCTGGTATTTTTACTCCACTGCATTTATTTGAGTTACTTTGCAGATTCTGATTAATTATGTGAAATATAAACAACCCTTAAATCAGACTTTAGTTACACCTGAGTAACATTCAGGTAAGGTGATTGTCAAGTGCCAACAATCAGGAGAGATATTTGATAGTTGGTGCTTGAGAAGACTAAACATTTATCTGCAATTGACATGAATGGAAACGAGTAATAAAGTATATTCATTACTCGTTATTCTCTACTAATAGTTCATTAAAGACTGTATATTATGGCTATTTTGCACATCCCTTTCAAGATTTTCAAAGGTTTATTGACATATCATATACACAACTACGGTGTAGTTATGCAATGAATGAAACACTTGGGTCACAGGTTCCTCAACAGTGCATTACAAGACATCTATCAATATGTGTGTACCTCCACCATTAAACTGTCATATTCTGCACATTTCTTATTCTATCTACATAAGAGTATAATTCATATGTATAATATCAGTTAAAATAAGTGCTTCAACATAGTTAACATTGCAGGAAAGTAATATATTAGACGTTAAGTACTTTGTCAGGCTTAATATTTATCTGTAGATAGATACCCCCAAAGTGTTTTTCTTATTTAAAAGAAGACCTTAATCTGTTATTTAATGTTTAAATAAAGGTTAATTTGTTTTTCTGTTTTGCACCTCCTCCTATTAATATCTTTGTACATTCTGCTCTAAACTGTTTTATTGTAGAGATCACTTATAGTATCTTCTTGGTTTTTTATATTCTATATTTATACTTTCCTCCTATGAAAGTATGTACTCTTAATATTTTTTTAATCAAATAAAACACAATAATTCAATAACGTGCTTTAACCACTAGGAGGTGCACACAAGGTACACACAGCCATAATAACGTTGTATTATTAGTGTAGGACACTTATGTTTTCGTACAACATCTGAAGATGTGTAGTTTTATGCATGCTTTCACATAATTTTACAGCATATTGCTATACTATTTCAGACTCAGTATTTACATTCTTACATTCAAAGAAAATCAGTAATATCTTTAAAAACTACAAGTCTGTGCACCGTTATGGTGTAAATATAACCTATCTGTGAATTATATCAAATGTAAAAGTCAGCCGAATTAGTGTTGATACTGCAAGGAGACGTATTGTGTGAAGAGAAATTGAAGATGTTGTTTAATTGTTGAATATATTTATGATCCACGTCAAGTATTCAGTTTCGGCGGCATTTTCTCAGTTTTTCCAAAGGTCTTCTCATCAGGGCTCTATAAATAAAGAACTACGGCAGATCTGTAATATACAATGCAGCCGAACCGTGTATTACAATGCCGTTATGTGATGAGAAAAGAGAAAAGCAAGAGCGCTCGGAATTAAGTATTATTTTATTCTTTTAAAATGTTTTCCGGATTTCATATCATATAAACACCAAATCCCAGCATGCATTGCGGCTAAAACATCCAATAAGCGAGCTTAAAACCATAGCTGAGGATCTTGGGTAATCGCTCGAAATGCCTACGTCTGTTTCCGGTTATTTTTATTTTGAAATTCAGTTCCTGACGGACGCCAAAAAAGCCCGAGATTATGGAATTAAACCAATAAATAAAAGCAAGGATAATTGTGTGTTATTGGTGAGTAAATAACAGTGTGTTATTTTGAAAAGAATAACAAATTGGAAGGAAAAAAAGATTTAAAAATTACAGATTTCAGTATCCTGAGGCTCTGAGCCCTATTTATTTTCGTCACAGACGGCAACAAAAGAAGAAATTATACGATTTCAAATAAAAGCAATAACTGTGGCTTGATATTGAGTAAGAACATGTTTTTATGAACCACACAGCTTCCGGTCTTCCTCGACCCGACCGGAGAAAAAGACGTGCTGCAGGCAGTAGAAATACATTGCTTTTAAAATCGTGCTGTGCAACACGAAAAAAAGGGGCAAATCGTGTTGGTGAACACGAATCAATAGATTAAAAATCGTGTTGGTGAACACGAAATGCCGTGAGACTGGGTTGAACTCTGAGGAACAAGGCAAATACATGTATTTTCCAAAGTATTTTCTGAATGTCAGACAGCTGAAAATAACTGTCTTGAAGATACTTTCCTGTGGATGTTTCCGGACTGTGTTTGTACTAATTAACCATCTCAAGTTCAATTATGAAGTGATTGACCTACACCACTTGTTTAATCATTAACATAGTTCAAACAGTGCTTGATTACATGTACCTATTTCACAAAACACTAATCTCATTCGTGCTCCTCCTCCTGACCCGCACACAACCTCACTCAGTCCCCACCACGCTCCCCCACCTCCCTCTCTCTATAATGTTCCTGCTGCCCCAGCTTCTTTATATATAACCATAACCCCTACAAACCCACACACCTGCCTACACCTCCCTCGCGTCTCCAGCTGTTGCCTCCTGTGTTCCCCTCTAACCCCCTTGCCTCTCCCTCTCCGTCTCCAGCTGTCTCTGCGTGTGAAGGCCTTGAAGCGGCAGGTGGACGAGAGCGAGGGAGAGGTAGAGCGATTGGAGGGAGTGCGGCGGAAGGTTCTCCGGGACCTAGAGGAGCAGCAGGAGCTTCAGGAGGCAATGCATGCCAAAGTCTCAGCCCTGGAGACTGAACTAAAGTAAGGATGTGATGAAATAATGTTGATTTTCCACATACAATATGAGAATTATTAACTGTCAGCTTTTGACTATATCAAAACCATGTGTCTTCTTTACACTAGGTGGCACTCTAGTAACTAGCTGCACACGTGTCTGTTTTCACTGAGCTGAAGTGTAAGAAAGTATAAGAACTGAGTCTCTTTCTGATGTTTGCAGGCGGAAGTCACAGAAAACACATCGCACCGCTCTGGGCTCCTCCACTTTAAGCTCTGAGGATGAGGACGGTTTCTATGACACCAACATCACCTCCCTCCTCAACGAGAGCCACCTACAGACCAGCAACTGCTAGAGGGAGATACATTAAAAAGACCTATAAAAAGACCTTTTTTTTTCTCTCCAGTGCAAACACTTGTGAGATTGTTATCAGAGAGAGGAACTCAGGTTATCAAGGGGTGTGAAGAACTCGGTTGCCATGCACTACAAACTTGCCTTGCAGTTCTTCTTGGGATTTATTTTTAGCAGTCCAACAGAGAGAAGTTGTCAGGATAATTAGATTGCATTTGATGAGCCTTCAGCTGTGACTATGATTGCTGTCATGTTACAGGTAGAGCCTGTACAAGGTTTTACTCCCAATTGAATCTCTTCAAAAAGACTCTCTGCTGTGTGTATGTACTGTAAACTACTGTTGTAGCATATTACTGTAGCATGGTTTATATTCACTAAACTAGCAAATTCAAACGATTTAAACCAAAAAAATTACTTTATAAGATATGTCTTTCCTGCTGCTCCAGTCAGATATCTGTGTTTGCTTGTGCATGATAAGTTACATCTGTCAGTGTTTCTTCGTGTATTGAAAGTGACTTTATGTTTTAGTTTTTTTACGTTGAATGTGACAAGGGGCCATCTAAACTGAGCCTATATTTTTACACTGTAAGAGCTTACCTGTTACTCAAGACAATCAAATATGCGTACAGTAGCACTGTGTATCCTCTGAGATGAATCTTTTCTCTATGAACCTTTGTACTTTAACCACTGTATTTCTGATGTGGGTTTATATATTGTTGAGCTTCATTCATGTGCATGTTTTCACTCAAATGCCTTAAAAAGTAGATTCATATCTATGTTGTCTCTGCATGTATTCTGTGTAAATGCTGCTGTAATGGTTTAAATAGTATTTCATATGCTTGCCTGCGCTTGCATCTTCTGTACATTCCTCTTGAAATAATAATTTGCTTAGATTTGAAAGCGTTTCACATTTGTCTTTGTTGCACCCGGCTTTTATGAATGTATATTTGAATATCCAAGTTACATTTTGATGGTGTTATTTGTAACATGCCACTTTTAAAATTCGTAATTGGGCAATTGTAGTAAGTTGCTAATAGGCTTTTAAATGTAGAAATATGGTTATTATGCTGCATTTTTAAAGATATTTTAAGTACATTTTGGATTGTGTGTACATTAAAAAAGGTATTATGTATTTATTCCTCATTTCCTTAACCTCTAATCTTTTTTATATTAATGTTAGGCACCATATTTATAAAAGTAGATCCCCTCCTAAATGAATCTGAAACGAATATGAGACTATATAAATGATATTGCATAATATGAGGCAATTTAAGTCTAGCCACACAATTGTTAAGTAATTTAACCCTCCTCTTTTATTACTTTTATCCCACTGCAGCTCAACATTAAACCATACTTAAAAGTAAAGAGTAACTCAGAAAAAATATCCACTTGACTTATAAACATGAGTCCTGATTATAGCAACAACAAGTTATCAATTGCTTATGATGGCACCTGATTTTTATTTTAAATACAGACTACTGACTTTATCCTTTACCCTTATGGATTGCGGGGTGCCCTATTATGTAAATGTATCCAGTTTTTATTTATCATAATAATACTTTTACATTGTATGATTTCTGCAGTGCTGTCTGAGCCTGAATATGAATGTAGTTCATCTCAAAGGTGGCTATCTTTATTTCCTTCTGATGATTCAGTGATTCAAAACAGAAATGTGTTCTTTCCTTCCTCGTTCAAACCCAGTCGCATTTTATTTTGTATTGCTTTGAATTCAAAGCCAATGAGGAAATAAGCCCCTCAAGCCATCACATCCCATTGCATCATTGATCCACGCCTGCTTTGTGGATGTGTCTCCGATGGAGCGTGAGCGGCAAGCCTGAACTCAATACCAACTAATTCACCACTCATCCTCACTTCCGTCCATTAAACCTGCACTACACCTTTTATACCTCTCAGTTTAAGACCAGATTCTACGTTAATGCGTATTCTTCCTCATATCTATATAGAAAGTCACAAGATATAAGAACAGACGTCTTTACATCTATGACTGTTTGACATTTCCCACAGTCCAATAAGAACGTTTATGGGCAGATTCATATGTAGTGCTAATCCTTGTTTATGTCTTGTAATAAAAGCGGTGAAGAAAACATGGTTTTCGCTCATAAACTAGGCTCTGTATTTGCAGGAGAAACCCGTTTAAAATACAAATGACCCTGGGGCCAGTTCACATGAGATACAGAGAATACAAGATCAAGGCGGTACCCTCTCCTGCTCTTCTGAAGGTTTCTCCCCACTGCTAACCAATACAGCAACCCTCCCTGATGCTTTACTAAGTCAAAGAGAACATACATAAAAACATACATACAGACAGAGAGACAGACAGACTGTTCGTACTAAAACTAAAAGTCATACCATGTATTTTCCCTGCAAACTGTAGTGCTATTTTCACGACAGTATAACCATCATCAACCTTTTTGATTGCTCATTACGGTTGCTAGTGTACTAAGCATTCGACTTCCCACATTTCTGCAAGTGCCGTCTTGAGCACTTAAAAACACTTGAGTGGGATGGTGAGTAATTAGTACTGGTCTGCTTGAAAAGTCTTAGGAACGAGTCTCAGCTAAAGTCAGACACGTGTTATTCTGACTGACTTCCCGCCTCAGAGACAGAGTCTGTAATCCTTGGTTGTTTTCCTGTAATTACAGAAGACATCAAGCTGTAATCATGACATCACCCCAGCCAACTGTCCCATTGATTACCTTGGCTAACCTTCCCTTATGTCTTTCCCAGGGTAAGAACTTTCCTTTCCTCTTTGTTTCTATATTTTCAATGTTATCTCCGTACATTTCCATCTGGGAATCCAAGTGGCTAATCAGATCCACATTTGTAGTTTAGTGCAGGCAATCAAAGATAGAGCTTTTCTGTAGCACATCATATAATTAGCGCCCCTATAAGTGGTGTGAAAATAAATCAAATCCATGATGCATGAGAAAGTGAGCTTCTACA
The DNA here is from genome assembly GCF_902827175.1 of Gymnodraco acuticeps. Lineage (NCBI taxonomy): Eukaryota > Metazoa > Chordata > Actinopteri > Perciformes > Bathydraconidae > Gymnodraco > Gymnodraco acuticeps. Next base: position 1,218,579 of record NW_022989947.1, on the reverse strand, counting down.
ACTTGGCTGGTTAGCATTGTTCATGCTGCTGGTTATGAATTACAGTGTCATGCAGCCCACCAGCCCAGATCTAACATGCATGTTAGATCTTTACGTAGCATACAGTATTTCATGACCTCTGTCAACATGTGGTAAAGGAAGAGATTTTGCATGATCAAGACATTCAACCCTTTAATGGGGAAATGAAGTTTAAAATAACATGCAGCCTTTATATTGTACAGTTTACAAAGGTGGCTACTGATCTAACAAAGGCAAAACCATTACTCTTTAAAAACCAGTCCATGTTTACTTTGGGCAGGGCTTTTCAAAATGAGCTACTGTTTGAGTTTGTCATTCTTACCAGTAGTCCATTTAGCCCAAATAGGTGCTTCACACAAAGCAGTCACGCTAGATTTACCACAAGTTATTGTAAAAGTAAATACTTCTGTTTGGTTGTCATGAAACAAACAGCTCTTCAAATAATGGAAGATATGTCTGAAGCATATATTTAAACATAATTATATGATGCCAAAGCAGAAGAACACTATAGTTAAATAATACACAATAGGCTAATGATGCATGATTAAGGGCTTAATTTCTAAGGTTATAGTCCTTTATTTCAATGTATGCCACAGCTGCCTGAAACTATAGTAAGTAACAACAGGAAACTGCAGTCAGTCATTTAGGTGAAGCCGACATGTTAGGACAGCTTTTTATATGAATCTACACTCACAACACATGGATTGATTACTGCTGATCTCATAACAACAAAAAAAGCAAGTATTATAATAGTATTACATTTATCCGACCTTACTAAATCTCTATCTAGTCGACAACAAAATAAAAAAATAAATAAGAAAAATGTAATCAATTCTTTTGTATTATTATTATTAATAATAACGTGTGCATAGACATTTTTCAGGGGCGGACTGGCCATCTGTATAATTTCCCCGCAACGAGGCTCCCCCCGTTGATAATCCACTAGCGCAGTGTTTCTCAAACTTTTTCATACCAAGGACCACTTAACCAATAAAAAAACACTCACAGACCACCTAATTCCACAAATATCCAAAAACAATAGGCCTGCTTACCACTCCAACAGTATATAACAAATTACAGCCTAATAATGACAGCTTAACCTTCTCTATATCACCTCTTTCACACATTAAATCAACAATACAAATACAACTACAGATTATATAAGCATTTAGTTCAAATGCGATTTAAAATGCTCAGGTTTTCATGGAAGCCTGTTTGCGCCACAGGAAATACAAATTAAAATCCTGTAAGTCATTATAATGACTTAGTTATCTCATTATAATGACTTAGTTATCTCATTATATTGACTTACTATCTCATTATATTGATTTACTATCTCATTATATTGACTTACTATCTCATTATATTGACTTAATATCTCATTATATTGACTTAGTTATCTCATTATATTGACTTATTATCTAAAATCAGGCCTCCCTCAGTAGACACACATTTAGGTGGCGCAGCGTATGTTTCGGAGAGATGTGGGATAGGCTTGACGTGTTATTGAGCTCAACCTTGTCTTCTAAGAAGGTAACAGTAAAAACGGTGCCTACGTCCAGTGGAGCCACGAGGGGTAGAGCGCTGGTTTGCCCTTGCTTCCTTTTTGTTTTGTTTTCTTTCATTTGAGCCACCTTGCCACATTAGACTTCCTCCATTCATGTAACGCAGTAAACAGAGTCGATATAATGAGATATTAAGTTCCATACCTGCATGGTCTGCCTACAAAACAAAAATTAAAAAAACGTTTATGCAGCCCCAACAACAGCCTCTGATCATCAACAGACTTCATGCAATGCTTCATTGGATGGCTGCATATATTAGATCATCTCTATCTCGCAGCATGGATAAATGTTCATAAAATACATCCATTGTTTGTTCTATATGCTTCTTGGAATCCTTAAAAACACATTGTTTTTCTAGAACAGATTACAAATCGCCAGAAAATTGTACAAACAAGTGGCAACATGTGTGACGAAGGTGTTGCGCTGGGCTATATCATGCAATCGAAACTTAAGGGGGTGTTAGCTTGGTTGGTTATTGGCAAAAGGCCACAACAAAAAGGAGACACAACATATCAACGGGTAGGTAAAGGTGTTTATTTGCACAACACTGTTCAAGTCAACTCATGGTTTATACTCATCAGAGCCGGGTGCCTGCAGGAAAAAGCAGAGAGAGACAAGACAGGAGCAGAAAGGCTTTAAAATAGCTGCAGAGCACCAGACCCAGGTGCCCTGAGTTACTGCAATCAGTGCGATCAATGCAGCCAAGACAGGACAGCCACACCCTCTCCACTGATGAACCCACAGGGGCATCACAGCCCCCCCCCCCTTAAGACGGAGGCCCCAAAGGGATCCCCGAAACAACACCAAATATCCAGAGCCAGAGAGACTTCCTACCCCACCGGGGCACGAGAGAGAGCATCCGCCACAACGTTGTCCTTGCCCTTAATGTGCCGAATGTCCAAACTATAGGACTGCAGGAACAGGGCCCACCTCATCAGCCGCCGGTTCGGACAGTTAAGTGAACAGAGACAGGTAAGGGGATTATGGTCGGTATAAACTACAACTGGGCTACTCCCAAAACCCAAATACACCTCAAAGTGCTGGAGGGCCCATATTAAGGCCAATGCCTCCTTTTCGATTGTTGAGTAATTGAGTTGGTACGAATTAAACTTCTTTGAGAAGTAACAAACTGACCTATCAATACCCTCAACCTCTTGCAGCAAAACCGCACCTGCCCCAACATGACTAGCATCAACCTCCAGTTTGAACGGCTCATCGAGGCGCGGCGCAGCGAGAACCGGAGCACAGCACAACAGGGTCCTCACATTCTCAAACGCTACCTGACACTGGTCAGACCAAATGAACTTGACTGTACCTTTCAGCAAATCAGTCAGGCGCGCAACCACTGTGGAGAAGTTCTTACAAAAGGCGCGATAGTACCCGACCAGACCTAGGAACCGCATGAGTTCCTTCTTAGTAGTGGGCACAGGAAACTGCAAAACGGCCCGCACCTTCGCGTCTACCGGACGAACTTGTCCCTGGCCGACCACCCGGCCAAGGTACGTCACTGTCGCCCTAGCGAAGTCACACTTGGCCAGGTTAACAGTGAGATGCGCCTCAGCCAGGCGACAGAACACCAATGCGTTTGATGTGGTCATCCCATATGTCACTAAACACCACTACGTCGTCAAGATAAACAGCAACCCCCTCAAGACCTGCTACCACCATGTTCTTGAGGCGCTGAAATGTCGCTGGCGCATTACAAAGCCCAAAACTCATCACTGTATACTCATACAGACCGAAAGGTGTAACAAACGCTGAAATATTTTGCGCACGCGCTGTCAAAGGAACTTGCCAGTACCCCTTTAACAAGTCGAATTTACTGACGAATCTAGCAGAGCCCACCAAGTCAATACAGTCCTCCATCTGTGGCAACGGGTAAGAATCTGTTTTTGTCACCTTATTAACCTTACGATAGTCGTTACAAAACCGCGGAGACCCATCTGATTTGCCAACCAGCAGACTAGGCGATGCCCAACTGGAGAACGACTGTACTGCAATCTGATTGTCCAACATGTACTGGACCTCAGCCTCCAGCACCCTACGCTTATCTGCAGGACAACGATAAAATCGCTGCTTAATTGGAGGACTGTCCCCCACGCAGTGCTTGAATTGGAATGAAAAAGGTGCCAGTACTCTAAAATCAGCAACTTTTTCAAGTCAATTTTATATATACAGCCCACAAACAAGAATTTGGCTACTATAATGCTGGTGGGTTTGTCTCTTTACTACTGTATATTTTAGAAAGGTTCACTGTACTTAACATTTTTTATGATAGGCAGCGGATATGGCTAAAGCTCAGTAAGGTCAATATTAACTGAAAATATAGCAATCAAAGTCTAGATCTTCTGCTGAAGACACATGAAGCAGAGACCTTTCAGGTGAGAGCCCCTCTGGTGGTGTTCAACATTAATGACAAGGAAACAAAGCTCTGGTCAGAAGCATTTTTTATAAAAAGCTTTAACAAAATTAAGTATTTCTGTACATTTTGAATGCAATCTAACTTTCCAACTCAGAAAACGAAAAACGAAAAAGTGCCAAAAGTCTTCTCACATGGCTGAGCTGCTTTGCAATATACTTCACCACTGAAGAATACAAATATGTATAAAGTAAACTATGATGCAATCTAACTTTCCAACTCAGAAAAATGATAAAGAGCATGAACAAAGAACATGTAAAAACAAATGCAAAATTTGCACAATCTAAAATGAGAAACTGTAACTGCAAGTAACAAAGTCTGAGCCATGGTAAAGAGTTACATTGAACACCAAGCTGATCAGATAACTCCCTGGTTGGTCTGAAGTCCTTCTATCTCCAGGATCTGTACAAATCGGCACATTATGCCAAAAGTCTTCTCACTGGGTGAGCTGCTTTGCAATATACTTCACATTGTTAGAAAAGGCTCCAGAAGGCCTTGGGGACATCAGTATCAGGGGCTGGAGCTGGACAGGCTCTTTCATCAGCACTTCTCCTTCCCTTTGCCAGCCAGGACCTCACATACTGTTCCGGATTGAACTGTCCTAGTGATGGTCCATTACATTTAATGAAAACCAGGCTGGACAGTCGGCTGACAGAGAGAGCATTCCTTTTTGCAGTAAGGATATCGTTCATGCAGCTGAATGCCCGCTCACACTCACTAGTGGAGACAGCGATGGTTCGGATTGCTTTCAGTAGAGGCTCCATGGCAGCAGGTGTACGGGATGCCCTGGTTTCCTTGTATTCACGAAAGCCCTGAACAGTCTCTCTTCTGTCCACTTTCAGCACTTCGCACAAACGTAGCACCTCTACGTCCCCATTAGGGCTGTGCGATTATGGCAAAAATCATAATCACGATTATTTGGGTCAATAATTGATATCACGATTATTTTGACGATTATTCATTTACCATTTATTGAACTTTAAAACAAATAATATTTTACCAATAAACAAGAACAAATATGTTGGAGCGCACTTCCAAAACCATACTAAACATATATTATTAATATGATAAATACAAATAAATTGGACCAAAATAAATTAAATCAAATATGATGCAGTGCACTGTCACAACCTACTGAAAACTCCTTAACATATAGCCAACATTTTGGTAAAACATATTCAACATATTCCACTCAGGCTGGCCAACCGTCATGGTCCAGAAGTAACAGGAAATAAATGTTGAACTACAATTTAAGACCAAATAAAAAAATGTAGGCCACCATGGCAAATGCTGGTAGGGCTGCTCATGTCATCTCTTAAAGATTTTTTGCAAGAAACAACAGCCTGTTTACATGGTCTGGTTTCAGAGATGAGCGCAGGCAGGTGACAATATTGCCACCTGTACTGAAGACCCTCAGCCACGCTCCGACACATGTGACGCCGGCCAATCACAAAGCTTTGATGCGTTCAAGTGCATTATTTTGGCACAGGAAGATTATGTTACAGGACATTAACGATAAAACAGAATATTGTTGTTCTATTTGTAGACACATCTTGCGATCGACTGGTTGGGCACCCCTGGGCTAGACCATAGGTCTGTTGTGGTAGCAAAGTAGTCAGCTGAAGCCACATCTCTCTCAACTTCCCCACGGCATTTGTCATATAGTGCAGGCAGCGCAGACCTGCTGAAATAATACCGAGACGGCATCGCGTAACGCTTGTCCAACGTGTTGACAAGTTGCTTAAAGCCCTGGTTGCTAACAGTGCTAACTGGGCACATATCTTTAGCGATGTGGAATGTAATGGCAAAGTACTTCCAAATAGTGGAAATAGTTGTACCCTTCTTTTTAACGAGTTGCTGCTCTTGTTCTGACATCTTCGCTCGCGCTGAACACTCACAACACATGTCACTCCCACGTGGCCGAGTGGGCTTTTAGGGAGGGGCGAAAGCGCACCCAGCAAAATAATCGTATTTTGTCAATTATGCTGTTTTCATAATCGTCGCAAGCCATAATCGTAATCACGATTAAAATACGATTAATTGCATAGCCCTAGTCCCCATACTGTACGTCTAACTCCTCTTCAGGCCAACTTCCAGGATGGATAACTTTCATGTCCTGGATTAGCTGATTGTCCCGGGCCTCCCGGCCATGTAATGGGATTTCTCTTGTGCTGACATGAGAGGAGGTTGTGGAAGTCATTCTGTGTCTCAGATTCTCTACCATACTGCGGAAAAACTGACCTGCATGAATCTGTACAAGCCTGCCATTCTCACGCAGGGCAACACCCTTGAAGGACTTCTCAGCTAGAGCTGTATGAACTGTAGTCATGTGTGGGCCAGGCATGGTGACCATGGATTCAAAAACTCGTATTTCTCGAGTTAAGAGCCTATCTGCTGTAGGCAGTGTCATCTCTCTTTTTTGGAGTTGCCGAGAGAGGTCGCTGAGCTCTGTGAGCGCATCGTACATCAGTCCCAGATTGCTGACAAACGTTGCAGATGTGAGCACATCATCCAGGCCCTTGTACTTTGCTCTGTCTCTGGAATCCCTGCTCGTGTCGTTTGCAGCATTTGTGAAGTGATCATGAAGCACTCGGTAGTTTTCCCAGACTGCTCTGACGCTCCTTTCACTTGAAGCCACCCAGCGGATGGACAAAACACGCCCTATCACCAGGAGACGCTGTCCGACTGCTTGCGCACACTGCGCTAACTGCCTCTGATTTTTGGGGGAGGCATGGAACAAGGAATAGAGTTTGTCAAAAAAGATCTGGAAATGATTGAGCCCTGAGACCTCCTTGACCACATCCCCAACTGCCAGCTCTTGACGATGATTGGAGCAGTGCCACACAAACAGACTTGGGAATTTACTACACAACTGGGTAGCAACGCCTGTTCTCTTCCCTAGCATGACTGAAGCCCCATCACATGCAAAAGAAACGAAACACTGACCTAAAAAGTCCTCGTTAAAATCTCTTCCAAGACACTCCATTAACGCCTTTGTGATGTCATCAGCCGTTGTTCCATCCAACTCGATCAGCTCCCAAAAAAACGTTTCGGGCTCAGCATCAGCTAATGCTGAGCGTAGACACACAACAAGCACCGTTTTACCACTAATAGTGGTAGATTCATCGACCAAAACACAGAGTTTTCTTTGGTTTTCTGTAATGTCTTTTGACATTTTTTTCTTCAGCTCATGAGCTATGTGGTCGATGATTTCGCCACAGGTTTTATTGGAGTGCAAAACCCTGCCCACGTTCAGCCCATTCAGTTTCTGTACATTCAAATCAATTGGCATGTCTGTGAATGGCTATGTGGCATGTCTATGTTTGCCAATTTTATATGCCGTTCGAAAAACTCTGATAGTGGTGTCTAATTCAGATTTATGCATAGACTGCACTTGATGTTGAATAGTTTCACATGAAGCAGATGTAAGGATGTCAGCAGCTTTTACATGGGCTTGTGATTCTTTATGTTCTTTGATTTTTTTTCTCAGGCTAGCTTGTTGTTTGCCCTTGTCAACACCGAAATGAGACACTGCACACTCACCCCATTCAGTTGACAGTTTCAGTCCTTGTCCAGTGTGTATTCCCAAAGATTTGACATCTCTGCATATCCGACATCCTAGCTTCTTATCTTTAAGAAGGAGCCATGCATTGGTCTTGCAAAAATATTGCACCTGGTCCGTTGTCCAGCAGTCAGGTGCATCGCTTTGCCCGGTGTTGGTGGTGGCAGTTGCGCCAGCAGCAGCTAACGTTAGAGGCTCTGGAGGAGGCGGCGGAGCTAGTGCTAATGCTAATGCACTAGAACTTGGAGCAGGAGGATCAACCAAAGAAAGCTCCCCATCAGACACAATTTCCAACACAGGCACAGCATTCTCTGTATTTGAAGTTTCTTCCGGCGACAACCGCTGTCTTTTTGCACTTTTATTAATCCACGCTAACATTTTAGAAATGCTAATTTGTGACGTGACTTGCTTTCCTTCTCTCGGGGGCGTGCCTGCTCTGTTCTATCACTCTACATAGCCACCCACTGGGTGGGAGTTGCACTGCATAAACACAACACACGTGCATCTAGGTATGTAAATTGTAAAGCATTAAAACATGGTTTTACTAACAGTTTTCAGTAGCCTATGTTGTTACTTCGGCATTATTATTATTATTATTATTATTTTGAAACGTGTATTACTATTAAATCACGGTCAAATAGGTTAATTTTGACATAGTCGTTTCCACCACAGTATTTACATGGAGAAGATAAGCCCCGCCCCCTCTCCAGCACGTTCTGTTTGAATGACAGGAGTAAACAGCTGACAGCCGCTGTGAAACTCCAGCGGTTAGAGCGATGAGAATGTCCGTTCGGCACCTCATGACGCATGACCGGGCGGCTGTATATATATATATATTAGGGCCGGGACTTTAACGCGTTAATTAAGATTAATTAATTACACAAAAATTAACGCGTTAAAAAAATTAACGCATTTTAATCGCACTTATTTTTGCACCGCGGAACGTTTCTCACTGGATGAGTTTCAGGCGTACCGATTATACTGGAGCACCAACTAACGTTCATGACTTCAGACAACAACAAACCACAGTGAACAACAGTGGGAAATGTTGTTTTAAAAAACGGACGGATGGAAGCGTTGATAAGAGCACGGTTGTGTGCAAATTATGCAAAAAGGAATTCGCATATCACCGCAGCACATCAAGCCTCAAGTATCACCTCAATGCAAAACATATAGCAGCTAGCGTGGAAGCTAGCGTGGACGTTAGCCTCTTTTATCGCGTTCACACCATACAGTCTATGGTTCACACCAAAAAGAGCCGGTACTAAAATTAGTTCATGAGAACCTTTTTACCCCCACGAAAGTCCCTGCTAGAGAGCAGAGAGCTGCTAGAGAGCAGGGACTTTCGTACGGCTCTCTTGTGAGAAAAGAACTATATTTCTGATTGGCTGGGTGGATTGCAAACCACGCCCCGTGAAACTCCCAAAAAGTTTGGTGAAGCCGCCATTTTATTATCCTCGCATTAGCATTATTAGCATTAGCCCAGCGCAGAAACGCAGAGAGACTAACTTATGGCAACACAAAATAAAACATGGGAGCGGTGGAGATGAGGAGGTGTCGGCGTTCTGGCAATTTACTCGGAAGGCTTCAGTAGAAGCTGCTGGGACTCCCAGCAGCTTCTACTGAAGCCAGTCCCCAACTCCGGGGACTTCCGGCCGGGGACTTTGGGCGGCAGTATACGCCGTGAAGTGGTTTGCGGCCTGCCAGTAAACCCAAAGCAGAAGAAGAAGAAGTGACGTCAGCGGCTTCATTTGTTCTCATGAACTAAGTTCTCATGAACCTTTGTGGGAAAAGTACTGCGGTGTGAATGCGCCTAATGGTATACTAAAATCCATGTGAAAAAAATTGCTTCTCACTGTTCTCAGGTCAAATATTTATATGCGATTAAAAATGCGATTAATTTCGATTAATTAATTACAAAGCCTCTAATTAATTAGATTAATTTTTTTAATCGAGTCCCGGCCCTAATATATATATATGGATGTATAAAAAGAACGGCGGGAGAGTGTTGAGTACTGGCACGGTGCATGAGTACCGGAGTACCGCCAGCATGCCGGTACTGAGCAAGAAGTGCCGGTACTCCATGGGTCAGAACCAGAAGTGCCGGTACTGCGTACCGGTGAGTACCGGCCCAATTCCAGCACTGCCCCCACGTCGATATCATGCTCCACGAGAGTTGTGCGCGATGGCGTATCGCCGAACAGTACCACAAACTTCCCGATTAAAGCCGCCAATTCATCTCTCTGTGCTGCCGGTAAGTGACTCAACAAGCGATCCAATTGGCATAACGACTCCGAATTCCTCAGCCTACCAGACATAACAGGTTCATCTGGTGCCTTAACATCACACTCCTCAGCCAACCCTCGATCTGAAAGCACATAATCAATCATTATGGGGCCCACACCCAACTTTTTAGCCATGAAGCTATCCCCAACGGTATCACGAACATAGTACGGTTTCAGGAGTGTATGGGCCGACGAACTTGGCTTTGAATGGGCCGACGAACTTGGCTTTGAATGGTGAGACCTGCAGTGGCATTAACGCCAACACCTGATCCCCTGGGCTGAATTCACGATACTCTGCTTTACGGTCATAGAGTCTCTTCATATTAGCCTGAGCACCAGCTACATTTTTCCTTGCCATTTCCACCGCTACATACAGGTGATGACGAAAGCCCTGTACATAGTCCACTACATTTTTAGGTGGCTCACCCTCAACCAAACCATCCTGGAGAACAGATAACACCCCACGCACCTTATGCCCAAAGACCAAATCATTAGGGCTGAACCCTGTACTTTCCTGAACGACTTCCCTGGACGCCAACATGAGCCATGGAAGTCCCTCCTCCCAGTCCTTCCCCATTTCCATACAATAAGCACGCAGCATGGACTTCAATGTTTGATGAAACCGCTCTAGCGCCCCCTGGCTTTGGGCATGGTAAGCCGACGCACGGTTATGCCTGACCCCCAGCTGCTGTAGGATCTGTTTGAACATATGGGAAGTAAAGTTGGTACCCTGGTCGCTTTGAATCACACGTGGGAGAACATAGTGCTCTGCTATTTCGACCAACTGCGCCTTCTGGCAGCCATCTAAGAAAGACACTGAGGGCGCATCCACAAACGCTGACAAAGAAGTCATAATAGCCAATCAGAAAGCAAAGTATTAAACTGCCAACACGCATGGGCATAAGATTAACCCAACAGAGAATTTCCCCCTAACTGCCTAAACAAAATCTTCCTAAGCTCACCTATAGTCTTCATGTGGCTTGCGGTGGGTAATTACGCACTGGAACCCGGCGGAGTTATGGAGCGACCTGCACGCAGGTAACACCAAGAACTCACCCGGACGTGCCCCCGAGACAGCTGTCCGAAAACAGCTGACACTAACCACGTCGCCACAACACTATGAAAACACAACAAAAAAAACAGACGCAACCCAAGGGGAAACGCCACTTAAGCCTAGCGGGGAAAATCTCTTTTTCAAAAGCGTAACAAACAGCAACATCTTACCTTCTGATTGGCACACAAAACCTGACGACATGTCAAACACTACAGCTTCCTGAAACCCAAAAGACATGATATGTCCCCCAAATAGCAGCGACAAGCCAGCACACAGCTGGACCACAACAATGAATCAGCTGCTCAATGACACCATGTGCTCTGAGCACTACACAAACTTTTTTAAACAAATAACCCGTTGGACGAGCCCCCATACACATGTTTGTGTATAAAATACATGAAAAAGTGGATTTTGCTAATAGGTGACCTTTAAACAAAGATCACAATGTTCTGAAAGCAACATTATCAGATGCTGAGAGTAGGGCTTTCTCTGAGGTGGCAGACTCTATGTCACAAAAACTTTCAAGCCATACGGCCAAAGGTAAATGAGTTTAGCCAACGACCTAAACGTAGACTTAGTAAGTGTAAGTGCCACCTGACATGTGACAGGATTGTTATTAAACAGCACTTCATCCTATTTGCAGGTCTGACACAGAAGTAGCTGCAGAGCAAGAGAGGCAGATCACAGTTACCGTAGGTGCTGTACTGGCACAGATATTGCTGACAAATTGGGAAGAGGTTGAACAAAATAAGTTGAAAGAAGACAGATGAGGAGAGGCCGCACATGGGATCCATCTGGAAGAAGCTGAGGCAGGTGACTGAGGACAAAATGTTTTTCCACAGCACTCACACCAAATGTCTGCCGAATGGAGGTGTCATTAACTTCTCTGAGGTCAGTTTATGTCTCGAGTAAATTATTCAATATCATCCCTATTTATCCCTGTTATAAATAAGATTAGGTTAATTATGGTTATTATAGATTACCAGTCAGTTTCAATTATGTAAAATTTGATTTAGAAAAAAAAGTTGGTTCATATGAACTGAGGTGTCAAATTAAGTAATACAATAACAGCATAAAGAGAGATCAGTTTAAATAAGATAAGAAAATATAACATCATATTTGATTCTTCATAGGGGAAATTAGTAATTAGATACACAGACGAAGAAGAAAATATGAGCAACAAAAAAAGCATGATTAAATTCAAATGTAAATTGAAAGTTACAGCCTTAAGATGCAGTATAGTCTAAGTGTGCCTGTTGTGTGTAATGGCATGTATACAAACCAAATACTATCCCTATAAAAACAACACAATTTAGCATGACAACAAATATAAAAAATACAATACTTTTGTAAATTACAAAACATGAAAATGACTTATGCTTCCTACATCCTGATTTATGATTCAGAACATTCCTGTTGCACGGGGTGCAGGCATGTTGAACACCTGCAGGGCTCAGATGTACTGCCTGGAAAGAGTTGCAGTGAACGCAGCAGGAGCTGCTCCGGGTGTCTCCTCACTCTTTGATCAAGTATATCATAGCTTTGTCTGCGAGGAGCACAACATGTAACATTTTTAGCGCTGTAAAGAAAAGAAACGTTCAGCTGCCATCATTTCTTATTCAATTTAATGCGTTGTTTTCACTTTGCAACGAAAAGATGAGCGGCGTGACGAGGACTGAGGACAATGGAGACAACAAAGATAACGTGAGTGAATAATACAACTAAATGTTTAGATAAAGAGACACATAGTAAAACACATTTAATACAACTATAACGTGAACATAGTTCTTAATAATACATTTACAGTGACTTTATCCCAGTTTTTATTTCCTGCGGTCCTACTGGACTAAAGTTAACTTTATTATGAACAGCTGTGATAGATGAGGTTAGGTAACTGTTAAGGAGGTATTTGGACTGACTTGTTTTACTTAAAGCTCATGTTCAGTTTCCATATTAAAGTAAAAATGCTCATTTAAAAATGAAAAAGGTGCTTTCTGAGATGTTTGAAATGTGATTACATGACATGAAAAGTAAGCAAATATGAATGCAGAGCTTCATATACAGTCTGTAATGCAGTGTTGGGATGTAGCCTGCCTATCCAAGTATAATGTTGGGGTATTTCCATTTTTCTACTACCTTGTATTTCCAAACCACCTCTTCTCAGAGGGAAATATTGTACATTTACTGCATTACATTTATTCGTAGCTTTTTACTTGATTGACATTTTCTGTTTACTTGAAATATAATTACTACACATTTTCTCAGTCTAAAGTCAATCTAAGATATGCCCCATATTGATGAATAACAACATTCAAATGACATACACGATTTTTTAATGATAAAAACAGAATAATATTCTAACATGTAATAATACAACACTTTTAAAAGAGCCATCCTGCACAATGAGTACTTTTACTTTTGATATTTGAGTACATTTGGATGCTTCTGTACTAAGAAAATTAACATTCTAACATTAAGAACTCAGGACTTGTATGTTTACACTGTTGTATTTGTACTTTTAATTAAGTACGGTATCTGAGTACTTTAGTTTCCGCCATTGCTAGAATGCAGATATGATACACTCATGTGATATATGTCATGTTATTAAGCATTTACACAAATGTGTTTTGCCCATGGATTTAGCCCCAAAGGGAATTTGTCAGTTTTGTCAAACAGCCACCATCGTCTTTACTCTATTGTAAGATAGAAGCCTAGAGCCGGATGCATGTCACTCTGCTGTTATATTCTACACTGTTATTTAGTCTTATAATGACTGAATGTGACTGAATTTAAGCCTTAAGGCAACAATTTAGTAGTCATATGAATTACTTTTTATATATATCCACCAAAAGAGATCAAAGTAATGTCAAATGGTTTCTGAACTCTATAGCTTTTAATTAAATGTACGAAAACAAATACCTCTTGCATTTCTTTACATGTAATACAATACTCATTTATGTCAAATAGCATATGATATGGGACTGCTGATTTACACTTGTTTTATTGGTTGAACTTTACTAACCATTAACCTTTCCAACTGAGTGACTGTATGAGTCATTGTGTACATGGTACTTTCTCTGGAACTGTCACATGCTTTTTGCCTTTGAACAACTAGTGTGGAGCTCTTTTTAGGCTGTTTATCTACATCGTGCTTGCACAGCATAGTCTATTGAAACTTGATCTAAGAATGAAATGATACGTCGAAACAAGTTGAGTCTTTACGCCCTTACCCACTGCTTCTATGAAACAAATCAAATGTCCACAGGATTCCACGCCATGAGCTCCAAAGAACTCAACGTGCCAAGATTTTTGATTTGGTAGCTAAATGAAAATCTCTTTCATTCTTTGGTTGTCCATTTTTCTTTTTTTCTGTGACCAATATTACTTCAGTTACATATCTGACTTTGACATGTTGCACAAAACATACTTTTTTGTTTATTTAAAACGGGTTTTCTTAAGACCCTTGTATTGTAAGTGACAACTTTTTTTTATCATAGTTTAAGTTGCTCATGGGCCTAAAGTTTAACATTGAACAGATAAATACTATGTCCTATCCTCACACTCTATGTGTGCCTGGATGGTGGCATGAATCAACACATCCGTTGTGTATGCAATAATCTGGCAGAAAGAAGAAAACAACTTGGTCATGCCTATAAACAATTTTCAAATTGTTTTATGGTAGCTTTCAGCTTTGACATGCTCTAACAATGCTGAAATAAACGGAAAAAATGATTAAAATGATGGCTTGACGGTTTGGAGGGGATTCTCTTTCATCAGTCATTGACTGTAAGAGTGACTAAGGACTCTGTACATATGAACTTGATCAGGTTGATACTATGAATTCACAGGTTATTTTACAAAGCATTGACACTCTCCTGGAGTTACCTTTTTTTAAATGAACCTCATAATCTCACTGTAAACATAACCTTTGCATACAGTTCTGCAATCCAGTTTCCACAGGGCAACGTTTATTGTCCCACTTTAACACATTTTGATATATCTTGAAAATGCCATTGAGGTTAGTGTGTGTTGTGTCATGGCCAGGGCCGCCCCTCCCTACAGGCCAATCACGCAGGCTGCATGGGGCCCCACATGCGCAGGGGGCCCCGCCCAGAGGGCCTCAGCTTGACTATATTACAACTATATTATAATACAAATAATATAGTATTTATATTATTGAATTGATCATGATTATGATTATGATTATTAGTAGAAGTAGTTTATTTGCATTCATTATATTTTAATCTTTTTGAGGCTAGTATTTGGCAGGAAATGCAGACGTATTCACCTGTAAACGCATACTGAACGACATACATGCACATTTACCATTTACCTCACTGTATACAAAAGTAACTGTGTTGATAATAATAATAAACAGGAATTATATTTGCAAAGTACTTTGTTTCCAAAAAAAAAATGCACTCCTGTCGGTTGGGGTGGGGCCTCATCTCACAATGTGGCTTGGGGCCCCAAGTTGGCCAGGGGTGGCCCTGGTCATGGCGTGAGAACATGCTAGGAAGAGCAACCTGTTCTAGGCAAGGATGTTATTAAAATAGCTCAGCTGGATTGCTGTGAGCTTTCTGGTTTACTTGTAAAGCTACAATAGAGATCCATCCACTCTAAGCCACTCTTTTGTGTGTGATACGTACGTTGTTAAATGGCATGTTTGCACTGCTCACATATCAACAAAAGAATAAGCAACTATAAATAATGTCAAATAGTGTGATAAATGACATGATGTTTAGTACACACATGCAAGTCTGCTCTTTGTGTAAATAAACAAACAAAACTCACATTTAGGATATAATTCAACGATGAAACGTTTTGTTAACTAACAGAACCTTATCAACAACATTTTTTTCAATTTAAAGTTTAAGTATTTTTTCAGTAAAATTGCCAACCATATAATAGTTCCAAACTCTTTCATGACTAATTGTAATTATGTAACAAATATAATTGTTAATAAATGTTTTGTTTTTGTTGCCCTGACAAAAGAAACCATTTGTAGGCAGTGGCGTTTTCTCCCGGAGGCCAAGGGAAGCCAGGCTTCCCCTGTTTTTTCGGATTGTAGTTATAATTTAAATAAATAAATACAAACACTTTGTTTTGTTTCGATAATTCTCCTTTGCTGTGTGTTGCTGCCGGCCCGGCTCTCCCCCATTCTCATTGAGTATTTTACAAAGAGTGAAACAAACAGCGCCCCTCTAGATGTTATGGTGAAACAGTAGATTGCACTCCCTGTTGCGAGAGGAGGCCAGCCGAATCTAGCTTCCCTTGGTGAAAAAAAATGGAGGGATTGACCAATCAGATGAGGCCCACGTGATGCCCCTGCCAACCTGTGATTGGTCAGGGCCATGCCAAGGGAAGCTAGCCGCCTCTTGCTTCCCTTCAGAGGCGGCTGGCGGCTGGCGATTTGATTGGACACTGCCATCCAATCAAATCACATCAACATCAGTTTTAATACTGTAACTGTCATCACCGCCGTTAGAAATTATCAAGCAAATGAAGCATTATGGAGGGTGGAGATTTGGCGTACTTAATCAAACATAACTTTACTAAACTTCCGCTACAGCAGCAACTACAAATTAAATCAGATGACAGGCCAATGCCCGCACTCGAGCTGTGTGTACGCAGAGGAAAAAGGGAGAGAATCGGACGTTCAATGAGGACAATTATGTCCGCACGGAGTGGCTAACTGGAAGCGCTAAACTTCAGCGTCTATTTTGCTGGCCATGTCTTCTTTTTGACAAGGATTCGTGCTCCCTGAACAATCCTTGGGCAACTTCAGGATTCATCGACCTTGCCAACCTGTCACGGGCAATTGAGAGGCACGGTAAATCCAAAAATCACATAGATTGTGTGATTGTCTGCATACATTAATAAGTAAAATGCTTAAATTAATAAGGAGAGAGTTTCAGCTGGAGAGTGCGTGCGGACCTGTCGGTTAGATAACAGGCGTGTGCAAGTCCTGCATCTGTGTGATACAAATGTGTGTAAAATGATACCGGGCGCTGTAATCACTCATCTGGTTACGTTATTGACCACCCCCCCCCGACCCAAAAAATGGGCTTCCCCTACATTTTTCCCCACGCCACGCTACTGTTTGTAGGCACCTTATGGAGCTCTGTGAAATCGTTTTATTGTGTCAATATTTGTATCAATGACAAGTCAATGGTTTTGTCTTTAAAACATTTTAGAAAAAATATCCATAACTTCCACCAATTTCCTTACATGACATCTAGTTTTGTTCGATCAAGACAAGGCGAATTTATTTATATAGCACCTTTAAAATCAAATCAAGTTTTATTTATATAGCACATTTATAAACGATTTTTGGTCGAGCCAAAGTGCTGTACATATAATAAAAATAGCCTACAGTAGAGACACTTTACAGCAAATACAACAGCACAGATTGTTCAGAATATCAGTATGAGAAAAACGACACCCTCTATCCTTAGACCCTCACATCGTACAAGGAAAAACTTCCAGAGAAAACCCACAGTTTAAAGGGAAAAATGGGAGAAACCTCAGGGAGAGCAACAGAGGAGGGATCCCTCTCCCAGGACGGACAGACGTGCAATAGATGCCGTGTGTAAATTGAAGAGATAATACATTTTACAGCATATAGACCGAATGTTAGGAAATGTATGTGTCTGTAATAAGAAGATGAATCCACGAGGATGTCAGCTACAATCCTGTGGAAGCCATCAGGGAAGCAGCATGACGAGACCCAAGGCAGGACCGCAGAGACAGGTTCAGCCACGACCCGAAGTCCACGACTTAATCCAGAACTCAGGATAGAGGATCCAAGACACAGGACTACAGCAAGAGGATCAGCCTCGACTCCGGATCCCGGCGTAGATATAGATACAAAACAAGAAAAAAGATTTGGCTGGGTTAATCGGAACAAGAGAATACACAGACACAGACAGAGAGGGAAAAGGTCATTGGATAAAAGTTATTCTTGATAACCCTCTAGAAAGATCTCATGAACTTCCCCACTCAATCTATCAAGACCCGAGCAGTTCTATTAGATATAGGATAAGAAACACAAACACTTTCAACACAAGGCAATTCAAAGTGCTTTACAAAAATGAAAGACATTAGGAAAATGGCATTTAAAAACCGTCCCAAAAGACAAAGTTATTCAAAGAACTAATGGTTGCAATCCAAAAAAAAGAGATCAGTTTAAAGAAACCCTGAAGCATGAATATAAAAGTTATTTTAGTTGCAGATATGGTAATGAAAGTTGGAGATACATGGACAAAAACACAAGCGAGAACATATATAGACTTTGGCATCTGACTTCTGTTTGCAACAGTTTTGTTTACACTGCACACACTCAGCATGTCGGTGACAGTTATATAAAGACGCCTCATTAATCTCTTGTGTAACTCGCACTAGGCATTCCTCAGTGTGCTGCTATCTGTCAACATGTGGCAGACACACGAAGCCTTCTTCATACCAATTCATCCATCGGTTACATACTGTACCAAGTCGGTTATATATTATAAATTAGGTTCAACCTAGTCACTCATTTACTCGGATTGATTGAAACTGTTTAATAATTGCTGGTTAAAGACCTCTAAATAGTTTTCCACATTGTCCTTTTCTTTAGCAATTCCATTAAAATGTGAAAATAACAGTTTTGTCAGATTTCCAATTAAATGGATGGCTTTCAAATTGCTATTCGGTTCAGACTCCCCATCAACAAGCATAAATATACAGGATGGTTTATACGTTTACGTTACGTTACGTATACGTTATACGTTTATACGTTTCCATTGTGTACTTGGTATTGCAGTCCTGCAGGGGAGGCTAACAGCTGTCCGCCTCCTCAGACTGGCACTGTTCCTCTCTGCCAGGAGACCAATCTGGAAGAAAGAAAAGGGTTGGGCAGCTGGTGGAGCCTCACCCAGCCATGTAAGGCAAGACAGCCGAGGCTTCCCACACACTTAGTCAGAAAGACACGGAGCGTCCGGATCACAGCTGCCTGAACATCAGCGGGAGAGTTCCCACAGCCTCGTCTGCCCAGGTAGATATCAGTATCCTGTGTGAGATAAAGTGAAGGGTTGCATTTGTGTTCGTACAGTGTGGAGTGAATAATAGGAGCTGCAGTTGTAGATTTGTTTACTTTATTCAAGTGTTTTCTTATGTTTTGGTATCTCTTCTTTGTTAACTTATCATACTTAAAATACTTTGTTACACACAGACTACACCAAACAAGTACAAACATTTTTATTTCAATCAAATGTTCTCTTGATTAGCATAACTCATACGACAGGCAAGGCTCCAACAACAACACTGTTAGTTTTTGTTTTTTTTGGTCATTCTGGATTTTTTTGTTGATCATCAATTACATTTTTTATTTGAAACTGACAGCATGAATGCTAAAATTGCCGTTGAGTCCGTTGAGCAACTTTTAATCTTTGTAGAGTCGCTTCCCATATGTCAGTTACTCCTCTTGCCGTGGAAAATGACTCACATACCCCACATACTGCTGGCATTAATTACAAGGGAAGAGTCCATGATTTACGGGTGACGTGTGATGGTCCTGAGCAGGGCTTGCTGATGTTAACAACTTAACATGTTGAAAGTGTTCTATGGCTTTCCTTATCCTTCATAGCGTGTGTCCTTTGGTAATAAAACGGCTTTGTTTTGACTGCACTCAGTGATGTATGAATGTCACACCATGCTGTGATCTCTGTTGGTGCTTGGAGAGGAATTTAGACACTGGTGTGCAAGAAGTGACTTTTCAACCTTTTAAGCTTGTTAGGATGATATATAGACACAGATTTATCGCTATGTCTCCAGTCCGGTGATCACTGTAGTGATATCATTTGGAAATCAGTAAATATCAGTCCTAGAGGGAGTGTGTAGCTTGATGACGGGGATTGGATGGTAATGTATTGATTGTGGGAGGTCACTGACGGTATGAAGATGCTCTTGTATTTCGGACACTGAGGTAAAACAGTGATGTCACCTCCAAATCAGTAAACATGACTCACAATGTGTAACAGCTGTTTTCATATTAGCTCCATGTCTAACGCAGTTTAAATGATGTGTGTAGATGTTTCCCCCTGAATAACTTAATGTCAGGGATGACAATACTTGAGTACGCTCTACTCTTTTAAAGTCTTCTCTTCTCTACTTTGAAAAGACACCATTCTTGTGTGCATGGCTTAGAGATACCATTACATTACATGTCATTTGTTAGACGCTTTTATCCAAAGCGACTTACATACATTCAATACTGTGGACAATCCCCACAGGAGCAAAGTGTCTTGCCCAGGGACACAACGACATGCAGTGGGACTCAAACTTGCTACCCCATGATTCGAGGTCCAGCACAATATCCACTGAGCCACAGTCGCCACAGAGACCACCTTCTTTAAATTGTGCATCTAATCACCTCAGTTTTAGAGCTGAAACAGGTTGCATTCATTGATTAGTCAATAAACAGAAGATAGTTGGAAACATTTATGATTAATCTCCCAAGCAAAATGGAAAACATTTCCTTATTGCAGCTCAATCGTGAGGATTTGCCTCTTGTATTTGCCTCATATAGAAGTAAACCTCACAACCTAATTTTACTTTAACAAAACGAGTTAATAGGAGTCACAAACGAGTTGAAACATGTAAAGATGTTATAGCACTTCTCTGTCCCCCTATCTCCTGTGATAAAAGCAAGACACAAGCCAGTAATCAATCTCTCCCTCAGGGCTCGAACCAGAAGGTTCTTTCAACACTTCATGTTTTGTCTCTACATTGTTTTTCTGTATAGATATACACCAGTATATGTCATATCAATTCAAAGACATTTGATAGGAGGTTTGCAGTGACCTGTTAAAGACAGCACCAATATTGGACCACCATATTGACTGTTTTATGAAAACAATGATCATGGTGGTTGCTGGCAGCACAGAACAATAATGTTAACATACTGTCGACTCATTCAAATTGGTTCATTGTTTTGATCAGGTTTTATTCCCAAGTAATTGATTACAGAAAGGGTATTGATTATGTGCAGTGCTAGGTGTAAACATAAAGAATGCAGTTGACCAGATTAACAGTTCCACTTTATACGTTACTGAACACAAGTTCAAGAGGTGTCTTTATGTTGCGTGGTTTCCACCAGCAGAATGCGTTCTGCACAGTGTTATGCATGACGTGGAGTATCTAATTATGTGTATCTCTTGATCTTATCAAACTCAAGAGCATACTTCAGAGAGAGAATCAATCAACTGAAATGAAACGCTGAACACCTTAAATACTGGCAGTGATATCATCTCTAAAGCCATTTTCATTAGATCGATGTATGATTACATTTGTTTACAGTAAATGTTTTCATGACACTCAGAAAATGTGCCGCTTAACCCTCCTATAAAGATCATTCCAACTGAAGTACAGCATATCCTGCTCTTTATGGACATGTCTAGTGGAGAAGCACTCAGCAATGGAAGCAGATACAGTATGTATCGCTCCGTAAAGGCACAAAGCAGATGAAAGCGCTGATCACATTATGAACAGTAATGTTTGGACGTGACTATGCAGCAAATAGCAAGTATGTATAAGAACAAAGCGTCAGAACTTGACTTTAGAAAACACCCTCATAATCTTCATTGACCTAACAGTTCATTGTGTGTTCATTGGGCAGGCAGTGCTGCAAAAGTATGCAATGAATGAGTGTTTATTGTCAGCACCTTTTGTAAGACTTGTATCCAATCAAACTCTTTCATCTGTAAACCTACTGTTGTCATGGTGCTGTTGATTCATGAATAACAAAGCATTTTGAGGTGATATAATGCAGTGAGACTCCACCACAGTATGATCTAATAAGATAGTTTCCAATATTCCTTTTGTCTGTGTCAAACTCACTGCTGTTGCTCTTTTTACCCAGGAATCCTCTGGCATTCAGAACAGCATTTGAAAAAAACAACTTTACTTGGCATAAGATTTAGCAGCTGTCATGATTAATTAGTATGATACATTTAATAAAAGCATACTTTAATTGTCTTTCATTTAACAATCAGATTATTATCAGTAACCTATTCTAAGTTATGTTGAAGCTCTCTGCATGAGTGTCAACCACATGCCTAAAATGTGAACGTGTCCACTGAGCGAGTTCAAAAGAAAAGCATGAGGTGCGAGGCATTGTGTTTGTGTGTACAGTAGAACATCCCAGGGCGTGTCTCTGTGTGAAGCCTCAGGCTGTCGCTCCCTCAGATCACAGGATGAATGTCGGCCCGTCACAGCCTCTGATGGTTTTCATACATTACAATTAAATCTGACATTCAAAGTAAACCATTTAGCCTGTGTCCGACACGCACAGCAGAGAACTTCAACACAATAACCAAATGTTCTAGCCAAGTGTGTCTACCGTGTGTGTCGACATGTAGGCAATGGTAGGCATGTTCGCACACAGTCTAAAACCATAAACTATTTCCAACCGTTCACACGCAAGTTTGTTTTTGTTTTTGTTTCACAGGAGCACACAAAAATCCCAAAACAGTCCAAGGCTTTTTTTATTCTTTCTATTTGTGCTAACTTGTTTCACTTTGGCCAGTATCATACACACACAAGGCTCTGTTTGAGGAGATATGATGTACAGTATCACTAACAGACGCATACAGTAGAAGACAAACACATACACACACAGTAAAACTCTATTTCAGTACATTTGTTGTTGTTGACTCGTGGTGTAAGAAAGCATTTTAGGTTTAACAGAGAAGATAACAATGTTGGCATCTTTCTGCCCCTTTTTGACCACATCTGCCGGCATTGTTAAAGGCCTAATATCATCAGTAGTACAATAGACTGCAGATATATACAGTATTTGGGGCCTCTGTGCAGGGTGTTGTGCTAAGTTTCCACATGGATCTGTAACATTCATTCACTGACTGGCACTTAATGTGAGTCCAGATGACTGCCATGCTGGTACTTGGAAGCCGGATCCATTGAAGGGCTTTTCGCAGGAATAAAGGAGTGATTGAATAAATCAAGTTTGTTGTCTGGTGCTAGCCCTTAGCCATCAAGTGTTCAACAAAATAAATTAGAAGTGTATTATTCTGGTTCCGACTTGCTCACAGTCAGGTTCCCATGTGGTCTCATTAAATCATTTGCATACCATAGTGAAGTAATTATTACAACGCTCCCGTTTTGTTCACAACCGACTGTGGTATGCATAGAACAAGTTAGTGTCTCTATATCACTCCTGCACTGTAACCGCAGGTGTTATTCTCACAGGGAGGTATTGAAGACGTGTAATGTTGCTTTACTAAGTTGATACGCTGTGTGAGAAAGGAATGTAAGGGTGTGGGGAGCATTAGCTGTATACACCTTACTGCACCACACAGCTATAATCTATAGAACAAACCCTACCTCTGTCTTTTATCTCCCTGAGCATGTATTTTTATTTTGTTATCATCTATTGTCTCAGCTCTTTAAAAGTCATCGTTGGTTGCTTGGGTGTTTCTCTGAGGTTAATGGAGGAGAATAACATTTACAAACAAATTTAAGATAATTACAGTTCAAAAATCGACGGGAGATTTCTTTTTTTTCTGCTTTTGGCTATTCAACACCTGGATTTTTTTTCTGATTGCTATTACATTACATTGCATTTAGCTGACGCTTTTATCCAAAGCGACTTACAATAAGTGCGTTCGTCCAACAAAATACAACTTGAAGAAAACAGAATCATATAAGTACATCAGGTTTCATAGAGCTAAAACATTTCAAGTGCTACTCAACTGGCTTTAGAAAAGCCAGTCCTTTATTAGTATAAAAGTGCTTCGTTAATAGTTCTATCGCTCGAAGTGGAGTCGAAAGAGATGAGTTTTCAGTTTGCGCCGGAATATGTGCAAGCTATCTGCCGTCCTGATGTCAATGGGGACAGTTTACTGTAACTATTTACCAGTTACAGTAGCTGACGCCCAGACAACGCTTAATTAAAGCCAATTCAGTCTTTATCTCATTTTTTTCATGTACTGTAGGGGTGGAGGCACATTGCAAGACAGATACGTTGCATATAAAAATCAAAGACACATATTTATGAGCGTATACACACAACATCACCTAGAGGCTAGGATTAAGCATAATTTAGGTTGGTGCTAAAATAACAATCCACTATGTGTCATAACTCGCCTGTACCTGGACTGTTATCCTCCATCTGAAGAGGAATTATTCTGTCAAAGGGTTAAATGATTTGTTCTCTTTGCACTTTCAGAGAAAAGCAACACGATGTGTGCTGAACCACACCTGCACTAGGATTGTGTTTAGTCAAAGCAAGTATTTGCTTTGGGGAAAGGTTGCAGTCTGATATATTACACGTATCTGGTCGGGAAAAAAAGCCAGTTTAAGGGAATTTAATGTGAACATCAACTTATGTTACTTGTCATCTAATGTTTTTATTTAAATATGCTGCAAACTCTACATTTCTCAGCTCAAAGGCCTGTTGTTAACCTTCCTATCCCATTGTTAAAAGTATTCACTATATGTTTGTATCTAAATACCTGCAAAGTTTTGTCTTACAGTTAAAAATAAGTGTGTAGAAATAATAAACATTTGTTTAATTATTTGAAAAGTGATGTGCTCTGTTATTGTAGGTCATTTCTAGTAGATGATCTTACATGCTTTAGATAGAAATATGTCTATGAAATCAATCAATATCAGTGGATTATGATGAGCTTTGCATTAATAGTTGTGATAAACATGCACTTCCTCTGAAATACTTCCCTCTGTTTTCAAGAAAATATAATAAATCATGAATTGAGCAATACAGGAGAAGCTGGCACCCCACCAGAAACAGCATTTGATCAAATCAAATCATCAGTTTTTTCCAGAATTGTCTAGTGGTGTTGCACAAACTATTTCAAAAAATACTCAGTTTTAAAGTTAAGTTGTTATGGCGACAGTGTTGTATTGAGAGTGACTCAGCAGTCACGGTGGTTTTGAGTGTTGGTATTTTTGTCTGTTACTGGAATGGTATCATTTTCTCCGCCAAGTAGAGTGGCCTGTTTTTTCCAGACCACAAGACTGCCCCATGACACAATAGAAGAGTCTCCTTTAGGTTGGTTGCTAGGCTTTGTAGTCTAACAGTGTGGAATCTACAGGATCTTCTCTATGGGGAAGTTTTATGGCGAAAATGTTGCATTTATTTCTCAGCTCCACCCTCTTTCTCACTGGTGACTTTCATTTTGATCCCCTCTCCCTCCTCTCCATTGGTTGCTTCTCTAATAGTCTCAACATCTCCATTTACTTTATCTTATGCCCTCATCTTTCATTTCAGATCCGATGCAGGAGGCTTAGACTCACTTTACAAGATCAGGATCAGTCAACCGGCAACTCGGAGCGTCACAGCAACAAGGTACAAAAACAGAGAAGAAACAGCTTTCTTTTCATTTGCTGAGTGAAAGAAAAAAAAGAAAGATTGGGACAACATTTTGATTTCTTCACTGAACGTAGGAGAACGTCGTCGCAGAAGGGCCTCCACAGAAAGCAGAGGAGAAGGAAGAAACACTCATCACTCCAACAGAAGAGAAAGTTGAAGTCATTACGGTATGTGAGCTTGTTTTCAGTGTTTGTTAGTTTAATTGTGTACAAGCTAGTCCCCCTTTTCCTGCTTTTCTGAAGTATGTGTGCGCTCGCCTGTGTTATTTATCACAATCCTGTCATTTAGGTTTACCTGGAAGCGCGTCCAGAGGCAGCAGAGAGCGTCAAGATGCTGACGGACGAAGTGTCGCAGATTCAAGAAGTCAGTGAACCGAGCAACACTTCTTCTAACATGTCTAGACAATGAGTCAACGTTCAACCACTAGAAAACAGAGTGTGTGTTGATGGGTTGAAGAAGGGGGAAGGGGATTGTCATAGTTTCTGCATAAGTCACATGTGTTTGTTGTTTCTAGGTGAGGTACTGTCTGAAGACTCTGAGAGAGCAGATGGCAGCCAGACAAAACACAAACAACAACAAGGTGCACACCCCCCTGCATCCGGGATTAAGATGTTTTTCTGAATCTAGTGTTGACACAAGACAAATCCTTTTTAGTCAATGAAAAGAAAATGTATTGACAGCAAATATGATATTGGATTTATATATTGTTTACCAATAGGTGTGTATGTATTTAAAAGAGGTGTACATACTGTCTTTTGTTTGTGTTTCATGTTTTGTTTTCCAAAGTACTACTGTAAAGTTAACTCAGTTAGGCCTGCAACAAATTATTTAGAGATGATTTTCATATATATTAATATATTAAACATATATATTATCATGTATATTATAAATTAGGTACAATTACACTGAGTCAGGGGTACCAAACAGTAGTAATATATATATATATATACCAGATTTTTGGGTGCACTATCCCTTTACGTTGAAATGCAGTGATATCTCTTGGTCCTTTACAATGTGTAAATGGTTTGGGTAAAAGGAGAAATAAAGCACTAACTCCCCCTCTTCATCTCATCTTCAGTATCCAGCCAATGGCTTCAGAGTCCATGTGCCCGGCAGCCAGCCAGCTGTCACCAATGGCAACACTGTTCTCCCTAAATCGGAAGCTCAGGTGAGCTTATCACAATTCAGCCCTCCATAACTAATGTTTGCTGTGGCTTTTATGATCTGACTATTCATCAGTTTAATGGGAATGAACCATGAGGAATGGCCGGAAACCAATTTCAGCCGAAACTAGTTTGAATGCATTCAAATCTCTATTTAAATCACCTATTGAACATTCATATTGAAGAATGTCTGTCCCTCCAGCACACACTCACACTATCTATCATAAGCAAATAGTGCCAGACTCTGAAGTTGATTAAAAAGCTCACCACACAGCACATTGCTCACTTACATTCTAACTAACAGCCCACACAGAAACACAATATTTTATTTCTCATGCACTATTCTAGAGTCAGCACATCTCCTGTAACACTACACCATTATCTATAAGGAAAGTGGAGCAGGGAGCTATAGTGGCTGTACACACCCAGTGACCTGTGAGTGATGTAGGTAACCTGGGATCAATTTACACTGCCCTCCATTCTAAGTGGTATCAGATAAAACTGCAATGCACATCAGTGTTTCCCACAGAATGTGATTCTATTTGTGGGGGCACCGCAACGCACCCCCGGCAAGAAAAGCCAAAGGCCCCTTACCCTATTCGGGTGGCCCACGCATCCACCTATTTAGTACAGTCCCGAGATAAGAAGTTATCTCTACACAATTTAACTTGCGTCCAGTTTCTTGTCTAAATGCGCTTGTACCTCAGGCTCGGCCAAACAACCTGTTAAACACTGTTTGTTAGCTGCAGACTCGCCCTCAGGTTCAAGTAGTCCGCCACATCGAGCCTAATGGAGCGTGTCACTTTGTGTCTTTCTGCTCTCAGGTCGGGGATAATCAGGAGGAGAGTGTGCGGCTCAGGGAGGCGACCCAGCGTCTGTACTCGCAGCTGAAGGAGATGGAGAAGAGGCATCAGGAGGAGAAGGAGAGAATGCAGGTCTGTCTCACAAGATTAGTAACACGACACGATTTCCTGTCTGCAGCTATGACTCACTCCTCTGCTGTTGTCCTGTTCATTTAATCACCCTCATTATCTGCCAGTCTTATCTCTGGACTTCATCCCTCATCCCCGACCCCCCCACTGTGTGGGTCTTTGCTCTACAGCACATTCATCTGTCAGGTCAAGCAGGGACACACTGCCCACAGACTTAACATAGGCTCATCTGTCAAGGACTGTACCTGTGGTCTGCACTAATACCCTTTTAGAGTTAGTGGCACCAACAATATTGCACTGATACATCAGGCAGACAGAATCTGCATTGTACATTTGTCTTGGGTCATTTAACTCAATCAGAAAAAATCGTTAAAGTTGTGATTCAGACAAAATGAAGAAATGTAGACAATCACAAAATGTTATAGTTTTTTCTTTGAATTATTTCCTTTATGTAGGCTACGACTACCTTCTTTTCTTTTTGCATTGTGGGAGTATATGTCAACAGCAAACTCAAAGATCAGAGCTTTTAGTATACATACAGACTGCATATACTTGAGTATACTCTATTTTGTCACTTTTCCAATGTGAACACACAATAACGTATCTACTTATGTCTTTCCTAATAGTTATAAAGAATAAAAACACAAGCAGCCAGACATTTAAAAACAAACCAACTTCATCCATTACAGTTACAGATTTCCCTGATATGACTTGTATTACTGTACTTACTGTAGTGCCAATAGGGATTATGCATTTATATCCCTTTCAGGGCACTTTTTGGTTTTCCCTCCAAATAAAGTGGTTCAGATAATCTGGTTTAACTGTCAACTAGCCCTAAACTCTTGTAATCTGATCAGTCAGAGTGATTGAAAACAGTTTGCATGTGTGGAGCCTTTGACAGAGTGTCCATTACTACTTAATCACAGGAAGGCCAAGGCTATTTCTTACTCTGTGGCTCCCCTCACAGGCAGAGGCAGAGGAGTGTAGCGTCCGTGTGGCGGAGCAGTCTACGCGTCTGCAGAAGGTGGAGGAGCAGTCGGAGGAGAGGGGTCAGCAGGTGGAGGAGCTGCAGAGGCTGCTGGGAAACATGGAGATCGAGAGCGGCGTCCTCAGAGACAAGATGGCCGCAGGGGAGGCAGAGCTGCTGCAGCTTAGAGCAGACGGGGAGGAAAGTGAGGAGAGTGAGGAGAGGTGAGAGACAGATGAGCACAAGTACAATATGTGGGCCAGTTAGGAAGCAGAGCCATAAATAACAAAACACAGTGTATATTATCCAATAATGTTATTTATTTCACTCTTGTCTTGTCTTGTCTTGTCTTGTCACATGTCCCGCAAAATATATGTGAATATCATTTAGCATGAGAGATCACAACCTTAAATATGATGTGAAATTGATTTATCTGTTAAAAATATGTTCCTATTGTGCAAAATAAAAGTCCTACAAATAACATAAATACATCTAGTAAAAAAACGAACAAAAAAATACTATTTCAGTCATTTTCTTAATCTATGGTTTTATTGTATACTTTATCAAATGTGACAAAGTGGTCTCATATATTTGTGTGTGTTTGCAGGTGTGAACAGCTGGAGACGGAGGTGGCCGGCCTGAAGGAGAAGATTCATCACCTTGACGACATGTTAAAGAGCCAGCAGAGGAAAGTTCGCCACATGATCGAACAGGTATTTACTAGCAGTACAAGTGCACACACACAGACACACAGACACACACAATGCAAATGAGCTCTCTGGTACACAGGAAGTCATTAACGCGGAAATTACATTTTGAGGAGGCGGACACATAAAGCGTTATTGATTTTTGCGGGAGAGAAGCAAAGAGGAAACGTGTGGTGAAACAAAACTTGCTTGTCATGAATAAGTGATGCTGAATCTGCTCTTTTTGGAAAAGTGAGCTGTCTTAGTCCTGATAACTCACCCTGTTTTTTTGTTTGTTTTGTCTATGGTACAGCTGCAAAACTCCCGGACGGTGATCCAAGAGAGAGATCACTTCATCAGGGATCTGGAGGAGAAGGTGGCTTTCCTGGAAGCTGAGGTCAGGATAACTGCATCACAATCTGAATTAATCACTACTAGCTATTAGTGTTGGGAAGGTACATTTTGATTTGTAATAAGTTACAGACTACTAGTTAACCTGATGTAATGTAAGCAGTCTTTTAACTGACTTACAGTTTGAGACTGGAGCAATAAAGCGTATAAGTCCTAAAAACATAAACAAGATTACAGTAATGTGAAAGCCCTTTTTTTCCTTTCAGAAGGAGCATATTATGTATTTTCCACTGAAAGGCGTTCTTGTCTGACGAATTCATGCTGGTCACAAGCATGGCAGACTTAGGGCAGTGCAAATTCAAATGACAACCAATCAAAAAAGACCACTTGATATTTGAGTTTATATTGCCAAATAAATGGTGCTTGTCCTCACTTAGAGACAGCTCTATGTGAGGACAAGTATATGACAAATATAGATAAGACTATTCTAACTAGGACTGCATTTATTTTTGCAGTTATATAGTACTGTATGTGTTTGTGGTTGACCTTTCCCACCTTTTCAATCAAATTAAAGCTGAGAAATGGTCCTGCATGTAAGAAATGTATGCTGCCGCTCCTTAATTGCACCTTTTTTCACACAATGTACTGACTGTAACCCCTTTCTGTCTGCAGAACAGACAAATGCATGACCACATGGAGTACTTCCTGGCAGGCCAGGAGCCTCTGACGCCCACTGAGAACAAACCAGAGGTTGTTTACAGGTGAGCTGCTTCTTATTCTCAGTGAGATTTGGTCTTCCGAGAAGATTTAAATGTCCATGTAAACAAGCTTTTTTTTTATTTTTGTGTGCAGTAAAACATTTACACCGACGTCACCGACCAACAAGACCCTCCCGTTCATCAAAGTCATCGAGATCATGTCCTGAGTGGGGTGTCAACCAAAATAATGATTACAGTGTAAATGTATATTTAACCACACACCTTTATGAAACAAAGATCTGGAGTATTTCAAAAAGGCTTGCTTAACAGACCTCATGGTGACGAAGCACTTGGTCCTTTTTAGAACCTCAGCTACTTTTGAGGCTGTTCGGCGTACCTTCACTGAGTCTCTAACAGAATCTAAAGAAGGAAAGTTATGGGGAACTCAACTTAGGATCCAATGATAGGAGGGATTCTTGAAAGGAAACAAGAAAGAAGATGTGCATTGCATAGAACTTTTGTGAACTTCATACATGATATGCAGCACGAGTGAAGTTACGTTTATTTTCCAACTCTAGTTCTCCAATGCAGAAATAAACTGCTTGAAAGGTCAATTCAAAAGGATGGATTGAGACTAATATCTGTTTACATTGTACATTTCTCTGTTACAAACTGATTTGGAAAACCTTATACAAATCTACAATTAGATTATATTTTCAGCACTTCTTCAACCTACAGCCTGTTAACCATGACCCTCAGCTGCAGGGTCACATTCCTCAGTGCTTTGCACCACACTGCTAATGGCAGGCAGTTAGCTATTTCAATGCTAACGTATGATTAATGTTTAACTTAAATGTATTCCTCTGACATAAGAGTGGGATTAATGTAAGACAAGTGATGCTATATATATTATAAAGTTAACCTTTATTTTATTAATGCTGGAAAATACTTATTATAAGGCTACATTTAGAGGCTAGTTTTTATTTCTTATCTATGCTGCCAAGTACTGCCGCAACATCCTTCGTATATATCCTGCTTGTGCTAAACGTTTGCATATTTAATAACCACCTTGAACTGATAACTGACTTACATAATAATAATACATTGTCTGTATGCTTTTTCTGTAAAATACTTTCAATCCAGTATGTACATTTTTATAAAGTCCCATTTACTGTGAACACTGAAGTTGTCTGTTGCTGTAGTGTAGACTGTCATCATTTGTTTCAACCTTTATATATAGTCTATGGTTTCAACGAAAATCCTTTTTTTTCCCGATTCATTTGATGTACTCTTTGAGTTTTTCACACCTAACTTGTATCGACTGTGTTGCATCTTTACTCCTTGACCTTGTACTGCCACCTAGTGGAGATAATAAAGACAATGGAAATGAAGACATGAGTTGTAAGGCTTTTATCTCAAATCACTAATGTGTACAACCTCACATAAATAAAAATCACACAATGTCAATTAAATAAATGAATGTCCTTAAATAAATATCTTACATCTGTACAAACACAGAAAGTCAAAATGTACACTCGTATTTACAATTTGAGAAAAATAAAAATGAATCCAGATAACTGGCCATTAACTTCGCTGTTTTTACAAAAATGACAGGGAACCCTGCCAGGTTGGCTACAATCACATTTGTCCTCTGCACACGCTCATTAGGTCCAAAATGTGAAAAAGGCCCTCGGTGTACATATGGGCCTCACAAAGATTTTGAAAATGGACATTTCTTTTTGTAATGTAATTGTAATGTAATAGTTTTAAAGAAATGTAATTCTTTAAAACTACCTTGTGTGACTTACTGTGATAAAATGTATATCCAACTTGTGGGTGAATTTTAAAGCTCATATAAAGCTAGTGTTACAGTTGGTAGTTTCCTGGTGCACACATGCTCCACACAGCACACATTTATAGACAGCGGCCTCTCACAGGGTGCTCTCCAGGGTGTTGTAGTTGTCCTTGAAACTTTTGAGCTCCAGAAAGTGTTTGGGCCTCTTGCTGCGCTGGCCAGTGGAGGGCAGGTAGGTGACCTGGATGGTGGAGGGGTGCTCCGGACCGGAGAGCCCGTCAGGTCCTTGGCTGCAGACTGGTGATGCTGGTCCAGACTGGTGCTGCTGGAATAGGCTTTCACCCTGAGGGGGGCAGAGAAAAAATGATAATAGTACACATAATAATATTTAGTTATTTTAAACGAAATAGCAGCAGTAACTATAGTAGTAAAAACCAAGGTATAGACTGTCATGCGCTGAAACACAAGACTAGTGCAAGTAGGTCTTTCTAAGGAAATGCCAAATTGCTCTAACCCAATTGATTTCTTCTTTTTTCTTTTCTTTTTTAAATAGAGGGATCATCTAACATTCATATACTAGAATATTTTATACTGACCATTGAGTTTATTTACATTTTTCTGATGAATTCAACTAGACTGCTCCACACTGGCTGTTTAAAAAAAAGGATGATCTAAATCTAGACAACGTTTTTATTATCACTTGATTTTGTTGCTCTAAACTTTCAAATACAATTGAAAGCATTCACTACACCCTACCCTATGTGAATATATGCAGATTGAGAAACTTTCTCCAGCAATGTGTTGCAAGACTAACAATTTCAAGTCTGGACCAGTACAGCAACACTTACACATCAGCCAGTTCGTTGAGAGCTTGCTGGTATTCGAGAAACTCAGCTTCCCCAAATACCTGAAACAAAGAGTCAAAGGCAAATCAGTAACATGCTACAACAGAACTCTTAAACCAATTATATTCGATTTTGCAACTTGTACGGACCCCAGTCCCGTGGCGAGCGCTGTCGTAGCCTTCAAGTAAACGGTCAATGAGGGCGCTGCGGCTGCTCTTTATCAGAGAGTGGGAGTTACGCAGCTCCATCAGCCAGCTTCTGAAGTTGCGTCCAGTAAACGCACTGGGACAGCGGCTTATCTCCTGCAGAGGAATTCCTGAGGTCATAACAGGAAGGAACAAGAAGTGAAGGTTAGAGAAGTTGAAACTCCAATGAAAACTCCCCATGGGAATTGTGGATGACTGCAAAAACAAAAGGTTAAGTAATTGAGAATAATAGAATTATAAAAAAAAGATATTCTTGAAGAATAATGAATGAAAAGCTGTTTTACCAGCGAATGAAAATATACATACACCTGCAGAATTAAACATATTTTAACATCAAATTGAATCACCTGAGTCACGGATTGCATCCAGAGCTTTCATTCTGTACAGGTAGTTGAAGCAACCTGGGAAATACAAACATATTTTAGTTACATCATGAAAGAACGTCCTTAACACTTAAAATAGCTTCAGGTCAAAAATAAGAAGAGATGAAAAAGTGACTGACTGATCTGTGATCCTTGCTTCAGCCTATCGTCTTCTTCTTCTAAGAGACGAGGTTCGAAGCGGATCTCCTGGACCTTGGACAGCCTGGAGTCAATCTGCTCCCTCAAACCCTGTGAATCAATTCACAAAGAAAATAAATACACACATTAACTTTTACACCAACAGCAGCTGCTGCATATTCAAGGTTGTAAGTAATTGGTAAGGGCTATTTACCAGTTGCAAATTGCTAAAGAACAAAGGCAGATGCATACATGTTTCAATAGCAGCTTGGGTGTTGAAATTACATTGTGAATTTATGGAGATATCAATGTTTTAAGTCAAGAAAACTGTCCACAAATCTGAGGGAGTAGGTTTTATTGATCAGCTTCTATAAGCATTATTGAGAACATACAACCCATTTAAATATATTGTTAATGTGGCATTTTAATAGGATATTGAGCCGGGGATCATATGAAACTGTGAAACTCCCTCTAGGCAAACAAGAGGTAGGCTACATAGACTTTGAAAAGGAGATCGTCTTTACCTTTGGTGCATTGTGGCCAATAGGTGCATGTGGTCCTCGGCGGGATCTCATTGCGAAACGCATGATTTGCCTTTTGACAAAGATAAACAGCAGCACAAACACCTGCAAATGTAAAAGGAAAGGGTTTCATCACGAGCATCATCACATAAGCCCCTATCAGATAACAACTGAAACTGAAACTTACTTACCAGGCTTCCATATGCCATAACCAGCACAACATTAACCCCTGATAACGACTCTGCCATGTTATCTGTCAGTGTGTACAGTCTATCTACAGGTCAGTTAGCTCACTCGGCTAACAATGAATCTAACGTTATGTTGCTACATTAGCTTAATCATAGCTAACGCTCGGTGGACCATTATGAAAATAATGGCCAGTGCTGCCCAGACGACAAATTGTTTAGGTCTGCAGGACTGTTTAACAAATAAGATACTATTCAGTAATCGTACTGATATGCCTTTTCATGTTCAGCGACATCATGCAAAGTACGCAGTTTAGCTTGTGCTAGCTAGAAGCCGCAAGGCGACAGCAACAATTGATTTGCGACGCTCCAAATTACCGTAATAACCGTGTTAGTAGGACCAGTCAGGGGACGCAAAATTAATCTGCAATAAATAAATGTGGTTTCATAGTTAGGGGAGGGGTTGCAAAGGGAAATTATACAGAAATGTGAACATAAAGAAAGCTAAATCATTTGAAACAAATTAATGATGAAAAGGTAAAATGAAATAGGTAAGTAAATAAAGGGGAAATAAAGCTAAAGTAAATAAATAAAAAGATGATGATGTTCATATTTACCGGCCTTATTTCTGAACGTTAAAATAAACATTTTACAACAAAATAACTGCCCGTAATGGATATGAAGTTATCATTGTATTAAAACTAGAGGTAGTAGCCTACTAGTAGTGGTTGTAGTAGTCAGGGCCGTCCCTGGTCAACTTGGGGTCCCAAGCATGGGTCCCAAGCGAAATTGTGAGATGTCCGTCATTTCCTGCCAAATACTAGTCTCAAAAATATGAAAATATAATTAATCCAAATAAACTACTTCTACTAATAATCATAATCAATTCAATAATATAAATACTATATTATTTTATTGTAATATAGTAAAGACAAACAATGCTTATTACATGCTCAAAAACTGATATTTCTTAAATCTGTATTCAAATATAGTTCCCTCTGTCAGCAATGTATCAACAACTACACACACATTTCTATCAGTATTTCTCTGTGTTGTGGTTGACATGATAATGACTGTTAGGAGTTAAGGGGAGTGGCTGAGCATCACCATGAAATGTGCAAATTGACATAAAAATGAATAAAAAGGTACAAAATTATCCATGTTTTTTAGGCTGTAAACTTTAACTGTTATGTAAGCCAACTAGACAGACAGTTTATCACTCTTCCTCCTGTACATTAGCAGATAAAAGGCATCAAAGGGTGCTCGGAGAACTGCGCTGAGAACTGCGCAAAAGCCGAGCTCATAAGCCGAGGCCCCCTGCGCGAGGCCCCCTGCGCAATGTGAGGCCCCTTGCAGCCTGCATGATCGGCCTGTAGGGAGGGATGGCCCTATAGTAGTAGTAGTAGTAGTAGTAGTAGTAGTAGTAGTAGTAGTAGTAGTAGTAGTAGTAGTAGTAGTAGTAGTAGTAGTAGTAGTAGTAGTAGTAGTAGTAGTAGTAGTAGTAGTAGTAGTAGCATGGCCGCCCCTCCCTACAGGCCAATCACGCAGGCTGCATGGGGCCCCGCCTTGCGCAGGGGGCCCCGCCCAGAGGGCCTCAGCTGCTGTGCGCAGTTCTCCACTCAGTTCTCCGCTCAGTTATCCGCGCACCCCCCGCGAGAGTGAGAGGTGACAAGGGGAGCACGTGTGTAACCCGACACCGTTGCAATGAATCGACATCTGACCAATCACGGCTTTGATACGGCCACTAGTGCAGGTGAAGAGATGTCGGTGAAAAGACAGTTTCAGTCCGGGGCAAGCAAAAGGGGAAACAAAACATGAAGAAACTAGAGCATCACTCGAAGGTGGGTTATTGTATGAGTCAAATGTACAACTTGTGAATGTTGTATAAGTCAAATTGCCAATTGCCATATTAAAACATCAGCTGCAATTCAGGACATGAAGAAGGCAGTCTCTGCATAGCATATAGGCTAATGGAGATGCAGTTATTTCCAGCATTCTTTATTTAACATTCATTCAAGTATGTGATGCCTTTGATCTGCTAATGTACAGGAGGAAGAGTGATACACTGTCTGTCTAGTTGGCTTACATAACAGTTAAAGTTTGCAGCCTAAAAAACATGGAGCATTTGTTCCCCTTTTATTCATTTTTATGTCAATTTGCACATTTCATGGTGACGCTCAGTCTCTCCCCTTAAGGCAAGGCAAGGCAAGTTTATTTATATAGCACCTTTCAACACAAGGCAATTCAAGGTGCTTTACAAAAATGAAAGACATTCAGACAAAGGCATTTAAAAACAGTAAAAGATAATAAAAGAAACATTAAAAGTAAAGATATATGAATAAAAAGTAAACTTTTACTCCTAACAGTCATCATCATGTCAACCACAACACAGAGAAACACTGATAGAAATGTGTGTGTTGCTGTTGATACATTGCTGACAGAGGGAAATACATTTGAATACAGATTTAAGAAATATCAGTTTTTGAGCATGTCATAAGCATGTTTTGTCTTGACTATATTACAACTATATTATAATAAAATAATATATTTATATTATTGAATTGATTATGATTATGATTATTATTATTATTAGTAGAAGTAGTTTATTTGCATTAATTATATTTTAATCTTTTTGAGGCTAGTATTTGGCAGGAAATGCAGACGTACCTGTAAACGCATACTGAACGACATACATGCACATTTACCATTTACCTCACTGTATAAAAAAGTAACTGTGTTGATAATAATAATAAACAGGAATTATATTTGCAAAGTAGCCTACTTTCTTTCCAAAAACAATTGTCGGTTGGGGGGGGGGCCTCATCTCACAATGTCGCTTGGGGCCCCAAGTTGGCCAGGGGCGGCCCTGAGTAGTAGTAGTAGTAGTAGTAGTAGTAGTAGTAGTAGTAGTAGTAGTAGTAGTAGTAGTAGTAGTAGTAGGCTACTAGTAGAAGTAGTAGTAGTAGTAGTAGTAGTAGTACTTAGTATAGTAGTAGTAGTAGTAGTAGTAGTAGTAGTAGTAGTAGTAGTACTAGTAGTAGTAGTAGTAGTAGTAGTAGTAGTAGTAGTAGTAGTAGTACGTAGTAGTAGTAGTAGGACTCCTACTACTACATTACATTACATTACATTGCATTTAGCTGACGCTTTTATCCAAAGCGACTTACAATAAGTACATTCGACCAGGAAGACACAACCTTGAAGAAAACAGAATCATATAAGTACATCAGGTTTCATAGAGCCAAACATTTCAAGTGCTACTCAACTGGCTATAGATAAGCCAATCCTTTATTAGTATATAAGTGCTTTGTTAATAAATCTATCGCTCGAAGTGGAGTCGAAAGAGATGAGTTTTCAGTTTGCGCCGGAAGATGTGCAAGCTATCTGCTGTCCTGATGTCAATGGGGAGCTCATTCCACCATCTTGGAGCCAGGATAGCAAACCCACGTGTTTTTGCTGATGGGAACTTGGGTCCCCCTCGCAGCGAGGGTGCAGCGAGTCGTTTGGCTGATGCAGAGCGTAGTGCACGCGCTGGGGTGTACGGTTTAACCATGTCCTGGATGTACGAAGGGCCAGATCCATTCGCAGCATGGTAAGCAAGTACCAGTGTCTTGAAGTGGATTCTAGCAGTTACCGGAAGCCAGTGAAGGGAGCGGAGGAGCGGAGTGGTGTGGGAAAATTTAGGAAGGTTGAAGACCAGACGAGCCGCTGCATTCTGGGTGAGCTGCAGAGGTCGGATGGCACATGCAGGTAGACCAGCCAGGAGGGAGTTGCAGTAGTCTAGGCGTGAGATGACGAGAGCCTGGACCAGAACCTGCGTCGCTTTCTGTGTCAGCTGGGGACGTATCTTCCTGATGTTGTAAAGCGTGTATCTGCAGCAACGGGTTGTAGCAGCGATGTTTGCAGTGAAGGACAGTTTGTTATCTAGGATCACACCCAGATTCCTTGCAGTCTGAGTCGGGGAAACAACTGAGGTGCCGATGTTGATTGTTAGGTCAAGAGTGGGACAATCTTTTCCCGGAAGGAAGAGCAGCTCAGTCTTGTCAAGGTTATTACTACTGTAGTAGTAGTAGTAGTAGTAGTAGAAGTAGTAGTAGGAGTAGTAGTAGTAATAGTAGTAGTAGGAGAAGGCAGAGGAAGTTGTATATAACAACATAATACAACACTATATTATGAAGAATTATTCTATTTACATAAGATATGTTGCCTATTTCCTTGTAGTGTACATTTCATAACAATATTGCATATTATTGTACTATTTTAGAATAATGCATGTACATACATACACTTTAATATATTTTTTCACAATGTATTTTATTTATTTTTCATGTATTTACTTTCACACTTACACACTTGCAAATACAACGTTATAGCTGTTTCTACATTAGTGGGTCGGGGTCCCTTAACCTGTTAAGCCCTGAGCCTGTTTTTCAGGTCTCAGGCTCGAAAATGACATTAACAAATGACCATATCTTCCCTTCTAAAAGGGTTAAATTAATTATCTTTTTTCTCAAAGCAAGGTTACATCTGTGAGTTGGATGTAGAAGTGTCAGAATCAATATAGATGTTTTTATTTTAAAGTAAATTCAGATTGAACACAGTAAAAACATTTTTAATTATTGTGTCCGTCCAAAAAAAATTACTTATAGTGAAAACAACCCTTGAATGATGGGATGGTATAAAAGCTTTAGGAATCCAAACTACAAAATATAATAAGTACCCTGTATCAAGATTGATGCAAAACAAGTGAAATTTGACCTTTTTAGAGAGATTTAGCACAAAAAAAACACTTCTGGGGTCATTTGGGTGGATTTTCCATATCTCTGGCCCCCCTTGGTCGATTTTGACGATTGACATCTCTTTTTAACCGCGAGAGCCAATGGAATCGTGGGGAACTCCCACATACACACACACATTACCAAATAAGGAGTGAGAGAAACCGGAAGCTGCGATAACTCTGGTGGCTACCATTAGCAGCTAACTTTTACTCTCCGATTTTTACATAGAAATTGAATTATGGATTATAAATATTTTTTTCAAAGTGACATTCAATTAACCTATGGATTAACCCTCAGCCGCTTTTTTTCTCGTATTAATGCCATTGAACACGACTTTTGATCAGAGACGATGTCCTGTTTTTGCTCCGTAATGCTACGTGTTGTGATGTCTGTGTTTGCTTCCCCTGTCGTGAGTTCTGATCACTCAGTGATGATACTATACATACTCTGTGGAGTCTCAGCTTTAATTGGATATCTTGTATGTGCAGTTACGATAAGTAATAAGGGTATCTTTATCTTGAGTTCTGTGCCTTAGTGCGTTAGCATTTTTCCGCTCAGGGGTCATTTAGATGCTTCTTATGAGA
Source organism: Gymnodraco acuticeps (assembly GCF_902827175.1). NCBI lineage: Eukaryota > Metazoa > Chordata > Actinopteri > Perciformes > Bathydraconidae > Gymnodraco > Gymnodraco acuticeps. The sequence goes on along the minus strand of NW_022989947.1, from coordinate 1,179,079 downwards.
CTTGTGTTTTGGTAAAAATGGTTTGTTAGCTGAGATTCTTCCCGTTAATCTGGTATAACACATTAATAGGTTTTTAAATATGAAGATGCCCTGAGACCAGAGAAGGAGTACTCGAGTCCTGGACTCGGACTCGGGTCGGACTCGAGTGCCGATTTTCGGGACTCATGACTCGACTCTGACTCGCGCACTGATTGACGCGACTCGGACTTGGACTCGTGAATTCTCATGCACGATGACTTGGACTCGGACTCGTGAATTCTTGCGTATGATGACTTGGACTCGGACTCGTGAATTCCCCCCCCCCCCCCCCACGATGACTCGGACTCGACTTGTACATTGACGCTCCGACTTGGACGCGAGCAAGTTTTCTCTGGAGTCTGATGTCCTCTATCCTGGCGTGTGCACCTGCATGCGAGGCGAGTTCACGTACTGGGCCCCGCTATTCCAGTCTAAAGATGTCTAGAGACACACCCCGCATCATGCTGTATGCTTTCACACATTCTGCTTCCACATTGGAAAAGAGCAGCGCAAAATGCTCGTTATGTGGAAACAATATTGAAGAGAAGGCTCCGTAACACATTACTCTAAGGATCGAGTTCAGACATATAGGCTGTCTTGAACACTATCATCAGAGTAAAGTGATCTAATCAATAAATAAAGATTCAGCAGATAACAGAAAGCACATGGCTACTTAACATGCAGAATGAAGTCATTTTGCATGCTAGGGCTTAATCTTTATCGGTAAACCAATGTAGGTAAAAGTTCCTTCAAATTAAGAGTCCCGATCTTATTACTATCAAAATAAAAGTGCAAAACGAAAACTTTACCATAGAAAAATATTGTCATACAAATATAATCACTTCTCTAAAAGGTAACTCATTTTAAATATAGTTAGACCTATTAAAGGTAATTTACAATAATAATAATATTAATATTACTCATAAGCTTTATATTTGTATAGCACCTATTACAAGAATTGTAGCCAAACTTGCTTCACAGCAGTTCAATAGACAGATTAGTATAACATGACAGGATGAAAGTAATGTAGAGGAGCAGCTACATTTCAACACATATATCCACGAAGAATAATACATGAAGACTTGTGACTCGGACTTGACTTGGACTCTTCTTAGGTGACTCGGACTCAAACACAGGTAATGATGACTCGGACTCGACTCGGACACTCTTTGGGTGACTTGGACTCGAACACAGGTAATGATAACCAGTGTTGGAACTAACGCGTTACAAGTAACGCGTTACTGTAACGCCGTTATTTTTGGCAGTAACTAGTACTCTAACGCATTACTTTTTAAATTCAGTAACTCAGTTACCGTTACTACATGGTGCGTTACTCCGTTACTGCGTTAGTTTTTTTTATATAGTCAACAGCCAGGCGAACAGAGATGAGAACTGTACTTAAGTACAGTACTTGAGTAAATGTACTTAGATACTTCCTGTGTCACATGCGGAGACGGGCTGTGGGCGGGTTTGTGTTGTTTACTAACAAGACTATCATGGCGGCGGCGGAGCTCAAGTCTAGTTTCTCCACCTGGAGATATTCTCACTATTTTACTTTTGTCGAGCACAAAGAAAAGAAAGTTTCTGTTAAATGTAAGTTGTGTCCTGGCGGGTCAAAGATCTTATCTACTGCCCAAACCAGTAATTCAAATCTCTTAAAACAAATGCAAAAACAACATGCTCGGACGAAGCTATAGCTAAGACCACAGAGACTCAGCCGACGCCACTCCACTCCACCTAAGCAACAGCGGCTGGATTTTAACCAAGGGACTGCTAGCCAGGGAAAAGTCGATAAAGCCATTGCACGGTATGTTGTAGAACACATGCAGGACTGCGGTCAAGCCAGCCTCCACTTGGGAAAACACAGTCAAGCCAGCCCGCACGTGATATTGGGGTGCGCGAATATTAGAAGCATTACGGTAAAATCCCAGCGCTTACTCGGTCAATAACAAAGCACTTATAAAAACAAACCAAACATATTAAATTAAGAAATATGTACTATATAATGTGATCAATAATTATTTAAAACAAACTACGTATAACTACCACGAGTAAATGTAAAATGTAAGGAGTTTCAAAATAAAAGTCCTTTGAAATCTCATATTGAAATCTCATATATGAGCTATCAGCCCTGTGTTTAGATACGAATAAAACGAAATCTCTCCCTGATCCAAGACTCATCTCACTGCAGGGTGATAGAAGGACACCCCATCTACTCACCCAGAAAAAATCAGGACATTCTGATGTGGAGTTTCAAAATAAAATACCTTTGAAATCCCATATATGAGCTATCAGCCCTGTGTTTAGATAAGAATAAAACGAAATCTCTCCCTGATCCAAGACAAGACTCATCTCACTGCAGGGTGATGCACCCCATCTACTCACCCAGAAAAAATCAGGACATTCTGATGTGGAGTTTCAAAATAAAAGACCTTTGAAATCCCATAAATGAGCTATCAGCCCCGTGTTTAGATAAGAATAAAACGAAATCTCTCCCTGATCCAAGACTCATCTCACTGCAGGGTGATAGAAGGACACCCCATCTACTCACCCAGAAAAAATCAGGACATTCTGATGTGGAGTTTCAAAATAAAAGACCTTTGAAATCCCATATATGAGCTATCAGCCCCGTGTTTAGATAAGAATAAAACAAAATCTCTCCCTGATCCAAGACTCATCTCACTGCAGGGTGATAGAAGGACACCCCATCTACTCACCCAGAAAAAATCAGGACATTCTGATGTGGAGTTTCAAAATAAAAGACCTTTGATATCCCATAAATGAGCTATCAGCCCCGTGTTTAGATAAGAATAAAACGAAATCTCTCCCTGATCCAAGACTCATCTCACTGCAGGGTGATAAAGGACACCCCATCTACTCACCCAGAAAAAATCAGGACATTCTGATGTGGAGTTTCAAAATAAAAGACCTTTGAAATCCCATATATGAGCTATCAGCCCTGTGTTTAGATAAGAATAAAACGAAATCTCTCCCTGATCCAAGACTCATCTCACTGCAGGGTGATAGAAGGACACCCCATCTACTCACCCAGAAAAAATCAGGACATTCTGATGTGGAGTTTCAAAATAAAAGACCTTTGAAATCCCATATATGAGCTATCAGCCCTGTGTTTAGATAAGAATAAAACGAAATCTCTCCCTGATCCAAGACTCATCTCACTGCAGGGTGATAGAAGGACACCCCATCTACTCATCCAGAAAAAATCAGGACATTCTGATGTTGAGTTTCAAAATGGATGGATGGATGGATGGATGGATGGATGGATGGATGGATGGATGGATGGATACTTTATTCATCCCAAGTTGGGAAATTGGGTTGTCACAGCAGCATGGACTCATTGTACAGAATCAAAATAATCTTTAAATAGAAGAAAAAAAAGAAATAGAATAAATCTGAGCTTCTATAGGCTAAGACTGTCGGGGGACGCATTGCTTCTTCCTTCTTTCTGCCTGCACCTGTGTATTCTCATGTTCTGATTAACCCAGCCTCCCCCAAATTTCTCTTTTTTTTGTGTCTATATCTACGCCGGGATCCTGAGTCGAGGCTGATCCTATTGCTGTGGTCCTGTGTCCTGGATCCTCTATCCTGAGTTCTGGATTGAGCCCTGGACTTCGAGTCGTGGCTGAACCTGTCTCTGCGGACCTGCCTGACTCTCATCATACTACTTCCCTGATGGCTCCCACAGGATTGTCGACATCCTTGTGGATTCATCTTATTATTATAGACACCTACGCTGTAAATGTATTATCTCTTCAATTTAAACACGGCATCTATTGCACGTCTGTCCGTCCTGGGAGACGGATCCCTCCTCTGTTGCTCTCCCTGAGGTTTCTCCCATGTTCCCCTTTAAACTGTGGGGTTTTTCTCTGGAAGTTTTTCCTTGTATGTGATGGTCTAAGGACAAAGGGTGTCTTTTTCTCATACTGACATTCTGTATAAACTGTGCTGTTGTATTTTTTGTTAAGTGTCTTTATTCTAAAGTATTTTTACTGTATGTACAGCTCTTTGGCTCGACCAAAAATCCTTTTAAAAATGTGCTATATAAATAGAACTTGAATTTATTTTATTTTATTTGAACAAATATAGAGTAAAATAGAAGAGAAATAAAGGTTAAAGCAATAGTATCCATATTCACTGTACAATTTAAGTATCTACATCTAATTGCACACTATAGAACAGACAAGAATACATTTGAAATTCTCAAAATTATGCACTGCATGCACGATGTAAGTATGTAGCAGATGGATCAAACTAAGTTTGGTGCTGGGAGTTATCTGCTCTGCCAGGGATGAAGAGTTGTAGAGGGTTATTGCTTCAGAAAGGTTTTTCTTTTTATAGTTATGTACACATGACAAATAAATAAAGCCTTTGAATTTTTGAAAAAAGTGGGTGTGGAGTCTCTCCAGTTCCTAGAATGCACTATCTTCCATGAGCTGAAACTAACATAAAATTAATATTAATGGATGCCAAGCATAGACTGTTTTTCCTAAGCCACTCCGCCTTATGTCCTATACCATTAGATATATTTGTAGGGGCACTGACATGATATGTTCACTTCCTATTCTTAAATACACTTGCAACAAATCTATGTTTCTTTGATACAAAACACTTAAGTACAACTGTATACATCAAATGAATTGTTAAGCCTTCTTCATTGCCTATTTTGCCTTGCATTGTGCCTTTTAGATAGCTATTTTTTTTCTTTTATTATCCTGAATTTTGAATCAATTTTGTCCTCAATATCTGCCTCCCTTGTTTTATCACTGTGTTTGGGTCCTACCTTACCATTTTATTTTGAAACTATATATCAGAATGTCCTGATTTTTTCTGGGTGAGTAGATGGGGTGTCCTTCTATCACCCTGCAGTGAGATGAGTCTTGGATCAGGGAGAGATTTCGTTTTATTCTTATCTAAACACAGGGCTGATAGCTCATATATGGGATTTCAAAGGTCTTTTATTTTGAAACTCCACATCAGAATGTCCTGATTTTTTCTGGGTGAGTAGATGGGGTGTCCTTCTATCACCCTGCAGTGAGATGAGTCTTGGATCAGGGAGAGGTTTCGTTTTATTCTTACTAAACACAGGGCTGATAGCTCATATATGGGATTTCAAAGGTCTTTTATTTTGAAACTCCACATCAGAATGTCCTGATTTTTTCTGGGTGAGTAGATGGGGTGTCCTTCTATCACCCTGTAGTGAGATGAGTCTTGGATCAGGGAGAGATTTCGTTTTATTCTTATCTAAACACAGGGCTGATAGCTCATATATGGGATTTCAAAGGTCTTTTATTTTGAAACTCCACATCAGAATGTCCTGATTTTTTCTGGGTGAGTATATGGGGTGTCCTTCTATCACCCTGCAGTGAGATGAGTCTTGGATCAGGGAGAGATTTTGTTTTATTCTTATCTAAACACAGGGCTGATAGCTCATATATGGGATTTCAAAGGTCTTTTATTTTGAAACTCCACATCAGAATGTCCTGATTTTTCCTGAGTGAGTAGATGGGGTGTCCTTCTATCACCCTGCAGTGAGATGAGTCTTGGATCAGGGAGAGATTTCGTTTTATTCTTATCTAAACACAGGGCTGATAGCTCATATATGGGATTTCAAAGGTCTTTTATTTTGAAACTCCACATCAGAATGTCCTGATTTTTTCTGGGTGAGTAGATGGGGTGTCTTTCTATCACCCTGCAGTGAGATGAGTCTTGGATCAGGGAGAGATTTCGTTTTATTCTTATCTAAACACAGGGCTGATAGCTCATATATGGGATTTCAAAGGTCTTTTATTTTGAAACTCCACATCAGAATGTCCTGATTTTTTCTGGGTGAGTAGATGGGGTGTCCTTCTATCACCCTGTAGTGAGATGAGTCTTGGATCAGGGAGAGATTTCGTTTTATTCTTATCTAAACACAGGGCTGATAGCTCATATATGGGATTTCAAAGGTCTTTTATTTTGAAACTGCACATCAGAATGTCCTCATTTTTTCTGGGTGAGTAGATGGGGTGTCCTTCTATCACCCTGCAGTAAGATGAGTCTTGGATCAGGGAGAGATTTCGTTTTATTCTTATCTAAACACAGGGCTGATAGCTCATATATGGGATTTCAAAGGTCTTTTATTTTGAAACTCAACATCAGAATGTCCTGATTTTTTCTGGGTGAGTAGATGGGGTGTCCTTCTATCACCCTGCAGTGAGACGAGTCTTGGATCAGGGAGAGATTTCGTTTTATTCTTATCTAAACACAGGGCTGATAGCTCATATATGGGATTTCAAAGGTATTTTATTGTGAAACTCCACATCAGAATGTCCTGATTTTTTCTGGGTGAGTAGATGGGGTGTCCTTCTATCACCCTGCAGTGAGATGAGTCTTGGATCAGGGAGAGATTTCGTTTTATTCTTATCTAAACACAGGGCTGATAGCTCATATATGGGATTTCAAAGGTCTTTTATTTTGAAACTCCACATCAGAATGTCCTGATTTTTTCTGGGTGAGTAGATGGGGTGTCCTTCTATCACCCTGCAGTGAGATGAGTCTTGTCTTGGATCAGGGAGAGATTTCGTTTTATTCTTATCTAAACACAGGGCTGATAGCTCATATATGGGATTTCAAAGGTATTTTATTGTGAAACTCCACATCAGAATGTCCTGATTTTTTCTGGGTGAGTAGATGGGGTGTCCTTCTATCACCCTGCAGTGAGATGAGTCTTGGATCAGGGAGAGATTTCGTTTTATTCTTATCTAAACACAGGGCTGATAGCTCATATATGAGATTTCAATATGAGATTTCAAAGGACTTTTATTTTGAAACTCCTTACATTTTACATTTACTCGTGGTAGTTATACGTAGTTTGTTTTAAATAATTATTGATCACATTATATAGTACATATTTCTTAATTTAATATGTTTGGTTTGTTTTTATAGGTGCTTTTGTTATTGACCGAGTAAGCGCTGGGATTTTACCGTAATGCTTCTAATATTCGCGCACCCCAATATCACGTGCGGGCTGGCTTGACTGTGTTTTCCCAAGTGGAGGCTGGCTTGACCGCAGTCATGCAGGCTATTGCTACAGTGGAGTCACCCGCTTTTAGGTAGCTAGTTAGCATGATACCATGTCCGGGCGGCATATGGGACGGAAAACTTTTTCCAACTACCTGGAGAAAGAATATACAAAAATGGAAATCCAGCTAATATCGATGCAATCCAGATTGCATATAATGCATGTCAAGTTGATCAACAGATTGTATTATTCTCCAATGCAATAACAGTACTGAAATGAAGGCTATAAGGGCATTAATGGGAGCCCTTTTTTCAAGTAACTAAAACGTTACTTTTCACAGTAACACATTACTTTTGGGTTAAGTAACTAGTCTTTACTTGCAATGAAGTAACTAGTAATGGTAACTAGTTACTGGTTTTCAGTAACTAGCACAACACTGATGATGACTCGGACACGACTCGGACACTCCTTGGGTGACTCAGACTTGGACTCGGACTCGAAGAGTGGTGACTCGAGAGTGACTTGGACTCGTGAATTGGTGACTTGCCTGAGACCATGCCTGAGACACAGTGTCGTGAAGAAAAAAAGACCCGCCGAAGGGGCCTTTGGGGCTTAACAGGTTAAATGGTCGCTACCTAAATGAGGGTATTTAATGCTGCACAGACAGCACAATTGCACATTCCTTTTACACTATTCATGAATTAAGATTTGTTTTAAATGTATATGGACGGTATTGTCTATATAACCTGTATTTTGCTTCTATGTTTATGTGCTTGATTGTATCTACTATATTCACTCTTTGTATCTGTTTTGTGCTGTCCTGAGTTTTTTACTCATATTTTTCAATGAATGCATACATGTTATGCACTTTTTCGTATTACATAAATGCAATCCCTCACATGCAGCATCCCTCAGTTTGCTAAATGTTAGTTTGTGATCACATGTGATGGGTCCAGTTTCCTTGAAGCGCAATGTAAACCACGTGACGCAGCGCTCAGTGGTGTCAGAGTGGAAAAGAAACAGGTAAATTCAGTCTCTCGCTTATTGTGTGAGCGAGACGGTTCGCTATATTTTTGTCAACTTAGTTGTATCAACTTGGGGTTCAGGAAATATATCCTGTCCTAAATCCGACTGGAAGGTCGACAACGAGACTTGTCGGTCGGTTGTGTAGCAGTGTCTAATATTGAGCCGGGTTTCTGGTCAGTATCGCCTGTTATTTATTTTCATTTTAGGGGCCTGCAGGCCTACCTTTATCCTCGGTGCTTTCTATTTGAAGAGCCCGGCCATCAAATATAAACTGGGGCTGGATATTAAAGAGTGGTGCAGCAGTTTGTGAAGCTTTGCTAACCCAGCTAACATGCTAACGTTGCCTAGCTGGGCGAAACGTCGTTAGTAAATTAATTTAGCATAGCTAACATTTGTTAGCAGACAACTAGTGCCAATGGAGTGGCATGGGCGTTTTTGGTTTGGGTGAATATGGAAGCCTTACTTCTCGGTAGTAACGTTAGCAGATAAGCTATTTAACTTGTTGGCTGTCAAGCTAAGGTAGCTAACGCTAACCACTCAGCGGTTTGTAGCCAGTTATGGGCACTCAGTTAGCTGGTTAGCTGACTGATGTTATAGCTAGCCTCGTTGTCGCCATGAGGTGAAGCCGTGAGAAGCGGAAGCCCATCAGGACTTAAAAGCTAGATGCTTTTCCCTCAAGTATTAATGTTAGCTAGTTGGCTAGCATTTTGGCCATGTGGCTGGCTAGTAGAATGGGATATGTTGGACAGGCCCTGGCTTTAGGCTTGTTTGTGGGCTAGTCCAAATAGGGTTTACGTAACTTGTGAAAGATTAAGCAGTCACTGTCGATAGCTAGGTTAATCGAGTAACTAACATAACGTGTAATAATCATTACTTTGTAATTTACTCTTCAAAACAATGTGTTCTATATATCATGTTTTTGCGAAAATGCACTGTTGTTTCATAATATAGGTTGGTGAAACACCACCTCGGATATTTTTATAAAGTGTTGCATAATGCTCTGAAGATGTAAATAACTTGGTTAACGTTATGCAGTTGTGAGTCTTTTGTGCAGCCGTGTACCATGTCACTCTTTCATCCTGGGTTAAACCCGTTGCTAGCTTTGGTTTTAAACAGTGACTTAGAAAGGGGCTGAAAAACACCCATTGTCAACGTTTTCCAGGCGTATATGGGAACAAGACTGATGCTGTCTTCTTGACACTGCTGCTAGCTTCCCCCACTAGGCATTAAGCCACTATGCAGTTTGAGGAAGTACTATTCATGTGTACCACACATTTACATCATGGTATCAATAGGTCAAAGTTACAGTCTTGTAATGCCTTTCTCATCCATCTCTCCTCAGGTGTTATTCCTTTGTAAATACTGTTATTTGTATATACTGTAAATGATGACGTCCATGGGCGGGAACCGAGCCCGGGGCAGCTGGGATCAGACACAGGGCCAGACACAGAGTCAGACACAGCACAAGCAAAGGCCTCAGGTAAGCCCACCTTTTCCACCTGTCAGAAGTAGAGACAACAACAATAGGAACAGTGTTAGTCAATATAACTTTGAATTCCAAATGTATAGCTCAACATAATATGCACTCTATGAGGCTGTGCAGAAGGAAGCCGCTTGCATCCCTATTACATCATCTTTTGTCAAGTTTTAAATAGACATTATCTGTAGAATCAGGTCTGCTCATTGTATGTAGTTTCCTTTTCACACATGCAACACACAACAGAAGATTGTTGGTGGCAGAATACTTCTCACCTACTAGATGTACTCCGTTTGGTTTAGGCAATGGTTGGCACCTTGGTAAAGCGTGCAGGATTCACAACATGATGTGGATTATACTGCTACTTCTCACATAAGGGTTGAAGAGTCTAACTCAGTGGTTCTCAACTGGTCAGGCCTCGGGACCCACATTTTTCCTTTGTCAATAAATCGCGACCCAATATTTGGAACCACTCAAATCTATTCAACAAAAAATCGTGCTGTAATATATATATATGCTTTTCAGCATACGATATTAATTAAAGTGAAGTACAGTGCATATATCCCTTCACAGAACTAAAGTATGCTTTAAAAAAGGTTAATGAGATGATGGAATCAAAGCTGAACTGTATAACATAAATAGGCCCACATGCTGAAAACCCAACCCCAGAAGGGGCGTCTGGGGGGATTCTCCCCCAGGAGATTTATAGAAATACTAACATATAAACTACGCATTCTGGTACACTTTGAGAAGAAAATAAATCTATCACTAACCGACATATTAATAATATTTTATGCCATTGTCTGTTTTTCACTTTGTTTTGACAGCTGAACTTGCTGCTTTAAATTGTGGGTAAGGGTAGATGGCTCCCATTGTTCTGTGACCTGTCAATCATCAAACCGGGGGTCATATTTCATTATGTGTTCATTGTTATCTGAAGTTGTACCCATGGATGTATAAAGAATAGTTCTACCGCAAAGTTATTCTTTGTGGGGACTTCCGGCAACTATCTTGATTCTGATTGGCCAGAAGACTCGAAAAACACCACGTGACAGAAGTTTTCGAAACTGTTTATGGTCTCTGGTACTAACAGAAAAAAAAAAGTTTTCCTTCACTCACACATCTGCGACCCACTCGAAACGGGTCCGGGTCGTGACCCACCAGTTGAGAACCACTGGTCTAACTCTTAACAAGGCCTCTAGTAACCAGTGGTGCTTAATGTTTGACGAGGACATTTTTTGTTGTTGCAATTATGGATTTTATAAATTGCTATATGGGTTTGTCCTTTCTGCTTTTACAATGATATAAATAAAATGTTGTGCTTATGCTTGTTTCAAATATTGGATGTTTCACTACCCTTGGAACAGGCTACTGCAGAGCAGATCCGACTGGCCCAGGTGACTTCAGACCACAATGATGCAGACTTTGAAGAGAAGGTCAAACAGGTGAGCTGATGCACATCCTTTTGTTCTTCTTCAGCTTTTTTGGTTCTTGCTCCCTTTTGAAAATGGCTTAGTAGCACTATCTGATTAACGCTGGAATATATTTCCGTACAACTATTCTTTATTGCATTGCGTGTATTTTTTTTTCTTTTATATTATACATGCAATTGGTTTGGTCTTCTAGATGTCATCAGGCACATAGTGAGTGATAAAGCATTCAGTGAATTACATTAAGCTGTAAATATTATTTGTGTGTTTTGTATATGCATGCAAATTATTCGCTTTTCGGCGCCTCCCGCTAATTTGGGTGATTTGTGGAGAACCAAAGAGTTTTCGTTTTGGGGGGGGGTCCGACTCACGGACTGACGGACAACTTCTCACTTCAAAAAATATTTAAGAAATGTAGACCGCAAAGTAATTAAACAAGCGAGTGCCTGTTTTTCCTGGCCAAGGACAGGTTCCTTGAACACGAGCGTAATGTGTCATCACGTGGTGTAGTGCTGACGGAGAGCACCGGAACCCCGCTCCAGCACTTCAGTTATTGCAGTACCCATAAGGAGCCGTACACATGCCACAGTGTTTGCGTGGCTGTGTCTTTAGTTGTAAGCCCAGTGGCGATCTGTTGTTATTAGCATTTGGTTAGCTAGCTATGCTAACGAATTTAAAGAGCTTTTTCTACAACCAGGTGGGAGAGAGCTCTCTCCTGAGAGGCTCAAATAACCTCAGCTCAGTGAGGTTAAGGCACACCTTGTCCTTGATATGATCATTATAGTTAATATAAGTTAAAAAATAAGAGACTAAATGAAAAACAGGTATAAAATACTATATGACAGTAACAAAAAAGTTGTTAAAAATAACAAGAATACAGTTTAAAAGGAGTGATATGTAAAATATCCATAAATAAAAATCTGCTTACAGTTCTGTTTCATATGGATGTTGAGAGATGTATCCATAGATCTCTTCATGTTGCTCTCAAAGTGCACCAGATTGATGCTTTTAACTTCAACATTTAAAACAAATCTTCCCGGGGGAGCATCCCCCCGGACCCCCCTAGAGGATGTGAGGTCCCCCCCCACTTAAATGATGTCCACATGGATAGGATACTAAATACATTTGGACACATCTTGTGTCCATATCTTTCTGTTTTGGTGGTCATGCCACAACCGTGCATGCATACGCGAGTCATGTTAAGATATCTGGATTAAGAGGTTGCTTTTTCTTTGCACAGCATGAAAGAAAGGCCAAATGAATGGGCTCTGATTTTAGTTTTTTTTAAGCAGAGGTTGAGTTCAATAATTTGTACGGCCCTCGGAGGATGTTGTAAAAATTGAAAGGCAAAAGGTTCCCCACCCCTGCTGTAAATAATAATAAAAACCCTTGATTTATAACTTAACATCTGTCTCCTATTGATCTGAGTATATTATAACGAAAAGCCAGTTAATTGAAGCATTATAGCACAGGCCTTTGTCAGATGGTATATTACGCTGTTATTTTTCTGCTTCGAATAGTTCTCTCTTTTTTTACCATACCTCTGTTTGCATCCCTGATAGATAGATATAACCAGGGGTGCACATAACTTTTTTGCCCTGGTTCTCAAAGGAGCACCTGGAGATGTTGCTTGGTGCTCATCCTTAAAATGAAATAAACCGTAACTTTTGAGGGGGTCTTGACTTTATTTGCCAGACACACGGCACTGAACACACATGCAGAGGTGAACACAGAACACACATGCAGAGGTGAACACAAGACAACATTAGCACGACCAGTAATCCTACAAGCTGTCATCACTACCCTCCTGACTGTTCTCCTCACCGTCTTCCTCTCTGTCAGACATGGTAGCTGATGATGTAGGCCTACTACTTTCTCTCTGGTTGAGTCTGCGATTAGCTGCTGGTTTTGGGTCGAAAGTCTCTGTTGTCATCTTAGACAAGTGGATGTAATCAAATAAGTATGTGAACATAACCAATAACCTACCATAGCCAATAACAAATGAATGGAACTTATTATATTTGTGTTGTTCATTCATATCTTATTTTACCTTAACATTTATTTATGCATTTTTTTTTATCTCCAGTTTTAAAGGATATTTTTGGTTACTGTCCTATAGTATACATTGGAATGATTTCAAACCTGTTTATCCCAATAATTATTAGGGGTGCACCGAATGGGAAATTCTTGGCCGATACCGAAAATAGGAAACAGTTGGCCGAAAGCCGAATGCCGAAAGGCCGAAAATGATTAATAGAAATATATATATATAATGTATACATTTTTTACCAATGTTGTTCAGCTACCTGATTATGGAAATAGACATGATTATGGCAAAACTTAACTTAAATAATAATCACTATTATGGGTCCATAAAACATTTATTCAGCACTTTTGAATGCATACAGTACATTTATATATGTCATGTATTATTGCTAAAAACATTATATCGCAGTCTTAGTGTCGCCAACTCGTTTCTAATATGCAAAGACAACAAATGCGTCTATGATGTATTTTCGATCAGACGAGCTCTCTCTCCCCCGTCTGTGTGCGAGGGGTCGGGGCAGTTTACACACACGCAGCTGCTACATGCAGCGGAGCACACTGCGGAGATGGCGGAGAGAACGCGCTCCGAGGTGTGGTTAAACTTTACCCGTCTCGATGTGGAGAATACTTGTTACCATAAGTGCAATAAGAGTTTAGCATGTAAGCACGAGCAATTTGTCTAAACATTTAGCAAAAGTGCTCCACATCCAGACGGAGGAATGTACCGGGTTCGACCGTCTTTCTAGCAGCTCTGTAGCCCCATCCACGAGTAACGTTTCCACGTCAGGTGTTTGTATGCTAGCAGCAACACACGGAGGTAACTACATTATACAAACATGGGTTAATGATTAGAGGTAACTGAGTTACTTAGTTTGTTAAAATTTCAGCTATTCTGTTTACAGTCTGTCATCAGATTATTTAATACGATTTGTTAAAGGCTCAGGGCAATCTCGATGACAAAGGTCAATGTTCCCCCCCCCCCCTGTGAGCCAGCCGCGAGCATGGTCGCCGCGTCTTTATTACGTCATCACAACAACACGTTAGGTTACCAACGTAAGCCTGTTCTGACATTCGGTGAGATTTTTTCGGTGCTAAAACACTTTCGGCCGAAAGCCGAAAGGGCCTTTTTAACCATTTTCGGCCGATAATTTTCGGTGGCCGAATATTCGGTGCATCCCTAATAATTATAAAGGAGTGCCTTGGAAATATGTGTTTACATAAATTGTGACCAAACCGTTTGAACTTAGACTAAGAGTCCTTTACCTCAGTGAGCTGTAGTTAACTTATCAGCCTCTCAGTCTGACTGGAGAGGACTCTTCCTCCACATTATTGTAGAAACATCTTCTTCTTATATCCGTTAGAGCAGCTAGCACGGCACCAGATTCTAATAACAACAGCGCTGGTACCGGTGCACCCTCCCTCTCTCCCTCGCTCACTCGCATTTTGGCTGCGGGCGCCAGATAAGCCAACATCCCCCATTTTCATCACTTACAGCGCCCATCGTACAGGGCAAATGAAACGTGTAACCGGGGTGAAAAGGGTGTTACATTTACTTAATTATGAATATCGTTACATCAAGGCCGAAAATTAGGATGAGCCCCAACGGTCAAAATGTTTTTTTTCCTCCCAGAACTGCCAGCGCAGCGACTCCCCAGATCTGGCGCCCTAGGCGAACATCTAGCCAGTGCTACGGGCCGGCCCTGAGTTCATATCATGGTTCATATGCAACTCGCAAATATCTTCTTTCTCTCTCTCTCTCTCTCTCTCTCTCTCTCTCTCTCTCTCTCTCTCTCTCTCTCTCTCTCTCTCTCTCTCATCTATTTTCTCTTTTCTCTTCTCCCTTCTCGCTCTCCCTCTCTCCCTCTCTCAATGTTGGTACGCAAATGCGGTTGTTTCAAATGACCCGGTGCTCTTTTTTTGGCGGAGGTGCGCATGTGCACCAGCGCACCAGTTATGTGCAGCCCTGGATATATATATATATATATATATATATATTAGTGCTGTCAAAATTATCGCGTTAACGGCGGTAATTAATTTTTTGAATTAATTGCGTTAAAATATTTAACGCATTTAACGCATGTGCAGAATGGCCCGCCCCATACGGTGCCACCAGTGGCAGCGCCAGGGTATGGCTGGGGTAGGCTACAGCCATACCAAGAAATAGCTTAGCCCCACCATGCAAAATGATGTTAAAGGAAGCAAAATAAAGTCTGCCAACTCGCGCGGAGTAAATTGCACAGACAGCAGTTAGTAAGATTGATTTCAGTAGCCACGGTTTTGAAAACTTTTGTCACGTAGTGATCGTCTTCTCAATAGAACATCTTTGATAACGGCGTGGTGTTGTTGCAGGAAGTCCCGACGGAGAATACTTTTGCTGTAGTACAGGGGTGCACATAACTGGTACGCAGGTTATGTGCGTAATCTCTCTGAAATGCGTACCGTCACTTGTGTCACAAAGCGCATTTGCGTACCGACGTACTTGTGAAGCTTTTCCAGAAGGCGGTTAGATCACCGGACGACAGAGTCGGTCTCCGTGTGCACAGACAGGGCTGCTGTTAACGTCGGTCCGTACAACGGAATTGTGCCAAAACTACACCAACCGGCTGCGGAGGGAGACTCCCCCCTTCACTGGAGAACTGCGCTAAAACAGCTGATCACAACGTTCACACTCTGTGGTCACGAAGTACTCCACTAGCCGCCCCCCCCGTCGTCGTCGTCGTCGTCGACTTTCCTGAAGTACCCCCCCGTTGATAGAAATCAACACGTAATGAATTAAGACCCCACGGTTTGATAGGTGTGTGGGTTGTCTTTCATTTTGACATGCAGACATTTTTTATAATAAACATAGATACTGTATGTGAAATGGATATATCCGCCTTCTTTCATTTATCTTTCCATTCCCACAACAATATACATAAATAAATGGCATATTTTGGACATAGTTCGAATGGTGATTAATCATGATTAATTAATTTTTAAGCTGTGATTAATCTGATTAAAAATTGTAATCGTTTGACAGCCCTAATATATATATATATATATATATATATATATATATATTATTTAAAATGCAATCTCGGTTATGAAGTGACAAAGCACATGTTGTTGATCCATTTCATCTAGTTTACTGCTCCTAGTAATAGACTCCTTGTACTAGGATGGGTTAAATGCAGAGAACAAATGTCACTGCTGTGTGCTCTGCATGTGTGACCATTAAAGAGGGTTTCATCCCTCCCATTTCTTCTTCTATTATATGTGTTAAAGGAAAAACTATTAGGATTTCCCCCAATACATGTATTGAAAGATCGCATTGAGCCACAGTCTTTAGGGAAAATGAACTTTGTGTTGAAGCTACTGAAGTGACCAAGATGCTAAATCTCTGCTGATGGCAGGCTTTCTGTTTTGTAGATAACCCTGTATTGTTTATGTATGTCTTTAAAAAGCATATTGTTTACATAAGAGCTTTTTTATTATCAAGTCACCAGGAGTGTGAGCCAGCCTCTGTTACTCATCATGCTCCTTCTTCTTTTGCAGCTGATTGACATCACAGGCAAGGACCAGGATGAGTCTATGATCGCACTGCACGACTGCAACGGGGATGTCAACAGAGCCATTAATGTGTTGCTGGAGGGTAGCCCAGACACTGTGAGTATTGGCTTTGTATGAAGGCGAAATCAGTGCTACTCTGGGTTAGATAAGAACCCAGAGTACTCACAGTTTACTCACTTCCATTCCAGTGAAGGTGTTGCATGGTATGGTCAGGGATTTCCTAGTTTTACGTCACATAGGTTGTAGTTTGTTTAAAATGATTAACAGTGTACTCAGTTTTGCTTGCTGCTTTGAGTATACTGCTAAATCACAACAACCTGCTTGTTAAATTGAAATAGAAATGATTAGCAACAATCTTTCATGGCCAGCTCTTTAAATGTTCAATGTATGAATTTGCCTTGCAACATAAGTACAGCATGTCACAACTTTATAAACTCACAAAATGTAATAGAAGCTTTGAAATAAGTGTAACCAGTAGAACATGAGGGGGAAATCAAACTAGGAAATGTGTTTTGCCAGCACATAAATCAGACCTGATAAGAGGTTGTCGGCTACCTTGATTGTTAAGATGCTGGCTCAGTGGAGACACTTTATAATGAAGTAGTTCAAAAATTGCTTTCTCAGAAATGACAGACAAGGAGTAAAACGTTGGCAGTATTGTTGTAGAATTAGTTTTCACTTAGTGCTTTTCTTAAAATACTACCAAACTCTGAAGTAGTATACTCATGGTGAGAAAAAGTACCATAGGCAAATGTTATAACCAGTTGTCTTGCTGACCTGACTATACTGACAACCAGGCAGCACTCAACATCGAACCTGTAGGTTTATGAAAACATTTCTTTTAGTTTTCATATTTTGGCTGTCAGATTGTTATGGCAACAGTCAGTACAATGTCAATGAGTCCAGCAGTGTAACACTGTTTTTTTTCTTCTCCAAGGACTCTTGGGAAATGGTGGGGAAGAAGAAAGGGGTGTCAGGCCAGAAGGAGACGAGCCAGGCAGAGATCGGAGAGGAAGGGAAAGAGAACAGGGAGAAAGGAGGAGAGAAGGATGCAGCACGTCGTCGCGGTGGAGCTCCACGCAGGGCCCGTGGAGCCAGCAGGGGACGAGAGTGTACGTTTTTATTATCACCTGTATTTGCAGTGAATAAGCAGTAGCAAGTGTTTGTTTTGCCTCAACAGTAGCTTCTAAAATTGTGGGAGCAGTGTGTTCTTTCTGTTTGATGAAGTTAGGATTAGAAAGACTGCACAGCTGCGACAAATTTACTGAAAAACAAAACCCTTTTACAGCTTAATGAAAGTACTTCAAAACAAATCAAAGTAGTACAAAAACACATCTTGATTGCCTCCAAATATAATTTGGAGCACAAAATTAGACTCTTATTAGCCCAAACTGTGGTCCCAAAGGATGGGCAGTGTGTGCCACGGTATATAATACCAGTAAGAGATTTATCATTTATCTTCATTTTGAATTAAGGGCACCTTCGCCCTCATGCCTCTTTTTTATGCAGTTAACTCTAAGCTTTAACACATTTGAGTTTAAATAATTATTTTGTCATCTTTATGTAGTATGAAAATCTTACACTGCTTTTTCTTAACTCGGAAGTTCGTGGTCAAGAAAATGGCTTGGAGGGAGACAAGGCTGGAGTAGTGGGAAGAGGTGCCGAGCGAGGCCGGCGGGGAAGAGGCAGAGGAAGAGGGACTGTCGGTAAGTGGTTATAATCCTCCTTGGACAAACTTTTATTTAACTCGTACAGCAGCCATTCTTTCTTGAGGCAATAGTGAGTCAAGCTAAGAAACTAAAGTAATCTCTTTTGTTCTCCCCAGGGGTATCTGGACGGCGGGGAGGCAGATTTTCAGCGCAGGGCATGGGGTAAGAGAACACCTGCGTTGCCTTAAACCTAAGGGCCTTTTGTTACGCTTTTACCTGTTGCCATGGTCACCAGAGAGCAGGACTAACCCCCGCCTATTGTTTTGCCTTAATCCAAAGAAAGGAGAATATTCATCAGCCAATGGGACAGAACAGCAGGGGCTGAATAATTCTTTTCAGAGTTCACAACATCTAAATATTTGATTTTGAATGAAACTTTGATATATTTACAAAGAGGGTGTCTTTGCTCTCTGGCCCGAGGCTGCAGCATAATTCATGTATTATGCTTGTTTCGTGTGTTTGTGTGTGCAATTATTAATGGGTCTGTTGATGACTTGGCTAGGAGGTGTCATAACAGTGCAAGTGCTTCTCTCGACTGTGATGACATTCTTGCCACGTTTCATGGGGTCACATTTTAATCGTCAACACATTTCCTGCTAGCGATTAGATGTAGTTAGGTGTGTTGTGATGTTACTCTGCAGTTTTAGATCTTAAAATCGTCTTGGTCTGCTGAAGTAGCATGTGTGACATAATGTGGCTTTCTCTAATGAGGTCAACACCCTGATTGGCTTCCTCCCAAGAGAAGAGTGAATGTCTTTCACTTTTTGCTAGTACAATGTATTGAATATGTTCTTCAAAAATACACCTATATTTGAACACCGACTCAGAATGAGTGAGTGACCTGGTGAATTTCACCGAAGTGATGGTGCACACAATAAATGATAACAGAATCATGTTCAATGTTTCAATGCTGCTATGAAAATGTCCTACAATTTTCAGTTGATTTGTGGAGTGTGGACCCAGATATTGACTTTCCTATCTCAAGGAACACAACAATAAGCTTGGTTTCATATTGGTTTATAAGCTATGCTTATCGTTGGTGAGCTGAGTGCTGGGGCTTCCCACCTGAAGTCGCATGCAGTGCTAGCTAAAGCGTTTTCGTGTTACCTCACACCACACACACTTTTATTATTGCTTCTGCTTCTTGCTTGGCTTCAGTGTCAGTCAAAAACTGTGACTTAAATGAACCGTAGTTTTAATGCAGATAAGCTCTTTTATCAGTGATGGGAGGTTTGTGGGCAGTTTTTCCTTTTGTGGGTGTATTCCTGTTACCTTGTGCTAGGTCATTTAAAATGATGCTATGGCAGCGTCTGCCAATCACCTCACATGCACATATTCTGCTTAAAAATGTTGGCATGCACTAAATAAAAATAAACGAATACTGTAAGCTCACAAGGGAAACTGCACTTCATCATCATAACTGATGAACAAGCTGACCAAGGAGATTTGTTCTATAGTTTGTATAAAACTTAAATGACTATGATGTTAGGGTGGATCTTGATAAATGAGTTCAAAAGTATCAACAAATGTTGGTTTCGAGGCAAATATAGCAGATTATATTGTTATTATTTCCATATTAACAACACATGCAAATAATCTCAGACTCACTTAAAATAGAGGTATGAGGAGATACTTGATCAGTAGTTGCCTGATACCTGGGTCATCAAGCATAACCAGTGAGGGTAAATTATTACGACTTCCCTAATAAAGGCAACATGTAAAGGCACTGTAAACCAAAATTACATTTTTGGGTTTTTCATAATGGATTCACATGGTTTGTGAAAAATCATGATTCAAGAATCTCAGACACGATCCTTTTTGTTGATATAGATATAGAGGACAGTCTATCTTTGAAAATGCCCCGGTTTGACAACACTGTTTGTCTTTCAGTGTTTGGTGAATGCCTAATAGAAAGATCACTTTTTGCCTTTTTTTGTTTTTTTATTTAAAACCTTGTGGGGGTATTTTGTCTGTTTATGAATACATATATAGTTTTGGCTCATTACTTGAATCAAATCATGGCTCAATTAAGAGTTTTGAATTGAATTACTGCCTTTTGTATTGTATTTGTGTAGGCCACTGCAGCATGTAACATGGCTGCATATATTAACCCCCTCCATTGCTGATGTTGCCTGGTGTAGGAGATGCATTCATTATGTAGCCACTTGTTGTACTTGTACCACAGCATTGGTTGGTACATTTACAGCGCTGCCTCTTTGGTTAGTCTTAGCTGCCTTTGTATTTGAATTCTCTAGTGTCAGAAAATAAACTGAGGAAAGAGTGGGGAGTGTTGTTTCTATAGACGCCTATCCAAGTTGGCATATACAATGCCCTGATAGTATATACATTTACCCCTGATGTCAAAAACTATAGTAAAAGTATAGTTTTGCTCTGGTGGAGACTGAGCTGTTTGTTTGAATTGAAGCTGGTCTGGGTTTGTGTTTTTAGGGCTGCACGATATTGAAAAACACCGGCATTGCAATATTTTCCCTGCGATTCGAAAAATAATAATGAATAATTAGAAAGAATACAGATTTCTTAGTATCTGGTGCTAGCTAGCTGCGCTAACGGATATAAGGAGCTGTTTCAATGAAAACAGAGGAGCGACATTTCGCCGTCAACTGCGCCGAGCACTTGACTTTATGCAGGAAGCCAGACAGTGTCGACATACAAAGCAAAAACCCCCGGGGATTTTATGGGAGCAATATATATATATTAGGGCTGTCAAACGATTAACATTTTTAATCAGATTAATCACAGCTTAAAAATGAATTAATCATGATTAATCACCATTCGAACTATGTCCAAAATATGCCATTTATTTATGCATATTGTTGTGGGAATGGAAAGATAAATGAAAGAAGGCGGATATATCCATTTCACATACAGTATCTATGTTTATTATAACATTTTTCTGCGTGTTAAAATGAAAGACAACCCACACACCTATCAATCATCAAACTGTGTGGTTTTAATTCATTACGTGTTGATTTCTATCAACGGGTACTTCAGGAAAGTCGACAGAGGGGGGGGGGCGGCTAGTGGAGTACTTCGTGACCACAGAGTGTGAACGTTGTGATCAGCTTTTTAGCGCAGTTCTCCAGTGAAGGGGGGAGTCTCCCTCCGCAGCCGGTTGGCGTAGTTTTGGCACAATTCCGTTGTACGGACCGACGTTAACAGCAGCCCTGTCTGTGCACACGGAGACCGACTCTGTCGTCCGGTGATCTAACCGCCTTCTGGAAAAGCTTCACAAGTACGTCGGTACGCAAATGCGCTTTGTGACACAAGTGACGGTACGCATTTCAGAGAGATTACGCACATAACCTGCGTACCAGTTATGTGCACCCCTGTACTACAGCAAAAGTATTCTCCGACGGGACTTCCTGCAACAACACCACG
This sequence comes from Gymnodraco acuticeps, assembly GCF_902827175.1. Taxonomy (NCBI): domain Eukaryota; kingdom Metazoa; phylum Chordata; class Actinopteri; order Perciformes; family Bathydraconidae; genus Gymnodraco; species Gymnodraco acuticeps. The sequence goes on along the minus strand of NW_022989947.1, from coordinate 1,157,404 downwards.
CCGTTATCAAAGATGTTCTATTGAGAAGACGATCACTACGTGACAAAAGTTTTCAAAACCGTGGCTACTGAAATCAATCTTACTAACTGCTGTCTGTGCAATTTACTCCGCGAGTTGGCAGACTTTATTTTGCTTCCTTTAACATCATTTTGCATGGTGGGGCTAAGCCATTTCTTGGTATGGCTGTAGCCTACCCCAGCCATACCCTGGCGCTGCCACTGGTGGCACCTATGGGGCGAGCCATTCTGCACATGCGTTGAATGCGTTAAATATTTTAACGCAATTAATTCAAAAAATTAATTACCGCCGTTAACGCGATAATTTTGACAGCACTAATATATATATATATATATATATATATATATATATATATATATATATATATATATATATATATATATATATATATATATATATATATATATATATATATATCCCGGGGATTTTATGGGAGCAATATATATATATATATATTGCTCCCATAAAATCCCCGGGGGTTTTTGCTTTGTATGTCGGGGGCGGGAGATTCATGTGATTGGTTGTTGGTCGCGTTGCTTGAATAAAATCCCCAAGCTTCAGACACGCCCAGCTCCAAGCTTTTTTTGAAGCTGTAGTGTGGACGCTCCGTTACAGCCTCTATGCTGTTGATCCGACTCTCCCATCTGGTATCAGACCATGATTTCAATGTGATGTTCACATGGCTTTTCTCACTGTATCACTCAGTGCTGGCCAGTTAGCAGGATCTGAGGGGACTGCAATGTTGGACTCAGATGGGCCTGGGCAGTCAGCAGGATCTGAGGGGGCTGCAATGGTGGACTCACATACTGTGCTCGTTATTCCTTCACCTGCAGGCAGGCAATCCAAACATGCAAATAAGTTATTCATGCTTCAGTTTTCATTATTTATCATAATAATGACAATAATAATAATGACAAAAAGTAGTATATTAACGATTACACAGAGACCATAAATGTTTGGCAAAACTTACATTCTTCAGAGTGTGATGTACATGGGAGATCAGATGTTCCTTCTCCAGCAACTGGGGGCTTTTTGAGGTATTTCTCAAGTGCAGCAGGAAAATTATATGGTAGATATTAGCACATTACAAGCAAAAACATGTATATACAGTCAGGCAAAAATAACTGCTGCAATCTGCCTCAGCTGTATGCAAGTTCACAACTGGCCTATATAAAAGTTAGGTCTGGACTTTGAATCAGGGGGTAGCAAGTTCGAGTCCCACTGCAGTCAGCATGTCGTTGTGTCCCTGGGCAAGACACTTCACCCCAAATTGCTCCTTTGGGGATTGTCCACAGTACTGAATGTATGTAAGTCGCTTTGGATAAAAGCGTCTAACAAATGACATGTAATGTAAATAATAACACATGCCCATATTGGTTGGTCTGCCTCACTTTATACAAAAGAGCAGTTATCCAGATAGCTTTCTTCTGGCTAACATTCACATTATTTCGTTACAGAAGCATATAAAACAAAGCGTTGCACAATAATTAGACATTAAAAAGCGCAGAAAATAAACAAATTCTAAAATATAATAGAAAATAAACAGAAATATATATATAGGCCTACACACAAGTTGACCGTGAAAATAAACTATCTGACAAATTAAACACTATTGGAGGATCAATTTACAGCTATCACAATAGAAAAGTAGTATATTATTTACAAAAAGATTATATAAGAATAATAACACATAAATAAAAACTTTAAATCATTTGTATTTATCATTCTGTATCAGAGGCTCGCGGCTAGCATGGCATCAAAGCTGTATCATGGGCAGGCTACCTCCTTAGCTAGCTAGCTTAAAATCAAATGTCTAACGGTACAGTACATACTGACTTTTTTCTTTTTTACACAAGCCGACATACCTCTGTCTTTGACTTTCGATTCCTCCTGTTCTTTTTTCCGTTTCCTTCCCGTTGCCCCTGAAGGCTTGGACCTTTTCATAATGCTAATTGTTTGCCTCTTGCTGTTGCATCGTTGCAATCTCTGACACTTTCAGCTGGAGCTGCTGAGTCACTTTGGCTGTGAGTCGCGGCCCGTGGGTGCCAGATAAGCGACCATCCCCCCCCTTTCATCACTTACAGTTACAGCGTCCATCGTACAGGGCAAATGCTAAATGTTGCCGCCGGCCCGGGGTGCAAAGGGTGTTTACTTTATTCAATTATTAATGTAAACGTATTACATCAAGGGCATAAAATTAGGCAGAATAAAACTTTTTTTTTTTTTTTTAAATAAAAAAACTTTTATTATTATTTTTTTTTCTCCCAGCGCAGCGCCCCTCCAGATCTGGCGCCCTAGGCGACCGCCTAGTTCGCCAGTGGGAAGGGCCGGCCCTGAGTGCGCGCAACATGATTGCAGCGTCCAGGCAGCTCCCGTTCGAGCATATGCCTTGAGTTGCACATAGCTCCAACGATCCATCACACACACACGCACAGACACACACACACGCACACACACACACTTTGTATTGTATTATTGTATCAGAGAGGTTCCAGGTTGAATTGAGGCGAATATTTGTAATCAATCAATCAATCAATCAATGTTTATTTATATAGCCCAATATCACAAATGTTACATTTGTCTCAGTGGACTTTACAGTTTGTACAGAATATCAGTATGACAATACTGTTCAGAGGTTGTTGTGTTTAATATTCATGAGAATATTTGTCATTGTTCAAATGATAATAAACATTTGCATAAAGCATATTTGTCCACTCATATGTTGATAAGACTATTAAAAACGTAATAAGGAACATTTAGAACAGATAAAAAATGTGCGATTAATCACGATTAACTATGGACAATCATGCGATTAAATATTTTAATCGACTGACAGTCCTAATACAGAGTAAATGATGTTTCATGAATCATACTTGTCCTGTAGTTTATTCAATGAAAATGAGAACAGTTCAAGTGTAAACAATTTTTAATCAAGCAGAAAAAAGTTGTAGCATGAAGTGTTTAAGTCAATTTGCCCTACTTGAAACCGCACGTCCTGCGATGTGACTGTTGCGCATGCTCACATCGCATTGTCAATGCAGAACAAATATATCATGCAGCTCTAATGTTTGTCATTCCCATTTTAAAAGGAAAAACAGTGGGATTAAATAAGACTGGTTGACTTGAGGTGCAGGAGATATTGAAGGCCTTCTGATGAATTCACAGCAGCACTCTGTATTGCTGCTCAGGGACAGCTTTGAAATGATGTGTGATAGAAGGTACCATTACCGTAGATTGAATAGGCATTAACTGCAAAGACGACTGCCTTTAATCTTGCATAACTGCTTATCTAGCAACGTTTTTTGTGTTGGTGGCTGCACTGTGAATACCCTCGGCTTTGGTTTCTTGGGCTTTGTATTTACCCACAATGACTAAAACACTCGGGCTTGCCTTGCATTGGAGAATGACTGATGGGTGTAGAGTGTTTGGTACACTGGCAGATCGAAAGCATTCTGCTTACGCTGCTGCTCTATATTGTGGTCTGAAAACAAAAAGCTTGATCTTCTACTTTTACTTTGTTGTGCTTCTTGTAATTGTTGCCATTATTTTTCCTCTAAAGCCAGATTGATAAGGGGCCCAGATATGATATTGCAGGCGGTGAGAGGTGAGTGAATCGCCTCTGGTGTGTCTGTTATTCTTGTTTTCTGTAGGGAGACTTTTGAGTGCCATACAACAGGAAGTCGTAATATAAGAGCTTATCAAAACAGATACTCCTCATTCTATTAATAGGATATGACCTTCCTGAAATGTAGATGTTTAATCTAGTCTCGCAAGCCATAAATGCCCTCAGATTTGCAAAGGAAGGATCTTAGACAAATAATGAAAGGCTTTAGTTAAAAGAAAAAGTCCTGTACTCCATCATGTTGCATAAGCTGTATATTTCTCAGCATACACAAACGTGACGGATTAATAAGACATTACCAGGAAAGAGTTGTTGAGGAACTACAAAAGCAATATTTAGATGCTCATACATCTTTATTTGCATTTACAAACTCTCAAAGACAGTAATGGTTTCACTTGAGTGTCTTATCATTTCCTCTTCCTGCTACATCCCCAGTCACTCCCCTCTGAAGTGTTTCTATGAGCTAATAGCCTAATGATGATAAGAGCAGTGCTGGAGATTTATTCAAACAGTTCTATATGCAGGCACAAAACTAATGAGCTCAGAGTTTTAAAGCTCTAAATATTGAATAGGGGTCTGCTTCTGCTTAACACTTTCAAAACTTAAACCTGTAGAAGGTAAGGACCCCTGATTTATCATATAGGCACCCAGATATGGCCGAAGTTTTCTTTGTAGTGCCGACGGACCTTCAGCTGTTGGTCTGTACACACACTTGATTTCCAATAAGCCCTTTTTATCGCTCTCTTCCGCAGTACATTCAACCCTGCCGACTACGCGGAGCCAGCCCAGACAGATGAAAACTACGGCGGAGGCAGCACCTGGAATAACACAGGAAGTGGGGAGCTTGAGGAGGAAGCTAGTAAGTTCATTTATAGATTAAGGCGAGACACGGCAGGCAAAAACATCGTTTTTCAAGTACTGGTCAATTTTGAGATTTTGTGCTATTTTGATTCTATAACATGTTTTCTTTCAGGCTTTTGGAAGGAAAACGTACAAAATACACATTTAAGTGTTTATTTTACTATAGTTTGTCTATTTGCGTCTGTAGATTTCTCCTAAATTCACCAAAAGTTAGCATTCTAACGTAACATAAAGTACCGCGACCACTATGTGCATCATGTCAACAGAGATATCGTTGGAAAGCTGTTTCTCCTGCACAATCTCATCAGATCCAAATATGGTCATTTCCTTTGTATCAGCAACCAATCGTGAAAGCACAAAGGGGTCTTAAACCAAGAAACGAAATCTCATTGGCTGGTGTCAATTTCTGACAACGTGATTCGTTCAGATGCGTCACGTGGTGTGCTAAAACACTTCCTGGTTAGCTTTCCGCTAGAAATTGAAATCTCAAAATGGCAAAAGAACGGCGAAAAAAAACGTTCACAGAGAAGACGACAACAATTGTCACTTGCACGAAGCAAGGTTATACAAAAAACAAATGACCCCGAACATGAAATACCTTCACGGAGTGCGTCGATGCGCAAGCTATCATCCAAAGAACAGGAGGGTTTAGCTAGCGCCTCACTGCAATCTTTAAAGCTCGTTTTCTCAAAATAAGTATTTTCTCCTACTCTGAGTTCGAAATTTCAACTTCAGTAGCACGTAGAGACACCAAAACTTCCAGTTATATTCCTATCAATATTATGAAGGCTTTTACAGAAGGGTTTGTTCATATATCATTCATAGCCTGAATTATACAACATTGTATACCTAGAAACATGGCAAAAATTGATATTTTAGGGCTGTTGACAGTATTTTCTGATTTATGGAGTGATAAAAAGAGATATCCAATATCCCTTCTGTAAAAGCCTTAGATACTAATATGACTACAAAATGAAACAAGAATTTTGAACCTGGCTTTATCCAAAGTTCAGATATCGATTCCTGAAATGTGTTAAAATATGTGCATATTTAATGAGATAATGGTTAATTTGCATATTTAAACATGCTATTTCAGAAAACTTGTAATACAAAAGACAATTGCCTTATTGTAAGTAATTAACTGGAGACATTTCTGGCTGATACCTTTTAAGTTAAAAAAAATTACCCTATTCACCTGGGGTGTCTCGCCTTAAGATAAAGGTAGCCTCCAAAAGGAGAAGTTCATCTTATCAATCAAGCATCTGATTACTACTTTAAAAATCCTATCGGCATCCAAAAGAAGCGCGTGCGGTTAAGATGAGAGGAAGGTTCACTTGCATTCAAAGGACACTTACTGTTTGATGCTAGGGATGCCAGCGATTATTTGAATATTCGTTACAGTCTACATAATCGAAAATTATTTTTAAAATTCGATTTTATTTATATATTTTTTTATTATTATTTATGTATTTTTTTTTTTTCTGGCTTAGTTTCAACCAAAATATAGACACCACCAGTTTGTTTTACTGAGAAAGCCAGCAGCGCAGGCTGCGCAGATTGCAGACTGCTGCACTCTGCGCAGCCCTTCGCTGCGCTGCTACACACCGACCCCGCCCCCCCCTCTCCGTCACACGTGCGATTGATTTATTGGAGTGAGAACACAACTAAAGATGAACAAAGGAAAGAAGAGTTCCTCGTGGGCGGGCTGGCTAGTGAACGTTGTGATCAGTTGTTTTAGCGCAGTTTTCCAGTGAAGGGGGGGAGTCTCCCTCCGCATCCGGTTGGCGTAGTTTTGGCACAATTCCGTTGTACAGACCGACGTTAACAGCAGCCCTTTTTTTTTTTTTTCTCCCGCGGGGGGGGGGGAGAAATAATTTATTATTCGCCAGGGCTGTTCGATTTTGATCATGGTCAGTTTCTGGCATCCCTATTTGATGCTGGGCGCTAAAGCTTCATCAACCATGCACGCTGTTTACAAAAGCTTCAAATCCTGGAAACATTGTAATCCTCTTAGACCTTTACGTTCATATCAATGTGTATCCAAGTGTATTCATGCCTCTTTGTAAAATGTAACTTTGATCTCTGTCTTTTTCTCCAGGGTCGGAATATGCTCTAGCGGAGGGAACACATTTCCCGCCCAAGTTTGACTCTGCTCCTGGTAAACCCATCTTCACTTCTGGGTTGTTTGTATGCATCCCTCATTCTGTTTGAATATCTCTTTGCCTATCTGTGCAGTATTGAAACCGTTTATCTCTGAATCACAGGCGCCTGGCGGGCTGCCACTGAGGAGTGGGGCACTGAGGACTGGAATGAGGATGTGAGTGTTTCTGGGCTAAACCGCATGACACGGTTTTAGCTCAAAATGTAATAAATAAAAACCTCTAAACACAAATCAGAAGTTATAACAGAGTTAAATGTTGTTTCAGTTACGGAACAATGGATATCAATGGATTGAGATACGTTTGGTTTTTCCAACTATAATATCTTCTACTTTCTCTTTTTCTGCAGCTATCAGAGACGAAGATATTCACAGCTTCCAGCGTGGTGTCTGTGCCACCGCCTCAAGAGAATGTTACCATCACCAAAGGACAGAGGTGGGTCCCGTACACACCTTTATGACTTAGTTATGATTTACAGGAATCCTAAAGAGAATAGTTTATTTGCTTGCTTTCACTGTTTACTTGTTCCAAAAAAAAGTGGTTGGAGCCCTAGTGAAAATAAAGGTCTAGTTTAGAGGGATCAAATTTAATTAACCTCTTAAGCCCTGAGCCTGTTTTTAAGGTTTCAGGCTCGAAAATGCTATGCCCAAAACAAATGACTATAACTTAACTTCTAAAAGGGTTATATGAATAATTTATTTTATCAAAGCAAGGTTACATCTGTGAGTTGGATGTAGAAGTGTCAAAATCAATATAGATATTTCTCAGTCAGAGTAAATTCAGATGGAACATAGTAAAAAAAGGTAAATTCTTACCCCGCCTAAAAAAAAAACATTACTTATAGTGAAAACTACCCTTGAATGATGGGATAGTAGACTAAAAGCTTTAGGAATCCAAAGTATAACATATAATAAGTACCCTGTATCAAGATTGAGGCAAAACAAGTTAAATTTGACCTTTTTTAGAGAGGTTTAGCAAAAAGTAGTCCAGGCGGACTGACCTTTGGGCACATTTGGATACCATCAGTGCCATTTGACCTTTTTCAGGTACCATACTGTAAAAATAATTTTATTATCACTATATGTAATCATTCCATCCAAATACAAGTGTTTTTAAAAAAATATATATATATATTTTTAAATTACTTTTTTTTGTATGTAAATGGTGTGTGTGTGGACTTTGCCACAGCCCTTACATGTTTATCACCCGACTAACACTTCTAGGAAGGTTTACTTACACAATAACAATTAGGAAACATAGGATACATTTGTCTCCAACAGGAGCAGATTTATTAAAAAAATAACACACTAAAAAACGACACTAACACCGAAATAACACCACAAGCATTTGTTTTGTAAACACTGGCAAAAAAGAAAAAATGTACACAACCTGAATGTGTTTAGTGTTTTTGAATTGAGGCACCAGGCACTTAGTGCAGTAGATAGGTCTTCACCGTCGTGTTGCCAGCATCAGAGCACCTCCTGAGCGCGGTGGCAGCTTCCCCATAATACTTGGGAATGCATACGAATGATGATGGGGGGAGTGGTGGTGGTGGGAGGGACTTCACCCCTCATGTCTGCAGCAAGCTGCTCCCTGAAGGACTTCTGGGTGTGTGGCTTCGTCCTGCCGGGGTCACCCCTCATCTTGTACAGCTCCTTGTGGAGAAGGAAGCTGTTCACCACTGCAATGTCCAGAAAATGGTAAAAAAATTCATGTACCATTTCATGGTTTTGTGGTGAACACTGTAGTACCCAATCAAAGCATCGGACACATCCACGCAGCCCATGCTTCTGTTGTAGTCCATCACAGTGTCAGGAACGGTAACAACCTTAGTCTGCCACACACCAGCCCGTTTCACTTTCCTCCTGACAGTCTGTCCACTGAATCAGAAGATGCAGAGGGAGGCTGAGTTAGTACTGGTGCAGACGTCCGGCGGCGTAGCTTGGATGTTGATGGCTCTGGGTCAACTGTATGCTGATCTGATGCACGTCGTAGCTCGGATGAGGCAGATGTTGATGGCTCTGGGGCAACTGTATGCTGATCTGATGCACGTCATAGCTCGGATGAGGCAGATGTTGATGGCTGTGATCCAGAAGCCATTTGATACTTGTCTTCATCACTGTGAAAACAAATGTGGAAAAAACAATTACTTTGATTACTTCACTGGATTATTCTTTCAAAAATGTAACTCAAATCAGAAATAATTCCTCCATTTAGCGTGTGTGAAATAACAGTAGGCTATACACATATGTGTATACTGTTATTTCACACACGCTATAGTATATATATGTATACTGTTATTTCACACACGCTATAGTGTATATATATATATATATATATATATATATATATATATATATATATATAGACTGATATACAATACAGCTTTATTTATAAACTGCTAATAGTCAATGTCTGTAGAACTACAAAACAGCATCCATTTGGCGTGTGTGGAATAACAGTATATATATATGTGTGTGTGTGTGTGTATATATATATATATATATATATATATATATACATACACACACACACAATGGGTTGATCTACAATACAGCTTTATTTATATACTGCCGTGTTATAGTCACGAAATACAATTAATCTATTTATACGTTCACCAACATGATGTTGCCATTGTTTTAGTTTCTCACGGAACGATAACGCTACAACAACAAAGCGGCGTCCATTTTGTATTTTGCGAGTGTGGAATTACTATAGATTACACCAAATACACAACTAATAGATACAAACAGAGAGAGTACATACCTTTCCTGAAGTTCCTAATCAGGGTTGTCTCTGTGTTCTCTGTTCGCTGTGTACTCTGTTTGCTGTGTTCGTTGCTGCTGTGCTGGAGCGGCTGATTCTGCTACGTCTGTGCGTAAAGCAGCCGCTGCTGGCATTATTCATACTACGCAGGATCCTATCTCTGGAACCCATTGGTCGATTTGGGTGATTGACACCTTTTTTGAAACTTTGGAGCCAATAGAATCGAGGGGGAGTTAGTAAATCCCGCTTTACACTTACGTCAAGGAGAGAGAGGCTTGCGTAAACAGAACGTGAGAAAGCCTAAACCCCGGACTGCAAAACTTTATACCTACGATGCGGCCATGAATGTAATGATGGATTATCAGGAACAATTCTAAAGTGACTAAAAGGATTAACCTTGAGCAGCGTTTTTATTCCCTTGAACACGACTTTTGATCACAAAACAGCAACGGTAGGACATAATTATTTTGATGGTTTAGAACACTGTTGTTGTTTTCTTGCTCTGTTCTGGCTGCTAGCTCAGTGAGTTTGTGTCCTACAGTGATGATACTTATATAAAAATATTCTGTGGAGTATCAGCTTTCAGATGATATGTAGTTTGTGCAGAACATATTAAGTTTTAAAGATCGTTTTTGCTAGTTAGCACCGGAAGTAGCATCAGCCTGTTTTCACTAAGGGCTAATGCTAACGCTTCTTGTGAGACTTCTTGTGAGTTTTTTCCCGTTATTTGAGTATAAGACATTCATAGGTTTTTAAATATTAAGAAGCCCTCAGACGCTGTCTCCTGCAGTGACGCGTTTTTCCCCCCGGTATCGGGGGGCCGGGCTTAAGAGGTTAAGGACACACCGATCCTATACTTGTTTTGTTTACAGAATGGCCACAACTTGTACCATTCATTAGCCTTCCCTGTAGCAGTATTGTTGCGTAACAAAATCATATTGTGAGCTGTGTATTCTGCTGGGTCAATAGCATATCTGTTTTACAGTTTGGGCATGATTTTTTTTTTTTTTTTTTTTAGAGCCAAAACAAAAAAAGCAAAACAAAGTCCTTCCTTTCAAATGTAATATTAACCGCTTAGTTGTTTAAGGGAGGGAAAAATACTTTCTCATTAGCCGCGCTCACACCGCAGTACTTTTCCCACTATAGTTCCGAAATGTCGCGTTCACACCAAAAAAGATCCGGAACTAAAATTAGTTCATCAGAACCTTTTTTATCCTCTTTTGGATAAAGAGCAGGGACTATCGTGGGAGAAAAAGGTTCCTATGTCTGATTGGCTGGGCGGAATGCAAACCACGCCCCGTAAAACTCCCAAAAAGTGTTGTGAAGCTGCCATTTTATTATCCTGCATTAGCATTATTAGCATTAGCCAGAGAGATTAACTTATGGCAACACAAAAGAAAACATGGGAGCGGTGGAGATGAGGAGGTGTCGGCGTTCTGGCGATTTACTCCGAAGGCTTCTACTGAAGCCAGTCCCCAACTCCGAGGACTTCGGGTGGAAGTATACGCCGTGAAGTTGTTTGCGGCATGCCAGTAAACCCAAAGCAGAAGAAGAAGAAGTGACGTCAGCAGCTCATTTGCCTAATCCTTCCCCAGGAACTTATTCCGGTGTGAACGTGATCTGTACTTAGTTCATGAGAACTCTTTAGTTCTCATGAACTAAGTTCCCATGAACCTTTGTGGGAAAAGTACTGCGGTGTGAATGCGCCTATTGTTATTAACTGATTCTCAAGTTTGTTATATGGCCATCCCTCATTTAACCTGTTGGCTTAACAGACCCCAAAGACCCCGCCGGCGTGGCTCTTTTTTTTTTTACGACACTGTCTCAGGGCTTCTTAAAATGTAATAAATTATTAATGTGTCATACTCACTTAATGGGAAGAAACTCAGCTAACTGATGATATGAACTGTTTTTATTGAAACATAACACGAGTCTCACAAGAAGCAGGACAGGGCCACTATGTTAAATTGCTTTAATGAGCATTTTGTGTCCTGCGGTTCCATGTTTGATTCTGTGACTAACTCTGCTTCTGTGAACACCCCAATCCGTGACTCTGAACAATGTGGTCTGGAAAACCCTTTCAGTTTTACTCCTTTTACTGTCAATGTGGTTCATGAAGCCTTATCTAAGCTAGATCCTAAGAAACCGGCTGGCCCGGACAACGTAGAACCTTTCTTTTTAAAGATAGCTGCAGATTTTATTGCTCTTCCTCTTACTACTCTTTTTAACCTCTCCCTCAGCACAAATGCAATTCCAAAAGTATGGAAGTCAGCTTATGTCTTGCCTTTACTAAAAGGAGGGGAGGCAACTATTTTAAATAACTATAAACCAATCTCTAAATTGTCAGTTCTGGCGAAGGTGCTCGAACGCCTAGTGAGTGAGCAGGTAAAGGAGTTTTTATGTAAAAATGATATCCTGTCTAAACATCAGTCAGGCTTCAGAAAGCAACATAGCACCATCACTGCCACAATGAAAGTGGTGAATGACATTACGAGTATTTTAGACAATAAGCAGAGTTGTGCAGCTCTATTTATTGACCTTTCCAAAGCGTTTGATACCGTCGATCATCGCATCTTAAAGCAGAGGCTACTCAGTATCGGCATATCCAGCCATGCAGTGGGTTGGTTTGTGAACTACCTCTCTGAAAGGTCCCAATGTGTTCACTTTGATGGGCTGTCTTCTGAGTGGTTAAACATTACTAATGGTGTTCCTCAAGGTTCTGTTTTAGGTCCACTTTTATTCTCCATATATATCAACAGTTTAGGTGAAAATGTGGATGAAGCTACTTTACATTTTTATGCTGATGATACCGTGATGTATTGTGCAGGTCCCTCCATTAAGGGAGGCTGGTGTTAAATTACAGGCTGTTTTTAACATTATTCAGACTCAGCTTGCTGAATTTAAGCTTATTTTAAATGTTGATAAAACCAAGGTAATGCTATTTTCAAAAGCTAAAAAGACACCAGAGCCTGTTTTGGATATTGTTACTATGCAAGGACAAGTACTCAAAGTGGTTACCATGTTATAAATACCTTGGTATCTGGCTTGATGATTGTCTTACTTTTAAACTTCATGTCATTAATCTGCTTAAAAAGCTGAGGGTTAGACTAGGTTTCTTTTTCAGAAACAAGTCCTGTTTCTCATTTTGAAGCCAGAAAAAGGCTAGTCACTGTGACCTTTTTACCTGTGCTGGACTATGGTGATTTGATCTATATGAATGCACCTGCCCATTGCCTGGAAAAGTTAGATGCCGCCTATCACAGTGCCCTGAGATTTGTTACTAACTGTAAAGCACTTACTCATCACTGTACCCTATATGCCAAGGCAGGTCTGCCTTCACTAACTGTACGGAGACTCAGTCATTGGTACATGTTCATTTACAAAGCCATGTTGGGTAAACTACCTATTTATATCTGCTCTCTGATCTCTCGACGAATTGAAAGTACATATTGCCTGAGATCTCATGATGTTTTATTAAATGTGCCAAGTGCTAGGACTGTCTTAGGGAAGAAAGCTTTTAGTTGTGCAGCTCCACTAAATTGGAACAGTCTGCAAACATGTTTAAAACTGAGCACTTTGGTTCCCCTGCATCATTTTAAAACTCGGATGGGTGACATGCTGTTTGATACTCATGGTACCTGTCACTGTAAATAGAGTTTGTAAACTGTATCCTGTACATTATGTTGTATGTCATCCTTATTGTTGTTCTGTTGTTTTTATGTTACATGTGTAACTAATGTCCTGCAGTTCACCCTTGAAAAAGAGATCTTTTGATCTCAAGGGGCTTTCACCTGGTTAAATAAAGGCTACAAACAAACAAACAAAGAAGCATCTAAATGAACCCTGAGCGAAAAAATGCTAACGCACTTAGCACAGAACTCTAGGTATAAATCGAACTTCCCCTCGATTCCATTGGCTCTAACGGTTAAAAAGAGATGTCAATCATCAAAATCGACCAAGGGGGGCCAGAGATGGGTCAAATCCACCCAAATGACCCCAGAAGTGGTTTGTGCTAAATCTCTCTAAAAAGGTCAAATTTCACTTGTTTTGCATCAATCTTGATACAGGGTACTTATTATATGTTATAGTTTGGATTCCTAAAGCTTTTAGTCTCCAATCCCATCATTCAAGAGTGGTTTTCACTAAGTAATTCATTTTTTTTGGACGGACACAATAATTTACATTTCTTTGACTGTGTTCAATCTGAATTTACTGTAAAATAAAACAATCTATATTGATTCTGACTCTTCCACATCCAACTCACAGGTTTATCATTACTTTGAGAACAAATATTATTAATTTAGCCCTTTTAGAAGTGAAGTTATGGTCATTTGTTCTGGGAATGTCATTTTTGAGCCTGAGAACAGGTTAAAATGTCCTCCTTTTTTAATAAATGTTTTCACCTTGTTAGGATCGACCTTGCAGTGCTCCTGGGCAAGACTCCCCCATCCTCCTCCTTAGAGACAGAAAACCCCCCCATGGAGGCCGCCCAGCCCTCCTCCTTGTCCCAGTCAATGGTTTTCAGCAACTCCAAGCAAGGGGTGCCGCTCTCCCAAACATCCTCCAGCACCCCTTACACCCAGCACAGCATGGTGAGAATGACCAAAACAGCTTCTTTTTTTTTTTTTATGTACAGGTGCATCTCAATAAATAATACATTCAAAAAGTGAAACTCATATATTATATGGATTCATTACACACAGTGAAATATTTCAAGGCTTTATTTGTTTTAATCTTGATGATTATGGCTTACAGCTAATGAAAACCCCAAAATCAGTATCTTAGAATATTGTGAAAAAGCTTAATATTGTAGACTCAAAACACCTGCGAAGGTTTCCTGAGCCTTTAAATGGTCTCTCAATCTGGTTCAGTAGGCTTCACAATCATGGTGAAGACTGCTGACCTGACAGTTTTCCAGAATACAGTCATTGACACTCTCCACAAGGAGGGTAAGCCTCAAAGGGTAATTGCTAAAGAAGCTGGCTGTTCACAGAGTGCTGTATCCAAGCATATTCATAGAAAGTTGAGTGGAAGGAAAAAGTGTGGTAGGAAAAGGTGCACCATCAATAGGGATGACCGCAGACCTGAGAGGATTGTCAAGCAAAAGCCATTCAAACATTTGGGGGAGCTTCACAAGGAGTGGACTGAGGCTGCAGTCAGTGCATCAAGAGCCACCACACACAGACGTATCCAGAACATGGGCTACAACTGTCGTATTCCGCGTGTCAAACAACTCCTGAACCAGAGACTACGTCGGAAGCGTCTTACCTGGGCTAAGGAGAAAAATAAATGGTCTATGGCTCAGTGGTCCAAAGTCCTCTTTTCAGATGAAAGTAGTAGTTGCATTTCATTTGGAAATCAAGGTCCCAGAGTCTGGAGGAAGAGTGGAGAGGCACACAATCCATGTTGCTTGAAGTCCAGTGTGAAGTTTTCACAGTCAGTGATGATTTGGGGAGCCATGTCATCTACTGGTGTTGGTCCTCTGTGTTTTCTCAAGTCCAAAGTCAACGCAGCCGTATACCAGGACATTTTAGAGCACTTCATGCTTCCTTCTTCTGACAAGCTTTATGGAGATGCTGATTTCCATTTTCCAGCAGGACTTGGCACCTGCCCACACTGCCAAAAGTACTAAGACCTGGTTTAGTGACCATGGAATTACTGTGCTTGATTGGCCAGCAAACTGGCCTGACCTGAACCCCATAGAGAATCTCAGGGGTATTGTCAAGAGGAAGATGAGAGACACGAGACCCAACAATGCAGACGAGCTGAAGGCCGCTATCAAAGCACCCTGGGCTTCCATCACACCTCAGCAGAGCCACAGGCTGATCGCCTCCATGCCAAGCCGCATTGATGCAGTCATTCATGCAAAAGGAGGCCCAACCAAGTACTGAGTGCATACACATGAACATACTTTTCAGAAGGCCGACATTTCTGTATTAAAAATCCTTTTTCTTTATTGGTCTTATGTATTATTCTAATTTTCTGAGATACAGATTTTTGGGTTTTCATTAGCTGTAAGCCGTAATCATCAAGATTAAAACAAATAAAGGCTTGGCATATTTCTCTTTGTGTGTAATGAATCCATATAATACATGAGTTTCACTTTTTGAATTGAATTAATGAAATAAATTAACTTTTCCACGATATTCAAATGTATTGAGATGCACCTGTACAGTATATTCTGCCTCTAGAAAAATATCTGCAAAAAAGAATCCAAGTTTCATACCTTAACCATTTCCGAGCCCAACAGGAAAAGGACACGGCCATTGAAATCATCTCATGACAAACCATGTTGTGTCAAGACTTTTTTATTTTATTGTGATAATCTGCTATTGTTGCAGGTCAGCATGCTGAGCAAGAGTTTCGGGGAGGTAGGTGACCCTAAAGGAGCCAGCACAGGGACAACCGGCTCTCAGTTCCTGGAGCAATATAAAACAGCCCAGGCACTGGCCCAGCTGGCAGCCCAGCACTCTCAAACTGGACCCCCCAACACAACCCATTCTTCCTGGAACACCAGTGGACCCTCACTGGGACAATACGGTGAGATGACACCCTACTGTAATTACTCCATTCTCTCCTTCGATCTTTTTTCGCAAGTTAAAGATAATGGCATAGAAAAACTGAACTGCTGTACGGGTTTCTTTACTAACTCTTTCTCCTCCTCTCTCTCACTGTCAGATATGAAGACACAGCCAGAGCAAGTGGTCCATTCGCCCTTCACAAAGCGGCAGCCCTACCAGACCGGCACCTCGTCCATGTTGGATGTTTTCCTGCAGGACAAAGGCCTGCCTCCTTCCTCCTCGTCTTCTCCCTTGCCCCACGCGGTGCCTCCGCCAGCTTCCTCCCTTCCCAAAATGTCAGCAATTCCTTCTCTAGGTCAGCAAGTTTCCCCGAGTTCCTCAGATGCCCATGGTTCAAGTCCTCTGCTTTTGCACCAACACAAACTCAAACAGCAGAAGAAGAGGACTTCCATCTCAACAAAGGTAACAACAGCATTAAATAGATGATATAATAAAGGTTCTATATGTGAAGTTTATTAATCGAGCAGACAACAACTGAATATTGCTTTACCTGACTTGATAAAGGGGTAAATGCCTAATAGAAAAGCTTTGCTAAGCATCTGGACTACCTATGTTGTAAATGTATTATCTTTTCAATTTACACACGGCATCTATTGCACGTCTGTCCGTCCTGGGAGAGGGATCCCTCCTCTGTTGCTCTCCCTGAGGTTTCTCCCATTTTTCCCTTTAAACTGTGGGTTTTCTTCGGAAGTTTTTCCTTGTACGATGTGAGGGTCTAAGGACAGAGGGTGTCGTATTGTCATACTGATATTTTGTACAAACTGTGAAGTCCACTGAGACAAATGTAACATTTGTGATATTGGGCTATATAAATAAACATTGATTGATTGATCTAGGTCTCACTTCATGGACAGCAACTGAAAACTAGAGAATGCAATTCCTGAAGGAATTGCTAGTGGGAATGCTTTATGCTGAAAAGCTGACGCGAAACTGCTATGCTGAAATGTAATGTGTAAGAAGAAAGTGAAGAATTTAGATTGAAATGATACATGAACACTGGGGGCTTGAATGTGTGATGAGAGAAGAAAAGAAAGTAAAAAGGCTTGGAAAAGCAGCAGAATATTTGAACTGCAAACTTTTGAACTAACTTGATGGTGAATGATCTGTCGCCATGCCAACGGCATTTGATGACATCCCATAATACGCTTAGATGCGTTGATGGCTGCATCTGTGAAACCTGTGAAGTTTGAGCATTTTCCCTGAAGTTATGAGAAAACCGTGTTTCATGGCGAACATTGTGTTGTCATGGCAATGGCATTTGAAGAAATCTCAAAACTGTCCCGTAGATGTCTTCACGGCTGGACTGTTGGCACACATGTGAAGTTTGAGCACTTTTTGAACATTTTCATAGGAGTTATAGCGACATCGTCTTTTATGGCGAGGGGTTTCCATGGAAACGGCATATGATGAAACCCCATAATTGATGTAGAACTGTTGAGGCATGGACCGGTGATATACAAGCGTGTCCATTGGAGTTACAGCGACATCGTGTTTATGGCGAGGGATGCTTTTCCATGGAAACGGCATATGATGACACCCCATAATTGATGTAGAGCTGTTAAGGGCAGGACCATTAACCATTATCTGAGCATGTCAGTTGGAGTTATGACATCATCGTGTTCCATGACACAGGTGTTTATATTTGAGCTAACGACTGTCCAGAGATCAAAGGTTTCCATGGTGATCAAATAAATGTGGCAAAGGCTCAAATTTGTTGAACAACACATTTGTAACAGGTTTGTTAATTGACCAAAAATATATGAACAGTTGGAAGATTGAAAATGGGATTATTATTTATTGGATTATTTGTAGGTCATTGAAAAGTAGAATCATTTAGAAAGATGTGAACTTTGAAGTTTCTATTTTAGAAAAGCTGACACTGGACTAACATCGCTGGTTTTAAAAGTGATTTATAAGAGTCATGTTTAAAGATGTGTAATACTTAAAACGTTTATAAACAGGGCTGCACATAACTGGTGCGCAGGTGCGCATGCGCACCTCCGCTAAAAAAAGAGCACCGGGTCATTTGAAAAAAGGCGCATTTGCGCACCAACATTGAGAGAGAGAGGGAGGGGGAGAAGAGGGAGAGAGAGGAGAGAGGAGAGAGAAGAGAGAAAGATATTTGCGAGTTGCATATGAACTCAGGGCCGGCCCGTAGCTCTGGCGTAATAGATGTTCGCCTAGGGCGCCAGATCTGTGGAGGCGCTGGGCTGGCAGTTTTGGGAGGGAAAAAAATTTTTTTGACCGTTGGTGCTCATCCTAATTTTCGGCCTTAATGTAACGATATTCACAATTAAGTAAATGTACACCCTTTTCACCCCGGTTACACGTTTCATTTGCCCAGTACGATGGGCGCTGTAAGTGATGAAAATGGGGGATGTTGGCATATCTGGCAACCGCAGCTCACAGCCAAAGTGCGAGTGAGTGAGGGAGAGAGGGAGGGTGCACCGGTACCGGCGCTGTTATTAGAATCTGGTGCTAGCTGCTTTAACGGATATAAGAAGAAGATGTTTCTAGAATAATGTGGAGAGAGAGTCCTCCCAGTCAGACTGAGAGGCTGATAATACAGCTCAGTGAGGTAAAGTAATCTTGAGTGTTTAGATAGTTAACTTTAGTCTAAGTTCAAACGATTTGGTCACAATTTATGTAAACACATATTTCCAAGGCACTCCTTTATAATTATTGGGATAAACAGGTTTGAAATCATTCCAATGTATACTATAGGACAGTAACCAAACATATCCTTTAAAACTGGAGAGATACATTTTTTTTTTTTTAAGGTAAAATAAGATATGAATGAACAACACAAATAAAATAAGTTACATCCATTTGTTATTGGCTATGGTAGGTTATTGGCTATGTTCACATACTTATTTGATTACATCCACTTGTCTAAGATGACAACAGAGACTTTCGACCCAAAACCAGCTGTTGACTTGTGGATGCGAGCAGCTAATCACAGACTCAACCAGAGAGAAAGTAGTAGGCCTCCATCATCAGCTACCATGTCTGACAGAGAGGAAGACAGTGAGGAGAACAGTCAGGAGGGTAGTGATGACAGCTTGTAGGATTACTGGTCGTGCTAATGTTGTCTTGTGTTCACCTCTGCATGTGTGTTCTGTGCCGTGTGTCTGGCAAATAAAGACCCCCTCAAAAGTTACGGTTTATTTCATTTTAAGGATGAGCACCAAGCAACATCTCCAGGTGCTCCTTTGAGAACCAGGGCAAAAAAGTTATGTGCACCCCTGTTTATAAAGATCCTCTGAGTGTGTGTCATGAGTTAGCTGATAAAATGTTAGGGATAAATACCTTGACATATTGACTTACAAGTGCTTGAATCAAACAAGCAACCTTGTATTTGAAAGATTAACTGACATAGCAACAGTCGCACATGGTATATAAGTGGTGTGGCTGAGTACTTTAAAGGGTTCGTGAATAGAGGGGACTTGAATGTGAAATAAGAACAAGAAAATAAAAGTCTAAATGCATGAAAAAGCAGCAGAATATTTGAACTGAAAACTTTAGAACTAAAAGCATACGACACCAATGTCTAAAATATGTGGAACATGTTGAAGTCAGTATGAAGTCTTCATCAGATGGGAAATAATAGGCTGAGACAGTCTGTTAAACTCCAGTGACCACTCATTAGTCTGCTGCTCTAATTATGTCAATTGGAGTTATGACATCATCGTGGTCCATGACACAGGTGTTTATATTTGAGCTAACGACGTGTCCAGAGATCAAAGGTTTCCATGGTGATCAGTGAGAGGAGAGCATTTTCATTGTTCTGAATGAGAGATAAACCTGTTACATGTGAACGGTTTGTTGAAGAACCGTAACAGATATCGGTGACATTTCAAAGCGTGAAGCATGTCAAGGAACTTGAGCATCTGAAGTGTACTTTTTGTGTACTTTCGGGTTAATAATGTGGCCTTTTTGGCAGATTAACTAAAGGTGTGCGGCTGCTGTGGTGGGGAAAGGTGAGGCTGAATTTACAATGGAGTTTAATGGAGACATGTTGAAAGTCACTTCATGCCCTCAAGAGGCATTTTGTTTAATTTCTTTGCTTAATTTTTTTTGATCTTTCAAGCTACAAGATGTTTTCCTACGTTTGTCATGAACAATTATGTCTCAGGAATGTAGGGTTTGGGAATTATGGCAAGTTTAAAATAAAATATGAAAGCAAAATTAAATCTCCACTCTAGCTGTGACATTATCACACACTCTAAAATCTGAAGAAGGCCTCTTTACCAAGGTCTGAACAATGATAAATATCTGTAAAAGTAAGAACCAGATTTAAAAGTTGTTTTACACGAATAATGTCAAAGATGTGACATTTCAAAGTTGGAATGAGGTTTCTGAGTGAAAGTATGAAGGAGCAGTTAGCAGTTGAAGAAGGAGCAGTTGAAGTTGCATGAAGATAGTTGAAGTCTGAAGAGTTCTCCATTGACTTCCATGTTAAAAATGGGATGTATCTCTTATGAAAGTTATGAATGATAAAAGTAATAGCCATTGATTCCCGACCGATCTGAACGGAGTTTCTACGATGTTCAATGTGGGAGAAGAAGCAGCACAAAATAACCCGGCGGAATAATAAAGAATTTCGTGCGTAGCATAACAGATAGTTGGAATGCTGTGTCAGCATTCCCACTAAATTGCACTAATAATATTTCTCCAATTTACATGCAAGCTAAAAATGTCCTATGACTATCATCCTTAACCTGTTAAGCCCTGAGCCTGTTTTTCAGGTCTCAGGCTCGAAAATGACATTCCCAGATCAAATGACTATATCTTCACTTCTAAAAGGGGTAAATTAATAATCTTTTTTCTCAAAGCACTGATAAACCTGTGAGTTGGATGTAGATGAGTCAGAATCAATATAGTATTTTTTAATTTTATAGTAAATTCAGATTGAACATAGTAAAAAAAATGTAAATTATAGTGTCCGTCCAAAAGAAAACATATTACTTATAGTGAAAACCACCCTTGAATGATGGGATAGTAGACTAAAAGCTTTAGGAATCCAAACTATAACATATAAGTACCCTGTATCAAGATTGATGTAAAACCAGTCACATTTTACCTTTTTAGAGAGGTTTAGCAAACAAACAAACACTTCTTGGGTAATTTGGGTGGATTTGCCATATCTCTGGCCCCCCTTGGTCGATTTTGATGATTGACACCTCTTTTAAACCGTTAGAGCCAATAGAATCGAGGGGAAGTTCCTAAAATCCATCTAAACATTACCATTGAGGAGTGAGAGTGATGCGCACGCAGTTTGCCCAAAACCGGAAGCTGGGTTGTAGCTCTCATAGCAGCTAATATGAAATCTCAGTTTTTGACAAAAATGGAATGATGGATTATCAGTAATCATTTCAAAGTGACACGGACACATTGGATTAATCTATGGATTAACCTTCAGCAGCGTTTTTATCATTTTAATGCCATTGAACACAACTTTTGATCAAAAAAATAGCCTATTAGACATATTTGCCGTTTTGGCACAGTAAAGCTACGTTGTCTGGGTTTGCCTTTGCTGCCCTGAGTTTTGGCACAGTGGTGATACTTGTACCTCTAGAATCTGTGGAATCTCATCTTTCATCCGATATCTTGTTTGTGCAGATCCGATAAGTAATAAAATATTTCTACAGTGAGTTCTGTGCTTTAGCATTTTTTCGCTTAGTGTTAATTCATAGGCTTGGTATTATTCTTGTGTTTCGTTAAGCTAAAAATGGTTAATATCGTCAGTTAGCTGAGTTTCTTCCCGTTAAGTGGGTACGACACATTAATAGGTTGTTAAATGTTAGGAAGCCCTTTTTTTCACAGTTTCTTGTGGGCGGGGGGCTGCCAGGCTAAGATTAAGATTCAGAGTATTTTGGTATATACTTTAAAATGCCCCTCATCTTCTTCAGATTCCGGCAATGGCGGTCGAGATGCCTGGCTCAACAGACATGTCGGGTCTCAATCTTCAGTTTGGAGCCTTCCAGTTTGGGTCAGAACCGGCTATGCCAGAGTACGAGTCCACCCCCGCCTCCACAACACAAGCCCACCAGGTCCAGAACAGTCTCTACACTAGCCCCAGCAGGTCAGTACATCCACAAATACTACCTAGTACCACAATACTTTGAAGATGACGTTTATTTTGTCACACCTTTGCTTAGGGTTATTCACGACATGTTCTATCTAAACATTTTTCTGCTAGCTGCGCTATCTATTAAACAAGAGGTCATAAAATAAATGATATTTGAAGTTTCATTCATTCATGTTTGAGTATTTAAAAGTGCTCTAAAATGTAAGCGTGTATTATTAATGTTCAAGTCAGAACCACTGATTGTTCCTTAAGTACGCCATCTTGTCAATACCGTTACAATCTGCAGTGAGTCAACTCCAGCTCTTTCCAACCCCAGTCAGATGGACATGTACGATCAGAGAGCGTCTCAGACACGCCGCTACCCCCCCCTCCGTCTCCTCCTCCCCTCTGAAGGACATGCAGCCCAAGGTAAGGACAAAGCGTCCCTCTTGATCACTTAGACTTGGTAAACAATCTAACATGGTGGTTTGTTAATGTAGTGCTTAGATAAGTCTGTGTATGTGCGTTTTTTTCAAGGTGTTGGGATTTTAAGACGGTTCTGTTTTAAACATGACTCGTGGTTAAAATGCACTGCATAACTTAAATGTTTCCAAAAGCCCAACACCCTTCATCTTTTTATGAATGGCCTGTTTCCATGGAAACCTGTGAGCTAACCTACATTGTTGGTTTTACAGAATGGCTTCAGTTCAATGCACGGAACACATTCTGGGGAAGGTAAGGGTCTATATACAAGGTTTTTTTTCTTCTTCTCAAAATATTTTTGAAAAAGTCCGGATCACACTGGATTGGAATTTATTACAATGTTGTTTTCTCTTTCTCCTCGGCTGCAGCGGGCTCTGCAGTATCAGTTCGGCAGGTCTCTGATTCAGTCACGCCTGTCAGCATGGGCACTTTGACTGACAGCGGCTCCGGCCCGGCCTCCTTGATGACTTCATCCAATCAGACATCTCTCAGTGGTCTGGGGCACAGTGAAGACATGCCTCCAAATACTTTCCCCCCACCTCAGCACAACAAGTGAGTTTAACACACACAGTAATATAGGAAAGGAAATGGTATCTGCGTTTTATCCAGAGATCATAACTCGAGTATTAGTAAATGTTAATTGTGCTCTGTATAGATAGTTGAGATATGCGTTGAACCTTCTTATTACTTTTACAGCTCTCACCAATCACAGCAGAACAGCCTAGCTCAATCTTCAGTCCGGTCATCCAACTCCAGTTTAATGGTGAGATTTTTATTTTATATTTCTGCATTTGTCATAGAATCAGGCATTCAAATGTTTTTCTCAGTTCCTGTGCTGGTGGATGAAACTTTTGAAAATAACCTACAGCTATTATTTTACCTGTAACTTTCCTTCATTGTTGCCACTTCCATTAACTTTGAGAGTCACGTATAAGGAATTTTTCAAGGTGTAATAATATAAAGAAAAATTATATTATATATATTTTTTTTTTTACTGTACAGTAAAGTACAATATCTTCAATTCAAATATGTTATTTTGATCAATTAATTCAGATTTCACATGTCCAGGATCACCCTAATCATGATTGCTTTACATATTTCAGCAAACCTTTGAAGCAAAACCATAATTTCTATTAATTAAAAAATGAGAGTTTAACAATAAGAACATTGTCAATATTTTTGCGATATTATTTGAGCTTACTTTTCCTTTATTTTAAGCAGAATTACACTCGACAAACTTTCTGTCATGCGATGTTGCGAGTCTTACTTAATAATTTTTTGCCGACTCCAAGTATGGCTACTGCAACAGCACAATTTGACGAGCTTCAAAATCAGCAGATTTTCACCAGGTCTTCTATAGTGCTTCTGTTGTGTTGTCCTATCTGTCAGTGCACTGTCAGTGTCCGATTTTTGTGTGTGGAAAGTGTCAATTGCATCAGTCAATGCAGGTTAGAAGTCCTGCATAACATATGTTGTCATGCACTGGTGCATGGAGAGCTAAGAATAACGTGCGCAGCATTTATGTGTTTGTGTGTTTCAAAATCCTGTGGATTTCTTTGAAGAGTAGGTTGGATGTTGTTTTTTTTAAGGTGTGTGTGTGTTGTACATCCTCCTCCTTAAGCATTTTCAAAGCTTCATTTCCTGTGATGCCAGATGAACGTATTACATGTCCATTTACTCTAATGGAAATGTAATCCCATTAATCTTAACCGCATCTTTTTAACTTCGTCCTTCCGTCTCTGCAGCATCCCAGCGTAGACGGTGACTCAAGCCTGCACTGCTCCAACTACCCCTCCTCCGTGTCATCGGTGCCATCATCAGTCCCCTCCTCTTCCTCAGCGCAGGTGTCCCTAGGGGTCCATCAGGCCTGCTCTGTGGGCTCCAACACAGTTTTAGCTCCCTCTGGTCTCTGCCCCATCAGCAGCCTGGCCATGGGCCTTAACCCCGCCTCCATGGCGGTCCAAGCTGCAGTCGCCGCTGCTTCAATGTCATCGGCAGGCTCAGCCATTCCTTCTTTAGCGACTTCCTCACGCAACTCTGCAGCATCCTCAGGTTAGACATAAACACAGGTGCAAACATTCTTACACTTTGACACCTACACCTCTTTAGACAGTTTAACATCCAAATCTTGCAATTGCTCAACATAAATGTAAAAACTGTAGATTTTCCTTTCCCTCACATTGTATATTTTGCTTACTTTAATTTGAATCTATAGCTTGCAATACCAGTGAGTTAATTGTAGCTTTGGTAATTTGGTGTCAGGACTTCACACTGTAACGCATGACTTACTATATATCCTGTGATGAAAACTTCTGTCTTTCAATGTTCAGTTCAATGAAGGAGACTGGATCGTCGTTAGCCAAAGCACTGACTTTATTCTAAGTACAAACAATTATTACAAACAAACAAGCGGCCGGGGAGCCCGCATAGTTCCACCCTGTTGGGGCGAAACCAAGCCAGCTCTGACACAAAGAAGCGGCACCCTGCAAGATGCACCGAAAGGGCAGGACCCTAGAAAAGTGCGGGCTTTTCCTTAATGCATGCCAGACGTCACAGTTTCAGTTTCGAGCATTTAGTCAATTTTTTCTTGTGTCAGCAGTTTTCTTTTATCCCTTGTTTCGCACTTTTTAAAATACAAATCAATTTGATCACTTGATAAATGATGTGCCCGTGAGAGCTTGTTAATGTCACCAATATGGCTGTTTGTATGCATCACCACACAGTGGTGCAAATTGCTTGGGAATTATGTGGCTTGTTATTAGGCCTGATGATTAATTTTGTTGGACGATACATTTTCCCAGAAATTATTGCGATAAACGATAATATTGTCGGCACCGTTGTAAGACCATTTTAGGCCACTGACATAATGATAATATATAATAATAATTCAAGTACATCCTTTCAAACAGAACTTTTTATTGAACATTCAACATTGCAAATGAAATGTGAAATAATATTCAAATATATAAATTATATATAATAAATAAAACAATTTAATTATAACATATATGAATAAATAAATATGAGCACACATTGTCTCACAAGCAAAACAAACCTCCTTAAAACAACAGTCAAGTGTACAGTCCACTGTCCATACAAAGACCCAGATGCTTCAACAGGCCATATCCAAATCTGTATCAATCAAATCTGTTCGAGCAAGGAACACCAACATGTTTGCATTGTCGGGCAAATGCATCTTTGATTGCAAACTGTCGGGAAGGTGGGGGCTCTCCATCTCGAGCTGCCGTGTTTGCTCCCAGCTGGGAAAACGGAATGGGGTGGTTGTGTTTCAGATGCAGTTTAAGGTTGGTCGTATTGCTAGCTTTTGTTGCTACCTTTTTAAAACAAATGTGACATACTGCCCGGCTTATTCAAGTCCGTAGGTTCACCTCGTTGATTTGGCTTAAATCCAAAATATACCCACACCAGAGATGTGGAATTAGGTTTTGTAACCAATTTAACTTCAAATTCCCCGCGAGTAAATCACACATTGTCTCCTGCTTGTCTCTATGTTATTAATTTGGCTGCTACACTGTTGCACGCGGAGTGTCCTGACCTGGCTGTGTGTGAGCCCCGCCCCTCACAGCGCGCCGGGCCGGCAGACACAGCGCGCCTGGCTAAAATGCCGGTCACATCCTTATGTAAACAAACACGCATGTAAACGGCAATTTATCGAGGTCAGAAAAGTTATCGAGTTCATTTTTATTTATCGTACGATAAGTCAATTTATTTATTATTGCGACAGTCCTACTTGTTGTTCAAATTTTTTGTAAGAATTCAAGCTGGATCAATTGGTTTCCATTTCCTCTCAGTCACTGGCAGGGTTTCCATTCTTCTGACTCATCTCACTCGGTTTGTTTGCTCCCAACGCCTGTCTCTCTCTCTCAAACACATTTGATGTGTTTTCCTTTCTGCCAGTGCATCGTTTAGCGGTATCTTGCGGTGTTGTCATTTACTGATGCATCTCAGGGATAAATGTGTTGAAACGGATCTCTCCTTGCCAATTAAAAACGAGTTGTATATTTAGTGAATTCGTAAAATTACTGTACTTGCATTTCTTTATTTGCCGGTGTGCGTGATAAATGAATGTGTAATGGATCTAAGAATAAGTTTGTAATGCATTGCTTGTGTTATACATGATTTGTCCATGCAGGGAAAGCTCCTCCAAACCTGCCCCCTGGAGTGCCCCCTCTGCTGCCCAACCCTTACATCATGGCCCCTGGACTACTGCACGCCTACCCTGTGAGTTCCTGACAGACTCACTGTTTATAGAAACTGAGCTTTTTATCTGCACTTAATAGAGTTTGTTATATAGTTTATAAAGTAACACTTTTCTTGCTGTGTCTCAGCCTCAGGTGTACGGCTACGATGACCTACAAATGCTGCAGGCAAGAATACCGCTGGTGAGTTTGGTTTTGTGTAAAAGAAAAACAACTCCTGCAATAAAAACATTATTCACATTATTCACAATTGTTGCTCCATGTCCGGTATTAAAAAAACAAACAATGTTTTTTCTCTCCAGGATTATTACAGCATTGCACCCTTTGCAACTCCCACAGCAGCACTGACTGGCCGAGACGGCAACTTGACTAACAACCCTTACTCTGGTGAGCCATCTCACAATTGCTCAGTGTCTTCTCCACAGTTAGCTGCTTGTTGTTTGGTGATGAAGGGACCGTTTGAATTGAATGATTATCCTCACAATAAATGAAGAGCCTTTTTTGCTTGCTGGTAGAATCCAAGCCTGGCAGGTTGACAGTGCAACTATCTGTAGTTTGATTAACTTGAGAACTGTATATATTTAAGGTTTTCCGAATTGACTAGAAACTGTATAATGCCAATAAATAAATTAACAATCTTTAGAGATGATAAGCTTTGGTTGTTCCTTCAAGGCCTTAATGTTTCAACTTCCCGTAGAAATGGCACCTCAAAACAGGCCAGCAGTTTAGGATTTCCTACTTTAATATCTCCTTTTCATTGTTTGCTAGTAATGTATTGTGTTTTATCTCATGTAGACATTTGTACTCAAACACAAACATCCCATTCTGTATTTGCAGGTGACTTATCAAAGTTTGGTCGAGGTGATTCATCGTCTCCTTCCCCAGCCACCACATTAGCGCAGACACAACAGAACCAGACGCAGGCGCATCACACCGCACAGCAGCCCTTCCTCAACCCAGCACTGCCGCCCGGCTACAGCTACACGAGCCTCCCGTACTACACCGGCATGCCAGGCCTGCCCAACACCTTCCAGTACGGACCTGCTGTGTTTCCGGTGAGGAAAAACCTTGCTTTCCAAAAGCTAGCGGACTGGTTGCCTTCAATTACTGACCATTGCTTTGCAGCTAAGCAATCATTGGCATATTAATGTTTGTGTGAATGGACGACTGAGCTTAAAATTGTAAGCCACTTATCAATTCAGCATTTCTCTCAATGTTTTTATTATATTTGATTGAGAATTAGAAGCATCATCTAACATCAGGAACATCTCTGTTTGTTTAGACAGGAGCAAACCGTCAAGTCAAATTTGATGTTTGCACTATTGGAAGAGATCATTTTAGCGCCTTTCCTTTGATGGTGCTGTATTAGAATCCATTTTGTCTGAGTACTTCCTGAGCCTGAACGAGAAGAAAGTTGCATTTTCATGAGTCCCCAAGACAAACTTTGGTTACCCTATTTGGTTACCACTCGATGACTTTACATGGATTTGTTTTTGTCCAGGTGGCTCCTACCTCGTCAAAGCAGCACGGTGTGAATGTCGGCGTCAACGCGTCAGCCGCACCCTTCCAGCAGGCTAGTGGTTATGGTTCCCATGGATACAGCACTGGTGAGGCACTAAACGATACAGAAGCTGGATGTTTACAGGTGTCATGCAAGTCCTACTCGATACACTTGCATACCAATAAATCTGTGCTGTTACTCACAATGAGCCCATTGATTTCGCCTCAATGTGGACTGCATCTTTTATTTGAGCTCTGCAGCCTCTACAAGCATAAACATGATGCTTGTGTAAACACTCTTGTAATATGTTGGGAAGGTATCTGCCTGTAGTTCAAAACACATTCTTGCATGCTGACTCTCACTTGTTGACAAACATGTTTTAGTATTAATGTAGATCAGGGGTGCCCACACTTTTTTGGCTTGTGAGCTACTTTTGAAATGACCAGCTCACCGAGGTCTACCAACCAAAAATAAAATCCCAAATTGCAAGGGTTGCTGAATAACACATTTTATTTATACATGGGATAACTACAATAGGGCTGCAACAAAGGACTAATTTGATAATCGATTAATCTATCGATTAATGAAACGATTACTCGACTATTCGGACTATTACTGTATGGCTTGCACAATTTCTCAAACGCTCTTATTTAGCCATCAACTTTTAGATTTAGCTTGAGGTTGTTTTAGGCATGTGGAAACTAACAATGAAGACAAAGATGAATACTTGATTCAAAAATACATATATTAAATTAACAAATTGTTTACAAAATTGACATAGCTTTTTATTTAAATTAAATAAATAATATTTCACATCAAAAGAAACAACAGTGTTTTAACAAATCGTATTAAATAATCTGATGACAGAACTGTAAACAGAATAGCTGAAACTTTAACAAACTAAATAACTCAGTTACCTCTAATCATTAACCCATGTTTGTATCATTGGGTTAACTCCGTGTGTTGCTGCTAGCATACATAACACCTGACGTGGAAACGTTACTCGCTACAGAGCTGCTAGAAAGACAGTCGAACCCGGTGCATTCCTCCGTCTGGATGTGGTGCACTTTTGATAAATGTTTAGACACATTGCTCGTGTTACCGCCCTCACATGCTAAACACTCTTGGCAAGGAGCATTGTCCGCCTCAAGACGGGTAACATTTAACCACACCTTGGAGCGCTTCTCTCCGCCATCCCCGCCGTGTGTTGCTGCATGTAGCAGCCGCGTGTGTAAACTGCCCCGCCCCCTCGCACACAGACGGGGGAGAGAGAGATCTCGTCTGGATTGGAAAGGTCGAAAATACACCGACATTTGTTTGTCTTTTTGCATGTTAGAAACGAGTTGGCGACACTAAGACTACGAGATAATGTTTGTGTAGCAATAATACATGACCTTTCTCAACTCGCTACTCGGAGGGAAGTCGTTGTCAGCCTTGTGAACACTCCGATAATGCCTCTCCACGTTACCTTTCTTTGGCAGAGCGACGCTTGCTTTACAAATAAGGCAAATAACCTTTGAATGTGACATCACAAACAAATATTCTTCCTCCCATTCTGGGTGGAAGTGGTATGTCTTTAGCTTCTTGCTCGGTCCCGCACTCATGTTGTTGTTTGTCTCTTTAACTTCATTTGAGTTTTCCCGGCACTTGACTGATTTTGTATCGCTTTGCATTCTGGGTTAACAGACTGGAAAGCGATAGGTCGCTTTTTCTGTCAATCAAGTAAACTCCTGAATTAAGTGGCAGGGAGGCCAAGGGAGGAGGGATCAAAACTTGTTTTGTCTATTTTAACGGAGCTGGATTTTTTTTTATATGAATGACTCACGATCTACCAGCATTGCCCCCGCGGTCGACCGGTCGACGTACTGGGCACCTCTGATGTAGAGGTTTAATTTTGTCAGATTAGGAATTGCATCTGCGTCCCGTACCCAGTTTTTATTGCCTTTACACACGAAATAAGTCTCAGTATTTTAAAAACATGTCTGCCATTTAAACTGAATGGGGAAAGGATAGGTTAGGCTTGAACAGAGGCACCTGGCTGGCAGTTTAAATACCAGAGGTCGACATTATCGGTCTCCTGTTGTTTTCCATAGCTTGCTTTGCTCATTTCAGAAAGTTGTCATTTGCCCCAAGGCTTCACCTTCCATAACACACACCACCTCCCCCCACACATTTCATACATTAAACTCATTAACAAACGGCACAACCATCATCCTCCCAAATGTCTTCTTAACCCATTTATTCATATTTTTTAGGCATTCTGGTATCTATTGCTTTTTTTGCTTTTTTCAGTGGTGATTTATTTTACTTTCATAGTTCATTACTCAATATCTACATCTGGTCACATTTGTGCACCATCTGCTGCTTTCTGCCATCACCCAACTCAAGCTCACTCTCCACTCCCCCTCCCACATACACCCTGCCTGCCCCCTCACTTCCCCCACCTCCTTGGGTCAAATAGTATTTGCATATTATGTCGGCGATGATTCTGACATTCATGATGTTCCAGATGGACAGATTTAGCCACATAGGACAATGCATTTGGTGTCAAAGTTCAGATGATAATGTATCGAGTGCGTTTCCTTAAGGACTTGACACAATCTGTATTGTCACAATTTTGTGAAACCTGTCCATCTGGTGCACAGTTTCAAACTTTGAATTATTTGCAAATGCTATTTGAGGCAGGTCGGCTCCCGCTGCCTGGTGTCTAACGCTGTGGGCTGTGGCTGTGTATCTGACTGTTGCAGGCTATGAGGATGTGGGCCAGGCTTCAGGGAGTGGGGATTTCTGTAAGGGCGGATACGGCACTGCCGCTGCCGCTTCTGCACAAAACAAGCCAGCCAGCTCTGTCAGCGGGCCGGGAGTCGGTGAGTGCCGCCACATGCCAAAGCAAAAGGAAAAAAAACCTATCCCTCCCGTCTTCCTCTTGTGTCACCAACCATCCTCCTCCCCTTCCTTGCTCTCAGTCCTTTGCCTCATTGCTGATGAGCTGCGTCTGTAGGAAGACCGTCACACTACATCCGCTGTCCAATGCAGCCTGCCTCTCTTAAAAGCCGTGTCTGCCGTTCTGTCCGTTCCCTGTTCTCTTCCAGGGCGACTTGTCATCAACCCCATCTGGTTTTTACATTTTGGACATGTATGCTATGTTATTATCAGGATTAGAGTCAAAAATGTGGCAGGGCACAAGAACAGTGGCTGCCATAAACTGATGAGTTGCCCTGGTTGATGCTGTCCCATTTTCCATCTGTGCTGCTTGCTCTTCACTCGTGTTGCCATTGCTGGTATGTTCGTCTCCAGAGAATCCAGTTCACTGTCCTGTGGGTGGACCTGGTTACGGAGACACACGCACACACGTGTTATTATTTTACAAGCTCAGTCGGTTTTGGTTCGACTTGCGCATCTCTGCTGTGCACGTTCATGATGATCTCGTTCTTCACATAGAATGGTACCTAAATGAAAACCAGGTTGCCTTGTGAAAGGTTGTCAAGGGATTGATCAGTATATCTTCTATAATCTTTGGATTGTGTTATTTCTCTGACAAATGAGAGTTTCATGTGTTTTTTTTCCGCTTGTACCTAGTAACAGCTCTGTAGCATATCTCAAATCACTTTTCCTTAATATGATGTTTCACCATCTTTGGCTTTAAATGCCAAACATCACATTAGCATTGTGGCTCTCTCTGCAACTTTCATGTCTGATTGAAGCCATGCTAAACAATCACACACAGTAAGAACTTGATTATTGTTGCCGATATGATATGCTGCTAAACCATCTTTCTCACCTCTCTTCATCTCATCCCTCTTTATATCCTTTACCGTACTCCTCACTTTAAGGAAATTCTTCTCACAACATCTATGAACTTTTGCTGGCATAGATGTGTATACTTGAAATTTCCCAAGATTCTATGTAAGATTTTCTTTCTCAGAAACTTGAATTATAGTAAGTATTCCTGTAAAGAAATTGTCTGTCAATGTTACACATTAGTTTTCTTGTTCACTTAGGAATAATAATTCATTCATTGAGCCTTATTTGTTTTTGGACCTTTTTCAACAATGTTATATGTGACCTGCTCTATCAGTCGCATTGACCCGAAGACACATTTTGAGTTGTATGGAAAGAGGAGATTCCTAGCTTTCTGATGATATCAGGATTGTTGTTGTACTCCAATATATTAAGCGAAATATGTCACATTATATAATGACTGTCACCGAGTCATCATTTTGAGAAAAAGGCCTTCAAAGTTTCCTCTTCTCTGGAATCCATCGATCTGATTGGTTATTAGCAAATGATCAAAATACTACGGAGGGAAGATATTTTCGTTTGGATTACTGGTCTGGGGGAAGATCGCGAGTGTGTGTGTGTGTGTATACATGTGTGTGTTTGTGTAATTTTGCATTTGTGTGTATTGCGTTTGTTTCCCAGGGAAAACCCTCACGAGAAACACCGGCTGCTGTGACGTTAAATTACTCCGTTCTCCGCTTGTAATTATGCCGAAGCTTCAAAGTTGTATTTCATCTGAATTTGCCGAAACAAGTTTAATATTCTGAAAGCCAAGACTTTGTTTAATTGAAATCAGATGAAAACAAACTGTAACGGACCCTGCCGTGTTATCTATGATTACTCTACGCTTACATTCATAATGTCAGCCGGAGGGAGGGGGCCGGCGTTGCGGAAGAGCAGATTGCCTGTCATCTTCCCTTTACAAGCTTAAAGAATGTATTTATCGTGTGAGTTTGGAAATAAAAGTTTCATATTCTGAAAGCCAAGACTTTGTTTGTTTAAAATCAAACAAAACACCCAAACCCAGAAAAAATAGTTTTTTACGCAAATCCACGTTTATTTTGAAATGAGCCGTTGCGACTTCCGACTGATTTCGATAGAGCGGGTCACATGTTAAGTGTTTAGATAATTGTATTTGTATTATTGACGGGAAACTCTCGTATTTACCATTCTATACGCAGATCACAAAGTACTGCTATAAAGAAGAACCCACATCACACTGCATTTTTTCTTTCTTCCCTGATACAATAAAAGTGTGTTGTCCCGCCACGCTGTAGCTTTTACACACTTGGAGATGTAAATTACAAGTTTCATCCCGATACAATATGTGACCTGCTCCATCAAAATCAGTCGCATTGACCCGAAGACACATTTTGAGTTGTATACATTGTTGGAAAGAGGATATTCCTAGCTTTCTGATGATATCAGGATTGTTGTTCTACTCCAAATATTAAGCGAAATATGTCACATTATATAATGACTGTCACCGAGTCATCATTTTGAGAAAAAGGCCTTTAAAGTTTTCTCTTCTCTAGAATCCATCGATCTGATTGATTATTAGTGGAGCAAATGATCAAAATACTACGGAGGGAAGATATTTTCGTTTGGAGGGGAAGCTCGTGAGTGTGTGTGTATACGTGTGTGTTTGTGTAATTTTGCGTTTGTGTGTATTGTGTTTGTTTCCCGGGGAAAACACTCACGAGAAACACCGGCTGTTGTTATGCCTGCTGTGACGTTAAGTTACTCCGTTCTCCGCTTGTAATTATGCCGAAGCTTCAAAGTTGTATTTATCATCTGAATTTGCCGAAACAAGTTTAATATTCTGAAAGCCAAGACTTTGTTTAATTTAAATCGGATGAAAACAAACTGTAACGGACCCTGCCGTGTTATCTATGATTACTATACTCTTACATTCATAATTTCAGCCGGAGGGAGGGGGGGCGGCGCTGCGGAAGAGCTGATTGCGAATGAGAGGTGCCTGTCTTCATCCCTTTACAAGCTTCAAACATGTATTTATTGTGTGATTTTGGAAATAAAAGTTTCATATTCTGAAAGCCAAGACTTTGTTTGTTTAAAATCAAACAAAACACCCGAACCCCGAAAAAATAGTTGTTTACGTAAATCCACGTTTATTTTGAAATGAGCCGCTGCGACTTCCGACTGATTTCGATAGAGCGGGTCACATATTATATTGGTTCTTTGAACAACAGTATTTTTGCAGATTGCACAAATTCTACAACAAAAGGATTTTGATTCAGTGGCCTGAGATATTGTGTGCTCATCAAATACATTCAGTTGCCTTCACAACTTAAATATGATTTGACTTTTCCTTTTTTATTCCTGGGCTCTTCCTGACATTTAAATGAATAACAAAAGACCTGTGAGAATAACTGATCCACCTTAAAGGTCAGCCCACCTTAAGTGACCCGCTGTTGTTTTTCACTTTGGGTCTAATCCAGGAATTGTAATCAGCAGGTGGGCAGCAGGACCACGCAGCTTGGCTTGGGCCTGTAGCATTTATTCAACACAAATGACAATACACACACTTGTCTCCTGTGTCTGCAGGAGTCTCTGTGACATCAAGCAACACGGGGGTACCAGACATTTCAGGGTCCGTTTACACAAAGACTCAGGTAATTACAGATCATAAATATTTAACGCCCATTCTCACAGGAAACAACTTTCCCCCCCCCTCCATGCAGTTTGAATTAAACAAAGATGTCATGTCTTGTTTTGTCTCCCTTCCCCCTGCAGTCGTTCGATAAGCAGGGTTTCCACGCTGGCACGCCAGCAGCTTCGTTCAGTCTGCCGTCAGCTCTGGGGAGCGGGGGTCCCATCAACCCCCCGGCCCCCACCGCCTACGCCCCGGCCCCCTTCATGCACATCCTGGCCCCTCACCAACAACCCCACTCTCAGATTCTGCACCACCACCTGCAGCAGGACGGACAGGTACAGGAAATGTCACTGTTGTGTTTTTCTCCATCTGTTGATGCAGCTTGA
The DNA here is from genome assembly GCF_902827175.1 of Gymnodraco acuticeps. Lineage (NCBI taxonomy): Eukaryota > Metazoa > Chordata > Actinopteri > Perciformes > Bathydraconidae > Gymnodraco > Gymnodraco acuticeps. The sequence goes on along the minus strand of NW_022989947.1, from coordinate 1,122,343 downwards.
TTTCACTCCTATAGTTCACGTTAGGAATCGAGAAATAAAGACACTTAATTGGCTTTTAGTTCTGGTTTTCTTTTGTTTATAATTATCAGAGATGATATGAACTCACAGGTTACTTGTGTTTTTATTCATCATCATTTAGCCTTGTGTGCTGTGATGAATTTGGCATGCAGTGGCAACACACCAGTCAGCATTTGTTTTTAAAAGGAAAACCATTGTTATGGAAGTAAGAAATATCTGGAGAAGCAGGCTAACAGCTTTTTTAGTTAATTTAATTTAAGTTAGTTTTTTAATAAGTGCTATGCGATTGATCTAATTTATGTTGATGTTGTTTTAAGCAGGGCTCGTGGAGTTTTTTTTCGTGGAAATTATAAAGTGATTGCATTCAAGAACAGAATTTTGTGTGGTGGTAGAATGACTGATTGTTTAGACACAAAGCTAATCCTAGTGGAAACACTGTAGCCTGTGCTTTTATTTTCATGCCTTGTAGGTAATGTCCAGGCCAACGTTTGCAATCCCATTTGAAAGTGGTCTATTTTCAGATTAATGATTAAGTGTATTTAGGTTTGTCCTGTCGCTTGGCAACAAAATACTTGAGTTAAAACATGGCATTGATGGACAGCTCACATCAACTCTTTCCTTTCCCCACAGAGCGGCACTGGACAGCGCAGCCAGAACGCCTCCCTTCAGCAGAAGTCTCAGATCAACAAGTCGGCATACAACACCTACAACTGGGGGGCCAACTAACATCTACTGTCGGGCCCCCACGCTGTTAACAGAAGTTAGAAGGGGGCTCATCACTCCTTCCGCAGACGGTCTCCACATATAAACTCCCTCTTCCTCCTGCAGAGATCCCGCCCCCGTCTCTTGGCCCAGCACTCCTGCGCTCTGCCTGCGGTCAGGAGGTGCTGTGCCGAGAGGACGAGCACTGTAACGATGCATGGATGGGTGGGGGGTGGGGGGGGGGGCAGGAAGGGCTTAGAAGAGAGGGGAGATCAAAGCTGAATGGTTATAGAAATGCACCCTCAAGAGGTGAAATATTGAGTGTTGGGAATTTGTATCGTGTTAAACCCCCAGCCCGCCCTCTTTTTTTCTTTGACTTGTATGTAACATAGAACTGTTTTCTAAAAGAATGAATGTTTCCTGTATGGTCTGTTTTTTTTAGTCTTCCTTCTCCCCTTTTTTTCTTGCAGATGGGGAGGAATGAAGTAATATCTGAAGGTGGGGGGACAGGCTGGTTTTGTATTTCTCACCCTCAAATCCCCACTCTTTAACTTTCGTGAAAACGTTTCCCCTCCCTCACAAAAAAATAAGCCCAAACACAAAAATTAGCTTGATTGCTGTTAAATGTTTTTTTTTGTCATTTTAAGTTTGAAAAAAAAAAACAATTCTCTAAATTGGTAGAGTTGTGAAGTTTATTTTTTACCAAATATAGATATATTATATATAAAGACATATAAGCGAACTCACTGGCTCGGACTGTGAGGAAAGTGTGTTCGTCATGTGACTGCGTGCATGTTTGTACACACGGGGGCCGTGGTTGTGTACTGTGCTTTGTTTTTTCCCTAGCACAGCATTTTTCATTATCCCACACTTGTACAATAATTGTTCCCATGAATTATAAAGATGTTGCATTAAGGCCCCACCTATTCTGCAAGAGTTGTTGAATGATTTCCAAGGCCAATACACACCCAATCTGCCTTCCAGTGCGTTTTATTTTATTTAGTTTTCTGAGGCCCCCCACCTCCTCCCTGCTTCACCACCTGTCCCCTATTGTAAGGAAACCTGCAGCATTGAATACTGATGGACAGAATTGTACTATGGGTTTTTTGTCAGTGATTTATTTTTTCTTTTTGTACTGTGCGTTTTAAAAACAATTTAAATGGATAAACTTGTCTTGTACATATATAAAAAAAACACAAGTACTGTAGTCCCTGTTTGTTCAATGGCTTTCTCCTTTTCCTTCTCAAATCCTTGCAGATTTGTTAGCTTTTCATTTCATATATTTTTTTTATTTTGTATAAATATTAAGTAAATAAACAAGAAAAATACATTTTCATCATTTTGGATGTGAATGTCTTTTAAGAAACTATTTGTTTCTCATGTGGCTTGTAAATGTAGCAGCATCTCTTCTTCCAACATGTGTGTGTGTGTGTGTGTGGGTGTGGTAAAGTCGCTGACTTGATATCAGGGGAACAAGGAAATGACAAACGAGCTGTCCCATCAAGTGACAACTGAAACTATCTGGCCGTTTCTCAATGTCGAGTATACCTGCTGCAGAGCCACTATTTCAAGTATACTATGTCATCGAGTGGCGCAGAATGCTGGGCATTTAAACAGTCCTTCGGCGCCACTCGATGACGTTGTATACTTGAAATAGTGGCTCTGCAGCAGGTTTACTCGACATTGAGAAACGGCCTCTGACTCAGGGACTGGAGGGTTGGTGTCTGAGTTATCTAACAGACTAGCGATCAGCAGGGCCAAATTACACTTCTCCAGACATTTGCATTGTTTCTTTTTTGTTATAGTGTGTAGGCCTATGCATCATTTCAAATCTAAATACACTTTTTTTTTTTTTAAGTAGACAGCTAGTTGCTTACCAGATTGGTCTTGTTAGTTATTTAAGATGCCATCTGAATACATTGCAATCTTAACATTTACTAATCCTTACAGTGTATGTATTGTAGTATGTAGGCTATTAAGCCCCGAGCCTGTTTTTCAGGTCTCAGGCTCGAAAATGACATTCCCAGAACAAATGACCATATCCTCCCTTCTAAAAGGGTTACATTAATAATCTTTTTTCTCAAAGCAAGGTTACATCTGTGAGTTGGATGTAGAAATGTCAGAATCAATATAGATGTTTTTATTTTAAAGTAAATTCAGATTGAACACAGTAAAAAAAATATTGTGTCTGTCCAAAAAAAAAAATTACTTATAGTGAAAACCACCCTTGAATGATGGGATGGTAGACTAAAAGCTTTAGGAATCCAAACTACAACATATAAGTACCATGTATCAAGATTGATGCAAAACAAGTGAAATTTGACATTTTTTAGAGAGATTTAGCAAAGAAAAAACACTTCTGGGGTCATTTGGGTGGATTTTCCATATCTCTGGCCCCCCTTGGTCGATGTTGATGATTGACATCTCTTTCTAACCGTCAGAGCCAATGGAATCGAGGGGAACTCCCACATACGCACACACATGACCAAATAAGGAGTGAGTGACGCATAGCCAACACCGGAAGCTGCGATAACTGGTGGCTACCATTAGCAGCTAACTTTTACCTCCGATTTTTACATAAAAATGGTATTATGGATTATAAATAATTTTTTCAAAGCTACAGACACATTATCAACCTATGGATTAACCAATTCAGCCGCTTTTTTTCTCGTTTTAATGCCAACACGTCTTTTGATCAGATTGACAGATACGGTGAGACGATCTCCCGTAAAAGCTCCGTAAAGGTAGTGTTGTGATGTCTGTGTTTGCTTCCCCTGTCGCGAGTTTGGATCGCTCAGTGATGATACTATACCTATATAATCTATGGAACCTCAGCTTTAATCGGATATCTTGTATGCGCAGCTACGATAAGTAATACGGGTATCTTTATCTTGAGTTCTGTGCCAAAGTGCGTTAGCATTTTTCGCTCAGGGGTCATTTAGATGCTTCTTATGAGACTTGTGTTTTGTTTTGGTAAAAATGGTTTGTATCGTCAGTTAGCTGAGATTATTCCCGTTAATCTGGTATAACACATTAATAGGTTCTTAAATATTAAGATGCCCTGAGACAGTGTCGTGAAAAAAAGAGACCCGCCGAGGGGGTCTTTGGGGCTTAACCCTCCGGTATCATTCGATTGGACTACGCAAATTAGTCATTCGAGACAAAAATGTCCACTGCAAAAGACTTTGATAAAAACATATAAAAAGGTTTTTTTCACAACTTTTTTGGGTTCAATCTTTAAAGCAACTTCCGCCCTAATAGAAAATACCAAAAATGTAATCATTCTCAGGATTTTAACCCTTTAAATGCCATTTTGAAACCATGAAACTGCTGTTTTTTTTCATGATGAAAACAGAGAAAATGAGTTATTTTCCCAAAAATACATATCTGGGGACTGGCTCTTTATGTCAAAGATTAGCAACAAAATGGATTTTTTTGCATTATTAGTTTTTGCACAAAATCAGATTGAATAAAAAAGTTACAAATTAGTCATTCGGGACAAAAATGTCCACTTCCAAAAACTGCTCTAAAATGAACACAGATTAATATTTTTTTTAACTTTTTGGGGTTAAATCTTTCAATCAACTTCAGTCCTGATCAAAAATACCAAATGTTAAATTATGTTCAGGATTTTAACCCTTGAACTGCCAGTTTGAAAACATGAATTTGCGTTTTCTATGAAAAACATGCACAAAAAGGCAGTTATTTTCCATATAATAAATGTTGGGGGGGTCGGCTTTTTTTTTTTTTATCACAGTCTTGGATATGTCAAAGATTAGCAATAACATTTATTTTTTTTGCATTATTAGTTTTTGCACAAAATCAGATTAAACAAAAATACTCACACATTAGCCACTCACGTCCCATCCACTCCCATTATAACCACATATTTTGATCTCTCCGCCATACCGGTATATAATCATTCATTTTATAATGTCAGGGTTTTATATTGGAGGAAAATAGTTAAATGTGTCCCTTTTTACTGTATATCACCAGATGTGACATTTTACCATTGAATTATATGACCTATAAAAACACTGAAGTAATACTATTTTCAACTTTCTCTGAAATCATTTTTAAATCAGCATCAGATGTATCAATGTCAACATTTATTTTCCAAACAGCAAACTGCAATCAACATTCATGAACAAATCATACTATGGTAACAGCAGCCGGTGTACGAGGTGGATGCTTTCTCCGCATGATTTTTGCAGACACCAGAGATCTCCCCAACTCCCCCAAGAAAATCCTCCTCCTGAAGGACTTGGCTTGCTTCCAGGAGGGATCCACAGCAGTAAAAAGCACAAATGCATGAAGGCAGAGACATCTATCATGTTGTGGAAGAGGACCTGTGGCCACCGATGGGTCATCCTCCTGCAGCGGTAGGAGCCCACAACCTACAAAAGACCAATACAAAATTAATACAAATATTCTTTTAAATTATTAACAACTGTATCATGTATTATTTATATACTGGTAATGCCTCCATACCTTGTCTAGGTTGTCGACAGCTCCCTTGCAGTGGTTGTAGTCTGCAATGATCACAGGTTTCCTTTTCTCCTCCTCTGTCACAGCTGGGTCCCTGTGTTTGCTGCTGAGGAGGAGCACGTTTCTCCCCCGTTTGGGAATGTAGCTCACCGCTGTGGTGTTCTTGGTAAAACCAAAAAGAGAGGAGAGGGCAGCTCTCTGCCTCACCTGCAGGAGTTTGGATGGAAGCTCAGGCTTATTTCTTCGGATGGTTCCGACAAGGGCCACTTTCCTCTTTAGTAGCTCCTGCACAAGTGCATATGACGTGAACAAATGGTCACAAGTCACAGTGATCCCTTGGAGCCCCTATGTCATTTCCAGGACGACACGCTTTCCCTGGCCCACCTCGGCAGCACTGCCAGCAGCTTTACCGGTGTAAATCTGGCACTTCCAGGCATAGGAGGTTTCAACGTCAGCGGTGACCCAGATTTTTAGCCCATACTTTGCTGGCTTGCTTGGTATGTATTGCCGGAATTTGCAGCGGCCTCTGAAGGGGACAAGCTGCTCATCCACACACACATCTTCACCAGGGTTGCAAAGCATCGGAAGGTGATGTGTCCACTTCTCCCAGAGAGAGCGGATGGGGGCAAGCTTGTCCTCTCTGTGACGGGAAGGTCTCATCAGCTTGTCGTCAAACCGGAGGGTGGTATTCATCAACCGGAATTTGGTGTGGGTCATTGTGGCACGGAAGATGGCACGTCCACTGTGGTCAACCCAGAGGCTGCGGGTGGATTCGCCCTTCGATTTGTAAACTCCAGCCAATATCAGGAGACCGATATATGCACGAATATCTGTGGCATCCACATCACTCCAGTTTGCCACCGAACGTCCCCCCTGCAAGTTTGTCATGTCGACAATACTACTGATGATCTCAGCAGTGAAAAATAAATTGAAGGAGGATTCCACGTCATCAATTATTGTAATGGCATAACGCGTGGGCCCTGGAACCAAACCTCTGGCAGCGGGAATGTAGCGCAGCGTGTCGTTGTTAGAGGGAGACCAGATTTCACAATTTTTTTATGTCCACCCACTGCCAGAATCTTCTGTTTCCTCTGCAGTTTCAGCGGAAGGGTCAGAAGAAGAAGGATCAGACTCCACTACAAACTCCACATCACATTCTTCTTCTGAGGTTGTTTCTGATTCAGAAGAAGAGTCAAGCAACTCGCTGGAGGTTGCCGGCTGCATCACCATATCCCTATCTTCTTCCACAGAGAAGCGCCTCTTCATCTTACTCGCTTGTTGCGTATCACAGGAATGAAACGACCAGCCAGCCAAACTACACATATTTATGGATCTGGCTTTGCAGCCAGGTGTTCGCTTATTGACTTAGTGCATGTATGGCTGTGTATGTTTGTATGCTAAAGAGACATTATCAAAGCCTTTGAAGTTCCAAACAATTCAAAACAACAAGGTCAAGCTGGGTCAAGATCATACCTCTGTTTACCTCTAAGACACATGAAACAGCACAAATGAAAACAAAATGCCACGAGAGAACACTTACTCCTACATTCTCACACACATCAAAGGTAAAGAGATGATGGGAAAATTGCGAATGCTGTAAACTGTAAATCAAGACATGACAAGCATGTAATTCAATGTAAAATGTCACATCTGGTGATATACAGTAAAAAGGACAAATTGAACTATTTTCCTCCAATATAAAACCCTGACATTACAAAATGCATGATTTTATACCGGTATGGCGGAGAGATCAAAAGATGTGGTTATAATGGGAGTGGATGGGACATTTTTGTCTAATCTGATTCTGTGCAAAAACTAATAATCCACCAAAATAAATGTTGTTGCTAATCTTTGACATATCCAAGACTGTGATAAAAAAAAAAAAAGCCGAACGTCCCAACATTTATTATATGGAAAATAACTACCTTTTTGTGCATGTTTTTCATAGAAAACGCAAATTCATGTTTTAAAACTGGCAGTTAAAGGGTTAAAATCCTGAACATAATTTAACATTTGGTATTTTTGATCAGGACTGAAGTTGATTGAAAGATTTAACCCCAAAAAGTTTTAAAAAATATGAATCTGTTGTCATTTTAGAGCAGTTTTTGGAAGTGGACATTTTTGTCCCAAATGACTAATATGTAACTTTTTTTGTTCAATCTGATTTTGTGCAAAAACTAATAATGCAAAAAAATAAATGTTGTTGCTAATCTTTGACATACCCAAGACTGTGATAAAAAAAAAAAAAAGCCGACCCCCCCCAACATTTATTATATGGAAAATAACTGCCTTTTTGTGCATGTTTTTCATAGAAAACGCAAATTCATGTTTTCAAACTGGCAGTTAAAGGGTTAAAATCCTGAACATAATTTAACATTTGGTATTTTTGATCAGGACTGAAGTTGATTGAAAGATTTAACCGCAAAAAGTAAAAAAATATATTAATCTGTTGTCATTTTAGAGCAGTTTTTAGAAGTGGACATTTTTGTCCCGAATGACTAATTTGTAACTTTTTTGTTCAATCTGATTTTGTGCAAAAACTAATAATGCAAAAAAATCCATTTTGTTGCTAATCTTTGACATATCCAAGACTGTTATAAAAAAAAAAGAGCCAGTCCCCAGATATGTATTTTTGGGAAAATAACTAATTTTCTCTGTTTTCATCATGAAAAAAAACAGCGGTTTCATGTTTTCAAAATGGCATTTAAAGGGTTAAAATCCTGAGAATGATTACATTTTTGGTATTTTCTATTAGGGCGGAAGTTGCTTTAAAGATTGAACCCAAAAAAGTTGTGAAAAAAACCTTTTAATATAATGTTTTTATCAAAGTATTTTGCAGTGGACATTTTTGTCTCGAATGACTAATTTGCGTAGTCGATTTGTTACACAGTGAATTAAAGACCGATTTGAAAAATTGAAATTGGAATTCCAAAATAGATCGAGAAAATAGCCTTGTTACAAAAATCCAGGCCGTTTGCACCAACACAACCAAAGTTATTGCAAAATGAAAAGTGAAAAATGACCCATATGGACAAAAACGTCCACAGTGATACCGGAGGGTTAACAGTAAACACACGAGGTTTCTCAATACTCACATTTCCCCTCCTCGACTCCTATCCTCGAGACTTAGTCCCGCCCACAGGAGATGCGAGCGGAGGAGCCGAGGAGGGGAACCGAGGAGAGAGGAAGGGAAGCAGCCGGCGGTTAGAGAAATGAGAACTCCTCTCCTCTGAGCGGTCATTTTAAAGAGACGTCCATTAATGATGACAGGAGGCACAGCAGCCCTCTGTCTGATGGACAGATGTGTTCATGACGACTTATATATTTACTTTAATTCATTCACAGTGCGGTATAATGAGACAATAACAGGCTACAGATGCGGACACACACACACATATATATATATATGTATAAATATATACAATTTCAGAATCAAACAGAGCACTCTCATAATAACGTAACATTATCAGAGACTGGATATATCCCCCCTCTCCGGTCGCTACAATGAGGAAAATAAATTACGGGCCAAAAGTTTTATTTACAAGTATTAAAAGTAAGCAGAGGACACCAAACCAACTGAGACCTGTCTGTCCGCTGCATCTACGCACACACTGTACCACACACACTGTACCACACACACGCACAGCTCCTAAAACAGGCTACAGCCGTTGTGTATTTTATTATGTGAAGCACTAAATGGTTTTAGAAAAAATATCGACTCTTTGTTTGTAGATATCTACTAAACTAAAGCAAATAAAGAGAGTTGGCCTGTTATACTGAGTGATATATATTTTACACACTGCTCTGCTTTCTGCACGGACCTCACAGCTGTTCTCACTGTCAACATCGCGTCGCGATGAAAACAGTTAATAAAATAATATCCAGGGGATGCATGCAGAGCTGTCATTGGCTGAAGTCCGGCCTTGCGTCACGACTCTTTGAAACATCTCTGTTCCCGGAAATGCATCCACGAAGGAGCCGTGGAGGACCGTGGAGGACCCATCTATAGGCGCATTCACACCGCAGTACTTTTCCCACAAAGGTTCATGAGAACTTAGTTCATGAGAACTCTTTTGTCGCGTTCACACCAAAAAGAGCCGGTACTAAAATTAGTTCATGAAAACCTTTTTACCCGCACGAAAGTCCCTGCTAGAGAGCCGGGACTTTCGTGCGGCTCTCTTGTGAGAAAAGAGCTATATTTCTGATTGGCTGGGCGGATTGCAAACCACGCCCCGTAAAACTCCCAAAAAGTTTTGTGACGCCGCCATTTTATTATCCTCGCATTAGCATTATTAGCATTAGCATTAGCCCAGCGCAGAAACGCAGAGAGACTAATTTATGGCAACACAAAATAAAACATGGGAGCGGTGGAGATGAGGAGGTGTCGGCGTTCTGGCGATTTACTCGGAAGGCTTAAGTAGAAGCTGCTTGGAGTCCCAGCAGCTTCTACTGAAGCCAGTCCCCAACTCCGGGGACTTCCGGCCGGGGACTTTGGGCGGCAGTATACGCCGTGAAGTGGTTTGCGGCCTGCCAGTAAACCCAAAGCAGAAGAAGAAGAAGTGACGTCAGCGGCTTCATTTGCCTAATCCACCCTCAGGGATTTATTTCGGTGTGAACGCGATCTGTACTTAGTTCATGAGAACTAAAGAGTTCTCATGAACTAAGTTCTCATGAACCTTTGTGGGAAAAGTACTGCGGTGTGAATGCGCCTAGTGTATCTTCGGTTAGAGCTCCTCTAGAGAGGAGTCGAGGAGTCGAGCAGGGGGGTTTGATGAAATGTGAAAGGGCCCTGGTTGCTTGGTGATGGAACGCGGTTGCTAGGGAACAGCAGACTTTAAACATGCAAACACTTCAGCGGGCTTCAACCAACCGGCAGTGTTTGGCTAAAGTTTATTATTAACATCAAAATAAATTGTAATAGAGTATTAATACTTTTATTAGAGGTTTAAAATGTGTTAAGGTGTTGATGGTCAAATATTTTGCATGGTATTAAAATGCAGCAATATTTAACATGTAAGACTTGGCCTAATGTAACGTAGCGTAAACATTAAGTTAACTTTACATTAACAACATTGATGAACCATTTTAATTATTTAATTCCTCCCAACCTCTATTTCAAACATTAGAAACTCAAACAAGAGTTTCACATTTAGCATCCTTGTTGACATCAGAGAGGCTCCCGAGACGAGTGTGCTTAGTTTTTGAGTGCACGTTACTTCTATAACTTACGGTAACGTAGCATTACGACTGATTACGTCATTCTGAAGTATTCTAGAGAACACTTTACGATACTGTTGACAACTGAGGATGTCGTGTCGTGTCTGCTGTTGGAATTGTGTTTAGTTATGATTTATTTTTTAAACAAAAGCTGGAGTTAAATGAGTTTTTTTGACTTATTTCGCGGGTTCTTCGGAGTACCTGGAGGCCATTATCGTGGCCGAAGGTAAGTGTATTGAGTCATATTCAGGACGCAGCTGTACTCTAAGCTAAGCTAACAGGAGTTAGCATCGCACGCTATTCCTTAGTTAAACAGCTTTAGTATTTCCCAGCCAGGCTGACCACAGGGGTCCCTCGGCTAGCATGGTGGCTGTTTTATTTAGAGTGACCTCCGGATTAATACGATTGAGTACTTCAAAGTCTATTAATAACTAATAACTAATCAGTTATTTGTTTGTTTCTTTATTCACGCATGTCATTAGAATAAGAAAGGAGTGTATATAATTGGCAAGTGAATCTGTAGGATAATAGCTGAAGACCTAGGCCTTGAAAAGGGAATGTGTATGTGTCATTGCAATTATTTAAAAATATGTTTTAGACATCTTAAAGCATTATAGTACAAATCAGTTGTACAATACAATGCATCAGTCACGTGGTGTCATGTCGACTCACACATTTAGAAGACTCATTTATATTACATAAAGGTATAGACAAACTGTCATTGATAAACTAAGAGCATTCAATCGTGTGACATGGCTTGTGTTCACTAGAACATAAACTCAAATAATATTAAACGTGATCATAATAGGGCTTTACACTCAACTGACATTACACTAAATGGTTGTTAGCAATACAAAAGTCCTCTGACAAGTCCAGGATCTCCAGTAAAAGGGTTATAGCATGCGGGTTAAGTGATCATTATATGATATTCTGTACCCGCAAAAAGCTAAAACAAAGGGCCGGCTGTCACAAAACAGTCATATCTAGAGACCTCAAAAACTACTCTAGCGAGGCCTTTAACCTAGAACTGGAGAGCCTGGACTGGTCAGATGAGCTCAGTGGTACACACGTTGAAGAAACATGGCTTGGTTTCAAAAACAAATTCTCTGCAATACTCAATGATTTGGCCCCCCTAAGAACAACCAGGGTAAAAAATCGCACTGAGCCGTGGATGCACTCCGGCATACTGACCGCCATGAAAACCAGAGACAAAAAATGCTCTGAGTTTCATAAAAGTCAGTCAATGCTTTCCAAAAGCACAAGCAGTGAACTCCAGGCCCACGTGACTGAACTCAAAATTGAAAGAAACAGACTAAGAAATGACGTAAGCTCCATGATCAAAACTGCCAAAAAGAATTTCATCAATGTCAAAACTGAGGAAAACTAAAATAAACCCTGTGAACTTTGGAAATTACTCAATAACCAGCTTGGCTGCAGTAAAGAACTCAAAACGAGATTTTCTAACTTAAACACAAAGACATATAACAGGCTCATCACAGACAAACGGGATGTGGCCAAGTACTTGAACATTTTTTTCACAAACAGCCACAACTCTTGTAAATAAATTACCCTCCCACTCAGGGCTTTTTGGAGTAGATCACATCATGACCTACTACAAAAACCTAGGGGTACGCAAAGATGATTTCAGTCTAGCAAGGGTAACAACAGCAGAGGTACTCATTAAACTGAGCGCCCTCCAACCTAACAAGGCCACTGGCCACGACAATATCCCCTCCAAATTCCTCAGAGACACAGCAACCGCCATCTCACCAGTCATAGCTCACATAATTAACCTCTCCATAAAACAGGGGAAAGTACCCAAAGACTTCAAAATTGCAAGAGTAACCCCCCTGCACAAAAAGGGCAGCAAATTGGACCCAGGCAACTACCGCCCTGTTTCTATACTTACCTCCATCTCGAAAGTCATGGAAAAAATAGTATATGAACAGGTCGAAAAGTACCTCGCAGAAAAGAAACTAATCTATGAATTTCAATCTGGCTTTAGAACATCCCACTCCACTGACACATGCCTTCTTTATTTGAGCGACCACATCAAACAAGAGGTGGACGAGGGCAAGTACTGCGGCATGGTGATGCTGGACCTACAAAAGGCTTTCGACACTGTCAATCACCCCATTCTGATTGACAAGCTAAAAGCAATTGGTTTTGATAAACTATCGGTGAGCTGGATGCAATCCTACCTGGAGGGGAGAGAACAGATGGTGGAGGTAAACGGTACTCTGTCCCCCCCCCTCCCAGTGAGCTGTGGTGTTCCACAAGGAAGCATATTAGGTCCGTTACTGTTCCTAATTTATGTAAATGACATGTCATCAGCATGTGACTGCAACTTGTTCCTGTTCGCGGACGACTCAGCCCTGCTGGTCTCTGACAGGAGCAGATTGCAGGTTGAAAAAACCCTCAGCTCCGAGCTCGGCAGAATCTGCACCTGGCTCGCCGATAATAAATGATCATTACACCTGGGTAAAACAGAGTCCATTCTCTTCGGTTCGAAACATAATCTCAGAAAATCCGACGACTTCTCAGTTGCAGTGGGCGACATTATTGTCACAAGTAAGAAGGAAATTACATACCCAGGATCTATTCTTGAGGCAAACCTCTCCTGTGACAAAATGGCATCCAATGTAATAAAAAAAGTCAATCAAAGAACTAGATTCCTATACCGGATCTCCTCTCTGGTAAACAAAAACACCCTGAAGACTCTGGCAGGAGCACTCATTCAAGGGTACTATGACTATGCTTGCACGTCATGGTACCATAGCACCTCCAAGGCGCTAAAAATAAAACTTCAAACATCGCAAAATAAACTGGTCAGACTACTGCTTGACCTTTCATCTAGAACCCACCTCACCTCTGCCCACTTTGACAACCTAGGATGGCTTAGAGTAGACGACAGAGTACAGCTACTTGCAATGGGCCTGGTCTACAAGATCCACTACACCTCTATGGTACCCATGTACATGTCAAAATTCTTCCCAAAGGTCAAGGAATACCATGATCATAACACCAGAGGGAGCTCCACAAATCATGTGAAACCCAGATTTGGCACAAAAAAGGGGGAATACACGTTTTGCAATTATGCCACATCAAGGTGGAACGCTCTTCCCACAACTGTAAAGGAAAGTAAAACTATACTTACCTTCAAAACCTCTCTTAAAGAGCACCTTCGGGGGAGAGCATTGCAAAACTGGCCCCGGTAATGGTACAAATCTCAACCTGTCGTTCAATGGACAGCTTCCCCCCCCCCCATCTATGTATATACTCGCATTTTAGACTCTGTTACTAACTGTATATCTGTAGACTTGGTATGTCTTAAATGTCCGGTTAGGATGTATTAGAACGAAATGTAAATTGTAAATAAGCAATCTGTATGTAAAAAACCACCTGTATGTAAATTGTAAATAAGCCATCTGTATGTCAAATATGTCTTATATGTCTTAAATGATATGATGAATTGGAAATGGGGGACCCTGATGTAAACAAGACGAAAGTCTTTCTCTGGTCTGCATCCCCTTAACAATTGTATGTTTTGAGCTGTACTGTACTGTACCCAATATACAAGCTGTTAATAAACTTTTCAATCAATCAATCAATCAATCAATCAATCAATCAATCAATCAAAGCTAAATGGTGTCCATGCCAAGAATACTCATGACATCTATTTGACTTGCTGTAATGCATCAGGGACCCCTTCTTCGATGCTATGACTCATGACGACGACGATGATGATGATGAAGAAGATGGATACAATGATGGCTTTCGAGGGGACCAGCAGGACCCCTTCGACAGTGCCTTGAGGTTTGGCTTCAGCGTGGGCCCTGACGGGATGAGGATCCAGGAGCCCCCCATGTTCGGCCAGGTCCTCAGGGAGATGGAGGAGATATTCTCCCAGCTGGGCGGCTGGGACGGGCAGCCCGGCTCTGGACACTTTGGTATGAAGACTGCCATGTGATCCAGTACTTTACCACTCATCTCAGTATAGAGAAGGAACTACTTAGGTTTGCTTGTGCTATTACAAATTATACATTAAAACATTTCATAATACATCAAGACAGGATGTTAAAATGTTTTTATTTGTATTTATTTTTGTTTTAATGTTTAACAATGGTCAAAATTTGTATTTTTAGTGAGAATGAGTCAATGAGCAATTCTCCATTGTAGATTTAGACTGTGTTTCCCTTATGTTCCAGGTGTTCCCAGAATCCTGCCGCCATCACCACCTCAGGACAGAGCTGAAAGAGGTGCGGGGGGGGTTGGTGGGAACCCCCTGAGAGACTTCATGCTCAGATCTCCCAACAAAGAGCCACAGGGACCCCAAACTGAGCCCAGACATGATGGCCATCCTTCTTATGATTCACCAGAATTCCCAAGCTCGCAATTTCATGGCTGGACCCCTTTTTCAAAGGTGATTTAAGATACACACTTCCATTTTGCCATCGATACTTTTTTTCTGTGGCAACATGCAGTGTTACTGTTATGTATTAACTTCTCTTCTTTATAGTTTAATGATATTTGGAAAGGAGGTCCACAAAGAACTCCAGAGGAGCACAAAGAAGACAGAGGTGGGTTTTTTTGTTTAATCCTATGGAAAAACAAATGAAGTTTATGATTTGTGTTCAGACTGATTATCTGTTCCCATCCTTCCCTTCCAGATCTGGACTCTGCAGTGTCCTCTCGGGGCTTGGATCAGATTCTGACGCCACCTGCTGGTCAGGCACCCAACCAACCCAGAGTCCACTCATTCTTCCAGTCAGTCACCGTCAGCAAGGTGGTGAAACCTGATGGGGTGAGAGAAACAGTTTCTCCTGATGTATGCATGTACTGATACGAAAACATTTTAAATTCTCACAATTATCCCTCTTGTCTTTAAAATATGCTCAAACCCTGAAAAGGGAGATATTTATTACAAACTTCCCTATGACTATTTTATATATTTAGCTTCATCCTCTTTTTATTTCACCACTTTGTTATGAATTCCAATGAATGTCTCTTACTGTGTTGACGTCTGTCAGACTGTAGAGGAGAGGCAAACAGTCAGAGACAGCCAAGGCAAAGAAGAGACGACGGTGACCCGCTCTGTAGGGCCCGGGTTCCTGGAGGGCCCCGAGCATCAGAGAGGACCGGCCATATCAGGTCAGTCAATACATAGTGACTATTCATGAAGTGTACAGGCTTTTTTATATTATCTTGACTAATTTAGCTGCTTGATTTAGGTCTAATGCATTCTTGTCTGTATTTCAGGCGGGCAAAACCCCTTTGGAGACATGCGGGACGATGACTCATTATTCTCAAGTTTCTTCGGAGCGTTTAAATAAAACGTAAAGTGGAGTATTACATGGAGTACATTCTCTAGCTTTGATTCCCTGAAAATGTTGCAATTTATGAGTGTTTCACTCTAGAGCTGTGAGTTTGCATATGTTAAGAATATATCTGTATTTATGAACAAAAACACTTAAGTAACCTTCGATTGCCAAAAGGACTGAGCTGGATTAGGGCCTCTGGCCTGTTGTCAGGGTTACCAATGTAGACTCCAAACCTGCCAATCCCTAAGACTAGTGATTTAACAAATCAACACAAATCAGGTAGTTAACATTTCACAATTACATATTTTATTTTAGAATTTTTCCTGTAGGATAAGCTTGTATGGATGTGAGTGTGTGATATGTCAAATAAAGAGTTTTAATGTATTAACATTGTTGTTATTTGCCTGTTTTTGTGGGGGTTTTACACAGTTCAGGCTAGCCACTTTTAAATAAGAATCATTTTTCACACAAGAAAAATGACTAACAGTCTTAATAGTAAAGGTTGATTTATTTAATACTTCCATTTAACATATTTAGAGATGGTTAATGGTGTCAGACTGATGAGCAGTCCAGCTGGAGTTTTAAATTGATGTGTGCTTAATTCAAGTAAATAACATTTTTTAAATCCTTGTGGCTTACTAGGGACTTTTTTGGCATTAATTTCAACAAGGATAGGAGGTGTTTTGTTGACTTTTTTACTGATTTTGGAAGTTGAACCTAAAATATCCTCATTATACATTTTACAGCCTATGATGTGGTCCACCCTACCAGGTTAGTGTGTGCTGAAAACCAGTCAGCTACAGTGTTTTTAGGTCAACTGAAATGAGAATGTATGGAAGTTATGCATTTGAAATGGTTTGGTTAAAATGGTTTTAAATGAAACCTTTCTAAACCTGCTTTTTCATTGTGGTGATGTACAGGAGGGCATTTCGACATGCAGCACGTTCTGTTCCTGTCATGGCTTTGCTGTTTCTGCCAAGCGTATAACAGACTTCATCATTTCAGCTCTTTCTTCACAGCTTGTTATGGATGACTGCTTCGGCCCCCTTAGTGAATGTGTCAGCGTGACCTCCATCAGGTTTGTACTTTCCATGTGCTTTGGAACCAGAATTATTTTTAATTTAGGTCCAGATAAAATAAAAATAATTACACGCTCTTTCATGAGTGAAATATCAAAAGGTTTAATTTCTCTTTTCATCTTCTAGAAAAGGTGTCTTTGTGAGGGGGGTGGAGATGATAGGACCTTGGGAGTTTTCCTTTTGAAAATGGTCAGTAAACTCAACTTCAGAGAGAACAGATTTTTTAAAGCATTTTTGTAAATGTAGAAGAATGATATAGTGTGGAGTTCATTCTGGTAATGTCCTTTAGACACTAACCTATTTGTGTGACATAAAATCAGATACAATTAAATAAAGTAATTATTTGTTTACCTTCCTCTTCATTCACATTTTAGTTGAAAGGTTATCTTCATATGAATCATCTAAATGGACTTTAAAACATAGTTTACAGATGCTATTAGACCATTAAAAAAAGAGGTATCTTGAAATGCGATTATATTCTACTAAACTCTGCTTCTCTTGTGTTACACTATCTAGTTCAGTGACATATTATCAGTGAACTATAATCAGTGTGATAATCTCTTGACGAACATGTTATCTCCTCACTTATATGTGTTGTTTGCAGCGAGTTACTGCGCTGTTTGCAGCAGTGTAAAATTCAACAGAACTGATGGTGTATATGAGCTGTGAATTATCTCTCATGTAGAGTAATTATCCTTAGCAAAAAATATAATGATGAGCACATATTGCCAAAGAGATTTCCATCTCTTATCAGCTTTATTATTCTGTGGTAAACAATAAAGTAGCAATATGGCACCGAAACAAGTTGATTCCTCATAAAACAGAAGAACTTTACTGAATATTTGGACACACTTTTCTTGTTTTAGATGAAGGATGTCGAGCTTGAGGAGGCTCAGATCCTGATTTTTTGGTCAGAGAAGAAGAAATGTAACAACCAATCAAACAAGAGGGACAATCAGAAGTCATTCCAATCAGCTGTGAAACCCTCCAAGAAAGTCAGGCCTGTTAGCAGGAGTCCAGCTCTGTGCAGTTCTGTGTTCTTTAAGCATATCTTCAGTAGTTTAGGTATGAAGATGCCCTCCAAAATGAACTACTCTCCTCTCCTGCATGTACACTCACCGCCACCTCAGCCATGTCATAAAGTGTGTGACGTAGAATACAGCTCCAGTATGAAAGGGCAGACTGTGCTCAGCCAGGCAGAAAGAGCAGTGCTGTGTGGGGCCCCTCCACCTGCAGCCAGCGGCCCCGCTCTGAAAGATCAGCTGTGGCCCGAGGAAAGCTCCGGGATGGAGAGGCTGCTGAGGAAATGTCACATCAGAAACCAGCTGGTCAGGGAGTGCATGGCCGAATGCCTCGGGGTCTACGTCCTCATTGTGAGTATTCAACTTATAGATCTACATTTAAAGCATAAGATTTTGACAGCAATCAAAGTCAATTTCAATACTTGGTGTCCTTGAATATTTAAAATTCTTCTGTAAAAACATGTTTCTGTTCAAATTTATATTTTTACAGTTGCTGCAGCCTTATGCTTTAAATATAATTTGCTGTAAAATACAAATTACAATGCATTTCTTCTCTAGCAGTTCTTCGAAAGTGTCACCTGATCAGTAAACTATGTAATAAATCTACAGGGTATGCTCGGTCAATTATCTCTGTCATAGAGTAATTATCTTTAATATTATAATGACGAGAGATTTACATCTCTTATCAGCTTTAATGTTCTGTGGTCAATTATAAAGTAGCAATATGGCACCAGTTGATTCCTCATAAAACTGAACTTTACTGAATCAAAGTCGATTTCAATACTCGGTGTCCTTGAATATTTAAAATTCCTCCGTAAAAACATGTTTCTGTTCAAATATCTATTTTTACAGCAGCTGCAACCGCATGCATTTAATAGAATGTGCTGTAAAATACAATGCATCCCTTCTCTAGCTGTTCTTCAAAACTGTCACCTGATCAGTAAACTCAACATCAAGTATTTAATCAATCTGAAGCAATAAAGCAATAACATGCTCACTCCCTTGTTTTGAAGCAAGTTGTGAATCCGCACAATAGATAACCAAGGACTTTGGCCTGAAAGACAGACAGTATGAAAGACAGAGAGAGAGCCAGTGGGTGGGGACGGGGGAGGATTAGAGCGAGGGTGGTGCATCAGTGATTTGGTATGAAGCAGAGATGTTTGTTGGTCTCTGCAGCTGTCTCTCCTGTCGGGGCAATTAACGTTTACAACCCAAATCATAAAGCAGGCTCCTCAGCAAAGTTCATAAAAAAGGAAATTATACCAACAATGTGTGTCCTCTTGTCTGAGCCAGATCATGCTGGACTGTTCTGTGTGCAAATAAGCAAGTACATTTGAAGTTTAATCACATCTAAAAAGCTGCAGTTGTTTAAATACATTGTAAAGTCATGCAGATTGTATTTAGTTGAATGTTTTTCACTGCTCTTTATGTTTTGCTAATATAGCTCTTCATTTCATTGCAGCTATTTGGATGTGGCTCCGTTGCCCAGGTGACCACAACTGAAGATAAGAAGGGGCAGTACCTGTCAATCAATCTGGGTTTTGCTCTGGGAGTAACATTTGGGGTCTTTGTGTCTCGTGGAGTCTCAGGTAAGGAAGGGGCTATATCAACCTTCAGTTCACTAAAAATGCTATTCCTCCAGGTTGGAGCCGAAGACTACCAGTTTGAAAAGGAGGAATAAAAAAAACCTTAACTGTCAGAGTTGAATTGCTCTGTGGGTAAAGGTGCCAGGTTTATAATGGAACAAGATCCTGTCTCTGGTTCTGCTGTTTTTTTTAACATGTCAATCATGACAGTGTTACTAGTGTAAAGGAACTTCTAATGTGCTCCAACAATGTACACATAATGAATGAAATGGAAACGCTGGGAGTAATCCAGACATTCTATTTTTGTCGATTTCAGGAGACCTACATCTGTTTTTTAAATTCTGAATGTCTCATTCTTCATTATTCTCCTCCATAGGCGCCCACCTGAACCCTGCTGTCTCTCTGAGCCTGTGTGTTCTGGGCAGACATCCCTGGCTGAAGCTGCCCTTCTACGTCTTCTTCCAGGTGCTCGGAGCCTTTCTGGCTGCTGCCACCGTCGGCCTGCAGTACTACGGTGAGTTCCACCATGATCACTGCAGTCACAATCACACCATATGCTGAAGAGCACTTTAGAGCAGGGGTTCTCAAAGTGCGGCCCGCGGGCCAATGGCGGCCCTCGGAAATGTTTCTGGTGGCCCGCGATAGTCAATGTGACACGCTGAAATGCATGCGTTATATTTTAATCCTCCATGGTT
Organism: Gymnodraco acuticeps; assembly: GCF_902827175.1. NCBI lineage: Eukaryota > Metazoa > Chordata > Actinopteri > Perciformes > Bathydraconidae > Gymnodraco > Gymnodraco acuticeps. Next base: position 1,102,215 of record NW_022989947.1, on the reverse strand, counting down.
GTATCTAGTAAGAATTAGAATGGAATTTAAGAATGGTAAAACTGCACCCCCTGGGTTGTCATTCCTAAATTATGAATGACAGCTTGTGGAAAGTTTGCTAGACTACTGGTTGCATGGCAACTAGGCATCTCGCGAGCTGCGGTAATTGGTTAGTACAATAAAGAAAGGATTTGTTTTGGAATTATTTTGTGTTCCGTTTTTTCTTGGGCGGCCCTCAATCCAATATTGGGTACCTAAATTGGCCCTCACTCATCAAAACTTTGAGAACCCCTGCTTTAGAGGAACCAGAAATGTTCTAAATATACAAGAGGACAGTCCATATTAAAGGAAAACCTTTGTCTTATTGTCAACGTGCATTAGTCCGTCTCTTTTTCTTTTATTAACTTACCAACCATTTCTGTGGCCCAAAGCCCATTCAGAAAAACAGGTCACAAAGATTCCTTCTGCAAAAAAAAAAAGGAACAACACTTTCAAAAACAGCTGGGTTAGCTAGTTTCAATCAAGTAATACTAAATGTAGAATAACTTTTACATTTGTTAGGGACTATTGGATTAGGACTTTTAAGAGACTGTCATTAATTTCAGTGGATTACTATAAACAATATGACTTTGTATCTGGTATATACTAAAACAGATTTAAGTGTACTTTGATTGTTCTGCTCTGAAACACCATTAAGACGCATTGAAATCTACTTCATTACAATTTGGAAATAATATTGATCCCTGAAAATAGTAGTCATTGACAATTAATTGTACATCAGTACATATTTAGTTACACTGAAAGATAATTATTCAATAAATAGGATTTAATTTTTTAAGTTGCACAACTTCTATGTACTTTAATCATGCTCACATCAGTCTGGTGTTTGTCTACAGATGCCATCCAGACATACAGCGGAGGAGTGCTGACAGTGACAGGTCCCACTGCCACTGCAGGGATATTCTCCACCTACCCAGCTGACTACCTCAGTGTGTGGGGGGGAGTGGTGGACCAGGTTTGAATCTGTCATTCTGCACCTGCTCTAAATATATATATACACACACACGGTGCCTTTCTTCATGTGTGTAACACTCCCATGTCCTCCAGGTGATCGGCACGGCTGCTCTGCTGCTGTGTGTCCTGGCTCTGGGCGACCGGAGGAACAGCCCCCTCCCTGACGGGGCTCAGCCTGTGCTGGTGGGGGCAGCCGTGTTAGTGATTGGCATCGCCATGGGCTCCAACAGCGGCTACGCCCTCAACCCGGCCAGGGATTTCGGGCCTCGACTTTTCACATACATCGCCGGTTGGGGGGTGGATGTTTTTAAGTGAGTAGTTGGACCCAGGCCATTGATTTAATCTGTGAAATTTGCCCTCGTTTGACCCACGTGAATGCTCTATCTCCACAGGGCCGGAAGCGGGTGGTGGTGGGTGCCCATAGTGGCTCCCTGTGTCGGGGCGCTGCTGGGAACACTGATCTACGAGCTGATGATTGAAGTCCACCACCCCCCCACTGCGGCTGAGCTCCAGACCTCGTGTCTGGAGGTCACTGAGGGCAAGATGGGGCTGGAGTTCGGGGGGCCGGAGTGTGTAAAGCCTGCTTAGCCATGATAAAGAGGAGAACAACTGTCATGTGTGCAGTAAATGCTATTTATATTGTGCTTACTAATGAAGCTGTCTTTGTAAATGTCTGACTGTTTATTTGAATATCTATTCTGGTGCAGCAGATCAATGAAAACAGTCCCATTTGTAAACAGAAAGAAGCTGTAAACACTGTGTGACTCTGCAGATGAAGTCAATCGTCTCTTTTACACATTTATTTTCGAAACAGCACAAAGTGTATGGCAAGCAGACCACAACCATGGAAAAGAAAAAAACATAAGATGTTCCACTATTGAGCTATATAAATATGATATGACATATAAAAGATAGAAACAAAAGAAGGCCTCCGTCACATGACCATGAAGGCTGCTTTTAAAAACATGTAAAATAAATAGTGAGTACAGCAAGCACTGATTCTGTCGATAAAAAAGAACTGTCCCAAGAGATAAACGTTTGTATTCATACACATTAAGACAACACAACCCCCGCGCCCTCCCTCCGCTTTGTAATTACAATGTATAGCTACCTCTGGGGGGGAATTATTTTAAACTTTTTTTTAAAGAAAGGGAACAGTACAAATACTATACGTATTCACATTATCAAAGCAAGTTACTAAAACCAGAATGCTTTCTTTTAGTGTAATATGTATTTACAGGGCTAAACGTACACATATTCTACTGGCCTGACCGCTCTTCTTCTAGCTTAACGATAAACGCACATTATTCACACTACACAGCTTACAGACCTCCAGTAACCCCATCTCTAATGACTTCCTTCGTAAATCTCAACATGTCCGACTCACAGAAATATCAATAGCAGTAATGTGTTTCGTATAAATAAATATTATAGCAACATAAAAATCTGTGTTAAATTCTTCAAACACCCCCCTTTTCATGCGTCTCGAGATCAGTTTTAAACAATAAAAATGATCTCATGCTGGAAATAATGAACATGGACAAACGTATAAAATCACAAACAATGTCAGGTACAAAAATATCGGCACTACAGCTGTCGGGATGGGGTGGGGGGCGTATGTATATTAGTGTTACATGGAAAAACAGGCAAGTGGCTACAGTCAGTGCAGAGTGAAATGGAAGGACACAACGTATTGAACACAGTATGGCTGATATATAAAGGCTTTCCTCTGGGCCGTTTGAGAGCCTTTCCACTTAGGAGTCTATCACTGGTGTGTGTTCAGTCACATGATCAAACATGCAGTTACATTCGCACAGAAGAGGTGCCGAGTAAAACTGTTCATGTGGCTAAAAAAAAACTGCACAGGAAGCAGCTGTTTCTTCTCAGGATTAACATTCATATTCTACATCCTGTCGACTCCTCGTAGATGATCTCAGAGCCGCCCCCCCATCCCCTCCTCTACTGGGGCTTGTCTGTCTTGTGTGCGGTGAGGAAGGCCATGCCGTGGGTCCTGAAGTGGGTGTTGAGGTCCGAGGCCTTGTCGAACCGCCGGCCGCACACCTTACAGCACATGTTCCCATCTCCGTCCTCGCCCTGCGCCTGAGGGGAGCCGTCGGGCGAGCCGTCGGGGGAGCCGTGAGTGCGGGGGGGGCCGCGGTCTGCGTCGCCCTGGTTGTCCCGCACGCGGTGAGCGATGAAGCGGTGCCTGCTGAGGGAGCCCGCCGAGGCGAAGCAGACGCCGCACTGCAGGCACTGGAAGGAGGCGGTGTCGGCGCGGTGCTGGGGGATGTGGCGCTGGAACTCCGGCCCGTCCTCGCTGGAGAAGCCGCAGGGGACGCAGCGGAAAACGTTGTCTTCCTCCTCCAGCTCGTTGGGGGCCAGCGATGTCGATGCAGCGGACTGCCGGGTCCTCTTGGCAGGAGCTGGGGGACCTGAAGGAGCCTCCTCACCCTCCTCTGTGTTCTCTTCCTCGTCTCCCCCCCGGGCTCCAGGTGGCCCCCCCTCCCCGTCCTGCTCCGAGGAGCTGCCGGGCCCCTCCCCCCCTGTCGCTGCTCGCTTCCTGGTCATGGGTCTTTCCTGAGGACACAAAAAGGAAGAGAGACTAAACATTGTTCTGAATTTATTTTTTGATGAACACCATTGCTGTCTCCAAATTCCACAGTACATAATTAATAAAGACAATTTATATAACAGACACCTAACACACAATTAAATGATTATTGACTATTTAAGGCAAGGCAAGTTTATTTATATAGCACCTTTCAACTCAAGGCAATTCAAAGTGCTTGCCATCATTTAAGAGAAAAAACATACTAAACTAACTAGAACCTTTTCGTTATATCCACGCTACATTCACATTGTATACTGTGCTACTGTATAAATATATTAAAAGATACTATTTGCAGTTATAATAATAAAGATGATACTGTTTTGCTATAGCAGGAAATGATGCAATATGCATGGTGTAGTGTTGGGAAACAGCTTTATCCTCTTTGTGTCCAGAAACCGTCTAAACTCACCTGTCCGTCTGTGGATCTGTGATGGAGCCGGATATGCTTGTCCAGTAGGAACCGACTACCAAAGGTGCGTTTCCCTTCTGTGCAATATCTGAAAAATAATTATGAAGTGTTAAAAAAGCATATAAAAACAATTTGGACGATAAAATGACCGATATTTGGGATTTTTTTAAATTCTGATTACAATATAGCAGTAGTTCAGATGCATAAACAGTAGATCAGTCAGAGATTTTCTTTTGGTGAAACATTGAAATGATAAAACATGTATTTAATAAAAGCTGAGGCCACTCACTGGCAATGGAAGACTCTCTTGTTGCCCTCATGAATGACTCGCTCGTGACGTCTCAGGCTGGAAGACGTGCTGAACGTGCCCCCACAAATACGACAAGGGAACTTTGGAGTTGGCGGCACACACAAAGGCAGATAAAAACAAATTGAGTCTCAGTCAAAGATACTGCAGTGCAGACAGGAAATTAACAGCCTCAAGCCTTCAAGTACCGGTGCTTCTTTTTCAGCTTTACCCTCCATGATCAGGGTCATTCCTCCTTTCACACAGTACAATTAGCTAGTTCAACTGTTGGTGCATTAATCATTGGATACAGTGGTGCAGAGATGATGTGTTTATGAAAAGCCAACCCTGAAAATAAGAATTTCATGGGGTTCCTCTACAAAAAAAAGCAATGGGAACTTTTCATTGGACCTTGGAATATTGCATGAAATAGGACCATGGCAAACACACATTTTGTTCAGTAGAATAATATGTGCATATTAACACCACTTTTATGCTTTTTTCAAGTGTAAATGCAATTGACAGAAGTACAAAATTATCGTTTGGCTATAAACAAACTACATAACGGATGGATGGCTGGGGGTCAACCACCGTTAAGCCAAAGGAAGCTAATGTTTGGCGTAATGCTTTATCAACCACCAATTTTAGGAAACAAAGACGCTTCTGCCATTTACTACTGGGGTATTTGGCGTATTTAATGTTGTAGAATAAAACAAGAAAATCTCTTAATCTTGGATTAACCAGATATTAATCCGATTAAAATAGAAAATAATGGGAACTTGCTGTACCTTGCCATGCTCCGTCTTCACGTGACTCAGATAGTCGTCGTTGTCAGTGAAGGTGGTCTGACACTGAGGGCAGGTCCACTCAGTTGGGGCGGGGGGCTGACTGCTGCCCCCCGGGGCGGTCGGGTTACCGCCTGGAGCCTCAAAGTCATCGTCAGCATCGTCATCTTCATCATCTTCCTCCTCCTCTTCCTCCTCCTGGTCCCGACCCCAGTCCTCTCCGTCTGAGTTGTCCGGTTTTCCAGACGATTTGGATTTGAGGCCAGAGGAGGCGGACGTGTTGGCGGGGGCCGAGGGGGGGGCCGAGGCGTCGGACTGAGACTCCGTCTGTTTGGCTGATGGGCCTCTGTGAGCCGTCTGAGGGGGACACAGGGGAGTGTGAGAAAACACAGAGCGTACAGAGTATACAGAGTATACAAAAGGAATTAAATGTAGCTTTAAACAAAACGTACTCCAACTGGCACAAAAAAAACACAAACTTATTTCTGGTACTATGGCGCATTTCCACTACAGCGCGGAGCTCGCTTTAAGCGTGCCATGCCCGTTTTTGGTTGCGTTTCCACTTGGCATAGTTCCGGTGTCAGTACCATATGTGTTCGCCCCACCATATGTGTTCGGGTCCTTCGCTTACCAATGACGTCACACATTGTGATTGGCTGTACGGTAATCACACGCTGATTGGTGTAACTAGGGGCGCTGACTAGGGTATACTGGGGGATAACGAGTCACAACCATAAGCGACCTGTTATCATTCAGGAAACGACAGCGAAGCATCTGGGGTGTTTTCTGGCATTTATTCTGAGAATGAACACAACATTCTCTTTACATCCGCGTTGCATGTCACATCTCCACATAACTGCTCACGTCACTGTCACTAGAATTTTATTTATACATACTAGGGCTGTACCCGAATATCCGAATATTTGTTCGTTGGAGTACTATTCGGGTTTCAATTTCGTTATTCAGATATTCGTTTTGTTTGTTTTTTCCCCGTTTTTTTTTCAAATTGAATTTATTGAAAACTCCAATATCAACATAAGAGCTTGTGCCTCTTCGGGGGGTGCTAACACTTAACCATAAACGTTATCGTTTACTTTCTCCGTCTTTATATGTAGATATTACTTTTCTCTGTTAATCTCCGTCACCTTGTTTCCAAAGCAACAACAACTTCCTGTCAACTGCGCTACCTCTCCTTCAAAATAAAAGCATGTCCATAAATAGGAAGCCAAGCCAAATTACATTTAAGACATATACAACTGCAACGAAAGTAACAAACACAATGCGATATCCTTTTCAATTTCAAAGAACACACATTGGGTTACATTAACAAATAACTATAAAACAACAATACTGTAGAATAACTAAATGAATGCCGTGAATACACCGAAATACGCTTGTTAAAGCGGTTCGCTGCTGATTACTACGCCCCCCCCCCCCCTCTTACTGCCCCGCGCGGGCCGAATATTCGGACAAAGTAAAGAATTAAGTGTATGTTTAAATGTTAGCACCCCCGAAGAGGCTCAAGCTCTTACGTTGAGTCTGGAGTTTCAATACATTCGGAATTTGGCCGTGTAAAATGTCCTCTTGGGTTGCCGTCAAGCCAATGCGTGACGTCATTGGTAAGTGTAACGGACCCCGAACACATCTGGTAGGCCGAACACATATGGTACCTACACCGGCTAGCGGGTACTATTTCACAGTTTTTCTGGCCCCATAAAATTGAGGTTCTTTCCGGGCCAACAACCAGGCTGAGTCGGGCTGAGAATGCTAAACTAGAGAGAGAATCGCTGGCAAGGGGGCTACAACCAGTACTCGAGTTGAGGGGGGATGGCATCCCCCCTGAAATAAAAACGGTCAAAATCATCCCCCTTCTAAAACTGCCATTCCCCCTTTCCATCCCTTATGTAATTTTATCAATGAACGTGGCACTGGTATTACTGCTATTTCAATATTAATTTTGCGCATTTTGAGTAAAATACTGTGGGCGAGGGAGCACGCACACACGCAATGACATTTTTACCAAGTCACTGACGCTATACTATGCGAGTGCCCTAGAGGGCGCCAGAGCGCAGTGATGCGCCTGTTTGATCGATGCCAGAAGCTGCATAGCAGCACTAGCGCAGGTAACGGTCATCACAATGGCCAAGCAACCAGGAGGACAACGCGATCTGAGGGACTTCATATTTAAAAATACTAAAAATAACATTTCAGGTAAGTCAAAAGTCAATAATCTTAGTCATTACTCATTACTTTAGTCACCAAAGGTGGAATCTATGGACATAAGCAGCAATAACAACTTAGTTTGGAGTTTAGCTACGTTTTTCTCTCGTGTTAGCTAGCTGGTAAGACTCAAAACTGTTGATGAAATGATACCACCAGCACCAGAAGAGCTGAAACCCTTCCTTCAAGCAGTGAACACTCTGTTCATCTCCACAGCTGAGTGTGAACGTGGGTTTAGTCAGATTTTAACCACAACTAGAAGCTTCCTAGAGGTAAAAAGCATGTCAGCCTTGCTTTTCATCAAGTGTGTTGGCCCTCCACTGAACAAGTTCAGACCAGAGGTATTATGTCAAGACTTGGCTTCAAAGCCATTGCTTAGCTAACAATCCGAAAGCAAGAGCCAGAAAAATTGAGACCAAAAAGCATGATTATGAAAATCTTTGGAAACTTCTATGAGATGGGGGAGAGTGGAGTAGGCAGCCATTGACAACATTGGTCCTATTTTGTATTATCTGTATAATCTTTTAATATATTTTCATATTTTGTAAACAATTTCAATTTGCACTTAATGCCCTGTTAAAAAAAGTAACATTGGGAATGTTAACATAAAATATTTGTATTTGAAATGCAATAAAATGATGACGGATCAATATTTTTCTAATTTTTTTCCTCAAATTTTTCATGAAGTGTTTAATTTACATAATGATTTAATTAATTACGATACCAATGTAACCCTTTAGATACCAGTTTTGATCGTATACCAGTAACTGCTTTTTTGAAAAAATACACTATAATTCAATATTCTAAAAAGTATTTTGACTTTATTATTAGTATAATCAGCTGATCCATCTGAATAATAAATGAGGGACTGTTAACCTACAAGATTTGTACCATAGACTTCCATTATAACCACATTTTTGTATCCCCTCCCCCCCTTTCAATTAAAGTGATTTTGCACTAATTGTCCTCTGCATTTGACCCTAAATCTTAGTGGTGCCATGGCAGCCCGGGGACCGACTCTAATTCTGAGGTGCCTTGGTCAAGAGCAATGAAAGGAGTATCTGAACATCCATAACATGCATGTTGTTTTAGGAGTATAATAATTATCTTTATGCTGGTTGGTCTCCCACCCTCGGCGGGTTATCAGAATAAATTATGTCCCCATGTGATAAAATCCACCATCCCCCTGATTTCTTTTTACAACTTGAGTACTGGCTACAACTACAACAAGATTAACATATTTGACCGTGATTAAATTGTAATACACGTTTCAAAATGATGCCGAAGTAACAACATACTGATACCGGTTAGTAAAAACCATGAATTAATGCTTTGACAAGTCTGCAGACAGACGGCAGGCGAAAAACCTTTTAAAATGCGTGTTGTCTGAATGGAGATCGGCTAAGCTAACGCAGTATATGCTCCGACCGTCCACACTCAGAACAACGGCCTACAGACATAAACAAACTCCTAACAAGGCCTAACGAGGCCTAGCCATACCGAGCGAGGCCCTGTAGTGGAAATGCGCCATAACAGTTCTTGGTATAGAACTTAAGACAAGGCCACTGAGGAGGAACCTTGCTAAGGCCGATACAAGAAATTGCTGAATGCCTTATTTGACACCACATTCACTGTAGAAAGCAACAAATGGGCAACACATTATAAAGGCAAAAGGCTAATACATGAATTCCAGTGATATTAGGCAGTATCTAATTAACTAACATCTATGATCTGTGGATTGCTTCCTCAATAATAAACACACCTTAATATGCTCCATCATGGATCCTTTCTGGGCGTAGAGCTTGGTGCAGTCAGGGCACTTGAACACATGCACTTTTTGCTTGGCTAAGTGAGTGTCAAAGTGCATGTACAGCAGGGGTTTCTGGGTAAAAACCGTATCACACATCACACACTTGTAGATCATTCTGCAAAAGAAGAATGAAAAGAAAACTTCAAAATGTGTGACAACCAACGTATTTCCTACACATGGGTTGAAGATGATCACGTGTTGTTTTGGTAGAGGGTCTACACGTACTTGGCCTGTCCCCCAGTGAGCGTTGGGTGCTGGGTGCTGATGTGGCTCTGGGCGCTGGGTGCAGACTTGAAGGCCATGGGGCAGCTGGGGCACTTGTGAAAGACCTCGCAGTGAGCGGTCTGGATGTGGGACTTGATGGAGTTCAACCCTCCGAACACAACCTGGCAGCTCGAGCACCTGGAGAAGATTATGACACAGAGAATTATGTATTAGGGTACTAATACAAGATATTTTAAAGGATGTCTTTGATGTGTATATTCCTAGATGTCCACTATAAAAATTTCAAATCAGTAGACATTACTTTTTGTGTCTATTTGCATCTAATTAGGAAAATGGCCAATGCATTGACAAAATGCAGATGCAAATGTGACTTCTTAAACACAAGCCATTTTTATTTCAACTTTGAATCACTCAAACATTTTGAACTTTGGCTGTTGTATGACTACTTGTTACTGAACATTTTATTTTTGGCAGATCTACAAGAACAGTTTTGGAAAGTGAAGATATATGATTTTCTACTTTCTTAAATAATAACAAATAATAATACTCTGCTTAAAAACAACTGTTGTTGAAGATAATCAAAGAACAAATTCAGTTTTCAATGCACTCAAGTATTAAGCATCAAGTGTCCCTTTGGTGCTCTGGGTCATCTATAAAAGAATAGCCTATTTGAAATAAATAGTCAGTGATTTACTCTTGTCAAGGCATAGGCACGATTTGAAGCTATATTACAAGATCATTTAGAGAAGTATTTAAGGTCTTGATGTTTTTTGAAAGTGATTCCCCACCTGTATCCGATGCGCCTGGCGAAGTGCAGGCAGGCCTCCTCCAGATGAGTCTGGAAGCTGGCCTGCCGGGCGGTCCCCCCACACTCAGGACAGACATGAGGTGCTCGGTGTTTATGGATCCTCTGGTGGGCCGACACTGCACACGAGTTAGGCAGCATCATCGGGGGCGAGCACTGCGTACATGTCTGAAACAGAAGATAAGAAAATCAAACGGTGATCACCAGTGTTTCTTAACATCAGGTACCAGCGTCATAGACAGTGGCGACTGGACATTAGGGGCAGGTGGGGCACAGCCCCACCTAGTGTCAGCAGAAAGTATTAAAATAATGATTACAACAAAATGCAAAAAATTAATTAAAATATATATTAAATATATTTTAAGATCATGTTTAATCATCTGATTCGTCTGTACATTGCTGTTTTAGTATGTGTTCTTCTAATTAGTGTCTACAGTGTGTGCCTATTGAGCTGTTTAGAGCCATGTGGGACAAAACCCGATCCTGCCCCTCCCTCTCACTGTCTAAGTGAACGGTGACTGTAAAAACGACACTGCGCATGCTCAGAGTATTTTTCTATTTAATGTGTGTGGCAAAAAATAATGACCATAGGGGCAGTGAGCTGCCATCCCCACCATACGTCATATCACATAATTCAGAGCTGATTGGCTGTAAGTACGTGTGCTGCGAAAAGTGTGGTGTGTGAAGAGCAGGTGAAGAGGAGGAGAGTGACGCATCCTAAAACCAGGAAGTAAGCTGCGCATGGCTTCCCTCCACAAAAAAGCAATGAGAATTCTCCATAGGATTTTAGAAAATAGCTCAAAATAAGATCTGTGGGAAACGTAGCTGTTAGATAAATGTACGTTTTGTTCAGCCGGATAATAGCCACATGTCTACCCTACTTTTATAATTTTCTAATCATAAATCCATCATTTAGATTTATGATAGACTTTTGAAACTACAAGAAGTTAAGGAGGACTTTTACAAAAAAGTAATAGAGATTTTTGTCCAGAAGGATAGGACTTCATCTTCAAGTCAAGGTAAGACCACCATTTTATTGAAAATGGGATCTTACTAAGAGAGAACAATTAAATATTTAAATGATAAAATTACATTTTTTGGGTATCCTTCTGTTGAACTGTCTGTTTAAAATTAATTGACGCATCAGACAAAAGAGGCTTTTGTAAATAATATTATATTTTGATTTAGGTCAAAATATAATATTTGTAAACCTGAAGAGTCAGTGCCAGTGCCTCACCTGCCATGAATCTCTGCAGAAGCTTATATATAGACATCTAAGTTTTTTGTGCCCCACCACTTTTGTACATATAGAAACGCCACTGGTCATAGAGACAAAGACTCACTGAGTTGGGAGCAGCTCTGATCTGCTGGAAGTGAGTGACCAGCTCCGCCTTGCCAGAGAACTGTGTTTGGCACTCAGGACATTTGAAGCTGTTATACTGCAGCCCCTCTGCCTTCTTGCAGGGCAGGGGCATCAGGGCCTGGGGGCCTTGAGGTGCGCGGCGGACCGTTCGAGGCTGAGCTGCTGCCGGAGAGGAAGCGTCCTTCAGGGGGCTGGAGTTGGCAGAGGCGGTGGCAGAAGAAGAGGAGACTGGAGGAGAGGAGGACGAAGAGGAGAGCAGGCCTGGTCAACCAAAGGTGGAGGTCAGGAGAGACAGGTGGGACGTGGTCAATGGAGATCAAACACAAATGAGTGATGAGCTTTTTCATTATTATCAGAACACCTACTTTTTATGGTTCTTCACTATACTCTACACTAGGGCTGTGCAATTAATCGTATTGTAATCTCGATTACGATTTTGGCTTGCAACGATTACGAAAACAACGTAAATCGAAATGCTCCTCCCTGAAAGCCCTCTCGGCCAGGTTGTGTTGTGACTTGCAGTTTGTTTAATAAATCCATATAGACACGTTACAAGGGAAGCGTGTGTGTTTATTCTCAGGTCTCTAGCTACAGTCAACTTGTACTAACCTCATCAAGCTGGAGCCTTTTAGCTACTTCCTGTTTCCGGATAATGGGTTACCAAAATAAGAGTAGAATATAATTAAACATTACAGGTTGTGAGTGAGATTAGTTATCATATTTATATGTTAAGTAGGTTGTGGAAGTGTGCTCCAAAATATTTGTTGATCTTGTTTATTGGTATTTATTATTTTCATAATATTTATTTAAATGAAGATATAAATGTATAATTTAATTTTTATTGAATTTTTGGGTTTTTCAGTTGAATTATACTTAAAGGTCAGGGTAATCAACTGTTAAAAACATAGTTCAATTTTGTTTTTGTTTAAAGTTCAATATATGGATGTTTGCAAAGTCACTGAATAATCGTATTTAATAATTGTGATATCAATATTGACCAAAATAATCGTGATTATGATTTTTGCCATAATCGAGCAGCACACTAGTTGAAATATAAATGTAGAGCTAAAACGATTCAAAACTAAATGAATCTGTTGATTAATAACCAAAATTATTACTATTATAAGCTGATTACAGCTCTTCAGGTTCCTAATTTTTGAATGTTTGCCTGCTTCTTTATAGTCTTATTTAATAGTACATTGATTTTTAATCAATAGCTATGTTTAAACAGCAGTTTATGTCAAGATAAGTATTATTTTTAGGAGATCTGGAAGAATAGTGACTTTAAAACTGACAAGCGACACATTGTAGTTACAAGAGACAACAGACAAGTTTAGCTCACGTGTTAAGTTTCATCTGATTGGTCTTTAAAGAGATCACTACAAAACTATTTAGAACAAATATCTGCAAACAACAATCGGTGTTGGCCGATAACAATTCATCTCAGCACCCTAAGAATGGATTTGCTGTTTTCTGACATAGTACTGCCCCAATGAAAATGAATGAAATTGTAACAAATTAACCAACAGTAAAGATTATTGATCGTCGCATCCATACTCACCACCAATGGGTGTTATGTCCTGCTGTCCAATCATCTGCTCGACAGTGACCGGCCTCATCACCAGGTGTGAGCACTGCATGACCAGCCCACGCTCCTTGTGCTCCCTGGCATGCAGCAGCAGGCTGCACTTGTTGAAGAAGGCCAGCCTCTTCGCACAATGGTTGCAGGTCACCTCGATGCGGAGAGATCTCCTGTCATAGTGCCGAGCCAGGCTGCGCTCCAGGGCGAAAGCGTCTCCACACTCCAGGCAGCGGTACCCTGTGGCTGGGAGCGGGAGACCCCACTCAGGTGGTGGAGGGGCTGAGAGGTCCGGCTTGTAGCTCGGCAAAAGGTTCTTACTGTTCAGGATTTTGTTGAAAGCCTCCACCAGGCTCGACTGACTGCGGGAGATGACGGCTCCTGTGCTGTTGACAATGGAGGCTGGTTTGTTTGGCTGGAGGGTGCCACCAATGATAGTGCCACTGCCTCCGTTAGCCGTCTTATTAGTGGATGTACGTACACTGATCCCACCTGCAGCCACTGAGAACTTTGGAGAGGAGGCCACAGCTGGGGTCGCAGGCAGGGCAGCAGATTTAGTGATGCTCACAGCGGTGGCAGAAACCTTGGCCTTGTCAGATGCAGCCATTTTGTTTTGGACCTTGGTGGCAGCAGCTAGCATGACGCTGCTGGCTGCTAGTGTAGACACAGGTAGAGCATTGAGAGCAGTTACTTTCTGGGAATTAGTTGTCATGTGACCTGGGGAGTCAAGTTTTTGCGCCTTGTTTCCTACCACCTTACGTTCCCCAGTTTTTGGGTCCAGACCTTTTCCCGCAGCGCCACCTTTAGCTGCTACTCTTGTGACAGTTCGGGTGATTCCACCTGTGGAAGTCTTAATTGTTTTTATTCTGACTTTAAGGGGTCGGGCTGGAGCTCCAGCAGCAGCAGCAGGTGCAGCAGCTGCCTTTCCTCCATCACTGGACAGAGGTTTAGACTTGCCATCATCCACATCCATCTTCTCCTCACTTGTTCTTCCATTTTCTCCCTTGTCCCCTTTGCCATCAGCAGCCTTCTCTATTTTATTCCCCACTTCCATCTCTTCCTCCTCCTCTTTGGGCTCCCGGAGTTCAGGAGGAGGCGGAGTGGAGGCCACCGCAGGGCTGGAGCACCTTTTGTTTGCCACTTGAGCAGTAGATTTTGGCATCTCCGGTTCAGGACTCTCTGGCGAGTCTCTCTCTTCTATTACGTGTTCGGGATGCCTGTCCTCCAGCTGAGGACTCTCTGTGGAGCCAGACTGGGGTGTTGATGATGTCAGAGACGCCCCTGAAGGAGTGTCTCCAGGTTTAGGCTGAGATGCAGCAGAGGATGTGGGCTGTGTCGAGGCAGAGTCAGACTTGTAGCGCCGGCTCAGCTGAGTGCAAGTCGGGGAGTCGGGGCTCTCTTGGATCACCAGTGGACTCCCCAGATCAGGGTCAGAATCATCATCCTCCTCCATCTGCTGGTGCAGAAATCCAGCAGGGCCCACTTTGGGTGCTCCGTTAAAAGGCTGAGATGAGTGCAAAGGGTGTGATGATAGGGCAGAGGGTGGAATGGGAAGCAGGGGCTTGGAGGGGGGAAAGAAAGGCGAGGATAGTCCGACGGCCCCCCCCTGCAGCCAGAGGAGACGATCCTGCTGACAGAGAGGAGGATGAAGGTAATGATGCTTTGACACCATCTGCCCTCTCTTGGCCTGTATCCTGCTGCTGCTGGTGTTGCTGCTGGAGGAGCTGCATCTTACGAGCCCGGCCGACTGGATCTCCAGACCCCTGTGCCACAAGCGGTTTAAGTCTGTTGAAAATGTTACCGCCCTGCTTATGTGACTTGCCTGCACCAGCGCCTGCTCCTTCTGAAGATACTTTAGGGGTGTTAATGGACCAGGGCGCTCCGTTAGACTGGGTTTGGCTGAGGGGAAGGGGCGTGGAAACAGCAGACGTCCCAAAACCGTTGTGGTTGAGGGCCTCAGATTCAGCCAACCCAGGGGCACACGCACTGGGACCCATATCCACCCCTGCGATCACATCAATAGGGTCCTGGTCTGTGTCTCCCTCTCCTCCATCTGCGTTCTCAAGGCGTACTTTATTTTTCACAATAACACTAACAATTGGGGTGTCCGCCTGGGGGTCTGCAGGGCTCGGCGGTCTCAAGGATGACCCAACGCCCACCCCGCTATCTGACTTTCCCAGAGGTGCACCTGCAGCTCCATGGGGTCCCTCTGCCTCATCTGGGGCAGACTGGATGGCCTCTTTGGCATCTATGTCAGGAATGTCAAATGCTGCCAACAGGTCATCAAAATCTGGGGTCTTCATGTCCCCCATACCGGGATTACCTCCTGTAGAAACACAAATGTATAAACATAATAACAGCAGGCACCACAATAGCATGAATCAGCCTGTGTTGTTGTCCATCAATCTCTGCTCTGCCTTGCTAGCATAATACCTGCTACATGCAATATGGTAAAATAGTTAATAGTCTTAATATGTGAACGTTTTCGAGATTAATTCAAAGCATTATATTTATTGCATGTACCTTTCGTTATACACAAACTAACAAGCTATAGCAGTTTAGCTTGTGTTCAGCAAAGCTAGCCTAGCTATCAAGATCCTGCACTAGCATTTGTGTTAGCCAGCTAGCCCGCTGCTAGCGGCTGCGTCTCTGCAGCCAAACCCACCTCTTGATAACAGGTTCAGCACTCATTTGCTATGAATGGGAAACACTGCTTTAAAAATGCTTTCAGTGCATGCTTGGCTTTGCAGTAGTGAGCAGTTGATAAACAGTTCAACCAGGATAGCGTTTGGTAGCAGAAACCTCGAAAAATGTTGATCAACGATGGTCCTTCCCGGCGGAGGCTTGCTAGCTGGCCGCTGAGCTCCAGCCAAGGCAGACAGAGAGGAAAAGGGGTCATTTAGCTAGCTAGCGCTCGCCATTAAAAACCCACTGGAGTCTGCTGAGGCATGGTGAGACAGCGATAACAACCCGGTGATGGTAGGGTCGACGATGCCACAAAAGAGGATGATTGGGATGGGGATTTTTGTTTCATATTTTATGTATTTTGATTGTTTACCTGGATATGCGAATCCCGACTATCCTAGCTCGTTTTCAGATGAGAATGCACTGCTTCCCGTCACATGACCCGAGCCATCCTATCAGGCTGAGATAGCGCTGGGAAAATAGACGGAGGATGCTGCAGACGACACGTATATTTGATTCTAACGTGAATTACATTACACATGTATTAAATGTTCTCAACGGACTATTTTTAACATCTTGAGAAGACACTTGAACTCGGGACAGTGGTCTTGAGGAAAACAAATGTATTGTCTCCTCAATCTGCTCACAGAGCTGTCATCAAAATCAGGTTCTGAGGGCAGCAAAAAACACCAAAACACAACATGATTACATATAGCTTTTATTGCAAAAACACACAAACATGACAGGAGTGTGGCTAACTGTTAAATTGAGGAGCCTGTCATCCCAAACGATGTTCTCTTCCGATAGGTAAATTATCAGTAATAATATCATGTAGAGTTGGCCCATATAGCATTTTCACGATCAATTTATGTTATAGGGCAGTCAGATTTGACACTAAAGTCTTTCAGTACTGTGGGTTTTTCGTCATTTCTGTAAATATTGGTGCTTTTGAGTGTCTGACAAAAAAAATTTGAATAATAAAAAGTCAGAGTGTGGTCTCATGCTGGGCTGTCAGTCCGACGATGCATCAGCAGTATTTCAGTATAGTAAAGTAATCCTGCATGAGTCAGCAATTGTCCGGTTTTTAATTTTTTTTTAGTTGCTGTCTGAAGACTGTGTCCATCTCTTTTGTTCCTCACTTCTTTTTCTCTTCATCCTTTTTGCCTTCTGGCTTGTTTCCAGTCTGGGAAGCCAGAGAGCCCATGGCGTTGCGGATGGCCTCGTTGTTGGGGTCGACACCAGGCAGGTTCTCCAGGACGCTCTGAAGGAACTCCGGGTCTTGCATCACATCATAGTCGTCTTCCTCCTATTTTGTAACAATAAAAGGACACAATCACTTTTGATGGATTATGTATTCATACAAGTTAAGATCCCTAAACAAGGCCTGCTTACATTGTATTTAAAAAGTGACCATAATGTCTTCTTTTGTAATTAATAATATCCCACTGTCCAATATTGATTCTGCAATTTATGGGTTTCTACTATGCATTTCATCTTACAGTTAAATGGATTTTGATTTACTTTTTTGCATTTCAAACATGTCACAATTGTTGATTTGAAACATCATATGATGACTCACCTTGGCTGATTCTGCAGTGTCCATTGGGGCCCCTGTGTCCATTTCTCCATACTCTGTTCACAGAAAAAACAAGTAATTAACAGATAACCCAGCAACTATAAGAGTGGTCATAAGTGGTAGCAAGAGAAATTTGAAAATCAAAATGGAACTCACCTCCTCCAGCAAGAGACATCTGCATGGCGTAGGCTATCTGCTCCTCCTCTGTCATGCTGCTGAAGTCAGGAAGCACGGCTGCACCGCTCTCAGGCTGAGACACTGACATCTTCAATAAAGCCTCCTCTGATTCTGTGGGATATTTAATCAAAAATAAGTAAGTGTCATTGTCTAATTCTAACAATTAACATTAACAGCCAGGTCGTGTAGTTAAAGCAAACTTGTAGTCCTCCACTCACCATCTGCACTGGGTGTGGGCACGCCTGCCTCAGTGGCAGAAGCAGCAGCAACTCTGCGGGCCTCCTCCTCCTGCCTCTGGCGCTGCTCCTCCATTGAGACACGCAGTGCCTAAAATAAATCACAGTGAGAATTAGGAAAAACCACAAATGTTTTTTTATGTTTATGCTTATTTCAAAGATACCCAAGGGCATATCATCGTCTATTGTGAAAAGTCACTCTTTTTTTATGTTGCCATTTCTTATAATGCAATACCACATTGGCTATTTATGTGTGGTTAAGTTTCTAACCTCGTACTGGTTCTAAGGTGCTGATACACATGTTTCCATATGTAATAAGCATCTCACACATTAGTGTTAGCTTAGTCTTTCATCAAGTACCTAATAGATTTCCCCACTATTTGCACAACTATACATCATCAATTACTCCTTACAAATATTTGTCCTGATAAGTAGTGTACAATGTTTACTGGCAGTTGAAATGCATCCAAACGTTGCTCACCAGGGCGAGTTCTGGATCAGCACTGGGATCCACACCAAACTCAAAGTCACTGGCACCAAGACCCATCATGGAGCCTCCTTCCCCGGCCAGGATGGGAGAAGAGAGCAGCGCATCAGCCAGGCTGGGCCCCGGAGGGACGGTGACCAGGTGGGAGCCGGTCCCCTCCTTCCCATTCAGAGTGTTGATGAAAGCAGTCAGCTTCTCTGTGTTCAGCTCCTGAAAATAACAGGAGACAGATGGCAAGGTCAGTTGAAACTTAATTTAGAAAAAAGGGGAAGACATTTCAGCAATGGAAATCAATAAAAATACTATATTGTGGGTTATTATCCTTTGTCAATAGAAGATACATTCAGAACTCCTACCTCCTCTCCAAAGTTGATAATATCCACATTCACTTTCTCTTTTTTCAAGCGCTTTGCCAACTTGACAAGCTGCAGGGTGAGATGAGGAAAAACAATTTAAGTGATATTGACAGTGTGAAAAGAGTTAAAAGTATGATGTATAATGGGTAGGAAGTTTTGTGTGTGGGATTGGCACAAAATGTGATGCAAGACTTCCAACTCACTTCTTTTTCATTATCCTCCACAGGACTCCCAACAAAGGCAATGATCCTCATCTTGTGGTTTTTTCCTTGTCTGTGTTTCAGGGCCAACTGTGCAGGAAAAACATATAAAAAATATGGGTACTCAAAAACTGATGCAGCAGAAACCAAAACCCCTCTTGTTTTTTTCCCACCAATTTAGTTAGCAATAAATAGAGCTCCTTCTACTCAGTTTGACACACATATTCAAGTTACACACATGAGCCACTCGGATGCCCACGCAGAAGCAGATGTTTCCTTTGGGCTGGATAGCGTGGAGTTTGGACAAGATGCGGCCAGAATCTGGAGTCAGTGTTGTCAGGACCTCCGCGTTACTGTATGGAAACATGACAAACATCTATGGTTAGTTATAATAATCATCGGCCGTGTGCAATTAAACCAGCAGAACTCTACTTTGGCTGGTGTAATGCAAATCTCGCCTACAAAACACAAGCCCTGACACACAAAACCATATACATCAGACAATCCCATTAGCTTTTTGTACTGGTATTGTTATATATATATATATATATATATATATATATATATATATATATATATATATATTTTCTTCTTCCAGATATTTTGCCATTACTATAATGTAGTCATATCATTTGTATGTGTGTAATATTGTAAACTTTGACCATTATATATGTAATCCCTGCGGGTTTCCATCCTCTCTTTTATATATTTATTATATATATTTATTTTTTTAACTTTGTAATTCTGCTCAAAAACGTACACCAACTGTGCTGGAAAATAACGTTTTGATTATCATCCAAACTTTGACCATTTTGAGAGAACTACTTACTTTGCCATTGTGATGAGGCCCACATTGTTTTCCGGATTGCTTCTTGTTTTTGAGTGGCAAACAATGTTGACAGCATCCTGTTGAGCCTGTAGCCTCGTTGGTAGAAAGTCTCCATTTCTCATGTATTCACTGTTGTCCACACTGCAGAGAAAATATCAGTTTAACGTTGCTCTTATAGCATTACTTAGCTCATCAGCTAGCATCTGACATGTCATTCCCATATCTACTGTGACCAGGCTAGTTAGCCTAGGGAGGCCTAGAGGCTAGTTTGAATTGTTAAAACATCTAAATTACGCTTCACAGTCAGCTCCGTCTGGAAATCTCCGTCGTCTTCACCGGGAGGTAACTATGTAGTTAAATTGCGTCGTCAAAAAAAACCAGCATTAGCATGGTGGGCTAACGATAGCAATTGGTTTTAGCTCATAAGTCGCAACAATCAAATCAACGGAAGATGTCAGTTTCGATAGAAAGCACTCAATTGTAACGAATAGCATTCGTCAATGTGGTTGTATGAGTTACAGCTAAATAAATACTTTAAATCTAAGCATATCTCAGCTAACTTGAGCTACAATGACTCAGCCCGGCTAAACGTCAACGGTCGATAATCAGCTCAGTTAAACGGGACATTTGCTCAAAAACAGATAAAAAAAACGACTAAGTCGCATAATTATTTATTAAAGGCTGAATGAACCGTAAACATTACGACAAATGCACACAAAAAAAGGTATTTGTAGAGTTCTTACCAGACCATAGTACTTTCCAGCCCCATTTTGGAAACTTCTTGTTGCTCTCTGTCGTAGCCTTACAAGCTCACAGGCTATTGGACAAACGCTGAACAAAACGGAATCTGATTGGCCGGGCTTTGTGACCTGTATTTCACATAGTAATTTGTTGATGAACAAGAAAGTAGAATAATATTAAACTTTAACTTAAAGTCCTCTTTTTAGCCTTTTCTGGAGCTTTCAAGTGCATCTCATATTCAATATTCACTTTAATTCAACGTTATATATTCTATTTAACTCAATATCTGTTTATGAATTCCTGTGTGTAGGTTGTGTTGGGGACTTGGATGTACCTTGTGGTTGAAAGATAGATGAGTAGACATGGATAAAAAGGCCATAGTCAATACAATTAAGTGAATGTTTATATTAAGATTATATTGAAATTGGTTATTTTCTTTACATTTCAATCTAGTTGTGTTTATTAAATTGCAAATATAAAATGGAAAGCTACCTCAACATTTATATTGTCTTGCAGTATTTATAGCATACTGCAAAACACTGAAAGAGATTTAAGGTTGATCTGTATAATGCAAACAAATCAACTGAGACAATTTTGCAATTTTTTTCTTTAATAATTTCAGGTACAAGTGTAGAAAAACAGTACATCCCTTGTAAATACATAATCTGTGAAAAGGCCTTGCTGTGGTTCCTGCATAGATGTGCACACATTTATTGTATATAATTCAAAGGCAAGTGAAGACCAACTAACAAAGTATACAGAAAGAAATACATTATGATTTAAGAAAGCAGCCTTAGATACAGGCTTGCTGTGCTATAGAAAGGCACATTTTCAATCCATTATCACTATTCATAAACATTCTGGGCACCAGATCAATACATTCAGTAATAAATACTATAATACATATAACTATGTACATGTTAGGTTCATAGGCTGCATGTGTGACTGATTTGGTGTTTATTCAATGAGAAACAGTTTTACTTTAAATATGGGGACATAATTGGCTGACAGATTGAACAGCCAGCAGAATAAAATATAATTTACAGGATGTATAAATGAACCCAAATGATGCTTTTTAAACTTATGTTGGTGGGAATATTATCAATTAATTTAATGTTATGCATCGTTTTATCATTCAGGAATATATACGATGTAAACAAAGATTTTTGTTGCATGGTCAAAGCATCTTTCAATGTTAAATTAAGACAAATAAAATTACAACTATGCCTTGGTTGGGGCCTGTCTCAAAAATATTTCTTTAGTTTATGAGCCTCAACACACTTTACACTAACAATTTGTGTCTTTTTCTTAATGATTTTATTAAAAGATGACAAATGTTATATTTATGTCATTATTATCACCATTAACCATAAGAAGCCCCACTGGAATATAAAAGCAGGAACAGGAATACAAAAAGCTTAAAATAATAAAACAGTCAAACATGAATCAAGTTGAAAATACACTTAATATATGGTTGACATAAGTAGTAGAGGTGTTGGAAGTAGATTACTCAAATTTAAATAATCCATGTTGAGTTTATACTTCGCTTTTTTCACTTATAGCATCGGACCACAAATAGTGCCAACTTGCAAATAAAAATACTTTATAAAATGTGGTACCCCCAGTGTGTATAGTTTGAAGTATTCAGAAACAAAGTCAAAAACTCCTTTGAAACCATATTGCTAATTTTCTTTTGGCCACTGCATCCCACCCAATGACATTCGGCAAACTTTTTTTCTCGTGGAGGAAATGTAAAAAGATAAAATGGCAAGCATGCACACATACACCATCGAAAAAGAAACAAACCGTTTTGTGTGCAGTGGCTGCAGTGTTAGAATGTGTTCATACTACACTGAACAAATAGGAATACTATGAAACAATAGTTTATAGACTACAGGTACATCTACGTTAGCATTGCCCTGCATGTTTAGAGACATAGTGGGACACCTTGTACTGCAAACATGTATTATATTATAATACAAATGTAATAAATTATAATGGAAACAAGATGATTGTACTGCATTTGTAATAATGTCATACACTTTGGTACATGACACTTTAAACTAAATGCTGTTGTTTTTTTAACTCCTGTAAGAAAGGGGCCTGTAAGAAAAGGGAATTTTCACCCTCACAGCCCATATGTAAGGAGTTCTTTTATCCACACTAAACTTAGCTGACTAACTCACTATTCTTGCTTCATGAGACAGACCCAAGCTCAGGGTTTGTTGTGGTGCTTTGTTTAAAGCCATTCGAGTACCAGTACTTGCGTCACATTTGGACATCTACACACTAGGCCTGAAATTGATATCAGATCGTACAGTTTATAAGTATAAACACTGCTTTCAATAAACCTTTTGACCTGAACATGAGAGGAGTCATTTCTTCTAGCATGGTTTGCATTAAGAGTAGACTTAAAAAAGGCAGCATACCCATTATGAATACAGTAATTTCCTTAAATTAAAACTTTTATTTAAAACTGTGTTCTGAAACACATATGACATGGTTTTGTGTTAAAGCATTCAAGCCATACATGATACTCTGGGCTTGAGACACTTACAGATCCAAGTATGCATGATGATGTGCGACAGCGTTTGTTATACACCAAAGAAGGAGAAATAAAAAAAAAGAATACCATTCAATTGATAACATCGCTTAAATAAGGCAAAGTCCTCTTGTTACACTCTAAATGGAGATGGGCACATCGGTGCCAAGAATAATCCTTGATTGTGCATAAAAAAGCTTTCCTATGAGATGAATAATAGTGTTCAATAAGCACCATAGCCTTAATGTACCCGCAATCACTAGTGTCCGACACAACCACCCGCTAACATGCTCACACCATGTTGAGATTTGGAAATCAAAGTGCAAAAACTAAACAAAAAAACATTTAAAATCCCACTTGGTCTCACTGAAACGATATATAACTTTACCTCAAATCTCACCAAATGAGAGGTTGTAACATTTGTGCTCATAACATCTTCCAAGTTTGTCTCTGTTCATTTGAGTTCATTTTTCTACACCTGTAAACCAAAAACAATGAACACAATTAAAAAAGAAAAATACCCAGAATGAGCTAAAGGTGTCACAAGATTCAGAGGATTTTATTAACTTACAGAGCATTTGCTTGCAGCAGGAACAATGTCACGAAGTGAGACGACCTCCACAGAACCGATTTCTTCAAACTGAGTTCTGCAAGCAACACAGGAGCAGAGTAGTAAAATTGAACAATATAAATCATTGTGAAAAAAACGAATATACAACAAAACTACAACTTCTGATCTGATAAAAAGTTATTCACTTAAATCCTTCTAGTTACTTCCAAAAGTATACATAAACTATTCCTCGTTTTTAGTTAGGTTGTTATTTAAAAGTCTAGATGTCCCCTCTTAAGACGCTGCACTTCCTCAACATGCCGTATTTCCTGAGGATCTGGTTTGTTGACATTTCTGCAGGTGCAGTGTAATAGTCATAGCCATTAACAGTACAATCGATGGGATTTGTACGACGCCTTTACAGAAGGTCTTTCTGAGGCTTAAACCAAAGCAGAAAATTGTATAAAAAATGATAATGCCTCATTCACCATAAAGATTATAATTTTTTTATCTGCAACTAAAAATGTTCATTATCGACAAGGGTTCGGCAGAAATGGCGAAATGATACCAGATTCAACACCAGGACCCGTCAAGTGATACAAATATCAATACAGAACTTCCTGTATTCATTATGCGTCATGTGAATAGGCGCTTTCACGCCGGAGTACTTTTCCCAGGAGTAGTTCCGATAGTTCCTGGGATTTCGCGTTCACACCAAAAAGATCTAGAACTTTTTTTTGCGAACCTTTTCACCCCAGAAAGTGCCCCGGACTCTGAGGAAAATATTCGTTGATATCAAACGGCGGTACTACACTTCCGTATCAGTCGCTGGGCCCAGAAATACTTTTTCCCATTGACTTACATTGGGAAAGAGACGTCTGTAAATCGTTGGATATTTTTTTTTAAACGAAATAAACTACCCAGTATGAACATTTGTATAGCCCTTATTAAAAACATTCGGTCCTCAAGTTGTAAAATGTGCTAATGACGTTATTTTCCTCGGCATTATGAACGCGGATCTAACCCACGGGACCGCGCCACCCGGTGTTGTGTCAAATGATGCACCCCCATCATGAAATGCACCCCTTGTCACGGGAACGCGCATTTGTAAATGAAACGTTAAGACTTCTATGGTTAAGACCTTAAAACGATGCTTAAAACGAAAACTAAACGTCCAGGTTTTTTTTAATGGTAATTTACAGACTGAGTCGCTAGTGGTAGCTCATAATAGTCTTGATTCTTGTGGTTAAACTTTTCGCTCCGTATTTTGATGGTAGTGGTGTAGAATCCTGGATTTTTCATTCATTCGTCACTTCTTTTACGTTCCCACAGAACTAACTGCATTCTCAATTACGTTTAGCTAGAAACGTATTTTCTCCCACGTTACGTTAGTTATGAACGTATCTTAAATAGGTTTATTTTCTACATATCTTTTATCTTTTTTTTTATCTTATTATCATATAATAAACAAAATATATGTTTACAAATGTTACATAGTCTTTGTCAGCATATTTTTGCCACGTTATGCACCCCTTGCTATCTTACAAAATAAAAGTCTCACATTCATGAAACTTGCTCTATTCATTGGTACTAGTCCTACAAATATACCCTGAATACTTGAGGGTGGGAATAAGAGAACCATCTTTTTTAGGTGGGTGCCATTTCTTATAATGCAATGTTTAGTTTTTGTTTTAAGGTCTTAACGTTTCATTTACAAATGCGCGTTCCCGTGACAAGGGGTGCATTTCATGATGGGGGTGCATCATTTGACACAACACCGGCACGTTCATTTGACGTGTTCAGTACTACATGAGTTTTACCTTTACCCATGGATGCACAATAAGAACGGATTATATGATTATATGAATACTTTTGTGACGTTTCACTCTTAAAAGTTGGGCCATTTTGTCTTCATGCGCCAATGAGCAACTCTCATAGGAATGAACGAGGCCCCGCCTCCCACGCTGTATCCAGTTCTTATTATACATCCATGCTTCATTTGCGTAATCCTCCCTCAGGGACTTATTCCGGCGTGAACGCGATCTACTAGATCGGGGAACTAAGTTCCGGGAACTATTCCTGGGAAAAGTACTTGGTGTGAAAGCTCCTAATGGAAGCAATCAGTTGCGGAAAATTCAACCACCAATCTCCCACCCATAATTATTTGAATGTTTTTCAAATCAATAAATTCAAATTGTATTTAAGCTGCACTCGATTTAACCACACCCCAGACTACATGGCTTTGAGCTGCTACAGAAGCGGCCATTCACGCATTGCATTAAATAGAATATGGCTTACGACAATAAGCTGCAAGAAAAACCTTAAACAGTATTTTAAATGTTATTTTAAATTAAATTATATATAAGAAAAACACACATTTTATAATTGCCTTTTAGACTATATATATATATATATATATATATTTATAATCTTTATTATAATCTATGTAAGTACCGAACACATTTAAATATCCTGCTGAGGATCTCTCATATAAAAACATCTTCATGAGTATTGTTCCTCTTACCTCTTGGTGGTGCTGTGCTCCTGGTCTTTGTTCGATGTGTTGTTTAAATCCACTCCCACCGACATGTATGTGTCCTCAGAGGAAGGCGGAGGCTGACTTGTTGGAGCAGGGTCTCCCGTTGAGGAGGCGGTTTCAGCAGGTTTGCCAACAGCATTGCTGGGCGGTAAGGTCTTTGGGAGGAGGTCAGGACGACCTGACTGGAGGACTGGGTGGAACGGGAGGGAAAACAGTTATTGCTGTGTTGTGAGAGAAGCACTTCACAAGCTGGGACACGCTGGAGGACTTAATCTGCACAAAGCAGAATGAGTTTTCTGCACTCCAGCTGAAACATACAATTCCTATTTCCAGTTCTTACCTTTGTCTCCTTCGGTTTCTTCTTTGGTCTCATCGCTGCTTTGACTTTGGAAAACAGGGTGCTGGCTGTTGATGCTCACTTGAGTCGACAGAGGAGGCCCCGGTCCAGCCAGCTTTCTCAGAGGAGCATGTGACACGGCTCGCCGCTTCTTAGATGGCGAGGTCTTCGC
Source organism: Gymnodraco acuticeps (assembly GCF_902827175.1). Classification (NCBI taxonomy): domain Eukaryota; kingdom Metazoa; phylum Chordata; class Actinopteri; order Perciformes; family Bathydraconidae; genus Gymnodraco; species Gymnodraco acuticeps. The sequence continues at coordinate 1,075,702 of NW_022989947.1, read as the reverse complement.
TACATACAAGAGGAAAAAGGATCAATGAACAGTCCTAAACTCAGACATTATGGGCTCAATGTTGGTGTCAGGGCACGAGTGTGCACTGACAGGAAGAGAGGCGCTGCACAGGGTGTGGCAATGCAATCCTGGTGCCAAGATGCATTCCATAATATGTTTGTGACTTTGTTTGTTGAATGGCTTAAAGGGATCCATGTTGACACTTCACACACGCATTAGAATATGTCTCAACATGTATCTCAAGTGATCAGATCTCATTCAAATCCAACATATAATTTCTGTTTGCCTACACCAAATGCATTGTTGTTTTTGACGAGGTGGTAATACACTCCTCGATCCGTGTCTGCCAAAAATGAAACCCAAATAGCGAAATATGTTTGATGCACTCACATCAATATGGTCTTTTTTGACATTTCAGACGTCATACACAAAGCCAGTGTAAGCGAACTAATCTGATGGTTATGAAGTTACCTATGGGAAGCAGTATTAACATCATATGGGAGCAATTAAAAGTTTGTCATTTTAGTTTGGACTACAGAGCCTATTTGTTATTATTTTACTTCACAAGCAACTTGAGAATCAACTAGAGATAAGACTGGAGGAACAAAACAAGAGGTTTTGATGACGTATTTTCCTGCTACGCCCTTGTCTCGATGCATCAAGAGATATTAGCGTTTACACAATAAAAGATTTGTGGCCAAATGTTTCCCAGACCAGATCTACAAGTAGTTTGAGAAATCCAATCACAGTGCAATCGTTAAGATGGTGAAAACAGAGTTATGAATGCAATATCTACTTACATATAGATAGCTTCCTGAAGACGACATTGCACATGAACTTGTGAAATCGGTCTGCGTAGAAACTCGGTCTGTGAACCGATACAGTATCCTACAGAAGAGGAATGATTCACGGGTTACATATACTGTGAATATTTTCATTTACAACACAATTATCTGATAAGAGTGGGGGTACCTTACCCCATCGTGTACCAGCGCTTTCCACGAGTGTTCAAGCCTCTTTACAAATCTGAAAAACAACACATATAGCCCAGATTACACTCAGTACGCCTGAACACATCCTGGGTTAACACAGAGAGAGCCTAGAAGAGAGTGTAGAGAGTGAATCAGTGACTGGATGAGGGGTTTGTCGATTAAACTTAATAAAATGTGCTTACCTATAGGACTGCAGAATGTCAATGATACCAATATACACCAGCTGCCTCTCGCCTTTTGAGTTGCGTGCTGGGATTCCTCCAGTTCTGTTCAAATTTAAACAAAAACAATTAGATTTAATGTATTTCAGTGAACATGACCGCTCTCTGGCAACTGAAAATCAGTCGCTCACTTGTCCTCTGTGTCCTGTGATCCCATGCGCCCCACATCAGCCTGGATGGCCTCGATAGCAGTGCTGTAGAGGGACTTCTGACCCTGCGGCCTCCTCTGGTCCGCTGCCCCGGCAACTGCCTCTTCGCCAGCATGCTCTAAACACGCCTGATCAACATTGTGGACTCCCACCAGAAGGCTGTAGTCCATAATCTTAAAACTTTGCAAAAGCTGGAAGGAAATCAAGGAACACACCAACATGGGAATACAAACTAATTAGAAAGAGAAGAATATGAGGGAAAAAAGCAGGTGTGTTTTTCTATTACTGATTTGTGTATGATCTTGTGTGTAGTGTTTAAGCAGGCATCACTGTGGCTCTCTCACCAGACAGTCTCTCTGGAGGGTCTTGCAAACAGCATGGTACTTGTCCCCCTCCAGTAACAGCCCATCCTGCATGTTCTGCAAGAAATCCAGGTCCTTGTATGTGGGCACGGCCTTCTCCCTCTCTTTAGCTGAAGCTCGTCTCTTGTAGGTGGAGCCCTTCAGATCGTACTTGAGGTGCATCCGTACGGAGCTCGGCAGCAGATTGTTCATGACTACAATGCGGATGTTCTTACCCGCTGCCTGGACGCAGTACAGGCCGTAAAACTTTGGTAATAAGGTCCGCTTGTTCTGGTTCAGGTTCTAGACGATGGCAGAGAAGAAGAAAGCGATTTAAATTATTAAAAAACGAAATGGTTGACTAAATTGAAAAATACATAAATTATAAATCAAATGAGTAAAAGATAACAAATCATCCCACATTGTTAAGAAATCTTGAGTCGGTGTGTATCATTTTAGAATGTGCAAATAAGACGCAGACAATCAAATAATGTAGGGGTAATATTTGGATTGAGAGTTACTTCAAAATCAAATCTAAGTATTTAAAATCTGTTGAAGCAGAATCTAATGATTTCTTTTTTCTAAGGATTCATTCATTTCATTGTTTATTTTAACAGGGACAATGCACATTAATGAACACTTAAGACAATATGCCGGATTTTAGCTTTGAGCTAATTTCCATCCGCAGTCCCTCACATACAACATATAAGAACATGACATTTATAAACATAACAAAAATAAATACATGATATGCAAAAAGAGCAAGAGCAGCATACACAAGCATTTACCACATGGCAGTAAAATGTAGCAGCAACGACATATTAAGTGCAAGAGAAGATACAAGAGCTGCATAAAGTGCAAGAGGAGATACCCCTTCATTAAACGGTGATTGCACGTCTGTTTGTTTCTCAACCATTCTTTGAGTTGACCTTTAAAACTATTGAGAGTGGGACAATCCCGTATCTCAGTTGGGAGGCTGTTCCACAATGAGCTGCCTTTAACGGAGAGGACATTTTGTCCAAAAGTGGTCCGTCTACGGTGGACCTCAGTCTCCTCTGGTTTCTGACCTAGTGCAGCGTCCAGTGTCTTTTTTGTGGATGAATTCCCCTAAATTCAGGATCATTGGTCTACAATATGACTGTATTTCTAAATGAAATGTATTCAAATCTATCATACTTTCAAACCAACAGACTAAAGCCAAAAGGTGTTTAGTTTTTTGTAAGATTTGCATGGAACGAGCTACAGCCAGTTCATGGAATGCTTTGCATGAAAAAAGGACTAGGATTTAAGAGTAGTGGATTATGAAAATAACTGCAGATTCATTCTCATTCTTAGAGTTAAATTGTAACAGCACAAGTTCTATCTAAGATACTTTGAATTTGAGGGATCAATGTACAAGAGTATATTGAGTAGGATTCAGTCCATAGTTTTTTTTCTCTGCAGATACCATCTTGTACATAAAGCCACTCAACAAATCTTACCATGAAGTATCCTGGAAGCAGTTTCTGCAGAAACTCCGCCTCTTTGTGCTGCACTGTCTTGATGATGAACTCATCATCACTGGAGACGTAGAAGAGAGATCCACTGGCTCCGGAGTTTGACAGCTCTATCAGCGACTCATTACACAGAGAGTACTGTAACCAGACAAACAACACAGACTCAGAGGTTAGAAACAAGCTGGCCAACCTCCTCACAGATCTTCTCGTTATAAAACCTGAAGGTAACCCTCTACTAAACCGACAATCAAACCTAAAGCAACACATTGCTGTTTAATTGTTTAGACTTTTAAATACTGGATCAGGGATACTTTGAGGTTCTTGAAATCAGATGTGATGGGATTTGATACCTTTACTGTGTGACTGCCCTGTATCACATAGTTAGTTAACAACTTTTAAACATAGTTATCCTATTATCAAAATCAATTACTTTGTATGCGTCACCCTTGGTTATTATTTACATTATTGTATTGATGCATCTGCAAATAAGAATGTGTAGATTAACATATCAGTGATACTGTGTGTGCACTGAAAAGAAAAAAAGAAAAGAGGGAGGGAGAGGAGGGAGTCAAAACAGATCAGCCATGCCTTTACATCAGACGCAGCTCCACCTTCACATTAACGGTACGTCCACACAGCAGCTTTAAACAAATCTTCCAACGCTTCTCTGCCCATTGACTTTGAATGGGGATGACGTCACTTTGCCTTGCTTTTCGCCGAACTGCATTGTGGGGGAGCGAAGCGAAGATTTCTAGGATTTCCAGGATTCAAAAGTTGAGCAATGTTCTACTTTTGAAGCTGAGCTGGAAGCGTCATCCAATCAAATCCCGTTTATGCAAATCTGACAGTAGAAGCGCCAGCCAATCAAACCGCGTGTAAGCAGGGAGAGCCAGACCGCAGTTCATTTCCTCATATTCCAAACGAGAAATTACGGTAGCAAATCACCCGGTTCTTTACGACCAGACTCTTTACCGGGATACCAACCGGAGGAACCAGGCATGGAGAGAGGTGGCAGAGACAGTGGGTGAAACTGGTAGGTTTTCGCCTGTTTGGGGAGTTTATATATATATATATATATATATATATATATTGCTCGCATAAAATCCCCGGGGTTTTTTGCTTTGTATGTCGGGGGCGGGAGATTCATGTGATTGGTTGTTGGTCGCGTTGCTCGCAAAAAATCCCCAAGCTTTCAGACACGCCCAGCTCCAAGATTTTCGAAAAGCTGCTGTGTGGACGTACCATTAAGTGTCAACACCCGATTACTTCACACTTCCCCAGTTTCACTCTTTACACTTCCTCAATAACGCCTTTCTTCTCACAGTTCACATCTCTCTTTCTATACTGTGCATGTAGCACATTTTCTGTGAACATATAAGATGCTGAGTAAACAAGAATACCATGTAGTCGTCAGGCCGGATGCCAAACATCTCCCTGAAGTAGCGGAAGGCCATTGGGGCGTACGTCTTGAACCTGAAGTCTCCATAGTGGTGGGCTGGTGTCAGGTTACTGCCCTCACTGCCAGAAAAATACACAAGAGCCAGAGGATTAGACTACATAAAGAGTTAGGTAAAGGAGTAATAATGTAGCACAGACAAAACATAATTACTTCTACAACAATATTTAAGACTCGCCTAGGAAAGAAGATGCTTTCGATGCTTTCAAAGTCCTGCAGCAGCACGTCTCTCTCAGGTTTCTGAGTTAAGCTGCCCACCGTGTGTGTGATGCCTAACTGGATAGCGCCTTGGAGGGCGGATGATGTTGTCTGGAAGAAAGAGCAATCTCACATGTAATAACAAATATATATGTCTATATATGTGCAGTGTGCATCTGGACCCGGTGACGACATTACCTATTGACGCAGCAACCACTGTAAGTTATATTCTTGTTTAATTAGACTTCTCTGTTTCATTTATTCGACTCTGTATAAATTGTTATTGTAGTGTAAACGGCTAAATCGCGTTTGAGAGATTTTAAATCTCAGATCTGCTCAGGCGAAACCTGCTTTACAGGTCTCAGCACTCAAGCCTGCATTAATATAGGCAGGGCCAGTCTATTGATAGCGTGAAGTACAACCGCGTGACTCAGTCATTTTGTACCTTAAAAAGCATTTAAATACCACATTTAAAATCTGATGAACTCAGTGTGCATCTGGACCCGGTGACGACATTACCTATTGACGCAGCAACCACTGTAAGTTATATTCTTGTTTAATTAGACTTCTCTGTTTCATTTATTCGACTCTGTATAAATTGTTATTGTAGCGTAAACGGCTAAATCGCGTTTGAGAGATTTTAAATCTCAGATCTGCTCAGGCGAAACCTGCTTTACAGGTCTCAGCACTCAAGCCTGCATTAATATAGGCACGGCCAGTCTATTGTCGCCCATCAGCTGTAGATAGTTAACTAATTAGAGGGCCGTGGCCCTACAGCTGTGTGAACTGAGCAATCAGGTGTCCATTTTTGGGGAGCTCTTTCCTGGAGCGTCAGACAGCCGAAGACTGACAAAGACATTGGAGTCCTGCGGGAGTCAAAGACTGACAAAGACATTGGAGTCCTGCGGGAGTCAAAGACTGACAAAGACATTGGAGTCCTGCGGGAGTCACGAGGGAGGCAAAGAGGAGGCAAATCCTACTCTGATCGAGCTGGTGTCTTATTTCTCTTTTCTTAAGTTTTCTAGCCCCGCATGCTATAATCATGTGTATTTTCTCTATTCCTGTTCATGTGTCTTCTCGCAATTATCACTGGCCCCGTGTATCTCCTAATCGATATAACCGGCCTGCTCTCGTCTATCCCACGTGCTCCACTGAGATCCAACATCTAGTTTCTGGTGGCCTGTGGAATTGCCAGTCAACTGTTCCTAAGGCTGACTTCATCTCTGGCTACGCCTCCCTGCAGTCTCTGGATTTCCTTGCTCTCACTGAGACCTGGATTACTCCATCCAACACATCCACCCCAGCAGCTCTCTCCACTGCATATTCCTTCTCCCATACACCCAGACCCACTGGCAGAGGAGGTGGCACTGGTCTCCTGCTCTCTCCCAAATGGAGCTTTTCCCTCTTCAAGCTACCTAACTTCACTCCTTCCACCTTTGAATTCCATGCTGTCACAGTAACCCATCCTATACAGTTAACCATTGTTGTTCTCTACCGTCCACCAGGCGCCTTGGGGGACTTCTTGGAGGAATTAGATCATCTCCTCTCACTCATCCCTGAAACTGGCCCTCCCGCTGTACTTCTCGGAGACTTCAACCTCCAGACGGGGAAGATAGACGAACTAACATCTCTGTTAACCGCCTTTGCTTTCTCACTGTCTCCGTCCCCACCGACTCATAAAGCTGGCAATGTCCTTGATCTCATATTCTCAAGGAACTGCGCTACTTCTAACCTCTCTGTAAACCCGCTCCACACATCCGATCACTTCTTCATTTCATTCTCTCTATCCCTTTCCAAACATAACAAACTAATCTCTTCTCATCCTGCACTTGTCCGCCGTAACCTTCGCTCCCTCTCCCCCTCTAGCTTTGCCTCGTCGGTGCTCTCAGCCCTCCCTTCCTCTGATTCGTTCCATCTCCTGCCTCCAAACTCTGCTGCAGAAACTCTCCTCTCTACTCTCTCATCCACTCTGGACTCGCTCCGTCCTCTCACATCTCGGCAGGCTCGTCAGTCCCCTCCTGCTTCCTGGCTAAATGACGCACTGCGTGCTAATAGAACCGTCCTTAGGGCAGCAGAGCGGAAATGGTGGAAATCCAAACACCGTGACGACCTCCTAACCTATCAAGCTCTCCTCTCCTCTTTCTCTGCTTCGATCTCTCAGGCAAAAAGCACTTTCTTTCAAGATAAGATCCAATCTTCCTATTCCAATCCTAAAAAACTATTTTCCATCTTTTCCACCCTCTTGGACCCCCCCAAAGCTCCTCCCCCCTCCTCACTTCTGTCAAGCGACTTTGTTACCCACTTTGAAAAAAAGGTTGATGACATTCGCTCTTCTTTTTCTGACTCACCGCTGGGTCACCAGACCCTCCTTCCACCAACACACTTACCTCCTTTTCCCCTCTCTCTCCAAGTGAGGTTCTTATCCTCATTACCTCTGCCCGCCCTACCACCTGTCCTCTGGACCCTATCCCTTCAAACCTCCTTCAGACTATCGCTCCTGATATTCTACCATTTCTCACCCATTTCATCAACACTTCTCTAACTTCTGGTCACTTTCCAAACAGTCTCAAGGAGGCAAGAGTAAACCCTCTCCTAAAGAAACCCACTCTCAACCCGTCTGATGTTATAAACTACAGGCCTGTCTCTCTCCTCCCGTTCCTGTCTAAATCACTTGAACGCGCTGTCTTTAAACAACTCTCCTGTTATCTCAATCAGAACAACCTTCTGGATCCACACCAGTCTGGTTTCAAGGCAGGTCACTCCACAGAAACTGCTCTCATTGCTGTCACGGAGGAACTGCACACTGCCAAAACTGCATCCCTCTCCTCTGTCATCATCCTATTGGACCTGTCTGCTGCATTCGACACGGTGAATCATCAGATCCTCCTTCGCACTCTCCAAAAACTTGGAGTTTCAGGCTCTGCACTTTCCCTCCTCACCTCATACCTGAAAGACCGTACCTACAGGGTGACTTGGAGAGGGTCTGAGTCCGACCCTTGTCAATTAACTACGGGGGTCCCTCAGGGCTCTGTTCTTGGTCCCCTCCTCTTCTCCCTGTACACAAACTCGCTCGGATCAGTCATTAGCCCGCATGGTTTTTCATACCACTGCTACGCTGATGACACCCAATTAATTCTGTCCTTTCCCCGCTCAGAGACCCAGGTCGTTGCACGCATCTCTGCTTGTCTAGCTGACATCTCTCAGTGGATGTCTGCTCACCACCTCAAGCTCAACCTTGACAAGACTGAGCTGCTCTTCCTCCCGGGAAAAGATTGTCCCACTCTTGACCTAACAATCAACATCGGCACCTCAGTTGTTTCTCCCGACTCAGACTGCAAGGAATCTGGGTGTGACCCTAGATAACAACCTGTCCTTCACTGCAAACATCGCTGCTACAACCCGTTGCTGCAGATACACGCTTTACAACATCAGGAGGATGCGTCCCCAGCTGACTCAGAAAGCGACTCAGGTTCTGGTCCAGGCTCTCGTCATCTCACGCCTAGACTACTGCAACTCCCTCCTGGCTGGTCTACCTGCATGTGCCATCCGACCTCTGCAGCTCATCCAGAATGCAGCGGCTCGTCTGGTCTTCAACCTTCCTAAATTCTCCCACACCACTCCGCTCCTCCGCTCCCTTCACTGGCTTCCGATAACTGCTAGAATCCACTTCAAGACACTGGTACTTGCTTACCATGCTGCGAATGGATCTGGCCCTTCCTACATCCAGGACATGGTTAAACCGTACACCCCAGCGCGTGCACTACGCTCTGCATCAGCCAAACGACTCGTTGCGCCCTCGCTGCGAGGGGGACCCATGTTCCCATCGGCGAAAACACGTGGGTTTGCTGTCCTGGCTCCAAGATGGTGGAATGAGCTCCCCATTGACATCAGGACGGCAGATAGCTTGCACATCTTCCGGCGCAAACTGAAAACTCATCTCTTTCGACTCCACTTCGAGCGTTAGAACTATTAACGAAGCACTTTTATACTAATAAAGGACTGGATTACCTAAAGCCAGTTGAGTAGCACTTGAAATGTTTGGCTCTATGAAACCTGATATACTTATATGATTCTGTTTTCTTCAAGGTTGTGTCTTCCTGGTCGAATGTACTTATTGTAAGTCGCTTTGGATAAAAGCGTCAGCTAAATGCAATGTAATGTAATATATCTCTATCATCATAATCAATCCCAATAACAGGACTGGCCAAGAAACAGACTAATCAAATCTTATAAAATTTTGCTTTTTAGGCTTTAAAAAAAATACATTAACAGTAAGAGTAGAGCTGCAACAGTTACTCAATTAATCGATTAGACAATCAACACAGCTATTTTGATATCGGATTTAATGTCAGGTCATCTTTTGAGGTAAGACTCAATACATCGTTAACACTTTGAATTCCTTTGGGTTTTGGAGTGTTGGCCAGACAAACAAAAAGTATGAAAGAGTCACGTCTGGCTCTAAAAAAAGTCATATTAAAGTGACAATAATTGGCAGCTCTAAGTGAGTAAATGTGTGTCAGTCAATGGCGGCCCTACCTTCTTATACGTTGTCTCCCCCGTGGTGTCAATTCCTCGATGGCCGATGGTTTTTTTCATGGCCGGAGACATGGTGGTGATGGGACTCTGTTGGTAGAAACAAGGTGGAAAGGAGAATTACGAGAGGAAAATCACTCAAATGTAATATTCTGTACTTTGTTCAAAGAGGAAGGAATAGATGATGTGTCAGCCAAAAATCTGTAAACTTTGTAAAGATGAACGCAATGTGTGTTTCCTAATTGACACATAGCTAGATTACGCATTTCCTACCAACAAATCAGTTATTTCTTACCTCCGGAGGCGCATTTTTTCGAGTCGCAGCCGAAACTGAAGTGAAAAAGGGAAGGAGCAAACATTTTAGAAATGAATACACAAAAAGGAATAGAAAATAGGTAATTCGACAAATGCAATCTCACACTGGATGCATAAATATCACACAGCACAGCTTGAAACAGCATCTACCATTTCAACTACTGTGGAAAACAAAGGGTGCAGCTTTGAAACAAGCATGCAGACGCACCTCGTTTACATTACCTCTGAGAGAAGACAGTCTCCTCCAGAACTGAATCTGCAGGTCTTTGCGTGCAATGGGAGGAATTAGATAAGTATGCTATTACTATTAACGTGGGTTCAAACAAGGCTAATGAATGCTAAAGTCGATAGGTAGGTTTCTGGGAGTCCAAAGTCAACATTAGCCCTAAATAGTTTACTTTTATATTTTAAGAATAAACAAAATGTTGTGACTGTGTGCCTATCAGTTTGCATCGTTTCATTATTTACAGGGAAATTCCGTCATGTTACACTTTAAGGAGAAACTATATTTGTGGTAAAGTCACACTTAATTAGACAAGAAAAACAACATTTGCTGAGTTAACATTTTTGCTAAATTGCCCTATGTCCTGCAGCTTATCTCCACTCACTTGGTTTTTAGTACACCTGGCTAAAGCTAATGCAGTCTCTGTGCTAATTCTTTTTGACAACAACAGATTAGAGCTGCAATGATGAGTTGATCGACAGAAAAATAATGACAAAATATTGAGAGTTCCTTCTTTTATCGGTTTTATATCATAATAAACTGAATATTGTTAGTTTCAGCACCACTGAAAAAGTATTGGTGGCTTTAGATTAAGCTAGGTATGTCTTATTACCTGGAAACCGAGGTACAACACAACAATGGAAATCATTTGAGAATTACAGTTATTAGGGTTACACAGTTGTGTGTGTGTTAAACTAGGAAGATACAGGTTTGCATTGTGACATCTAGGTTAATTAACCACCTTGGTAACTGACTTACTAACTAATAAAATGGTGGCATGCCCAAACATGTTTGTCCAAAGAAATCCATAACCCGAGCCGATGTCCATGTATCTGTCTATGTAAGTGAATGACTCATCTCAAAGGGTTCATCCTTATGTTCCCGAGGGTCCAACACCGTTTCTAATTATGGTTTGAAAGAGGAAACATGATCATGGTAAGTTGAACCTTGTGAAATGACGTTGCACCAGAGCTACATCCTCTCAAAGTTGTTCTGTTGCTTTTTTCTATTTTGAGTTGGTCTAGCCTTGTGTTGAGTTTTAGGCATGTCTGTGTCTCATGACATGATCTCACACTGTAAGAGACTGGTGGTAAATGATACCTATCTTAAGAGTTCAAATTGCAAAGGAACAAAGGGAAGTTGATGTTTCAAATCCAGGTTGTCTGGTAAAAAAAAAATCAATCAAATCACTGTGGACATATCAACGTTTAAAGTCAAGAAAACTAACATGCCTGCAAATCTGATGGCATCGGATAGTACCAAATCAGTTGGCTATAAGCTGTATGTGGATGGTTGTGACGTATTGACAAATGGAAACATACATTAAACATTGTACCTATGGAAAAAAGTATTGCTGAGAAACATAAAACCCTTTGAAAGATCACCTAATGTGTCATATTAAGAGGATATTGAACTGTAGAACATAGAACCCTAGTAGACATTGGTTAGCTTACGTGTCAGATACATCTGATATATTCCTTCTAATAAAATGGTAGTGTATAACTTTTTAATAAAACAGTACTTACTGCCAGAGATGCCAGGCAGCCCTGGAGGCTCCTCTGCAGCTGTGGCCATTCAGACCAGAAGCTGAACCTAGACTTGGTTGTCGTGAAACTCAGATCCTGGCTCCCTCCTGGACATCAAACGTATTCAGTTTATCTGTGTTAGCACGTCAGTTAGACAAAAAGTAGCTACTTAACAAAAACACCTCAGATGACTTCATGCCCCAAATATTGACAGCAGCCACGTTGGCTCTGCTGATGGGGGATTTGAAAATAAACAGGACAGGAGAGTTACCGTGAATAATGGAAATAAAGTTGAAAAAACGTTAAATGGAAGGATTCAGTGGATGCTACAACGAGCTAGCAAGAACTTTCTGAGGAGTCTGGATTACGACATTTAACATAACGAAGCCAGAAGCTAAATTAGCTGCTAACTCTGATTACACTTTTCTAACTTTAGCCAAGCTAGTCAGGCTCATGACTAACTAACAAACACACAAACAGAAAGCCAACTCACTCAGAAAGGTTGTGGAGAATTACTCGCCGTTTCCAAAGACAGAATAAATACACTTCTTACTCTTCTGAAGGCACTATTTCACCTAAAACTAATAAACAAGGAAGCAGTGCGGAAGCGGCAGTTTGGTGTTCTGTTCTCTTCCACAAAGAAATAGTATAATTTCCGGTGAAATTAGTTTCAGAATAAAACAGAACGTGCCTAGAAAACCGAAAAAATAGATGTATCGTAACAGCTAAAGAAATAAAGACAGAGGTGGAAGTTAAAAGTGGAAATACTACAGTGTTAAAATACTTTGATACAACCAAAAGCCCTGCATGCAAAATCTTACCTGAGTACAAAAGCTAGTAGAATAAAATGGAAATACTTAAGTAAAGTATAAGTACCTTAATGTCGTATTGAAGTACAGTACTTGAGTAATTGTACTTTAACATTACACCACTGAATATAGATATATATGTAGTTAAATACTCAAGTAGGTATTTAGAGCCATTAATAGAGTCCAAGTAGCAATTAGAACTGAAGCAAATAGTCAATAAATCTACAGATCAGCTTTTCCCTGTTTTACCAAACCAAAGATTAAGCAGTGACTGAATCACAAAAATTAAATGCACAATTACCTAAAAGTACAATTACCTAAATGTGTACTTAACTAATTGTTTATTTCATTTCACTCACCATTGCAATACTGTTGATACACTGACAATAGCATGACTAATTTCACAACACAAATGTGCCAATTATACTACTATGCAATTTTTATTTTGTTTTTATATTTTTTTGTATTTGTTCTGCTATTATCACAACTGTTTTCCTACTCTCAAGGATGATCTGTTCTGATTCTGAATGATCCACAATTATTTTGAAGCACAACCGGAAATGATCTGGTCTTTCGTTTGTTGGCCTGGAGCAAATTAACAGTTCAAATACAAAAACATACTGTACACATTTAAATATCTCAGTCAAACAGTTTTAAGATGTTTTATTATGTTTATTTGTGAATTTTTCTCCAGCTATTCAGGCCCAGCAGCACTTCCAAACTGTTTTTTAGTGATCACAGATCTGTGAATGTCCCACACCCCTATGTGTTTCATTACAGGAAACGGTGACCCCTGGTGGGCTATTTGTAAAAGGTTTAATTACATGTGGGATTTTTCTGTTACATGACATGACCTTGTTTCAACACTCAACTTGTTTTTTATTTCCTGTTACCATTTGTTCCAATGTATGTCAATTCCACTATCAGTAGCTTGTTAAGTGACAAAAAAAAGCAGTTGAGATCTTTTCTGTCTTCATTGCATCCTTTATTTCTCTAATAAAACAACATTACATGTCAGAAACTGTCTTATTTGAGTGTTGACTGAAAATGTGCAATTAAAAAAAACATTTTCTTGTTGTTGTGACAAAGCATGGGTAAATACAGAGATACAATAATACTTCAGCTGTTATCACCCTTACTACTGTCCTCCTCTCTGATAAGAACGGCAGGATACATCGCATTATACCTCTTATTATTATTATTATTATCTTGTACACATTTTTTTTCTTCTTACCCCCTAAAAGTTATACAATAGGCGTTTTTTGTTTTCTTTAATACTGTATATGTTATGTTGATTATCCCTTAGCAAGCATTTGCATCAAAGGTGAATCCTGCCTCCTCAGGGAACGGGGGTGCAGTGTAGCCTGGGGTTGTATCATAGTTTGGGTTTGGCAGCTCGCTGTTGAAGCAAGTCCAGCGAGCCTCTCCTGTGTCCGCACAGCACACATATGCCACAGTCATGGTGGAAGACTCTTCAGTACAGAACTGGGACAGGGCTTGTTTCCACTGTAAGAAAAACATTCATGGTGTCACAAAGTGGTATTTCATCTCCCCTCAAAAGCATCAGCTCAATCTGCACATCCTCACCATTCACTTAGTTAAATATGTGGCTTTGTTATTAGGTGCAGAAGACTACATTACTCTATGATTTAGTAATTCTTCAAAACGTTTATTGTCATTTGTATTTTAATCTGCTCATGCTGAATCTCTGAGGCCTTTTGGTCACCATGTAGCTATCTTTAAGAATAGGCACATACAAACTGGCATAAATATAATCTGTTCCTGAATTATGTTTTAAATCAACAGTTTTCATTGTTACATTATATCAATTATGTTTTTCGTGTTATGATTTGATTTTTTTTTAAAAACACATTTTTTTTTGTAAATCTTCAAATACAGAAAGTATTTTCTTTCTTTTATTTTTATTTTGATATACTTTATTAATCCCCGTGGGGAAATTGTTTCTCTGCATTTGACCCATCCTGTGTTAGGAGCAGTGTGCTGCCATTTTGAACGGCGCCCGAAGAGCAGTGTAGGGAACGGTGCCTTGCTCAGGGACACCTCGGTAGCACTTGGTCTTGCCGGGACTTGAACTGGTGACTTTCCAGTTGCCAAGCCAAGTCCCTATCGACTTCGCCACCACCGCCCTTGTTTTAAAATAACCCCAAATAAAAAAGACATGTACATGAGGACATTTAAACATTTAATATTATATTCCCTGATGAAAAACTAAGAGTTCTAAGTGTAGTTGGGCTTGTTATTAAAGCAGGGGAAACATTTTACAAAATGCATTTATCATAGTAATTTTTGTTTTGAGGTTCGAATATTTTATAACATTCGAATTGGAATCTGAATTATATTTCTAATTTAATCCAAAAGCTGATGTATCTAGCTAAGAGTCAGGTTTCCTCTGCATACATATATTTATAAATACCTATGTAATATCATTTCTCCCCCACACACACACTCACAGCTTGTTGTGTGCAGCAGAGGATCTGGTCCTCCTGTCCTCTGCAGCACAGACTGAACCACGACTCCATACGGTTGATGGAGTTTCCACGGCGACGGAAGTGACTGACCCCGGAGTTTGGAAAGAAGCTGGACAGGTATCTGGGACGACCCTGACCCAGGAGGCAGACGGCAGCAAGGTTCTTCACTGTGGGACATGCAGGCGGGAAAGGCACGTCAAGCTCATTCAGAGAGCTTTTCTTGGTCTCTGTGGGAAAAGATTCACAAAAGTTAACAGCATTGCAATTTGAAGAGTACATTAAGTATAAATGCTTGAAGAATCTTAAAGCAAATACCTCCCACATCTGCGCCATGGAGGGTCAGCAGTGCGAGTATCCAAAATCCTGAGAGGCCTACAATCGAAATCATAGCTGTATGGTAGCAGGAGCTTTAATTTTGAAATTTCTCTCCAACAAGCTGCTTGTGGTATTGTGACCTGAACGTTACCAGCTTATATGGGTGAGGGGACTGGAGTCTGTGGGCGTGAAATGCTTGGAAGTGGGGGTGTAAGAGATTAAGGGAAATGGTGTGTATGTTTGAGTGTGCTTGTGGGGGTCAATGTCATGTCCTGTCAAGATAAAAACGTAATGAGTTTGAACCTTGGTGATATCTGCTGATACAGACAACATAACAATTTGTTCTCAAAAGTCTGCATTCGTAAGGGAAATAAATAATCCAGGGCCCTGATAATACATGTCGTAATAAGCCCTTTTCACCGCAGAAATGTTGACTTGTTATCCGAGGAAAAAAACATTCTAACAAAGCTAAAATAAAAACAAGTGTCTGTTAATCTACTTGATGGTTTTGTGGGTTGGAGTGAGAGGGAACAACTTGTTGAAAGTTGTCCAACTTGTCTTTCATGGCAAAAAGTTGTTCCGAATGTAAAAACAGTGGTGCCTTCAGGTGTTCAACAATGCTGGAGCATAACTTTCTTCGCAAGTCCGTGGACAACATTTTTTCTTTGATCTGTTGTGTGAAATGAGGAGTGTGAAATACAATAACAGACTTATTATTTTGGAAAATAAAAAAGTCCTCCCAGTATTAGGTAATCTTTGAATAGCAGGCCAAGCTATGATTCAAGGTGCCCTCAGTAGAATAACACTCATCACATTGTGATCATACCTCAGGCAAAATGCTGCTGTGGAGTTTCCTTTCTGAGTAATACAGTCTGTGCTGCTACTTAAAGGGGACCTATCATGCAAAATGCACTTTGTACGTCTTTTATACATGAATATGTGTCCCCGGTGTGTCAGGGAACTCACCAAGTCTCAGAAAACACAACCCTCTCACTAAAACCGGGGCTGCAACGGAGCTGATACAGACTGATACAGATTTGAAATTGTTCTGACGTCAGAAACAGGGAGCTCCGCCATATGGGCAACTCTCCACCTATCAGGGGAATGGGGGGTTGGGCCACGGCCATTGCCGCTCGAAAGCGCTGTAGATGCTGTGGTACATATGCCAGGCCTGTAGGTGGCGCTGTAGTCTGCCACAAAAGCAGCGAAGAAGACTTCTCACAGAATCAGCCCTTGCAAAAACAGGGCTGGAAAAGAGCAAATAGAGCTAAATGAGCCATGGCTAAAATGCATGATCTGTTTGGTATTTTGAAAAAAAACTTCACAGACATGTTTTATATAGGTATGGCCCGACAATATATTATTCAAATATAGCATGATAGGTCCACTTTAAATTGAATCAAACATCGTCTGGTATTTATGGAGCATGAGGTGGTAAAGTGTTGCCCGATATAGTTTCTTACTTGTAAACAAAGAAAGAGTGGTAGGTTGTCTTTTTCCTGAAACTGCGGAAAACGTAAGATTTGTCAAAAGGCCCCATCACAGACTGATTGGGAATTAAGTGTTCATCAGAGCATGATCGAGTTTGAGAAATACTGTGATAAACTGCATCTTGTGATTGATAATACCAACAAATCTGCTTCTAAGCTGCTAAAACGAAAACTGTGTCCCATCTGCACTATAAGTGACACATGCCAAAACAATTCTCTATGTCAAAAGGATATTTGAAAAAAAGAAAAATCTGTGAATTCATTTGGGGATTTCTTTTTTTTAGGAAAAAAGTGTTGAGCACTTGTTTGGTAAGCCGGTGATGCTTTGCTGACTGGATAAAATGGGAAGTGGCACAGCCTGGCACCTGTGTCAAAACAACTCTGAAATGTCAGACTTTATGGTAAACTCGCTAACCCCTGTTTTAAAAAACAGGCTGAGTGTGCTTTCTGTAATCAGAAATACTCAACCTCTCCTCTCATTTCGTTATCTACAAACAGAGTTTTGATTTGCTACATGTGAGAGGAAGGAAGGATGCACTCGCTGGACAATCAGTGAGTTCCCTCCCTACAATTCAAACAATTCTCGCACAATTATTTCAGCTGTCGGCATTGTTCTGTTAGAAAGTTGATTGAATCACAAGCTAGCTGATGGTTGAGATATTTTATATTTTATATCTTGTATAATATGTAATGTCAATTTATTTCAACAACATGACTAAGTCCATAAAAATCCATCAGTATTTGATTGGTCTCTTTGTGTTTTGGGTGTTTATTGGGGTGTGTCTTTAGATGTGTCATTCCTCCACCCTTCACATGTGCACTGTCATCGCCAATGCAATCTGCAAATGTCAAATACTGACTCATTTGATTCATATCTTTCTCATGGAAGTATAGTTCTATCGTTTGTTTTTGTTATTTGGTATCCATGGTCCTTAGAGACTCTCTCATATATTTCTAATGTAACCCTTAAGCTCGATCAATTTTACCTGAAAATAGTAAAAGCGGTTGGAAAAATTGGCACAATATGTCTTACAATATAAAATCACCTGGTGTTTGCATTTATCATGTATTCATAATAAGTATTTTTGATGTAAGTCTATTATTTAATTTGAGTCGAACTGTTGAATTGTCTGAAGCTTAGCGCATCACAATCCTCATACATTTAGCATTATGTTTAGGTGAGAGGGTGTTTTGTGAGTCCATTTATGATCCTGTGATTCTTTAAACTAGTTCAACAAAACCCTGACAAGTTGAGAATTTGGCTTTCACCTGACTTGTAATATTTGCCAAGAGAAAGTGTTGCCTTTTGATTAGAGATTTGGTTGATGACATGGCATCCGTGCCGCGCCCTGTCACCTTCTCCCTGATTGGCTTTCCCTGCATTACCAAGACAAATAAAAGGACATAAATCGAAATACCTTTTACGGGATCCTTGGTTTTGTGGTTCAGGTAAGGTTGATTTGCAAATATTACAGACGCATAAATATACTTAAACAAACCACTCAAATATGGTTTAAAGCTAAATGTTGCTGTAACAGCTTGATTTTAGTATTTATATCTTAGAAGATACCCTTTGTGCTTTAGTATTACAATTGTGAAATGCTCTAATGAAGGCTTCATGCTCAAAAATCTTTTATTTGTTAAAGTCTGATGAGGTAGAAAATACAGTTAAACTCTCATTTTAATACAATTTTAGTTTAATTATTGTATTTATTGTATTAGTGTTGTCAAAGTGTTCACCTCTTCAATCGTATTCCCTTCTTCATGCATTTTTGAAGTGGGTTACATTGTGCCAAAATCCTGTCTCTGCCTCTTGTTAAACTCCTGCCTTCGGTTCTTTTCTGAATGATAACATGCTTGTTAGTTGTCAGACAGCCATCATTTTGTCTATTCTTGGAAATGTAGATACTTTTTTTAAACAATTTGAACAGTGTTATTTTGTGTCTAAGATTGTGCTCTGTTGTTTTAATGCTATTGTATGGATAACTTTGTCAATGTGTTTAAATTATTTTAGGTTCAACAATGGAAGGGCCGGTCTACTGTCTGGTGGTTGTACTGCTCGGTGGTAAGTCAACAAAAGAAAGCACATTTTTTACTGCTATGAATGTGCTTATGTTTGAAAACTTGCCTCGTCGTAGTGGTATCACTTATAACTAGTACATATTATTTCTATATTTACATTTTCAGGCTGTCAGGAGAACATGTCATTTCATTTAACATTGGTGGAAAATAACTTGATTATTTCTGTTATTAAGTCCATACGTCTACCCTACATGCCGAGGCAAAATTATGTATTGTTTTTTTGTCCACCACACTTATTTGATGACTTTATTATGTATTTACAGCAAATTCATATAATGAATACTAAATTATAATCAAAAAAGTATATTAAGTGGTAAAAATCTGCTTATTTATTAGCAGCTGCATTAAAGCATTGACAACAATAATGCACCAATAATATCTGTCCAATGTTCACTAATATAATATACAATAGTCTAAAATGGGTGATTTTTTTGATCATGAAGAGTTTATCTTTTGGTATGTTCATACTTGTATCAATTTTATTTAAATACAATTCCGATTATTTATAAATTGTGCTATTTCTATGTTTACTAACTAAATTGTTCTCACTGGCATTTAAAGATTTTTCTGCTAACCAATTTTCTCATTTTTTGTGATTTCTTTCCAGGACTCTGTTCTGCTTCACCAGCAGGAAGAGATTTTGCCACATCTTTCATGCAGAACCTTTACGCGGACACTAAAGATACTCGTTTCCTGGTTGAGGTCACTGCTCTGCCTTCTTCACAAGGCAGCACCAAGGTCAAGGTGTCTGCTATGGGTGAGGTCTTTGAAAAGGAAATTAGTCCTGGTTCGAGCGGCTCCTTCAAACTACCTGACAGTGTGGAGATGAGAGGCAGTGAAAAGTTCAATAAGACTGTGCTGATCGAGGCGAGCCAAGATATCACTGTGATGTCTCTCAACTTTAAGCAGTACACGGCCGACACCTCTGTGATTTACCCAGTGAAGGACTGGGGGACTGACTACTTCATATTCACTCCTAACAGCAACCTGAAAGGCACCTTTAAAGAATTTTCTATCACAAACCACAAGGAGCCTAACTTTGTTGAGATTTTACTACAGGGCTCTGTGAGATTCCAAGGGAAATATTACAGGAGACAAAGCAAGATATCCCTGAAGCTAGAGCCGTTTGAGACCGTTCAGATTCAGAGTCACGATAACCTGAGAGGTACTAACGTAGTGTCCCGCCTCCCTGTCGCCGTCTCCTCCGGACATAGCTGTATTCAGAAGTTTACTGCCTGCAACCATGTCTATGAACAACTTCTCCCTGTAAACAGCTGGGGGAAAGAATTCATCATTGCACCCCTGCCCTACCGCTACCTATTTTCTACATATGATAGTGTTATCGTCCAAGCATCCCAGCACACTGAAATAAGCGTGAATTTCAATGGAAAGGTGCAGAGTTACCATATGTTTGCGGGACAAACTATCGAGCTCCAGTCTCAGTGGCCACATCCTATGTATTTGAAATCAGACAAAGGTGTCCAAGTGCTGTTTGAATTCAACGGAGGTCCTGATGACGTAGTCCAGTCTGTTGATCCCTTCCTGATGACTATACTGCCCACAAGTCATTTCAGCACCTCCTACTCCCTGGAGGGACAGGGAGATTTCTACAACTATATTATAGTTGTGGCTCAGAACAAACACCTGGATGGCATCAAAATGGACCCCCAGCCCCAAACTACAACGTTCAACTGGCGAAAAGTGGATGGGACTGATTACTCCTGGGCTGAGATGTACTATAGCACCGGGGCAAACTTCTATCAAATTTCTCACCCTGACTCTCCATTCGGAGTCTACAGTTATGGTGTTGCTAATGCTAATGGGTACGGATCCTCTGCAGCTGCTGACCCAGCAGGTAAAGAATGAGTCACAATATTATGAAATGAAATGCATAGAATAGCAAAGTTCAGTCGGAAACCGGTGAAGGCTTTTTTTTAAATCCCGCTTTCTCAGAATCACAAGTTTGTACTTTGTCATTTAAAAACATGAGCTTTGTTAACTGGAGATAACGACATAATCAGCCTGATAGCACAAGAAAACTAAAGACCAGTTAAGAACTTCAATGAATCATCATAGTTGATTTGGAGGCAAACGATTTTAAATAGGCCTACTAAATGTATATTAAAAAACAATATTACAAGAGAGATGGCATTCACAATCGGCCTAACACAAGATAACTTAATAAGTATCAAACAGTATAGCCTACAGGCCGATCACGCAGACTGCGTGGGGCCTCATCTTGCGGAGGGTTCTTCATTTTGCAGAGGGAGCCTCATCTGAAGTGCAAATGCGGCACACCTACAGTCTAATCGCGCTGCGAGGCTCCATTAGCACCCCCCGCCCCCGACCCCCGTCCGTCTGTCGACGCTCGCGACACAGAGGGCCTCATAACTTTGCGCGTGGGGCCAACCTGTTAGAGATTTAAAGGGATATCTGGTCCGCTTTTCAAATCTCCGCGCGTCCCTATCAAGCTGGTTATAATACAGGAAGGAATCCAGTGCCACCAAGTAACCGTTAAACAATAATCTACTTTAATGGTAATATGATAATGCAATACAATCAATACAGAACAAATTCAATACAGTTAATCTTTGGGATCCCGAATTTACCTGCACGTGAGCCAGCCAGAGGAAAGAGGCTGAACACCGCGTGTGTGTCTGTGTTTATACTCTTTAACAATGGGAGGAGTTATCAGATCCTCCCATTTGGATCTCCTTGATTGGCAGCCCCAAATATCACTAACACCTCAAATCTTAGGTTTCCCCAATCACTGTAGCTAGATCTAAATTGAATGCAAATCAAGACATGCTCTCACCTTCCCCCATCTTCCTTTGTCCTCAAAAACACATGTCAACAGGCCCCAAATCCAGCTCACAGTTTTACCCAAATTATTCCCATTTTAAGCTTATCCATAGTTTGCTAACATGAATACATACAAATATTCCACTACAAATCCCCCTTTTGGTCTCATTTTAAGAGATCAACTATTTCAAGACATTCACATTATAACCTGGGATTCAGACTATTTAAACATTCAGGAATGGCTCCACATATCAACTTCATATGACCGTGTAGAAATACCAAAATATGTCCTCAGTGTTTAGACAAATCGTTCATCAATAGCACAAAAATAAACATACCAAAAAATATAGAAGAAAATAGTAAAATATATGTTTTCAAATAACCTCTTTTATCATTTATCATTCAGTCCTCCTTAATCATCAAATTACAAACTTTAAAAATAGCTTGCATCTCAAAGATTTGCTTCAAGACAATTATAGTAAAAACACATTTAACATTTAGGATTATTAGCAATCCACCTGAGGTATAAAATCTGGATTGTAAAGGTCCAGTTGAAATTCACAGTTCAAGGTATAACATTCACAGTGGTGATTCAATTAATCTGTAATCTGAGAAATTGCAGTGTCTTCAAGCTTTAACATTACTTCACGTATACTTCATTACGCTTTAGTCAAAAGTAAGGCACTTATCTATACATTCATTTTAGTCAAATACATTGTTCAAAAATCTGAAAAAGAAGAATCAGACATTTATTGCGTAGTGTAAAAACCCGAAAGGGTAAAATCTATATACATCTTCTACATTCTGAGTGTCAATTTTAATCAACTTGTCATTCATTTTGTGGGGGTCCCCATGGCGCAGAAGCCGTGATTGAGCCCCACGGATCTGAAAGCTGGGCATCGTACATCAACACGGAGTCATCAACTGTGGAATATCCTACTAGTCTCTGTGGAGCCTGGAGGGCGGTTTTGGTCATCTTTCGTATGGCTAGTTTAACTACAGTGACCAAGCAGATTATCACAATTAGCACAACTAAGATAAACATTGAAACGGTTACTGCAAATTTAACCAACCCCGCACCCCACGATCCAAAAGTTCCAGTTAAATCCCCAAGGGTAAACCTATGAGTTTCATGCAACTCTTTTATCCCCCTGGCGGTATCATGAGCCATATCCATTACCTCAGGTGTAGCATCAGAGATGAAAGAACAACACTCAGATCCAATCACCTTGCATGTGCCCCCCTGGGCGGCTAATAGAAGATCGAGTGCCATACGATTCTGTAATGCTACAGTCCTAACCTCCTGTAATTCTTTATGTTCGGCTAACATGGCTGTGTTAGATGCATTTAAGTGATTTTCCACTACTTTGGACAACGCCACAATTTCCTGCTGAGAAACATAAATACCGTACCATGGTAAAAATAGACTAGCCATCCGCTGTCCTTCTGTAATCGACCTGCTGTTTCTATGTAGAGAGGGAAGTATAGCTGCAATCTCATCAGTCTTTACTTTACGGATTAAAGGGATTAGATAGGCCAGGTAACAGGTGCCATAGAAAATGTCATAAGGCATACAGCCATAGGCTCGGTCCCCACAAACTAAGTAAACCCTCTGCGGGAGGGGCGTTCTGGCTAACTGCACCTTTATTACGGTATTACAGTCGCTGTGGCCCACATCTGGAGAGGTAAGAGATCCTCTTTCATTCTGGAAACAGATGGACACATTCTTCCACTCATGTACTACAACTGGGGGAACATAGACAGAACAGTCACGGGTAGGGGACTTACCTAAGGGTAATGGCTGCGAACAGTCATGTATTTTAACCTCAACTGATTCCACTGTTCTGGAGCCAAACCAGGGCACTACTGTTACCAAAGCCTCAACTAATAAAGATGGAGTGTGTGGTTGCAGTGTACATATTGGACTGGTAAAGTTAACCGAGCAATTAGTCTGGGCTAGAGCTAATTGGAATCTGTATTCAAAAGCTAGGTTAATATATTTCTTCACATATATTAGTCTTAGGACCGTCAACTGTTTGAACCCCTCTGGCAGGTAATCTTTATTTACTGTCTCAACAATGAGCGAGATTAAACCCTTGTATTGTAGAGGTTTCTCAGAGTTTATTGGATACGAAGGAGTGTAACAATCCTCGGCCTCATCTCCAATGCGGGATGCTATGTCATTCCAGCTAACTAAACCGTAGTCAGCTTTCGTGAAAGGAATTGGGCTAAACATGGGAGAATGTACGGATTCTGGCATGTTTTGACACAGCCAACAGTTGCTAACATTGCGTTCATGTGCATAGTCTAACATTAAACTCATTGCCGAATTGGTCTTAGTTAGTTTAGGTGGAGCGATTAAGGCCTTTTTTGAAGAATCTACATCCTCTCCTGTTTGTTTAGGTGGAGTGGATATTAGGGCATTTTTCGGAAAACCTGTTTCATGATATGGTTCAATATATGTTCTAATAGAGGCGTGTCCGGCGACCCCTAAATTAGAAAAATCTGTTTCATGCTCTGGTTCAATAAATGCACATCCAGTGACCCCCGAATTGGGAGCTTTGTAATCTGGTTTCCTTGCCGTGCACTGGGACTCATATTTTAACTGTTCTGCCGTGCTACACCACAGTTCTGGGGGCATATTTGCAATGGTGTTGAGTGTTATTCTTACCATCCGTGACGAGACCCGGAACTCCTGATACTGCGTCCTTGGATACGCTTTCCACACCGTGGAGTCGCCACCCTTGCTAAAAAAACACAGGGTACGTAATAACACAGTTTGGTGAGTCACATATTGCAGTTGGGCAGTTAAAAGAAACATTCTGTGGTTCGTGAGCAGAGAGAGGGGCATTCCTCCTTCTTCTCTCTCTGTGTCTCTCTCTCATCGTACTGAATGTTTGTGTGGTGATTGGAAACAACCTGTCTTTGTCGCTAGGCACTGATTGGCCCGTTGGTGTGATTTTGCCCTCAGGGTCTGGGCCCTTAGATAAGAGTACCTTAATTTCTCCCCCAGAGGGGCGAGAGCCCTCGCCACCTGTCGTTGGAATGGTCACAGCTTCATCAAGCGGGGCTACCTTGGACAGGTACAGCAGGCCCAGCACGAGGAGGATGATGACAGCTTTCTCACGCCAGCCTCCAGTGGAGGAGACAGACGCCATCTGGAAGCGTTGATCCACCCCGCTCTGCCTCGTTCCCTCAGGGCCGTTCCTCGACGTCCTCTTCACCCCGCCCGCTTATGGCGGCTTCTGGGTCGGTGATAGGAGTGTTGTCCTCTGGTTCCTCCTCCTCTGCGCGGACCACGTCCGTGATGATGTCGTCTAGGGTCCTTCCCGGAGGTTTCCCCACTGCGCACTGATTCCAGTGGTACCAGATGTCTCCTTTCCCTTCCAAGCGGACAGCGTGAGATGTCCTCTGCATCACCCGATGGGGTCCAGAGAACCTGGGTCTCAGCCACATGGGTCTGATCGCTTTCAGCCAGACGAACTCCGCAGTGTTCGCTTCGTGTTTCTCGGGTCCCCCTTTTGCCTCTGCAACCTGGGTGGAAAAATCTGCCACCAATCCCTTAAGTTGCTGGAAGTATGGTTTCGAACTCAGAACCTCTACTTCCTTTCCTACACTTAGGGCTCCTGGACCTGGGAACTGGTGACCATAAGTGAGCTCAAATGGAGAGAAACCTGTCCCTTTGTTAATGGAGCTCCTGATTGACATAAGAGCTAGAGGCAATGCGTCTAACCATTTCATGCCTGTCTCTTCACATGCTTTGCTGAGTTTTTGTTTTAAGTTCTGGTTCATCCTTTCCACTTTTCCCTGAGACTGTGGATGATAAACTGCTCCAAAACTGTGTCTTAGTCCTATGGGACTCTTCTACTGTGCGTAGGTCATGGTTCTTGAAATGGCTGCCATTGTCTGACCTCACTTTCCTAGGAAATCCATGTAATGGAATGTAATGCGTGACTAGGAATTTGATCACTGAGTCTGCATCTTCTCTTCTGCAAGGGATAGCTTCTGGCCAACCTGTGTATCCATCTACTACTACTAACAAATATCTGAATCCTCTTACTTTGTCAATCATGTCAGTGTAGTCAATGATGATTTCTTCTCCTGCCATCTTAGGTAAAGGAAACTTTCCCTGGTGTGGTTTCACAGTGGCTCTGATGTTATGGGTTAAGCAAATTACACACTCTTCTAGGTGATTTGCTATCATGTCTGGTAGGTATGGGTGCCACCAGTGGGTCAGGTGCCTGTTCATCTGAGTTTTACCACAATGTGTTGGGCCGTGTGCTTCTTTAAGCATGGATCTTATCCACTCTGGGGGTATAACCGGTCTCCCATCTGGGGAGTACCATATCCCCTCTTTGTTGGTAGCTCCCCTGTTTGACCATAGTTTTTTGTCTTGAGGAGACCCCGCTTCTTGAGCTTCTTTAAGCGTCTCATCTGTTATTGCGGGCAGCAAGTCAGCAGATTTTAAGACAAGCATTTGATACCATGGTGTATATCCTGCCTTCTCTTTAGCTGCTTTGTCTGCTGCATTGTTACCCCAAGCCAAGTAGTTGTTTTCTGTGTTGTGACCTTTACACTTAAGTAAAGCTAACTTGTTGGGCAACATTACTGCTTCCGCAAGCCTTTTGATCTCTTTCTCATGTTTGATGGGGGTATTTGTGGACGTTACAAATCCTGCTCTCAACCATTGTCGCATTTCCACGTGAATTACGCCGTGGACATATGCTGAATCAGTGTAGATGTTTACATCCTTTCCTTTTGATAGCTCTAATGCTGCAATGACTCCCATTACTTCTGTCAACTGTGCTGATACTTTCCCTGTTACTTTCCCAGCTGATACTTCCTCAAAGTTTCCCTCAGGTTCTTGTTTTACCACGGCATAGGCTGCTTGGAGGCCGTTTTGGGGGTGTCTAAAACAACAGCCGTCTGTGAACAGGTTTTCTGCCTGTGGGATGGGCTCGTCTCTGAGATCTATTCTTAGTTTCACATCTTGGATGATTCTTTCCTCACACCTATGGGGCTCTCCGCTACCTATGGTGTCTGCGCTGTTAACTCCTTCGTGTGTGTATGTGATGTGTGCCTTTGTCAGAGTTTTCTCCAGCCTTGTTTGTCTCGTTGAAGTCATTGTGAATGCACTTGAGTTCACAAAAGAGACAATGCTGTGTGTTGTCAGTACTGTCAAAGGATGGCTCATCACAATGTGTGAAATCTTGTTTAAGATACGTGCTGTACCTGCCGCGTGTCTCATGCAGGGAGGTTCTCTGTTTTCCACTCTGTCCAGTGTAACACTGACATACATCAATATTGTCCTACAACCCCCCTTTTTCTGAAAAAGAATCCCATTTACTGTGTTTTCATTTTCAGAAACATCAAGAAAGAATGGTAATGCATAGGATGCAGCGGCGAGAGCCGTGACTTGGGACATGGATTGTTTGAGAGAAATGAACGCAGCTTCTGCCGCTTGTGTCCAGTCTAGTGTGGCAGTGAGATTGCGCATGCCTTTCTCATTGATGAGTTTTCTGAGTTCAGCTGTTCTTGGGTTATACTCTGGGATGTAGTGTCTGCTGTAGCCTGTGAGGCCCAAAAAAGACAACATGTCTTTGACTGTCTTGGGTTTCGGGTGGTTCAAAATGTGTTCCTGATGCGCTGCTGACATGCCCGTGCCTGCTGGGGAAATCACTCTGCCCAAAAATGTCACCTCTTTACGGGTGCATTGTAGCTTTTTCTTGGAGACTTTGAACCCTGATGTGTGGAGGCGCACCAGTAGGTTTCTGGTGGCCTCCAAACAAGAGGCTGCAGAAGGTGCTGCGATGAGAAGGTCGTCTACATACTGTATTAATACTACCCCCACTGGCAATGTAACGCCCTCTAGCTGTTCCCTGAGTACTTTGTTGAATATTCCTAGAGACAAACTGAAGCCTTGTGGTAGTCTTGTGTATTGTAGTTTCTCCCCTCCTATTGTAAAAGAAAAAATAGGTCTCATACTCTCTGCCAGAGGTATGCAGAAGAAAGCGTTGGCTAGGTCAATACAGGTGAACCATGTATGTTCAGGTGAGACATTACAGATAGCCGTGTAGGGGTTAGGAACTGGTATCAGAGCTGTAGTCGTAATAGCATTAATGGTTCTCAAATCATGAGCCATTCTGTACTCCCCGCTAGATTTTGATACAGGAAGTATGGGAGTATTCCAAAGGCTTTGTGAGGGTTCTAACACCCCTGCTCTCTTCAGTCCCTCAACTGCCTTGTCAACACCCCCTTTTGCCTGTGGTTTGATCGGGTATTGTGACCGGCTCACAGGCACAGAGCTGCTCACCTCAAATGTTACTGGTGTGGCTTTTAAGCAGAAACCTACATTATGAGAGTGCGACGGCCACAGGTCAGACGGGAGATCACGCAACATGTCAACTGTATATGCATGGTCAGTTTTTTCCCTACCATGATGTCTATCTACTTCGTGTCTCTCCATGTGGATGCATTCTTGTGTGTAGATTTTAAGACGATAAGCTCTGTGTGAGGGAGAGTATGTCAGTGCCGCGATCTGCGTAGGTTCCCAATCTTCGACTTCTAGCAGCGTCTTTACCATGGGACCAAGTTCTTTAGCTTCATAACCCTTTCTGATAGCTAATGAAATGTGTGGTGTGGACTCAGCAGACAAACGGTACCAGTACAGTTGTTCATCAGAGAGCTCAACCGACGCAGCCACACCCGCCTGTCCCACAAAGAGATTTGTCGTGGTAACGTCCCAAACGGCCATAGACACCTCATTATCATACTCATATTCATAACTTTGGTCGTCTCTTCTATCATAATTCAGCGTCAGGTGGGGGGGGGGTCTGGAGGGGGGCCATAAGGCCTGAGGAGGTTAATCCATGGCTTCCATTGTTGAAAAATGGAATATAGTCCAGGTGTGTTGTCCCGAGGTCGGTCCAACAGTCCCCAGAATATAGTGGCATGTTGGGTTGCTTCTGCCTCAGTGGACTGGGCCAACATCATCTGAGAACCTGATTTTATGGTAGATAACGAACAATTGATGGTTGTGCCATTTGGGAATGATATTATCAGTCCATCCGGGGAACAGAGGATGGAGGCATTCGCTTTGATCAGAATATCCCTACCCATGAGGTTCGCCGGGCTTTTAGGTGCAAGAATATACTGGTGTAAGAATGTCTGTCCTGCTATCTTGGTGGATAACAGCGTGGAAAGCGGTATTTTTTCTATTTTTCCCGAAAACCCTATGACTGAGACTGTTGTAGATGAAAGGGACGCCTTGAAGACGGGAGAATTGATGGTGGAATATCTTGCTCCTGAATCAACAAGGAATGTTAGGTTTGAGTCTTTAACAGTCATATTAATGTATGGATCCGCCAGGCCCGTACATCCAGAGTTCCCTGGGCGTCTTCATTCTTCGTAGTACTCCCCATCAAACAGGACAAACTGGCCATAGGGGGCGGCCATAGCATTAGGGGCAATGTGACCCTGGTTCGGTTGTTGCGGCAATGGGACAGCCTCCTGGGTTGTCTGGATATATGGTCTCTCTGATCCGTTCCCCCCTCCGTATCCTCTCTGTCCCCCTTTAGCCCGCCCCCTTCCTGGTGGGGCTTTATGTGGGCACTGCTTGAACCAGTGATCTGGCTGTCCACAAATGAAACACACCTTCAGGTATTCCAATCCAGGAGTCATTCCAAAGCCACCTCGACCTCTGACCCCGCCTCTGAACCCGCCCCTCTGTTGCCAAGAGCTATTATCGTAGCCAAATTGGGGCTGACTATAGGGCGGACCCTGGTTGGAAAGGCCCCCTTTTGGGTTTTGCTGCCCCTGTGGCTGCACGGCCGGCGCTACTGGGTGAACAATCAACTGTTTGGCATTCTTTTTGTCATTCTGAACTGTTTTCCGGGCTATTTCCAGCTGCGTTCGCAGTAACTGCACCCTCAACTCCTCTTCCTCAGTTTTACCCTCTGTATGTTGTTTGTTAAATCTACTCAAATGATGGGCTAAATGACGTTCCCACGTCTGTGTGTTTAACTGATCTACCTCTGGATTGTCCTCCATCAGACTTTTAATTTCTTTCGGCACTGCTGCAAGCACTGCCTTACGGAACATCTGTATATGTTGGTCATTATTATCTGGACTGTAGTCAGTTGCCATTGTGTATTGTTGGCGTGCCCTGAGCAACATGGTTGCTGCAGCCTCTCCAGGTGTAAATGTAAATGACAGTGAACCGTAACCTCCTCCTGTCTGTGGGAAATGTTCTCTCATTGCTTTGCCCAGTTTGCTGTGAACATCTCTTTCTACCTCATAATAGGAAGTCTGTTGTGCTAGTATTCTCCTGAGATCTCCCAGACAGATAGTCTGTCCTACATCCATGTCCGCAAACCTTCGCATCCAATGTCTCCCTCCCTCAGTAGGCAACGGCATTTTATCGATCAGCCATGTATGTCCCCTAGTGTGAAAGGATGATAAGCCGTTTTCCCGTTTTGCGCGGCCACTAAAGGCGCCTGTAATACTGGAAAAATAAAAGCATGCTCGGTGGGGTCTTCTGCGGTGTGGTGAGACCTTAATCTGTTACGGGGCATTGAAAGAACCTGATCTACCTCCACTAGTTCACTTATTGTTCCTGTCAGAGATATCTGCTTAACTTTGCACCTCGCCCTCCTGCTGTCTTCCTCTTCCTGTCAGTGCTGGAATTGGGCCGGTACTCACCGGTACGCAGTACCGGCACTTCTGGTTCTGACCCATGGAGTACCGGCACTTCTTGCTCAGTACCGGCATGCTGGCGGTACTCCGGTACTCATGCACCGTGCCAGTACTCAACACTCTCCCGCCGTTCTTATTATACATCCATATATATATATACAGCCGCCCGGTACTCAGTAGATGCGTCATGAGGTGCCGAACGGACATTCTCATCGCTCTAACCGCTGGAGTTTCACAGCGGCTGTCAGCTGTTTACTCCTGTCATTCAAACAGAACGTGCTGGAGAGGGGGCGGGGCTTATCTTCTCCATGTAAATACTGTGGTGGAAACGACTATGTCAAAATTAACCTATTTGACCGTGATTTAATAGTAATACACGTTTCAAAATAATAATAATAATAATGCCGAAGTAACAACATACTGAAAACTGTTAGTAAAACCATGTTTTAATGCTTTACAATTTACATACCTAGATGCACGTGTGTTGTGTTTATGCAGTGCAACTCCCACCCAGTGGGTGGCTATGTAGAGTGATAGAACAGAGCAGGCACGCCCCCGAGAGAAGGAAAGCAAGTCACGTCACAAATTAGCATTTCTAAAATGTTAGCGTGGATTAATAAAAGTGCAAAAAGACAGCGGTTGTCGCCGGAAGAAACTTCAAATACAGAGAATGCTGTGCCTGTGTTGGAAATTGTGTCTGATGGGGAGCTTTCTTTTGTTGATCCTCCTGCTCCAAGTTCTAGTGCATTAGCATTAGCACTAGCTCCGCCGCCTCCTCCAGAGCCTCTAACGTTAGCTGCTACTACCCAGTTGTGTAGTAAATTCCCAAGCCTGTTTGTGTGGCACTGCTCCAATCATCGTCTAGAGCTGGCAGTTGGGGATGTGGTCAAGGAGGTCTCAGGGCTCAATCATTTCCAGATCTTTTTTGACAAACTCTATTCCTTGTTCCATGCCTCCCCCAAAAATCAGAGGCAGTTAGCGCAGTGTGCGCAAGCAGTCGGACAGCGTCTCCTGGTGATAGGGCGTGTTTTGTCCATCCGCTGGGTGGCTTCAAGTGAAAGGAGCGTCAGAGCAGTCTGGGAAAACTACCGAGTGCTTCATGATCACTTCACAAATGCTGCAAACGACACGAGCAGGGATTCCAGAGACAGAGCAAAGTACAAGGGCCTGGATGATGTGCTCACATCTGCAACGTTTGTCAGCAATCTGGGACTGATGTACGATGCGCTCACAGAGCTCAGCGACCTCTCTCGGCAACTCCAAAAAAGAGAGATGACACTGCCTACAGCAGATAGGCTCTTAACTCGAGAAATACGAGTTTTTGAATCCATGGTCACCATGCCTGGCCCACACATGACTACAGTTCATACAGCTCTAGCTGAGAAGTCCTTCAAGGGTGTTGCCCTGCGTGAGAATGGCAGGCTTGTACAGATTCATGCAGGTCAGTTTTTCCGCAGTATGGTAGATAATCTGAGACACAGAATGACTTCCACAAGCTCCTCTCATGTCAGCACAAGAGAAATCCCATTACATGGCCGGGAGGCCCGGGACAATCAGCTAATCCAGGACATGAAAGTTATCCATCCTGGAAGTTGGCCTGAAGAGGAGTTAGACGTACAGTATGGGGACGTAGAGGTGCTACGTTTGTGCGAAGTGCTGAAAGTGGACAGAAGAGAGACTATTCAGGGCTTTCGCGAATACAAGGAAACCAGGGCATCCCGTACACCTGCTGCCATGGAGACTCTACTGAAAGCAGTCCGAACCATCGCTGTCTCCACTAGTGAGTGTGAGCGGGCATTCAGCTGCATGAACGATATCCTTACTGCAAAAAGGAATGCTCTCTCTGTCAGCCGACTGTCCAGCCTGGTTTTCATTAAATGTAATGGACCATCACTAGGGCAGTTCAATCCGGAACAGTATGTGAGGTCCTGGCTGGCAAAGGGAAGGAGAAGTGCTGATGAAAGAGCCTGTCCAGCCCCTGATACTGATGTCCCCAAGGCCTTTGGAGCCTTTTCTAACAATGTGAAGTATATTGCAAAGCAGCTCACCCAGTGAGAAGACTTTTGGCATAATGTGCCGATTTGTACAGATCCTGGAGATAGAAGGACTTCAGACCAACCAGGGAGTTATCTGATCAGCTTGGTGTTCAATGTAACTCTTTACCATGGCTCAGACTTTGTTACTTGCAGTTACAGTTTCTCATTTTAGATTGTGCAAATTTTGCATTTGTTTTTACATGTTCTTTGTTCATGCTCTTTATCATTTTTCTGAGTTGGAAAGTTAGATTGCATCATAGTTTACTTTATACATATTTGTATTCTTCAGTGGTGAAGTATATTGCAAAGCAGCTCAGCCATGTGAGAAGACTTTTGGCACTTTTTCGTTTTTCGTTTTCTGAGTTGGAAAGTTAGATTGCATTCAAAATGTACAGAAATACTTAATTTTGTTAAAGCTTTTTATAAAAAATGCTTCTGACCAGAGCTTTGTTTCCTTGTCATTAATGTTGAACACCACCAGAGGGGCTCTCACCTGAAAGGTCTCTGCTTCATGTGTCTTCAGCAGAAGATCTAGACTTTGATTGCTATATTTTCAGTTAATATTGACCTTACTGAGCTTTAGCCATATCCGCTGCCTATCATAAAAAATGTTAAGTACAGTGAACCTTTCTAAAATATACAGTAGTAAAGAGACAAACCCACCAGCATTATAGTAGCCAAATTATTGTTTGTGGGCTGTATATATAAAATTGACTTGAAAAAGTTGCTGATTTTAGAGTACTGGCACCTTTTTCATTCCAATTCAAGCACTGCTTCCTGTCCTGCTTGTTCCTGCTGAAAAGTGTCCTGATAGCTGTCTTTACGACCCTGGCCTCCTGCTTCATTGTAAAACCCCCCAGTTTCATGGCTTGCTGTTTCCCTATCCCTTTTATGGCCCGCTATCTCAAGTCAATTGTTCTGAGGTGAGCTCCTTATCAAGTGGTCGACTGTCCCTTCTCGGGGAAACCCCCTCCTGGTCTGTGTTAAAACTAGGCCTCCGCGTGTTGTGTGCGCTGTCTATTCTGTCTAACGGGGAGGAAACTTGTTTTTGTTTAACATTTAGTCTTTTCTTTGGAGTAGGGACGCCCCTTAACGGACTCAACGCTACTGTTCCCACCATTCTATAGTTCCCTACACTCATGGCCGCCTCCTCTCCTTCTGTGTCCGATGCATCTGCCACCATCATTTGCAATTTATTTGCGCTTTCGTCGGGTAGAGAATAAGGGGGAGGGGGCTGTGTAGTCAGACTACCTAAATCCGGGTAAAGGAGAGAGGAGCGGGTGGGAATAGCCGGATTTTGTATGGGCCTCGTTTGAGATTTCTGCTCTGAGTTAGAGACAACATTATTTTGCATTCTTTTAAAAATATTCGACTCGTTCTGCTACATAGTCAAGAATGTCTCCATGTGTAGGCACCTCCGTGTCTTTAATACCATGAGGGAACAGAAGAGTGTTAACTTCATCTGTTTTTATGGGGTTTTGGATTGCCATTGCACCCGGGAGATTTTCGTCTGTGACGGGAGGAATATTAATTCCAATCATTGCGAGGGCAGCATTGTGACAAACCCTCCTCAATCTATCTAGTGCCTGTTTTTGTTTGTTCCATTCGCTACGGGCAAACCATCTGGGCTTCTGTTCGTTTAGGTGTGCAAGTTGCTTTACAATCTGTCTTTCATATACATTCAATGCTGTGCCCAAATTACCTACGGTGTCGTCATCCCCCACTCTATTCTCTGTTATCATTTTATCGTGTAGGAATCGGAGATCCGTACAAGCCTTTTCTTTAGCCCCCTGTTTGATTCCACTTAAAATCAATCTCTTAATCTGTTCCCATTGCTCCCGGTAACTCCCTGGAATTTCAGAATCGTCTTTACCATTCTGTCGTTCCATATTCACTTCGCTTTTATTTATCTGACTTAATTAATATGTGTTCACTTGTATTAATATACTGGGCTATTGTCGTTGTTACTATTAACGTGCTTCCCGTCTTCAATACCGGCCAGCAATGTAATGATGAAACTCTAAGCTTGAAGCTAAACTAAATAAAAATGTCAAGGGTGTGTTACCCCCTTTCAGCCACTAGATGGCAGCAGCAGGCCACAAATGAGCTTCACTCTTCTGAGTGCCTTTTTGAGCCCCGCAGCCAATTGAAAAATCACACAGATTTATTCCCCGTACAGTTTGTCCAGCTTTTATAATGTGATGTTTATTTCAACAGGCTAGTGGACCCGAATGATGCTTCGACACTCTTAAAGAATGTGACCATTCCATGGGGAACTCCCAGGTCGTGAAGAGCCCTTTATCACACGTTTAGCTTTTCAAATTAAGTTTACAGACAAAGGGAAAACGAGAGACGGTCCCGTCACAATTTTGGTGAGGTTCGTGTTCTCTCCCTCGATTTAACATATAACAGACCTCTGGCTTTTAGCTTTCAGCCTTGGTCTGTTATTTAACCCCAGTTTTAAACGGCGACCCGATCTGATATATCGAGTTTCCAGGTTTTGTCGTGGAGGAATCGAACCTCGCACCGAACAAACTGCACCGTCTCCACGCCACTCAGGAATAAACTACCTGCAGATCCGCGCCAAACTGCTCTATTTACGTTACGCAGGACTTTCCGTCTACCTGGCGATCAACGTTTACGTTTTGTATATAAATTTCCTAACATAGTAAAATATGCATTGTATATTCCATTTAAACTTTAAAAACACTGTGAAACGCCTACAGACAATCCTAAAGTTTTAGTGTATCCAATTACAGACAGTCGATTTTCATAACAGGCGTCTGCGTACCTTATTTGTATAGTTGTGCAGGGCCCTGCCGATTGTCTGAGATGTTTGAAAGCGTTTGTTCCCGACCCATTCTGGTCGTCTGGATTCTTCCTCAGCTTCGTTATATCTGGCACGTCTGGGTCACTTATTAATGTATGCAGACAATCACACAATCTATGTGATTTTTGGATTTACCGTGCCTCTCAATTGCCCGTGACAGGTTGGCAAGGTCGATGAATCCTGAAGTTGCCCAAGGATTGTTCAGGGAGCACGAATCCTTGTCAAAAAGAAGACATGGCCAGCAAAATAGACGCTGAAGTTTAGCGCTTCCAGTTAGCCACTCCGTGCAGACATAATTGTCCTCATTGAACGTCCAATTCTCTCCCTTTTTCCTCTGTGTACACCATAGACTGGTGTACACACAGCTCGAGTGCAGGCATTGGCCTGTCATCTGATTTAATTTTTAGTTGCTGCTGTAGCGGAAGTTTAGTAAAGTTATGTTTGATTAAGTACGCCAAATCTCCACCCTCCATAATGCTTCATTTGCTTGATAATTTCTAACGGCGGTGATGACAGTTACAGTATTAAAACTGATGTTGATGTGATTTGATTGGATGGCAGTGTCCAATCAAATCGCCAGCCGCCTCTGAAGGGAAGCAAGAGGCGGCTGGCTTCCCTTGGCATGGCCCTGACCAATCACAGGTTGGCAGGGGCATCACGTGGGCCTCATGTGATTGGTCAATCCCTCCATTTTTTTTCATCAAGGGAAGCCAGATTCGGCTGGCCTCCTCTCGCAACAGTGAGTGCAATCTACTGTTTTACCATAACATCTAGAGGGGCGCTGTTTGTTTCACTCTTTGTAAAATACTCAATGAGAATGGGGAGAGACGGGCCGGCAGCAACACACAGCAAAGGAGAATTATCGAAACAAGTGTTTTTATTTATTTATTTAAATTATAACTACTATCCGAAAAAACAGGGGAAGCCTGGCTTCCCTTGGCCTCCGGGAGAAAACGCCACTGCGCCGTACACACACACTCATTATGGAAGGGGCGGTCTCTCCCCCCAACAACAGTGCATTACATAACTGTAATCATAACTGTGCACATCTTATACTTATTTGATAACTACTATATCCCTTGGTTACTTGAACACGCTACAATATTATTAACCAGTGTCCTACCTTAGTGCAGGAGTAGACGAATTTTGTTTACGTTCCGCATATATGTCCACTATCCCCTCAGGTGACAGCTGTGCAGTTATGTCGTCCTCAATGTGAAGAACAGCAAGTGAGGAAAATCTTGTTCCTCCCATCGTTGACCGCAGCCAGTTCCGAATTCTCCTCATTGCAGAAAAACTTCTCTCTGAGGTGGCAGGTCCGATAGGCAGAGTCAGTGCCAACTGGAGCATCTTGTATACATTTGGATGAATCAATAAAACACAAAAAACGCTCCTTGATTTCAAGCTACTCTGCATATCTTAAACACACTGATAATTGTTCCGTTCCGTTGTTCTGTTTTCAAAAAAATCCAGTATCCTGCACTTTCTCTACAATTTCTGCACAAACTAAGTTAGCGCATATGTCAATGACTTCGTTCTGGAAATCTGGACTAGTCGCATTGAAATAGTTGGACTGCATGTTTTTAAAAGCAGAATCATACTTGGAGAAGAAGCCACAAACCTCAAGAAAATTCCCACGCGACTCTGACTCGCTTCCCTCCCGATGCCCACGAAAAGGCAATCCGAGTTTGGACAACAGCCTCACAATATCAACAATTTTGCACAAATAAGATCTGTTCTTCTCAACAGAATCTTCGTGGCTTCGGGAAAGTTTAGCTGCAATAGATCCAGAAGACGCAGTCACTTTATAGTTATCCCATTTAACCATGCAGTTCAGATGGGCCTGGGAGTGTGCATGTTTCTCCAGTTTGCTGCTTAGTTTTTTTCCAGTCACTCAGGCCCTTTCTAAAGGAATCCTCCACACCGCTGTCAGTCTGGAAGTTGCGGCATGAAAAACAGAAGACGGCATCCATTCGTACTGAATATTCCAGCCAGGGATAGTTCTTGTAGTACGTGGAAAATTATCGTTTTGTTTTCCCAATCATTTTTGAGGGGAATTCGGATAAAGTAGGCTGCTTGGGACAGCTGTGTTTTTCCCCAAGATCATCATGACCCACTGACGGCCCCGGCACCGGTGGTCTCCCTGCTGTGGGGTTAATGACGTTAGCTGGTCCTGCTAATCCAGAGCTCTCCGCTGTGGGGCTAACGTTAACTGGTTTAGCTAATCCAGAGCTGCTTGTTTGTGTGTCTGCCACTTCACATTCTGACGGCTGCTGGTTGGTAAGGTTAGGCTCAGTCGGTGGCTCTTCTGTTGTTGAAGCTTTTACAAGACGAAATTGGACGTTTTAAAAATCGCTGAATATCCATTACTGCTAATTCTTGTAATACAATAGCTGAATCACTTGTATACAAAAAAAAGCGAGGGAACTTGTGTCCTTAACCTCACACGTCACACACACACAAACGTCACAACATGCGACTGCTAAAAAATGAAATTATTTCAAACAAAACCTGATATTATTCAGATTTGTATTGTAACAATCATTTTATTACATCTATTCAAATATTGATATACGAAATATTTGTATTGGAACAGTTTTAGACTTAGTAATGCAGTAACATATTTCAGCCACCAGGGGGGGCAAGGCCTCCCCTGCCCCCCCCCGCAAAATCCGCCTATGCCTGACAGTACTGTACAGCATAACATAGTGCAGCTTAGCATAGCTTGGCCTTACATAACATATTATCTAAGTGCATGTATATGTTTAATTTTTCTTCTAATTTTTCAGAGAGACATGACTGCAGTACCACAAAATGTTTAGAAGATGAGGTGTGCCAGATGAAAGAAAAAAACTCATCAACATGTGTCAAAAAAACAGCCATTAAAGAGGGAACCTGCTGGGCTATGGGAGATCCTCACTACCGCACATTTGACAGCAACTACTACAACTTCATGGGCAGCTGCACCTACACGATGGCCATGAACTGCCAAGTTAATGAGGACCACCCAGCCTTTGAGGTTGATGCTAAGAATGACAAACTTGATGGTTCAAAGGTCACGTTTGTTGGCAAGGTGATCATTAAGGTGTATGGGTACACTGTGACCATTGTGCGCTCAGAGTTTGGCCTTGTCAGGGTGAGTACAGTCTTTAAATAAACACGACTACTGTCATTACTCAAGGAGTCTGTGAAAAAAATATCGCTTATTGAATTAAACAATGTCTCTCAATATGTTTTAGATGAACCACACATTGTGGAATCTCCCCATCAATCTGGGAAATGGGAAATTGAAGTTATCACAGAGCGGCATGTCTGTCGTTGTTGAGACAGACTTTGGCTTGACCGTGCAGTATGACTGGAAGCAGTATCTTGTCATAACAGTGCCGGGCAGTTTGTCCGGCAAGGTGTGTGGCCTGTGTGGGAACTTCAACAGCAAAAAGGAGGATGACTTGGTGACTCCTTCTGGCTCACAGAGCAGCAATGTAGCGGCCCTGGGAAAGAGCTGGAGAGTTCCTAATGTGACAGATGATGCTCATTGTCAAGACGAATGCTCGGGCAAGTGGGAAAATTGTGATGATGACAGCTTTTTTCACAGCATCACTTCCAGGATGTTCTGCGGTATTCTCAGCCACGCTATGGATGGACCGCTCAGTGACTGTAATGCTGTCATTGACCCTAAAGTCCTTCATGAGATCTGTTTGTTTGATATGTGCATGGGTGATGGGTTCAAGGACTTCCTGTGTAACACCTTGCAGGTGTACGCCGATGCCTGTCAGAGGGCCGGCGTGAAAATTCACGACTGGAGGCACTTCGCCCATTGCCGTGAGTAACCATAGTATTTGACAAATCTCGTATTTTTTCGGTTTCACCCACAATCTGTGATGGTAACATGATGCAATTTTCTGAAATAGCTCTACCCTCATGCCCGGAGAACAGTCATTATGAGTTCTGCGGAAAGGCCTGCCCTTCCACCTGTGAAAACCCAGATGCAGCCGCAAAGTGCAACAAAAGCTGTGTGGAGACGTGTGTCTGTGACGAGGGCTTCCTGCTCAGCGGCACAGAGTGTGTCAGTAAAGCCCAGTGTGGCTGCTTGTACAAAGACAAGAGCCTCTACATAGAGTCTGGAGCTTCTGTCTTCACTGATGACCACTGTACAGAGAGGTGCACGTGCAACGGCACTACCAAGAACGTGGATTGTGAGAAACCAGGTTGTCCTAAGGGGTATGAGTGCAAGGTGGTTGACGACCTCATCGGATGTGACCCAATTACTTTCGCTGAGTGCAGCATGATTGGTGGCCCTCACTACGAGACCTTTGATGGGCATGATTACAGCTTCCATGGCAACTGTGTGTATCAGCTGGCTGGGGTCTGCTCGAAAGATCCTTCCCTGCCACATTTTGAAGTTTATGTGCAGAATGATGCCTATGGTAAAAGAGTGGACTCTGGTGCAAAGCTGGTAGAGGTCAAATTTTCTGGAACTTCCATTATTGTCACAAGAAAACACAAAGGCTTTGTCATGGTGAGAGACCCGTAAGCACATTTATCACAGGATGATTGCTATTTTAGTTTTTGTAATGTATCAATCTTGTTTTGCAGATAAATGGAGAACTTACACACTTACCTGTCAAATATAAACGCAATTTCACTGTGAACCAGTTTAGTGACTTTGCAGAGATAAAGACTGACTTTGGCCTGCTTGTCTCCTATGACTGGCAATCGACAGTTCATGTCAAAGTACCAAGTACATATGAAGATGCAATGTGCGGTATGTGTGGCAATTACAATCACAACCCCAAAGATGACCTGCAGTTGAAGAATGGCACACAGGCTGAGTCTGCGGAGGAACTGGGAAAAAGTTGCAGGGTTGCCGAGATCCCAGGCTGTGTAGATGGCTGCAAGAACAGCAAGGATTGTCCCAGCTGTGACATCACCCAGAAAGACAAATATGAGACGGATAGATACTGCGGTTTAATACGAAATCCCAAAGGCCCCTTCAGCGGATGCCAAGGCACCATAGATCCTGAAAGAGTTTTTCAGAGTTGTGTGTATGATGTGTGCCTTTACAATGGCAAAGAAGGCTCCTGGTGTAGCCATCTCCGCCGTTACACCATTGAATGCCAAAGCAGAGGAGTCAATGTGTCCCAGTGGAGGGCACCAGACTTCTGTCCCATATCTAAAATGAAATTCCCAACCAACAGTCAATATAAACACTGTGGCAATGTTTGCCATGCAACCTGTGACAACAGGTTAGCTCCTTCTACCTACAAGAGGCCCTGCCAGGAAGGATGGGAGTGCAAAGATGGCTTCCTACTCAGTGATTACAAGTGTGTGCCTTCTGACCAGTGTGGCTGCCTGTACAAAGGCAAAACCTATAAGCAGGGACAGAGTTTTCTGTCATCAGATTGTCAGCAAATGTTCACCTGCAGTGAAAATGGCACGGTAAGCTTTATATCCTTTTTTTAAATAGGTATTTATTTTGTTGAGGTTTAGTTTGAATGAAGGTGGTTTTATGGCGATCAGCAAACTATATTGACCATCTTAAAAAAAAAGAAATCGACATGTAATGTAATTATGTCTGGGGACTTGTAGTTAAAAGGATAGCATATAAGAGCTGTTTTTTTAAATCAACTACATAACATTGAACGTATATTGCTGGGGGTTAGGCAGCGGGTTTTTTCCAATAAGAATTTAGCTATTCAAAACACTTCACCTTATAGCTGATCTAAACATATCTCTGTTACACTAGATGCTTCATGAGAAACACTCTTGTGGGCTGTTTGAGACTTGTGTGCTGACCAACAATGTTGGATCATGCCATCCAGTGGGAAATGGAACGTGCCAAATCGCAGGTGATCCACATTACAACACCTTTACCAACCACACCTTTAACTTCCAAG
This sequence comes from Gymnodraco acuticeps, assembly GCF_902827175.1. Classification (NCBI taxonomy): domain Eukaryota; kingdom Metazoa; phylum Chordata; class Actinopteri; order Perciformes; family Bathydraconidae; genus Gymnodraco; species Gymnodraco acuticeps. Next base: position 1,034,808 of record NW_022989947.1, on the reverse strand, counting down.
GCACCTGCACCTACACCGCAGCTAGATCGTGCCACCTGGAGGGCTCACGGCTCAAAGCCTTCTCTGTGGTTGTAGAGAATGAGAAATGGACAATGACAGATACGCCAAATGTGGCTGTAGCCAAGCTTGTTGCTGTGAAGGTGTACAACACCACTCTAGTCCTCCGAATGAATCAACTCAGAACGATCATGGTAAGTGTTGAAGAATGTTTTGTCCTATTGATTAATTACAGACTTTTAAAAATAAAATAAAGTATACTTATTTCTCAATAACAACATAATTTGTTCAAACGAAACCTATAAAATAACACAGCTGATCCTTTTTTTGTCCTCTTCAGGTGAATGGCACCTTGTTAACCATTCCTCTTAACCTCAATGATGGACAAGTAGAAGTCTTCCAAGAGGGCTTTCACTATGCTATTGTAACTGACTTCGGACTGAAAGTGACTTACGATATGATCTACAAAGTCACTGTCACTGTTCCTGGCAACTACAAGGGCAAAACCTGTGGTCTGTGTGGCAATTTTAATGACAGCGAGCCAGATGCGTTAGAACTACCCGACGGAAAAATTACCAAGGACCTCCAGACCTTTGGATCAGCATGGAAGGTGGCTGTGCAGGGGGTGGTCTGCGAGGATGGCTGCAGTGGAGACCAGTGCCCTAAATGTGACGCCACACTAAAAAAAATCTTTGAGAAAGATTGTGAAAGTATCACAAATCCTACTGGTCCCTTTGCTGCCTGCCACAGCCAAATAAATCCTGAGTCTTACTACAGAGATTGTGTCTATGACGTCTGTATGTCTCAGGGACGCAAAGACGTTCTCTGCAACAGTATCTCAGCGTACGTGACTGACTGTCAGACCATCGGAGTAAAGATTGACAACTGGAGGACGCCTGATTTCTGCCGTGAGTACTGCTGACTGTATGATAAATGAAACTCATATGCTAAAGGTTCGCATAGACCATCATTTTTAAATGCAACAAGGTAAAATGTAACTCTTTATAACATGATTTTCTAATCCATTGAGGTTTTATATTTGTAAAACTAGCCTTGTGTCCAAGAAAAGAGATTTAAAAATCTTAAAAAGTTGTCTAGTTTTCTCTTTACACACCATGAATTTACTGTCATGCTTTTGTGGCTTCAGTTAATCCTAAATGCTTTCTTTTGTAGCTATTACATGTCCTGCAAACAGTCACTACCAGATCTGCTCTGAAACCTGTGGCTCTCCGTGTCCTGGTCTCACCGACACCATCAGCTGCCCCGCCACTTGTGCTGAAGGCTGCGCCTGTAATGAAGGATACTACTTCAATGGGACAGGCTGCGTTGCCCTGGACGAATGCAGTTGTTACCACAATGGACGTACCTACAAGGTAAGGTATCCCACTGTGAAGTTTCCAAAGAAAGCTGTATGTCTTAAGGTTTAATACCTGCTTTCCAGGCAGACATTGGCAGAAATGGTAGTTTACGCCTGTTAGATGTCTCTACACTAAGCTAAGCACCTGTCACATTGGTCTGAATTGGTCTTAAATAAGAAACACGTGTGTGGTAGCTGATGTTAAACAGGGATTAATCAGGCTCAATAGCTCAATATAGCCCACACTGATCAGGTTAAAAATGCCTTGTTTGGCCCCAATAATGACATTTGAGATTGCATCCCAAATTTAAACTCATGTGACAAATATAGTTGATTGATTGACATTTTTTCTATCAAAGTTACATTGTCTGGAAATGCATTGATATACACTGGCAAATTAAAATGAAATGATGTTCAATTAGCAGGTAATGGACTCATCTCAGCCATACCCTTCATTTATCTATACCTATACAAACATTGCATGATGATGTTTACACTATAAAAATATGTAGAGGTAAACATACAGTTATTTGATTATGAAAAATAATCTCTTTAGTATTTCACGCACTGCCCGTCCAATGTACTAAAAAGAAGAAGATACTTGATATAGCATTGAAATGTCATTTGCAACTACATTAGGTTGCACAATGCTCAGACTGTTTCTGCCCTACTCTCTTCTTTAGATTGGCGAGACTGTGGTATCTGACGACTGCCAACAGATCTGCAACTGTACAACATCTGGTGAAGTCGAGTGTGAGCAGTTTTCATGCGGTGTTACGGAGAAATGCCAGCTCAACAGCGGTATCCTTGCCTGCCGTCCCAAGGAGTGTCGGATGGAGACGGGAGGCTTCATCACGCTCTTCAGTGGCACCACCGGCACTATCTCTGTCATGGGAGCTTATGAGATCATCACACACTGTGATGAAGCAGCTGCCGACTGGTTCAGAGTTGTGGCCAAGCTCCAAGAGTGCCCTCTGACCGGAGTGAAGAGCGTGGTCGCCGTTTATGTCTTCTTCAATGAGCTGAGTATCACCGTCACTGACAGACAGGAGACCTGGGTTGGTATTTCTAAATGTTTCAAAAATGATTAGGGAATTAGCTTTCCTGTTGAGAGTTACATGAGAAAGATTGGTACCAGGGTTTTGTGCAGTTTGGAGCAGGGTCATTCTGGAGGCTGTTTGTATCTTTGAGGTAGCAGAGACTTGGACATCAGAGCTCCCTGCTGCCAATTAATAGTCCAGCACACTTTATACAGACTTAACAAACTAGATAACATATTTTAATTAAAGAGCTTTCGTGTTGCTGGTAGGCAGATTTAGTAACATTTTGTCGGAACCAGGCTAGATGATTCCTCCTGTTTTAGGTCTTTATGGTATGCTAAGCTAACCATCTCCTAGCTCCAGCCTCATATTAAACACAAAGATAAGGCTGGGTTGATTTTCTCATCTAACTCTCCTCAATAAAGTGAGTGATCCTATTTAGCAAATTGTCAAATGCTATTTGCGCTTATACGAGATGTCCCCGATATCTGAACCTCTCATTCAAAATAAACAATATAAATCTCATGCTGTTTACAGGTCAATGGTAAAAAGGTTAATGACCCCAGCCTGCCAGGAAATAATATCTTTGTGAGACGTGATGAGAAAACAGGTGATTATCGAGCAGATGTCACACTTCCAGCTGTCTTACAGCAATTCCCAGGAGCTCATTGTTACTGTGAGTGCCAGCATAGTGGACAACTTGTGTGGAGCATGTGACAGATTCATAGCCTTCACAGACACCATGGGCTTCACACAGTTTATGATACAGGAGTATATGGCCTCCTTTTCTGCACAGGACTTCCCTACCTGGTGAGTATGATACAGTGGACTCAATGTCATAAAAATACTACATTTTTACATTCCTTTTATTTTTGGGATTTTGATTAAACTGTACAGATGAATCAATCCACATATGAAAGACATTTCTGAATACAGTAACAATGTGAGTTCTGGTGGATCCACACATTTATAAAAAGTGTATTTGTTTTCTTTTTGCAGTGAGTTATGAAGAAAATATCCTCTTCTCCAAACCCAGAGATCAGTGCAACAGTATCATCATCTGCAGAAAATTCAACAATAAATTAGCAGTGAAAGCTTTATTTCCAATATGGTAAAGTGTTAATCATACTTTTTAAGCTTTTAATGAAATGATTTGTAATATAATTGCATAATAAACTTCATGCTCAACGCAGAATCGAGGTCTGGCTCTTGATTTATTTTGTAAAGTTACAGAAAATAATTGGAGTTTGCATGTAAATGTACATAATGTAATAAACAATACGAAAGAAACAATGCCCTCTGGTTAATGAAATGACACCATATACATTTTCATTGATGAACAGTGTTTATTATGGTTGTCTTTAGAAATCACATTTCTTTTATATTTCAGAACAAATTTAAACTTCATTGGGTTTTTTGACACAACAAACACCTTGAGGTCTGCGTGTGAAATGTTATCACTATCATTTGCAGGTGCTCTGTCAAATAATCCATTGTGTGTCAGTTTTAACCTTTGAGTTCATTTACACCTTTAGCAACCTCTTACTACACTATTCATTATTTCTTTTATCTTTTATATCCATATATTAATATTTTACCACAATTCGTGACTGGGCAATCCCACACATTATGAGAATTATCCCCTATCATTCAGCTCAGACCTGTTGAGGACGCCATGTTAAATTATGACACTGAGGTCCTAAAAAGATGTTCTACTTGAAATCAAATTCTTTCCATTAATGATTACAATGTTTTTGTGATAACCACTGTAAGGAAAACTTCTGTTATCAATGCTGAGCCAATGCTCGTGAAAGGAATGGAAACTGGATTCGCCTTAGTCAAACATTGACATTTATTGAAAGTATATTACGGCCAGAGAATTCACAAGGTATATGCACAACTTATTTGTGGGACACCAGGCAAACTCTGAAAACAAAGGAGCCAGGAACACATCTATACTTGAGAAGAGGAGGGCCCTAAAACATGCGGGTTTTCCTTTAATGCAAGCCAGATAGAGAGACAAAGACTCGTTGCATTGCAAACCCACATGAGCCAAGCTTCTCCCCCACAGGAAGTCAGATGACCTCTTGACCTGTGTCTTCCTGAGAAGTTACACACAGGATCACATTACAGGCAGGAATATATGCGGTTTACCAAAAAGCATAACTTTGTGATTAACATTTTTACAGAAAGACTGAGGACCTCTAAGTACACAGATCGGATTAAAATATTCTCTCACAACCACTTTAAACATCTTTACATGTATCTTTAATTACTATTGCAACATCGGATATATACATCTAATATTGGATAAGGAACAAATAATAGAGACTGTAGAAGCTGGTGTAATTGTTCACCCCAGTGTTTAAATGTAAAGTCCACATTACATTTTCTCAATACAACATACATATCTGCTCTGTTAATCAAATGTGCTGCGTTGTTCTTTGAGATAAAAAGAAAAATCTATATGTTTGACGATCATTATGCGGGTCTCCATTTTTCCATTTGAATAAAGCAAAGACGTCGGGCGAGCGCTGAAAGATTTTCATCGATACAGTTTTACAAATCTTGCTGGACTGCAATTTAAATATCACTGAAAAAGAAACAGAGAAAATAATTAGTCAAATTGTTCAGTTGACAAATTAGTTGACCCTAATGAAGACAAATATAAACAAATAATAATCATATCATTGGCATATAGTATAGTCCAATAGGAAATGGTGATGATGACAAAAGTAAATATCATCTAATTTGCAAGATTTCTCCAAAGTGACATTTACATGTAATGTCTGATTTTCTTGGTAGAAAAATACTTTGTAATTTTGCTAAGGTATTTTATGTAACTTACCATCCGGGAAAGTCAGGAGCCTTCCACTTCCCAATGTTCAGTGCCTGGAGTTCTATTATAGTAGGCCTGATCGTACCACATGCCCCACATAACACGTCTGCTACTACGTTACTGACACTAATGGCGAGTTCATTAGTCGAACTAAAGGACACATGAATGGTGGAAGTGCTGTCAATTATCACTGTATTATCAGACACCACCACGTTTACATCACTCTTGGTGAAAGGCGTCTGAGTCAGCTCCCTTCCATTTATCTGTGAACAAAAGTAAAAAACTTAAAAGGAAGACATTACTTTAAAACGTGATAATAAGGTCATTACTTGATACAGACACTTACCCATATGTCATGTTTGCTGTTCACTGAAATCATCATGTCATTGAAGAACACATATACGGCCACAATCGTGTTGACACCCGGAGTACACGTCTCCAACTTCACCACCACCCTGAACCAGTCTGTTGTCTGAGAGACGTCGCAGTTGTGGATGATCTCATAGGATCCTGGCTCTGTTATGGTGCCACCTTCACCATTAAATTGATTGAGGGTCCCATTGGCATCCAAAAAGCAGTGCTGAAGTTGGCAACTCATCACACCTCCCTTGATCAAACAGCTCTGGTCAGGGTCACATGTCATGTTTTTGGACACAACTATTCCAGAGGCGTGGCAGGTGTGTATCCTGTGACAATCATCAGTTATAACGGTCTCTCCAACCTGCAACGAAACAAAGGGTTAGGAAATCGCTAAAATGGTTGAAAGGACATGTAGAAAGCTGAGATAAAGTTTCCAAGCAACAGACCATTGCCCTCTGAAGAAACTTGCGACTGTCGTTGTTGCATAGATATGACTAGCCCTAAAGTTAAATGATATCACTTTATTATCCAGCCTTTGTTACATTTTGATAGAACAACTTCCTAAAGGATGTAGATCGAACCACCTAGTGTGGTAGATAATTCTAAAATAATTATTGTAATACATGATAAACTTCAGAATCAACCTAGTTTATTTTGGACATGGGCTTTATGTTAAATGACACACACCACAGAGTTTTGAGTCATGCTAGCAAATTGCGGTAGCGATGCTGTCATGCTTTAGCAGGTAATGTTTGAATGTTCGCCAGCATGTTTTATATGCTGCTAGCACTTTTCAAGATATAAATACAATATTTAAAATGCTTTTATGGATGCATTAATATAAGACATTGAAAGAAGCATATTTTGCTTTTCTCGATAAGCCTTGTGACAAACCTTTGTTAGAAACAAAAAGGCTTTATTTATAAACTGAATAACATCCGGGTTAATTAATAATGGACATTTAAAACCGTAGCTGGAGGTTATCAGATCTTTCTGTTAATCATTAATTATATATTATCTTTTCACCTTGTAAGTGTGGCCATTGTAATAGCAGCTGCACTGGTCAGATGGCACACAGCCAGTTCCATTGTAGTAGAAGTCTTTATCACAGGCACAGCCCTCCACACAATTTGTGGTGCACGTGAGGGTGTCAACCAGACCAGGACATGAAGTGGTACAAGGCAGTACACAAGTGTCATAATGGCTGCCAGGACTGCATGGTAAAGCTGGTACCAAAAAAAAGGAGTTAGGAATTATTATTTACAGTAAATGTGCTGAACAAATGTTGAGTTAGAAACGGATATATCAGTGTACATGGAATAATAAAAAGAGCAGACTCACGGCAGAAAGTAGCATTTCTCCAGTTCACAATCTTTGCGCCAAAGTCTTGGCAGTCTAACATGTATGCAGAAATACTGTGGCACAGCATCATTGGATCATTTTCGGACATACAAACATCATAGACACAATCTCTGAAGTAGGAGGAGGGATCGATAATACCCTGGCAAGCCGCAAATGGACCATTGGGGTCGCTGATGACTGCACATTCTGCCTCTATCACAGCATTTTTAGATTCATCACATACGGGGCACTGGTCGCCGATGCAGCCATCTTCACAGACGGCTCCAATCACGGGCACTTTCCAAGCTGCTCCGAAGCTCTGAATGTCTTTGGTAATTGTTCCATCTTGCAGTTGGAACTCATCTGCTTTGTCGTTGTTGAAATTGCCACAAAGACCACAGGTTCTGCCACTGTAGGTTCCAGGGACAGTGATTGTGACGTGATACACCAGATCATACGTCACCCTCAGGCCAAAGTCGGTCACTATGATGTCATTTTGCCCCTCCTGATAAACCTTCACTGCACCGTTGTTGAGGTTCAGTGGAAGGTGAGTAAGGATCCCATTTACCTGCAGAGATTAAATTATTTGCTTGAATTATCCATACTTCCTACTATTTTGCCACATTTGCTGGAATGTCTGCTATTATGTTGTTTTCATTTGCATAGCTCTCTCGCTCAATTGAGGTTTGCAATAAAGATTGGGCAGTGGTAACAAGTTCTGAACAATGCATATACATTACATCAACTTTTAAATTGATATGGTAAAGTTGCATATTTAAGCATATTTACACATATGGCAGTCATTGGGCTATATTATCATTCATTTGCAGTCTCTGGTCACTTGAGGAAGTCCAATATTCTCTTTTTCTTATCTCTGTTTTTGGTTTCTACCAACTCCTCTGAGAAATATTTCCCTCTTTAGCACTAAGTGCGCCACCATGTTCACCAACAGTCTGCTGTTTCATGGTAAGGAGCTAATGAACAGGGTTTGTTTTTTTAGAGCTTCCTGCTACGACCAAAAAGAACACTACAGCATAAAAAGGAGCTGCAGATTCAGGTGGTAATTATCTGCAGGTTCATCACTTTGAACCACTCTGTGTACATTGTACAATTATTTTCACATTGAAATTTGATACATTTTATGTATATTATATCGATCGAGGACTCTGCAATGATGATATTAGTTACATACCCAAACCATGTTAATGTCGTTCTTGCGAAGGATCAAAATGGTTCCGTAAACTTCTACCGCTACAAGTTTGGTCACAGACACCTTGGGATTGAATGACAAACCATACCACTTGTCATTCTCCACCGCCACAGAGAAGGGGGTGAGCTGGGTGCCGTTAAGGTGGCATCCTTCAGCTGCGATGTATGTGCAGGTGCCTTGGAAGTTATATGTGGTGTTGTCAAAGGTGTTGTAATGTGGATCTCCAGAGATGGAACACAGTCCTTTTCTCGATGGCTGACATGATCGCACATAATTATTCACCCCACACGTCTCAAATTGACCACAAGAAGACTGCTTACACGTCACCTATTATGAAAGACAAACCGCTTCATCATTGTCATGTGTTAAAATGAACAAACAAATGATCCCTAAACAGATCTTTATATACTAATTACATATAACTCCTTCATACACTCTCCGTTCATGTCATCCTTACTGTGCCGTTGCAGGTGCATTCGTTCTGGCAAAGGGCGTCAGGGTAGAAGACCTGTCCTTGCTGGTAGTATTGTCCCTCATATGTGCATCCACACTGGTTGGCAGGCACACATTCACCTCCACTCATCAGGTAACCCTCATCACAGACACATCCTTCCATACACTGAGCTCCACAGTCCTTCTGACAAGATCGGGGACAGCCGCTGCTACAGAGCTCATACTGGCTTTTTGATGGACACTGGGCAGCTAGGAAGATTGCGGGATCAGAATGAATTTAGCAGCTCACAGATGAAAATCACAAGAATATGACGTGATAAATAGTTAATGTCCTTACCACAGAATTCAGCGGACCTCCAGGAGTACACTGTGGCACCTTGCAGCTGGCAGGCGGCTGTGTAGGCGGTCAAAGTCTTGCACTGCATGTTCTGACCTCCCTGGTAAAGACAGACATCATATACGCAGTCGTTGAGGAAACCGGCAGGGTCCACCTTGGCCTGGCAGTCTCTGAAGGGGCCTGCAGGGTCGCTGATGAGGCCACAGTAACTGTTGCTGTTGTAGGTGTCTTTCTGAGTTGAGTTGCAGCCGGGACAGGGACCGTTGCATCCGTCTACACAGCCGGGGATCGTGGCGACTTTCCAGCTTTGACCCAACTCCTCAGAAGAGGTTGCTTGTTTGCCATCTTTCATCTGCATGTCGTCTTTGGGGTTGAGGTTGTAATTGCCACAAAGGCCTTGCATTGCACCCATGTATGTACTGGGAACGGTAACAAATGCTACACCGTTCCAGTCGTAGTACACCTTCACTCCGGAGTCCATCTCGATTACGGCAAACCATCCACTCATATAAAGATGGAGCTTATTGCTGTTCAGCGTCATTGGGAGGTTGGAGCGCAAACCATTGACCTTAAAAGACACAATGACAAAGGAAAAGGTTCATAAAGTAATTGGAATATAACTGAAAATATCTGTGGGTTTTGAACCGCCATTAATGCAATGACATAAGCTTTTAGATGTTTAAAATATAGAAATATGGACATATGTCATTGTTTTAAAGGATGAATAACTAATGTACTGTATGAACATAATTTGACCAGTTATTGATTGTGAAAACATAAACAATCAGTTGTAGCCCTACAAGCATATATCTTTGGAAAATATGTTACCACAACAGCGCCAGGGTCATCTTTGCTAATGATGATGGTGTTCCCGTTCACTTGGACCTCAACCACCTTGACAACGGATCCAATCTTCTCATCCTGACCATTATTCTGCAAAATGACACTAAAATGTTCCATGTCGGTTTGATTCGAGGAGACTCCAGCCATCTCATATGAACAAGTGCCTTGGAAGTTGAAGCGCTCCCCATCAAAGGTCACGAAATGTGGGTCCCCAGATACCATGCAGGTGGCCTCTTTGACAGGATTGCAGCCTCTGATCCCCTCCACCACTCGGCACTGCTGCCCGGCGGGACAGCTAGTCTCACTGGAGGACAGACTTCCACCGGCGGAGCAGGTGATGCGTTTGGTGCAGGTCTCATCCCCCCAGAAGGAGGCTCCTGCCTCTACATAGTGACCCTCGTATGCGCAGCCGCACTGATCCTTGGGAACACACTTGGTGCCACTTAGCACAAAGCCCTCCTTACAGACGCACGTCTCCACACAGGTGAAGTTGCATTTTGTAGGAGGGTTAAGGTCTGCACATGTAGCAGGACAGCCATTCCCACAGAACTCATAGTTGCTGTTTTCTGGGCACTTGGGTGTAGCTGTGTGGACAAAGAGAAGAAAGGTCCTCCCCTTAAATTCAGTTATTCACATTTTATCAGTCTTGGAAGAAGTATTCAGATGCTACTAAGTTACTAATGCCACACTTATATTCTCAATATAATCAATATGTATATGACTGACTCAACAAGACATTTAGAGACGTCACTTGGTTAACTTGAATGGATATTTTTCATAATTTAACATTTAATAGACCAAACAATACTCTTACAATTACTCTTGTCAGATTAATCAATAATAATAAAAAATGGTTAGTTGTAGCCTGGTTTCATGTTTTTTTAATGAAAAACAATCTTAGTGGTAACTAAGGATACTTCCATATTAAATTAAATTGAATTAAATTAAAAAGTGACAGGTTAAGGAAAATACCAATTTAGAAAAGCAAGTATGCCAACCTGAGTAACAATATCTAGCTATTTTATTAATATTTATTTACAGTATGGTCTTTATACTTCGGATTACTCACGGCATTGAGTGGATGTCCTCCAGCTGGAGCCTACTTTGGCCCCAGCCCTCTGACAGACGTCAGCGAAGCCTTGCAGAGTGGTGCAGAGATATGTGTTCACAGTTTCCCCCCTACAGAGGTCCAGCATGCAGTTACTTTTCAGGAGGTTGGAGTCAATGTCAGGTAGACAACCTAGAAGTTCTTGATAATTTTGTATAAGGGCGCTACAGAAGATTTGTTTCTCTAACTTCTGAACATAACCGAGAGGGCAGCTGGCACAATCGTCGCCACAACCGTTTTGGCAATTTGCATCGGTACCGGGAACCATCCAGCTCTGTCCCAGCTCTGATATGCTGCTTGCCTCAGAACCGCTGGGAGTTGTGAGGTCATCTTCCTTTTTGTTGTTAAAGTTGCCACACAGGCCACACACACTGCCGGAAAAACTCCCTGGCAGTGTGACGACGAGGTACTGGTCCCAGTCGTACTGCACGATCAGGCCAAAGTCCGTCTCCATGACGACATACAGACCTTTCAAGGAAAGCTTAACCTGGCCGTTGTTCAAGTTGAGCGGGAGCAGCCATTCTTGATAGTTCACCTGAAAATAAAAGCATATTTCAATTGAACAAATAGAAAGAACAATTGGTCAGTCCACATCACACATGATTTTTTTTTGTTTTTTTTGTTTATGCAATTGTAAATGGAAAGGCAGTCATTAAGTGGAAAGGCGGTCAAGGCAAATAATAGTTGCTGCTTAGAGGACTACAGCCATGAAAACACTTTCCTCAACATACCAACATCATTTTTGTTATCATTCAATCAATCAATCAATCAATCAATCAATCAATCAATCAATGTTAATTTATATAGCCCAATATCTCAGTGGACTTCACAGTTTGTACAGAATATCAGTATGACAATACGACACCCTCTGTCCTTAGACCCTCACATCGTACAAGGAAAAACTTCCAGAGAAAACCCACAGTTTAAAGGGAACATGGGAGAAACCTCAGGGAGAGCAACAGAGGAGGGATCCCTCTCCCAGGACGGACAGACGTGCAATAGATGCCGTGTGTAATTGACCAAAAGGGTCTCCTAATTGAATAAATGATTTAGATTTTACATTTGTTACCTGGGAAATGACCCTTTGGTTTATTATCAAACAAGAAAATGTCATGTTTAAGCTTTTCCAAAGTCCTTTCAGCATCTTTAATTATTTTTATTTGGACTACTGGAGAAAACATTTACAAATATGGATTTTTTTTTAAAATACTTTAATCTGCCAACTTAACACCCATCATGTGTTGCTAAAAACCCCGAAATGCCAATATAACAAAGAGATGACCTCTACTGTTATAAAATATATAGAACCAATATCATTAAAAACACAAAGATCATCAGCTCTCACAAAATGCCTACACAAGAAACATGAAATCTTTGACTGTCTCACCCGAACAATGCCATATTCATTGCGAACTATCTCGATGTTGATCCCGTAAACATTGACAGTGACCGTCTCCACCGATGGGACCTGCACGCTGCCCTCGTTCAGGTTCTTGGTCGCCACCTCGAAGGCCGGGAGTATCTCATCAACATGGCAGTTCTTTGCAAAGGTGTAGGTGCAGTTGCCAGTGAAGGTGTAGTCATGGCCATCAAAGGTGTAGTAGAGACTGCCCATGACCCAACAGGTGCCTGACGGTGGTGTTGTAGTCGTTGGTCCTCCTCTGCAAAATCCTGGAAAAATGTTTGTTTATCCTAACTGTTGTGTCTATGAGATTTAATAAACAGGTTCAGTACTTCTAAAAACTCTGGCCGAGAATAACATCAGCATGCATGAACTCAACATTTACTCAACATTAGTATATCCAGTTCTATTATATGAATCACTTTATAACAATAACAAAACAAGCATATCATTTAGCTCTTTGAATAAGGTTTTGTATTTGAAAATGTTTTATTTAAATGACTTCAAGCCTTCATAGGAGAATTTATGTCTTGCCATTTCTCTTTTTTTATTATTAATAGTGAACAATTTGAAATGCGGTCCAAGCTATTTTCTTAAGATTCTTTTTGTTTTCATTTTGCTGTGACCTACTTCAACTCATATACAAATGCACTGAAAATGACTGAAGTTACTCATTTGAGTAAAAAGTATCATTATTTCGAAAGTAATTCTTGATAACTTACCACTCAGCAGAAGAGCTGAAAAGAGTACAACAAACAACCCCATGTTTGTCAGTGGAGAGGAGCTAACAGAACAAAAGGAGGTATTACAACCAATGAGTAAGCCCAATTAAACACTTTAAAAATGTTGATCTTTAAGCTTTTTATCACATTATATTTGTTTAAAAAAAATACATGTCAGGCTTGTTAGGGCACAACAAATGTAATATAAACAATGTAATAACAAGAAAAATAACAAAAAGCATTATTTCTCTAATCAGCATCTAAAAAAACAATAAAAAGCTGAGAAAATAAAAATGTGCAGACAAATCTTTTAAAGAAATAGCTAGAATAGGAAAAAAGTAAATAGTCCTTATCGTCTAATACTTCAGATATCCTAATAATTCTCACCTGAGCTGGTCCGCAGGCATTCAGGGCTACAGGTGCTGGATTTAAAGATGCTTAAATACTTACTGACCTGTACTGATGGACCAATCAGATTCCTCTTTGTATGGCTTTTCCCAGAAGTGAGCAAACAAAACATTACGTGACACCTCTCTAAAGCCTTTGTGTTGCTGTGACTTGAAGACTGATGATAATTGAATAAAGTTCACTATATGAAATATTTTCAGGTCACAAATGAACTAATCTACAATGAAAACCAATTCATAAGAACAAGCAATATGTGGTAAAAGAGTAAAATATAATCATATTGCAGAATGTGATTATTATAGAGGTCCATTTAATAATGATTACTGCGTGACTCTTGTTGTATGTGATTGGTCTGCTGGCTTTGTGCCCATCGATTTGACTTTACAGTGTTATAGTAAAGCTTTCAACAGATATGATTTATTAGTTGACTCTGTGGCTGTTTGTTCACCACCTACAAGAACAATGGGTGGGTGTGAGTTGTTTGAAATGCATTTTTGTCAATGCTATCGTGACTAGGATCAAGGGGAGCTCCTTTCTGCTGTCATGCCGGGTAGATTCTACCCTGTACCAGTGATATGTTTTGTGTAAGGGAAATAGATTAATATTTTATCTGATCGTTGTATTTAATCTGCAGGAGCACAATACAAAAGGTTGAGGCAATGTTTGCACATGTTTTTACATCAGTAGCAGTTGTTATACAGTAATTCACATCTCAATGGTATGTGAGTGTTTTGTTTAGCAAATGCAGTCCTGTTTTCAGCTCTGACAATGCAATTTTTAATGGTGTATTTCACATTTGCTTAACCCAAAAAGTGAAACGTGTTGACTCTTCAGTGCAAAGTCACATGTATACAAGTCTGCTGAAATGTGGCTTGAAAAAACGTTATGATCACTGTTACGAATCGCGGAAAAAGGTAGGACCCAAAAGCAGACTATAAAAAAGGTAAAAAAGGTCTATAAACAAAAAGCGAGCTTTATTCAAAAGCTGATGACAAAAAACATGACATGAACATAACGGTAGCACAAGGAAGAAACATACCCGAAAAACTGACTGTGACTGACATGGAGGAAGACAGGAAAAACAAACAATGAACCGGCAGGGGAACACAGGGAAAGACTAAATACAGAGAGGGGTAATCACGGGACGAGAAACAGCTGGGCAGGGGAGGAACACAAGGGCAACAGGTGAACACAATCAGACAATCAGACACAGGAGGAAAAACACAGGAAGGAAGACAAGAGACAGGGAGAACAGAATTACAAAATAACACCAAGACAGACAAAACTAAAAACGTGACATAACATTAGGATCGTGACAAAAAATTCTCCATTTGAATATTTGTTCCAATTTGCTCATGAGCACAGTGCATTTTATAAATATATTAAGTTATTTTCATAGCAACAAAAAAAGCACAGGATTCCTTCAATTAGTAATGAAAAACCTGTCATGTTGTAATATTTAGACTTGTTTTCATGGGTAAAGAGAAATGATGAGAACGATAATGGCAATGAAATTAAAACATGGAAGAGAACTACACTGCAGTTGTATTAGAGAATTAACTTGTTAACTAACTAAGATAAAATAGTTGCACATAACATTTCTCCAACCCGTCCTTTGGTTGGGAAACTGGGTGCGAGCAACAATCCACATTTTTTACTCCATTGTATTAAAGCCTGTCGGGCTTGTTAGATCTGAGTAGATAATGTATTGCAGTGAGGTGTCAGTCTTTTGTCCATAGCAAAGTAAAGCTCACTCGTGTTTCCCAACCTACAGTTTTTACCTCCTCATTAATACATTAAAAAAGACCGTCTTAAACTGCTCAATGCTCCACTGTGTTCAGCAGCTTGTCACTGTGTCTGTTTGCAGGTGAGGGGCAGAAAGTGTGTTGTGTTTTTTCTTTATTTTTTCTTTACTCAACTGCAAGAGAGAAGGACCGGACAGTTAAACAAAGAGCTGAAACTCTTTCACCTTGTCATTACATTGATATCAGAAAAGTGTCGCAGATGGGCGGTGTAGTTGTAGTGGAAACTTCTGTGTAGCTATGCAGTGGGAGTCACCGACTCAGGAAGGAGACACGGGAAGAGCAGTAGCTTTGATGTCAAACACATGATGGTTTATTTGGAGTTAAACGGCCGGAGGATTCACATCACAAGTCCAAGAGTCAGAGGTTCTGACTTCACGGTAGAGTTGCCACGTCAATTCTGGAGAGCCTCTCTCTTGCCAGCCCATCTAACTGGTTTCGCAGAGAGTAAACAACATATTTTGAGGAGATAGCCTAAACAGTGTGGGAACACAGAGCTACTTGCCTCGGACACTTATGACCTCGAAGATTTTACCTTGGAGTCCACAAATACAGAGAAGGAAGTGTCCCAGTGTACCCACAACACAGACCATCTGTATCCCAGTATTGACCGGTCACAGAATGGGAACAATAACATTATTGGCTAAGCCGCCTGTGTCCTTAAAGAAGGTAAACAGACATCAAGGTTTGTCCTGTATGTTACTAATTGGCGTCTTATGATAATTATTTCCACAACAGTCCTCTCTTTTTATCATTTATGATAACCTAAAAACATTAGTCTAATAATAATTTGGTCAATAATTAACTCAATAGGCGTCTCCAGATTCGAGTGTGGTCTCACCTTACATTAATTACATCACAAAGTAGAATAAGATTGAAACATTCAATCACAATGATTGATACAGCCAATCATAATAGAAAAAAATCATCTCTCATCAGTGGTTTGATCATCTTTTGTCAAAAGCATAATAATGAACACACATAAAACACAGGTGCACAATGGCTAAATATTTGTTTTTAAACTAATATTTTTTTATCATTTACCATTAGTTAATTTCATTCATCAAACTATAAAATCAAAACCAGCTTGCCGCTTTAAAGATTTACTTCAAGGCAATCACTAGTCAAAAGCATTTTAAAACTCAGGATCGTAAGAGATCCAGCTAAAAATTCACAGTCAGAGTATAGAATTCACAATGGTGATTTGATCAATCTGTAATCTGCAAAAGTGCAGTGTCCTCAATTTTAGGATTACTTTTACGTTTACTTAAATACGCTTTAGTCAAGAGTAAGGCACTTAGTGAAATCAATACATTCATTTTAGTCAAGTACATTGTTCAAAATCTGAAAAGGAAAAGTTAGGCAAATATTCAAAGACTTTTGTAAAAACCTGGAAAGGAAGGATTAAACATTTTTAAACCTTGAATTATTACATTTGTAAATGCTACCACTGATCTGTACCAAATTAAGTCTATCAAGTATTCCTATTAGCCATACTTACCTGAGCTACTTATGGTACTTGGAAAGGATTCTTCTGTGTTTATCTAATGTTGAGAATATCAATTTCTTTCAATTATACTTCTCTAATTTGAGGATCAAATATGCTACATAATTGTTATATGAAATATTATAAATATTTGTTTTGGGCCAAAACTGAAATTAATCCAGTACTTGAAACATCATTGTAGGTCTTTCTATGCATGGATAATACATTAAAGAGTAGTGTTGTTAAGCCTGATTGCTGGATTCAAATCCACTAGAGTGCATGTACCTATCCAGAGGGGAGCCAGAACTTGATAGAGCTTGTCGCCGCACAACCAAACGTAATCTTGTGGCGAGCTAAACCCCACATCACTGGGCCAGGCCAGTTGTATTGCTCACGGTTGCGTTGTCCCAGGCGAGCCGTCATCACGAGGTGGGAATGCTCCATGGGGTGTGTGTGTGTATTCCTTCGGTCGATGTTGTGACACGGACAGTCAGACTCCGCACACCGGTAACACAAACGAGGAACCAGAGAGCATATGGAACCGCTCAGCTGGCACTTGCCTGTGACACCTTGTGTGTAGTGTGTTTTGGTGTATGTAGTGCAAGTGTGGTGCAAGTTGGTGATTAGGACACATCACTTGTTGTCATCTACTTTTGTTGGTGATTAGGACACATCACTTGTTGTCATCTACTTTTGTTGGTGACTAGGACCTTGCAGTGGCTGGCGTGGACCCACGTAGCTCTCTCTCTGACCCTTGGCCTTCAGAGCTGTCCTACTGTAGTTATTGGGTTAACACTTGATAGGGATGTTTTCCTGAGTGCAGACAACTCAAGGTAATGGATTAGCACATTATCATTTAAATACAAAAATAGGATAGGCCCCTCAGAATTATTTGGGAGCCTTCCTGAGACATGCACATGCATAAATGTAAGGTTTGTGTTAGTCATTTAACATGCAAGAATCATATACTCATCAGTCCAAAGCAGAGAAATGTTATTGTAATTTAAAGGTGAGCATATGGAATGACCTGTGGAATAACCCCTTCTCAATGATTCTAAATGTTATATTAATTCACCATTTACCGTTTGATAACATGTTAGTTTATCAGAAATATTTTCCTCTTCCATAAAACAGGTTTGAGAAATAAATGTTCCAATATAAAATCAATTACTCAATATAATTGACTCTTCCCTCCCTTTTCTTACATATGTCTCATATGAAATAATAACTTAGGAGTCTATTTAAGCATGGTGTAATCTATTAATCTATTACTCGAGAAGACTCAGTATCATCTGTGTGCAGCTTACAAAAAAACAAACAATTGTGAGAAACATATATTATGCAGGAACTGTATACCTTTGTTGAAAAACAAAGCATATCTGATTTGGGAGGAAAAGCTTCATCCCCCTTAACATCTGAGTCACTACTGATGGCATAGCATAAATGATAGTGAGTGTCTGAGGGTGTTTTTACTGAGAAATGTCAAACACATTCAAAACCTTACATTTGAAAACAGGTTTGCATTCCTCCACTTAAAATGACGTTATCATTGGAAACAATAAAAGCTAATTGTTTTGATGTAGAATCTATCAATTGAATTGTTAGAGCAGAACAGAATGGTCGTATTGTAGCCTGAGTACCGTGCAGCCTTTAGTTTCACCAGGTGGAAACATTGTCCATATAATGTGAATACATGTAGAACTAGACATTCAGAGGCCCCTGACATTTAGGCCTATTTTAAAAAATAGTAGGGGCTTTTAACAGCTTGCCAACCTACAGGCATCCTCTGCATAGCAGTATGAATAGCCTTAAAAAAAACAACCCACTCTGCGGTATCGAGAGTCATATTTCTGAACCAAATGCCCTAAGTTAAGCCGTTAGTCCCATCTGACTGACCCAAGGGTTGGTGCTGGTGTGACCGGGAGGCTTCCAGGTGTTCAGATGTCAAGCTTTCAGTTCATGGCTTGGTGGGGGGAGTGGCCCACGTGAGACAGTATTGTTCAGTCTGAGGAGCGGCATTGTCTCTGGAAGCAGGGAATGGTGTCCATTCTCAGACCAGACCATTAATGTCATTTCATGTAGAGCAGCCATAGCATCTCTGTGACTGCACTCAGCCGGACTGTAGCAAGGTAGAACTGGGTGACTCTTAGTGAAGCCGTCCAAGGCCATAGACAGAATGGAACCACGTACCAACAAAAGGGACACAAGGTCATCAATGTCTCTCTTTACCATTGGCCTAATTGCACAACAAATTAGTGGGAAAAATGTGGAGCACTAATCCATCATCATGTGAAATGTTGAGTTAATCTAAATAATTACTTATGGGTTGAAATCAAATTAACATTAGAACTAAAGTCAGTCAAAATTGGACTTTCCACGGATCCGAATCTAAGCAATACACCATTTCCCCAGCTCTGTAATGAAAAGGATAAGAAGATTAGGTTCTAGTAGAGATTAGAGGACAAGGTCTAATGTTGTGAACAAAATGATCAATTCAAAGTTATTTTGTTTATTGTTATGTACCTAATTTAATTTAATAATTAATCTTGAATTACTAATAACTTTAAAGAAGGCAACAATTTACAATTTGGATGAAGTGATTACTCATCCAAAGTGTGTGTGTGTGTGTGTGCTTATCTGCCCAAGGTTTAAAACATTTGGGACAGCACAGCAGTGAGAATGTTATGAGAACCAATCTGTTGTTTATACTAAACTCGAAGGAAGCTAGACTGGAACATTTTAAATAAATCAAAACACTTGCACATTAATTAAATACATTTCACATTTAGCTCGAGCTGGGTTCAATACTTTTCTTTATGGTATTTAAAATTGGACTCAAGTAGAACCCCTGGATTTGGCTTGCAACACAAAGTGATACTGATCTCTGTAGGACTTGGAAGTGTTATGATTCAAAGTGCCTGTGAAAGAGAGGCCCTTGGAAAACAACACCTATTTTTTAACTGTAATTACTTATTTTAAAGAAATTGCAACATTATACTTTTAAAGAATTGCTCAATTAATTTAACACATTTATTATGCACACAATAAAAACTTCAACAAATATATTGATCCTGGCTTAACCAGCAACCTTTACTCTATTGTTCATAAGCTCGGTTTCAGAAAACTTGTCAGTAGTTTAACAACTATTTTAATTTTAGCATCCTCTATGGAGACCAATTGGTTGATACTAGAAATAATTTAAAGCAGTTTAATAAAGAGTGTTAAACTATTTTTAAAACTGTAATTGAACTTCAACTTATATTAATTACCTGATTCCAGTGGCCAGTTGGAACAGAATAATTAACACAGTTTCCATTTTGCTGCAACAGCGCAAAAGTTTTCAACAACAATTAGTATTATGTCTGAGTCTAGTTCTGTCTTATCTGCTTTGTTTCGGAATGTGTTCAATACATTACGTTTTTATTCATTATTACTATACAATACATAGATTAAGAATAAATGAAACAAATAATACAACATTGACCTAAAACCAGATTTTGCAACCCTGATCTCCTCAGGCAAGTCTCTGAGGGTCTCGGGGCGCAGGACGGGCATAGGGTTTATACAAGGTCACAAAGATATCTTAACATACCAGCAATACCATTTAAGAATGGATTCTTAAAGCAATATAATCTTATTTTCTTCTTACACCTAGCGCTCACCCTGAACAGTGTGCTTCTTGTTTACATTTTCCCCTGCACTCAGAGGCAGGACATAAAAACACTTTTTATTTTTCTCAGGTCATTTACTTTTGGTGAGATAATTAAAGTTTAGTTCATTTTACCCTGTCTATGGACTGATTCATTATTAGTTGTTACAAAACATACACAAGACGGCGGGACAAACCAATATAGACCCCCCATACAAACAATCAGACAAACAAAACATGAACTCTTAATAAACACCAGCGCAACAGCAAAGCTCATCCAGCTCAATTTAGTCCGGATTTTAGAGAGATCTTAGAGGGGGTGGGAATTATCTCCAGTGCGGCGTCTTCTCACGCCTCACCCTTGCATACAAGTGATTTATCGGTGCCTGAAAGCCGTCCAAGAACGATAACTAGCTTATCCTCTTGCGACAACCACTAGGCTATTTGTTTCTAGTGGCGCTGTGCCCCCCCGATCGGAGCCCACAGACTTTTTCCCTGCCCTTTCTCTCCAAACAACAGCTCAGTTGAGTACGACCAGCCTATATACACTTGCTATCGAGTTCACCTCAAGGTGAAACACAGTTTGCCTACGCTTGCTTGCCACTACACACCTCTGATCAATTAGCCTATAATTGTATGTATGCACTCCTGACCGCCACCTGCTCCAGAGAGCCGTAGCACATCGGGTGATGCACGCACTTCGCGCTGGCCCGTCTAACCATGAGAAAAGCGGTCCTAAACAACGAGTGCTTTTAGACCGTCCCGTTTGAAGGACGGCGGTGCCGTGAGTTAAAGCCTATAGGCAATAAGCTGTGACTTTCTCCCTCTCAGCCTGCACTGCTCCAGCCCCACACACACACGGGGAGGTTTTACACACACACGCAAGGCTGCAGCTGGAGCCGTGTTTTTACAGAGAGGTGATAGCAGCAAATATCTTTGGCTGCTTATTTTCAACTGCTGTGCTTAGCCACTAAGACTCCCAAAATCCGGCGATTTGTTCAATACAAATCTTTTACATTGCTTTCAATTCACACAGAAGCTCCACTTCACTGATGCTCTTTCTTTAAGGTATCTCTAAACATGAGCTGTGTATGCCTGTATGGCACTTCCGTCCCGAGCAGCACACACAGAGGAAATAAGCCAGGACTGAGTCCCCAGACACTGATCTCCTGGGTTTATCATCCCCAAATGTTCATTAACCAAAAGGAAACGCAGCCGATCAGTTTCACAGGTAATTTTAGGATACCGTCAATCACAGATTCTGATAAGGCAATGTCCAAAGTAGATTTGAAAATCACACTTACCACAATCTGAAGATCTGTTGGCATCCTGCCGACAACGCCAATTTGTAGTGGAAACTTCTGTGTAGCTATGCAGTGGGAGTCACCGACTCAGGAAGGAGACACGGGAAGAGCAGTAGCTTTGATGTCAAACACATGATGGTTTATTTGGAGTTAAACGGCCGGAGGATTCACATCACAAGTCCAAGAGTCAGAGGTTCTGACTTCACGGTAGAGTTGCCACGTCAATTCTGGAGAGCCTCTCTCTTGCCAGCCCATCTAACTGGTTTCGCAGAGAGTAAACAACATATTTTGAGGAGATAGCCTAAACAGTGTGGGAACACAGAGCTACTTGCCTCGGACACTTATGACCTCGAAGATTTTACCTTGGAGTCCACAAATACAGAGAAGGAAGTGTCCCAGTGTACCCACAACACAGACCATCTGTATCCCAGTATTGACCGGTCACAGAATGGGAACAATAACATTATTGGCTAAGCCGCCTGTGTCCTTAAAGAAGGTAAACAGACATCAAGGTTTGTCCTGTATGTTACTAATTGGCGTCTTATGATAATTATTTCCACAACAGTAGTGAGATATTTTCTTTTAACACATACCACTGTGTGATAATAAAAGTGTATTGGCATCAATGTACTTCGAGTTTCAGAAATATTCTCTTTTTTTTGTCACAACTATTGTTACATTAATGCATTTAAGGTAGCAGCTGGTAAAGGAGGAGTTTATTTTGTAACTGATTCTAATATTCCTAATAATTTTTTTAATGTAAAATACACTTATTTTGAAATCCCAGAACCATTGATTAGTTACAGATATGATCAGCTGTTTCAAAATGCCTCTCCACACTATATTCAGATCCCTTTATTTATTGGGAGCAAAATAACCCGTTATCATCCGTACATTTATCTTACGTCAGCTTCACTGAATGTTCTAGCAGTGTGACATTCCATCAGACAACCGGTCTGCTCAGAAAGAGGGAGGGGAGGTGAAGAGCATGAACTCCCCCGGGCTGAAGGGACAAAATCAGTGTGCAAAACAGCAGAAAGCAGCAGAAGCAAGTGGACAGAGAGAGAAAGGTGGAAACATGTCTCAGAAAGAAGAACATCGTTTGTTATCACACTGCTAATAATCATATAGAGTGTACCTGGTTCGGCACAGCTGTTTATCACTCTCTTTGGTTTCACTTTTTCTGCATCACACAGACCAATCTGCATCAATGAAGATCTGGATTTTAATGTTTTTTTGCGTCCTGTTATCCATGGCACTGTCAGTGTTAATCCAGGTCCAACAACAAATGATAATCACGATGAACAATAAGAACGAAACGTTTACAATGACATTCAAGAAACTTAATAAACAACTTTCAAATTTAGACACGGTAAAAGTTGAGTTGGTCAGGCTGACTGTTTTTGCGCAAGAAGAGACAAAGGATCTTGAGGCTCAACCTGTTCCAGATGTGGATAAGCAGAAACAAGAACTTGACGCCTGTCGAGCTGAAAAGGTGAATAGTTGTTTTTGTTGTTGTTGTTGTTGTGTTTTTGGTATTTGCGTCAGCAGCTTCATTTATTATATGAAAAAGTGAACCCTGCAGCCTTTGAAAAAACAATTATTATAAGCAGCAAGTGCTTAGTGAACACTCTGTTTGTTTATAACTTGTTTGTAATTATGTTCCTCACTCTTTATTTTGTATCTTGTCTTACTCTGTAAAGCACTTTGGGCTGCATCTTGCATGAAAGGTGCTATATAAATAAAGTGTGTTCTCTTATGGCCTATATGCTTTCTTCAAATAACTCTTGTCAGATTAATCAATAATAATACAAAATGGTTAGTTGTAGCCTTGTTTCATGTTTTTGTAATGAAAAACAATCTTAGTGGTAACTAAGGATACTTCCATATTAAATTAAATTGAATTCAATTAAAAAGTGACAGGTTAAGGAAAATACCAATTTAGAAAAGCAAGTATGCCAACCTGAGTAAAATATCTAGCTATTTTAAATAATCCAATATTTCACAGAAAAAATCTTTTAAAAACAAATGAAATTCCCTATTCATCATTTCCCAACCCTTTCTCTTGTGCCCTTGTAAACATAGCTGCACCTCAGATTGTAACATGCATTACTATCTATCAATGTAATATGGAATAATATATCACTCACATGAACCGTAATACTTTAACTTTTAGGTAGGATTTTAAAAACAGGACTTTTACTTGTTATTGAGTTTTTTTTTCCAGTGAGTATTCTTCCATACCTGCCTGTTTTCCACCTGCCCCCTACACGCCGTACAGCTTTGATGCTATTGTAGGGTTTACAAACCCACAAGTATTGAGTGTTTTCTGACTTTCTCCCACACTATTGTACAAAACAAAAGCTGATGAGCTTGCGAGCATCAAGCAGAAACACGCAGTGATTGCAGGTATAACACAACTCTTGATATTTGGTCAGCTGCTATTGCCATCATGTGGTGAAATACAAGAATGACTGTTAAGGTTTGAATTTGTCCTTCTTTTTTGTCACTTAGCAAATTTAAAATCAGAGTCTGATGCCTGGGAGCAAGAGATTCAAAGCCTGAAATCACACATTTCGGGGTACAGGCCAATATGTGATCATGTCAAGAATGTCCCATTGGCTGTGTAAGTCACAAGTATACTATCAATTAAACATTTGTAAGACTGAACAGAATGCATTAATAATCACATGCTTGTTTCTTGTAGGAAATTATGTGGCACCAAAAATAAACCTGTCGATAAAGGAGAGAAGGCATCTTGGATCTCCACAACGCCAGTAATTCACAATTGATCCAAGAGTTAGGTTTATGATGATATTAGTGTCATTCCTGTTACTGCTGTATAAAAGGATAATATGTTTTTCAGCTCAAATGTATAAAACTGCCAGTACATGGATAATACTTCTTCCAGTTGCAGAGTATAAAGAAAGAATAATTGGAGTTTATCATTATACTAAATTGATAGTGAATTATTATGGCTCATGTTACTGTTTGTATAGTTCTTGCAAGTTCTTGTTGACATATACTTATATTAAATTATTAGACTTTTTGTCTGTCCCTTCAGTGTAATTTCTCTTCATCTTACAGGTTCATATATTGCCGTGTCTATGAAAGGACAAAGCATTAAGCTCTGTTGGAATTCAGCATTTTTCATCTAAATGAAGCATCCATCACATTGAGGTTAACATGCAAACATCAGGGTATGATATTTTCAACCATGCTTTGAAATAACACATCAGGGGAATATAGGGTCTTTACATGTCCCAAATGTGTTCAAGGCGCAGGTATGCCATTAGTGAGCTTTAGTTACAGTTGAAAAGATCCAGGCTATGTTTAATGCGAACCGGCTTTAGGCCCTATAAGTGGAATGTAAATTGGATAGGAATCATACAAAATTGACATACTGTAACTCTCTACCCATCTTGATTTCAATCATCCTATATTTGTAATGTTATATCATCACATAATTAGCCCTACTGAATTTTTTTTAAGAACTACTTAATCATCAATTTTGACTTGATTTCCAAAATGCTGCACTTGAAGCTCCTGGAGTGATTGTGACTGACAGTAATTGGGCCTGCAGCTTCTCAACTGTTCCTGTTAGGAGGTACAGGTGTAAATGTGATAGGATACCTGCCACTTAAGAGCTTGTATGGACCAACAAAGGTGAAATGTGATCTAACAGGGGGTCTGAAGTGAAAATTGACCTCTTCACAGACAGGGTGGGCTGCTGTGGGCTGCTCTGTGCATGTTTACAAGTCTGTATTTACTATTAAGTATCCGGTGAACATAACAATTACCCCAAACACTGAAAGCAATCTGCAGAAAGGTTGTGCAAATGTAATGTAATTTTGAGATGCTAATCTCCTTTGAATATTGCAAAAGAGATGAGTTTTCCTGTTATGTGTAGAACATTTGAACACAATAATTTGTCTCTACAATGTTTTTCAAATTTCAATCATTTGAAATAATAGATATGTAAGTTACGGGTCTTCTCTGTGCCCTTATCCTGTGAAACACTGGGCCAACTGCAAATACAAAAGTTGTGTTACACCATAGGTTACACCCCACAAAAATCAAGAGGGCCCTGCGAACCTTTGGAGACCATAACTGGGGGTCACGACACAAAGGTTCATGAAGTCTCTAATAAACTTTTCAATTAAGTCTTTTAAATGTGCAGTTCTGTGCAGTCAATCATTTGTAGTTTAAATGTAAACATAGACAATTCTTTTTTACATAATCTGCTTGGTGTCTCGGCCTTATTCTCAAGCTTCAGATTTATGAGGGTTCCCCATTTCACATTATCTCCATCAAATCCAAATAAATAGGCACATTTTAAATGTGACACTTTAAAGTAGTTATATTAGTTTGTACAGTAATCAGTGATACAGTGTCTGTAGGCCTACCATGGGTCTAACAAATAGAATACGGACTTTTAACACTAAGGCAGTATTTTTTAATAGCACATCATTTAAAAGTGTACGCTTTCAAGATGGTTTTTGGGAAAAACCTTTGGTAAAATTATAAATAACAGTCAGTGTATCAGAGGAATAGCGAGCCTGACAAATTAATACACTTCTCGCATGCACAGCACAGTGGTTTTCAAAGAGGAACCGTGTTTCCGGTAATGATAGCAATGCGCAACCGGACCTGCAGCCGCATCAACACCCGGGACTCTTCCCGAGGAGGGAGGGCTCTTCTACCGGAGGGGGGAGGAGGAGGGAGGAGGAGGAGTGAGGTAAGTGGACGCAGTTATGCCAACAAGCCGATTATTGAAGGCTACTGAGCCCTGTCTGTCAATTTGTGTCCGTCCTCTGATGGTCATACAAAGGGAGACGAAATACATCCGCGGACCAAGTTTTCATTCTCTACGACGCGGAGGAGGCCCTATCCAGGACAGGAAAGTACTTTTTTTACACTGTAACTTTTTATGGATATATTATGTGAAACTCGGGCTGGGGAAGTCACTGTTTCTGTTATACATGATTTTGAGACAAAATAGTTGTGGTAGTAACTCTACAGAGTTCTGAAAGTGATCTCCCTTTACTTAATTGTGTTTTTTTAGGTTCATTTGGTGACACTGTTTTTGTTTGTTTTTTTCAACTAGTTGCACGGAATTTCATTTTTTATAATCTGCTTGAAAGTGCTTTAAGGATAGCTATTTTTCTTAATGAAGAAGTGAAAGAAATCTGATAAATGAGCAGCTGCAGTTACATTTAACAGTAAGTTAAAATCAGGCCACTACAAGCCAAATCAACAGCAGAGCAAGCTTAGCCTTTTTAAAAGTTCAGTGGAGGGGTAATGAAAATGACAAGCCTCTCCAGGAGTACAGATGACCAAAGAAACATTGGTGAGAGTCCATCTCACATACCTGAGAACCCCAGGTACCGCAGCTGGGGCAGCATCCGCTTCTCGAGATGGAGAAGTGGCTCCCAGAGGGCGAGCCCTCCTGGTACCCCCTCCTCGAAGTCAGAGAAGAAGGCGGATGTGACCAAGACGCTCTTCTCCTTGGTTCAGACTCACAATGACGACTACACAGCAGATCCAGAAGGCCTGCTGGAAACCAAGGAGGAGGGCGAGGAGGGCAAGGAGGGCAAGGAGGGCGAGGACGTTGGGCCCGCAGAAGACGAGTCCAACTATTTCCAGAAGCAGTTTGGGTCAATGCTGCAGCCCGGGGTCAACAAGTTCTCCCTGCGCATGTTCGGCAGCCACAAGGGTGTTGCAGCTGAGCAGGCCAGGGTCAGGAGCTTCGGAGTGTGGATCATCCATCCCTACAGTGACTTCAGGTAAACATGAGGTTTTCTTCACAGTCACCCCCTAATTTCAATGCTGTGTGTGGGAAAGTTTGTCTACATAAGTTTTTCATTAAAGTGGAAACAGACAGCTTTTCAACTTCCCGCTCCTCTGCGTTTCCAAGTAATATTATTGTTTGTGACACAAAACAACTTGCGTTTTGCTCAGAGCGTGGCCACTAGTGACAATAAAGACAGGACACACTGCATTTGGATACTCTTTGGTAACTTGGTATAGCTACTGATACATGGAACACACAATAACTATACTCTTCTTGTTTTCGTTGTGCAATGATTGACACATTTCTTACGTGCTGTCAATCGACAATTGTAAACAGATTTGCATGGTGAAAGTGAGGATTATAGTAAAACAAGCCAAACGCAGATGGTATTTTTATTCAATCAAGATGACATCATAATAATGAGTTAAAAGCAAAAATAGATATATATTGCCACTTACAAATTGACAGAAATGCAATTTTGTGCACTTGTCAGTAGACAGGATTCTCCAATTTGTCATATATTTTTTACACATTTCCCTTGTTTCATCTGAACAGCCTGCGATTGTGTTCAGATCCAATTTTTTCAAGGGCAGCCCGCAGCTGACGGCCCATAGCACATGATAAGGCGATGAAGGGATTTGATTAGTGATACAGTATATGGGGCAAGATCATCTGGATTAATGGTGCCACTGGTAACTCCCTTTCTCCCTGTTTACCAGGCAGGAGGGAGAACTAAATTCATTGATCCAGTAAATCCAAGTGATATTTTGGGTTTCATTTGAAAAACATCCAATCGAGGCCGTATTCCAGCCTCACTTCTCAAGGATTTATCAGATAATATTTTGGGAAAGTGTCATTATAGCAGCCATGCTCCAAGCAATCTCACTTAATAGTCACTTAATAGTCACTGTCAAATTTAAACAACATTTTAAAACATCAGGCCTGTGCCAGACAGAGGGATTATTTCCCATAAGAATCCCTATAATTCCAATCTTGCTCTATTATGCAATAATACACAGGCAGCTGAAGGGGGGATTACCAAAGGCCTGCTCTCCTTAAACCTTATGTTCCAATTTACACTTTAAAATGGATGAGTTCTCATAGCACATTTTGGTGCTCAGCTATAGAATGAGACAAGAAAGAGGGCCAACAAAGGTCAATCACTGAAATACAAAGGAGGGTGTTAGGATTGCATTATATGGAACTAGCTTTCATCCCTAGGCCTCTCGTCAGATCTTTTATTTTTCCTAAACAGATTCAATCCTGGATTTAGATTCAACATAAAATGCTGTAAAACCACACTCCTATTTTCTGCTCTACTCCTGCTGTTATTAATAGCTGAAAAGTCTAAAAGGTTTTAATTCAGCAGAATTAACTCCGCTTCTCACTCTTTTGCTTAAGCAAACACTAATCTGCTGCAACATGAGAGGACGTGATAAGTAGTCATGTAAACCAGCATGTAGACACTGAGGACACGGACGCGAGAAATTGATGAAGGGATAAACGTGAATGAGAACGAGGAAATCACCTATAAGTCCCTGTTTCTCTACTTTGACTGGCTCAAGAAGATGTTCTTTTTTTTTTTACAGGGTACATATTGCCAATACATAAAAGTATCAAGGCCAGGCATAACCCTAAAAAATGTGGAGCTTTTATATTTTATTTGGCCAAGTCCAATGGATAAGAATAAAGTTGAAATGCTAAGAATAAAGTTGAAATACAAAAATAATTCAGTTAAACTGTCATTATATTCAAATAGTAGTGCTAGTTTTGTGTGCTTTGGTTTATTCTCAGACTCGACTTAAATCTAGAAATGTCAATTTATTCTCAACATGAAAAATGAACACATAAATTAAGAAAATTCACTCATTCTTACAGTGAGTCATTTTTCACCCTTATCTTTGGACCAAATAGTATTCCAGATCAAAAATACACTGTTTCATATTCTGTTACTATGCCTCTGTAATGAAAGAACAAAGTGATTGACACTTGATGGAAACACTCTGTAAGGAAACCTACACTGTGTACTGTTTGTGTATAACGAGACACTGGACACTAAAAGGAAAATGTGGCTTGTATGACATGAAGCAGACAGTGATGAGTGCAGCAATGTGCAGCGAAGACATCTGGGCTTCCAAATCCTGAAAGCAGCAGACTGTGACAGACATTTCCAGTAGCAGTGACGTTCTCTTCATTGTCCTCATGTTGAGCTCGATGAGATAAACACCATTCATTTTTGATGAGCTGGGGTTCCTCCTGCGGCAGGAACTTCTGACGAGACTTAGGGTAACTCTGAAGTGGGTCATTCCCTCGATACATAGCAATCCTCCTGATTGGGCTCCAGGTGACATGATAGTCATTTTAAGTTCTTTAACTTCAGGGAAAAGCTTCAATAGGACTGGAATGACGGGAAAACAGAAAATACATTTTGCTAAGTAGCACCAACTAACACTAAAGCTCAGCGTTTAAATATTGTATATTTGATTGCAACAGCAACATGTTATTCTATTTGATAAGAACACTACAGTAGCATTGGAATATGCGTCTTCACAGGGACCATATACACTGTGTTTAGACATTGTAGTAGTTAAGAATACCTGTCCACTGGTAAAAAAAGTAGAAACTAGAAAACAAAAGCCAAAATGGAAAACATAATTATATGTCCATGGGAACATACCCAAATGTACATCCACATAGTAGATGTAAGACCTATAAAAAACCTTCATTGTGCATTTTCAATTGAGTTGTTAGACAGTTCAATAGTTCTGCTATGTGTGACTCTACTGGTGTGCTGGTGTTTTGTAACAAATTCATTAAGCAGAGCAGGATCATGACCATGTAGGCCTTAAAAAATAACGTGTGATTTAGGGAGTTAGGGCTACTGGGCAACTAGCCAAACTAATCTTAAATCTCTCTAGCTGACAGTGTACTTATCCGCTTCTCTAACTCTTTGTAAGAAAGTAAGCATATTTCCAAAAAATTATAAATTTCTTTAGATTGAAATCCTGTAACTTTTAGAGTCAAACATTGTTTTTTAACCGGTTTTTTTATCCAGGGAAAATATCTCTCAGAGCAAATGCTCACACCCTGCTAACATTCACTTCTGAAATGCATGTGTTTGAACACACTTTAGTAACTGGTGTGTCTTTATCTAGTGAATTTATGATTTGATATAAAGACACACGTCAAGAGCTGCAGTAAAACAAACATAGTCTGCGTGATCAACAGACTCCACAACAATTAATTCACTCATTATGTGAACAGATTTCACCATAAGCCTCATGCTGCCTGCAGGGTGAAAGGCCTTTACCCTCAGCAAAGGTCCCTGCCCAAAAGCACAAACCTAACATTATTACTGGGATTCATTCATTTGAAACACAAATGAGCCAGTAAGATTTGGTCCTGTGTCAACAGGGCTTTCAGCAAGTTTTTAGTTTGTTAGACTTTGTATATATTGTACATTATGTAATAACTATTTATGTTAACCTGCAATAGAGAAACATTGATTTGTATATTGTTTGTTTTATTAATGTGTGATATATATTTTTTAACATTAACAAAATCATCTGTGTTCTTATGAGTGTATGTCTTCGTATATATCCAAAATCTATTTACATCCATACACATGCTCTCATCCTCATTTATTTACAGTAGAAACTGCAGTCTTGTTATGAGCAGAATTTCTTAGTAACTACATTGAGTGTGAACTTGATTGTATTAATTGCTTAAATAAGGAGAAAAAAACTCAACTTTGAATGTCCTTTGTTATGGAGCGATGTTAATATTTAAATGTACAGTGGACCACTTTTCAAAGAAGGTATCTGTGAGCCCTGGAAACTTTTGGTGTAACATGCTGTCCAGTTGGCGACTCATGCTGTCAGATGATTATGGACACTGGATCTACTCACAGTTTTACATCTGCACAACCTCAACGTTTCACCACTCCTGTTCTGTGCAGGTTTTACTGGGACCTTGTGATGCTGCTGTTGATGATGAGCAATCTGGTCATCTTGCCGTGGGGAATCACCTTCTTTGAAGACCAGAACACCATGCCCTGGATCACCTTCAATGTCCTGTCGGACACTCTCTTCCTCATGGACCTGGTTTTCAATTTCCGTACGGGCATCCCGGTAGAGGACAGTCACATCATCCTGGACCCCAAAGAGATCCGCATTCATTACCTGCGCACCTGGTTCATGGTGGACTTCATCTCCTCCATCCCTGTTGACTACATCTTCCTTGTTGTTGACCTGGAGTCCCTGCAGGAGTCGTCTGATGTGTACCGCACAGCCCGCGCCCTCCGCATCGTGCGCTTCACCAAGATCCTCAGTCTGCTACGTCTCCTCAGACTGTCTCGCCTCATCCGCTACATTCACCAGTGGGAGGAGGTAAAGGAAGGATGTCAGACACACCACACAATGACATAAATAACCGTACATGTTAGAAATTAACAGTTTTTCTCTTCACCAATTTTTCCCTCAGATTTTCCACATGACTTATGACCTGGCCAGTGCTGCGGTGCGAATAGTCAACTTGATAGGCATGATGCTGCTGTTGTGCCACTGGGATGGCTGCCTGACCTTCATGGTGCCGATGCTGCAAGACTTCCCCCCAGACTGCTGGGTATCCAAGAATGACATGGTGGTGAGTACATCTTCATTTAAACATACTCACATACATACTTTATGATATCTTTAAACCTGGAAAGCTATTTTCAAAGATGTTCCTAATTATGGGGAAATAACAGTTTCATTTACATCCAATTAACACTCTTTCTTTATACTGTTTGACAAACAAACTGAATTTTGGGGGTTGAACCAGGGAATGTTTCTTTACATGGCATGCATACCCATTTAAGGCTCACCATAAATTCCTTTATTCTCCTTTTGACATGGTCAGACCTAGCTCTTTTGTCTGGTGCTAAGCTACTGGTTGTTGCACAGTGCATTTCACGCACAGTGGGTAATTCTCGGCAGGAAAGTGAATGAACAAATGCATCAACTGTGTTTAATATCCATATATTTAACACAAAATAACATTATTCCAAGGAAAGGTTATCTGTAAAATGCGCTTACTTAAGCTGCATACTTTGGCCTCTCGTTACCTATTTTAATTAATAAATGTTCTCATAAAAATATGACTGTACTTTCCTCTTGTTTTCTTTTACAGAATTCTACATGGCACCTACAATACTCCTATGCCCTGTTTATGGCCATGAGTCACATGCTGTGTATAGGATACGGGGCGCACGCCCCAGAAGGCTTGACTGACGTTTGGCTCACCATGATCAGCATGGTGGTGGGGGCCACCTGCTACGCCATGTTCCTGGGTCATGCAACTACCCTGGTCCAGTCATTGGATGCATCACATCGCCAATACCAAGAGAAGGTAATCACTTCTGCTCTGAAAGGATATGATTACCAAGCTAAACACATTTTGATTGGTGCACAATATGTCCCAGGAGCTTCAGATAGAGGATAATGTGATCATGACTTTGAGGTTTAATTTCACAGTCATGTTTTATATTATAAGGTTGCTGTCTTGCTCGTATTTGATTCATGGAAACTCTCCAGTAGTGCCTAGAGAATATGTGTATTATCTAATGAATTTTGTGGCTTCCCTGTGATCCTTTACTGGGGATTTTCACAGGATAAAGCTTCACAGATGAGGGACAAACCATTGTTGTGGATAACTGTCGCTAATACCCATTACAAATGAGTTTGTAATCCACTTGAAATTGGAACAAAACTGCAAAACGAATAGAATGGAGGCATAACGATTATACTAATTCCAAAAACACATGGTACAAAATGTGACGAAATGTGACATCTGACATCAGCTCTGTTGAATTTCAATTGTCCCGTGATGAAGGTCAAACCTCTGTGTGTTTGTGCAAATGTTTCCAGTATAAGCAGGTGGAGCAGTACATGTCCTTCCATAAACTGCCCGCGGACGTAAGACAGAGGATCCATGATTATTACGAGCAGCGATTCCAAGGCAAGATGTTCGATGAGAACAGTATCTTTGGAGAGCTCAGTGATCCGCTGAAGGAGGTGTGTGCTTCATGAATACTTTAAGTAAGGCAAGGCAAGGCAAGGCAAGTTTATTTATATAGCACCTTTCAACACAAGGCAATTCAAGGTGCTTTACAAAAATGAAAGACATTCAGACAAAGGCATATAAAAACAGTAAAAGATAATAAAAGAAACATTAAAAGAAAAAATACATGAATAAAAAGTACATGAATAAAAAGTTACAGTGCAGTTTAAGATATGAATATTTCACACAGAAGTTCCACTTTACTGATGAACACAACGGCTCAGTTTCAATTAAAAGCAGCGACAAAAAGAAAAGTCTTCAGCCTGGATTTAAAAGTAGTCAGAGTTGCAGCGGACCTGCAGGTTTCTGGGAGTTTGTTCCAGATATTTGGAGCATAATAACTGAATGCTGCTTCTCCATGTTTAGTTCTGACTCTGGGGACAGAAAGCTGACCAGTCCCTGAAGACCTGAGAGATCTGGATGGTTCATAATTTAGCAGAAGATCAGAAATGTATTTTGGGCCTAAACCATTCAGTGCTTTATAAACCAGCAGCAGTATTTTGAAATCTATTCTTTGACACACAGGAAGCCAGTGTAAAGACTTCAGAACAGGAGTGATGTGATCCACTTTCTTAGTGTTAGTGAGGACTCGAGCAGCAGCGTTCTGAATCAGCTGCAGCTTTCTAATATATTTTTTAGTGAGACCTGTGAAGACACCATTGCAGTAGTCGAGTCTACTGAAGATAAAAGCATGGACAAGTTTTTCCAAATTCTGCTGTGACATTAGTCTTTTAATCCTAGATATATTCTTTAGGTGATAGTAGGCTGATTTAGTAACTGTTTTAATGTGACTGTTGAAACTCAGGTCAGAGTCCATGACTACACCTAGATTTCTGGCTTTATCTGTTGTTTTGAACATTGCAGACTGAAGCTCAGCGCTAACTTTTATACGTTCTGCCTTGGCTCCAAAGACCATTACCTCAGTTTTATCTTTGTTTAATTGGAGAAAGTTCTGACACATCCAGTCATTGATTTGTTCAATGCACTTACTCAGTGTTTGAATTGGAGCATAGTCTCCTGGTGAAATGGTTATGTAAATTTGTGTGTCATCCGCATAGCTATGGTAACTTATTTTGTTGTTTTTCATTATCTGAGCCAGTGGTAGCATGTAGATGTTAAAGAGAAGAGGCCCCAAGATGGAGCCTTGAGGAACCCCACATGTCATATTTGTCAACTCAGATTTGTATTTACCTATAGAAACAAAGTTGTTTCTGTCCTTTAAGTAGGATTCAAACCAATTTAGAACTGTTGCCGAAAGTCCCACCCAGTTTTCCAGTCGGTCTAGTAATATGCTGTGGTCAACAGTGTCAAACGCAGCACTGAGATCTAATACTACTAACACTGAAGTTCTGCCACTGTCTGTGTTTAAGTGGATGTCATTGAAGACCTTTACAAGAGCAGTCTCAGTGCTGTGGTTTGGACGAAAGCCTGACTGGAACACATCAAAACAGTTATTTAAATGCAAGAAATTACTCAACTGTTGAAAGACTACTTTTTCAATGATTTTACCTAGAAATGGGAGATTTTATATGGGCCTGTAATTGTTCATTACTGAAGCGTCTAGATTATGCTTTTTTAAGAGCGGTTTAATGACTGCAGTTTTCAGGGCCTGTGGAAAAATACCTGAGTGAAGAGACTTATGGCGCGTTTCCACTGCAGCGGGGTAGCCCCGTTTAAGCGTCCCTAAGCGTCCTCGCTCTGGCCTCGGGCTGCCTCGCTGGCCGGCCCAGGCCGTGGCGCATTTCCATTACAGTTTAGGACCTGGGCTAGCAACGCAGTGTAGGCGGGGCGATCGGCTTTGTTTTTGTTCACATTTCGAGTTGTTCCGTCGAGCTCCCGCTGGATTTGATCATCCCCAATGAGATGTAGGAACGTCGTCACCTCCTCGGTCGACCACGGTGTGCTTTTCTTATTAGACGTAGCCATTTTTGTAGCTCATCCGTTTACAAAATGCTGTTTATAAAAATGCTGCAAGCTTGCTTCTAAATATATATGCAACGCTAGGGATGAACTCGCGCGCGATCTTGTGACGATTCTCTCTGACCAATCAGCAGTCGAGAGTGTTGACGTCACTAGTTCAGCCCTGGCCCTGGTCTGAGGGAACCACGATTTTATAAGGCCGGAAAAAGAGGGAAAAAGTACCCGCTGGCCGGTACTAGGCTATATGGAAACGCCACCAAAAACCGGCCTGGCCGCTTGAGGACGGTTAAGGACGCTTAAACGGGGCTACCCGCTGCAGTGGAAACGCGCCATTATTTACTATATGAAGTCGATCTGAGGCCATGCGATGAAAAACATTTTTGAAAAATCCTGTTGAATAATATCAAGGCAGCAGGAGAGGATTTCAGAAGTTGTATAATGTCCTCTAGGTTTTTATCATTAATCTGATGGAATTGTGTCATGGTGTTTGAATTGATATTAGGTGGACACAGAGACAAAACATTTGCTGTACCTGATACAGAGGCACTGACTGATTGTCTGATTTTCTGAATTTTGTCAGTGAAGAAGGAGGCAAAATCATTGCATGCCCTGGTGGATAGAAATTCAGAGGCTACTGACACTGGGGGGTTAGTTAGTCTGTCGACGGTAGCGAACAAGGAACGTGCGTTGTTTTTGTTTTTGGCAATGATATCAGAGAAGAAAGACTGTCGGGCAAATTTCAATTCCAAATTATAAAGGCCAAGTCTCTCTTTATAGATTTCAAAGTGAACCTGGAGATTTGTTTTTCGCCACCTGCGTTCAGCTTTTCGACACTCTCTTTTTTTCTCTGTTCTCACGGTCATGGCCTTTCTCCATGGAGATATTTTCTTCCCAGTCACTTCCTTTACCCTAGTTGGAGCAATGGGATCTATAACATTTTAAATTTTTGAATTAAAATGATCTACTAGCTCATTTACTGAGATGTTAGCAGGGGCAAGTGTGGAAGAGAAATTCTGAGTAAACATTTCCCTAGTATTTTCAGTTAAATATCGCTTTGTGGTTATCTCTTTTTGAACATTTTTGTGAACAGAAATAGAGCTCTCAAAGAAAACACAGGAATGATCAGAGAGTGCAACATCAGTCACCACAACCTCAGAGATATTCAGACCCTTTGAGATGATTAAGTCCAGAGTGTGCCCCTTATTGTGCGTGGGCTCCGTCACATGCTGAGTCAGTCCATAGTTATCAAGAACACAAAACAGTTCTTTAGCCCCTCTGTCCTGGGGGTTGTCAACATGGATGTTAAAATCACCAACAATGACTAGACGGTCAAAGTCAATACACACTATAGACAGCAGTTCAGTAAAGTCATCAAAAAAGCTTGCACAGTATTTGAGCATTTCAGCTGAAGGGCCACATATTCAAAAGAAGCAAAGTTCCCATAAGATGTCTTCCTGCATTGAAGGGAATCATTGTACAAAATAGCA
Source organism: Gymnodraco acuticeps (assembly GCF_902827175.1). Taxonomy (NCBI): domain Eukaryota; kingdom Metazoa; phylum Chordata; class Actinopteri; order Perciformes; family Bathydraconidae; genus Gymnodraco; species Gymnodraco acuticeps. The sequence goes on along the minus strand of NW_022989947.1, from coordinate 997,850 downwards.
ACTCCACCTCCTCTCTTATGCATTCTTTCCTGACTCATAAAACTAAAGTTGGGAGGGGTTGATTCGATAAGAACAGCTGCACTGTTATTTTGTTCAATCCAAGTTTCTGTTAAAAACATAAAATCGAGATTGTGCTCAGTGATAAAATCATTGATTAAAAATGTTTTTCCTGCCAAATACCTGACATTTAATAAAGCTAGTTTAAGTTTGTTGAACACACTATCAGTCAGGTTTTTTGTAATAAGCTGTGGCTGACATGGAATCACTGCTAAATTTGATAAACTCACACAAACTTTTGAGCGCTTCCTGTATCTAAGCTGATTCACCGCTCTTAATCTATTACCTATCAACCAGCTATCAACACAGATATCGGCAAAGCTACAGGCAGGCAGGGCCCCGGCATGTCCTGGAAAGAGTTGAGAGTGCCATACGCCCTTGAGCCTGGACCCAGCATATATCAGTCAGTGTTTGCGTTTTTTACACACACATCCTTATCAGGCTTCGGAGACAGCAGTCTTGAAGGGGGGGAGGACGTTTTGGTCCGGATGATTGTGGTAGGCATGGTGACGGGGGTGTTGGTGCACGTCCAGGGGGAGGAGGTGGTTGACGTAGGCACGGTGACGGAGACGGGGGAGGTGGTGCGCGTCTCTGCTTCGGTGATTTTGATGGGCGTCGTTGAGGAGCGGGGGTAAAGGACATGCTGCCAGCCCTGCGTATCGCCTTAGTTTGGTTATTGAACTCCAGGAAGGAATCGGTGCCAACCCTCTGTATCTCCTTCATGTGTTCAGCGATCTCCAGGAAGGTGGGCGAGGGTGAAAGGGTGAACGGAGAGTAGAGAGAGCTGTGGGGTGAAGGAAGAGTATCCTCAGAGGTGATAGGGGGGGTGAAGGGCGGTGGAGACTCCTCCATTTGTCTCCCATAATCAAGACATTCCTCAGGCGGGTGCAGTGATAGATTTTCAAGGTTTTCTGAGCGATGTGTTGTGTCTTTCTCTTGTTTTGATTCCTCTTGTTGCTTGTCCTTGGCAGAGGGAACAGATTGATGACGCAGGCAGTTGAATATGTTAGAGATAAACAATTTCACTCCTGACTTGTTCAGGCAAACTCCATTTGCCTTAAAAAGATGTCTGCGGTCTCAGAAAAAGTTAAAGTTGTCAATAAAATGGACAGAATGGTCAATACAGACAGTTGAAAGCCATGTGTTCAGTGCAAACAGTCTGCTGAATCTCTCCACTCCTCTTCTGACTGGCGGTAGAGGGCCACTGATGAACACCTCTGCATTTAGAGAGCTGACAGTTTCCAACAGACATTTAAAGTCTTTTTTCAGCACTTCTGACTCTTGTTTCACAACATCATTTGTTCCAATGTGCAGTACCACATTTTTTACAGTCTGATGTTCAGCCCCAATATGCAGGATCTTCTCAGCCAAGTCAGAGACCACATCCTTGGGAAAACAGAGTACTTTGATGTTGTTCTTACTACACAGACTTTTTACATCTCTTACAGCAGAGTCACCCACAATCAGAGTTTCAGGCCCAGTCGTTAGCTTTCCCTCTAGCCTTTTACTTTTGGAGTAGCTATTGTAGATATAAGTAGATTTCCGGATTCTTGCTCTCTTTCTATTCCTATTTCCTTCCTAAATGTCTCAGTACTGCTTATCTCAATGTCTTCTCTTTCTCTCCACCATGCAGGAGATTGTCAGCTATAACTGCCGTGGGCTTGTAGCCAACATGCCACTGTTCGCCAACACTGACCCTCATTTTGTGACAGTGATCCTGACCAAGCTGCGTTTCGAAGTCTTCCAACCTGCAGACTTGATCATAAGAGAAGGAACGCTGGGTCGTAAAATGTACTTCATCCAGCACGGCAGCGTCACTGTCATACCACGTGGCAGTAGGGAGATTACGCTCAACGATGGAGCATATTTTGGAGGTAAATCATTTATAAATCTGTTCCCAAAGCTGTCCCAATCAATAGGAGGCTCTTTGAATGTGGTACCGTGTTGCTGCTCTCCGTTGTTAACGGGACAAACTGCAGGTAAATAGGGTAAATCATTCAACTAATATATATCACTATGACACCTGCCCAACTGCTACCTTTTAACAATGAGTCATTATGTAAGAACTAAGACATACATTGATTTAGAGCTGAAATAATTAGTAGATTAATTGATTGATTTATACACAGAAAAATAATAACTTTTTTGATGAACCATTAGTCATTCAAGCTATTTTTGAGCAGTGAAGAATCCGGTAAACAATCCAACACTAATTGGATACTTTATTGTAAAATGAATATTAGTATTTTTTGAGGATAGTTAAATGAGAAGACTCTTTTCCAAACATCAAACTATGCTTTAAAGGTTAAACCTAAACCTATTTCTTGTTTCAGAGATCTGCCTTCTGACCCAAGGACGACGCACAGCCACTGTGAAGGCGGAAACATACTGTCGCCTTTACTCCCTGAGTGTGGACAGTTTCAACGAAGTCCTGGAGGAGCATCCTCTGATGAGGAGGGCGTTTGAGAGCGTGGCTGTGGACCGCCTGGACCGAGTGGCTCGCAAACTCAGTGTTGAGCCACCTTCAGATGAATGACTTACTCAGTACCAAGAGAGAGAGACTCCTGCCTGAAATGTGGAGGATATTTGTCTCGCTTTGACTGAACTTGACCACGATACAAAGAAATCTTTGATGTACATTGTAACATTTGCTCTCTCATTAATGCTGAGTGACGGAGACTCTTGTTTTTATTTATTAACACATTAGTGCTGCACTTTGTTGAAACTGTTGCTCCTTCAGATGATTTCAATTTGTTTATTGGATCTTAAGTCGTTATCTAAAATCATAATTTAAGATAAGATAAGATGTACTTTATTAATCCCAATTTGGGCATTTTTTTGTGTTGCAGCAGCATAAAACAAAAGGCATTGCACATAATAACAAATTAAAAGAGTAGAAAAAACTATTCTAAAATATAAACATTTCAAAATAGAAATAAAAAAGCATTAGAGAGTAAGACAAATATACAGATGACCAATTTCTGGTAAATCTTTGTACATATTTCATGTTAGAGTCATGGTTCAGTTAACAAATGAGAACATCTCTAGTTTCTTCAGCAATTTATTTTTGGGGTGATTTAAATGCTTTTCCCCGAATGGCAAGCCACAACATTGACTTTTACTAATGTTAATACTGCTTTTCATTTGCTTGTATGCTTTCTAACACTGCAGTTCCATTATACATTGCTTTATTTATACGAAAGCAGGAGCACCATCTGGGCGATGTAGCGCTGATTCCAGTGATCCCTCAGGTCTGTGGGATGCATCAAGTCTCGGATTAACACTAATGTTTAAAAAGCTGCTGTTACGTAAGAACGCTAAATGTACAGAGACAAATTGTACACAGTTAGACACCAATGTTTAAATTGCCACATTTTCTGGTACACAAAGAGGTATCCAATATTATGTTATGTATACTTTATTTTCAAATAGCACCTTAGTCTGTTTTAGGGTTGCAAAATTACGGGAATTTTCAAAATTGAAGGTTGGCTCTTCATAGGGAACTTAAATATAGTTGGGGAAAGTATATTTTAGCATAATCTTGACTAAAACAAACAGATGCCATTCAAGTACACTTGAATATCCATGCCATAGCACACTGCTTACTGCATGGCTATTGAGCCCACACCACCTACAGCCACTGTGCATTCCTCCATCACATGCACAGATGAGTAATATTTAACTCAACATTCCTGTTTTCGTTCTTCAATTAAACAAATAATTGTTCAATAAAATAATTAAAACTTGTTCTGTTCTACTTTAAAATTAAAATAAATCTGTTGAAATGTCATGTTTTTTGTTTAATTTTGCATCGAATATTTCGAAAATTCCCCAGCTTAACTTCCCATGTTAAATTTCCGGAAAGCCCCTTTGCAACCCTAGTTGTTTTATGTATTTAACTATACCTTGAGTAGGTTTATTTGCAGGGATGTAATTACAAAAAGTTCAGCTCATTTTATTTATTGTAAATTAAAAAATAAATTTCATTTGAGATCCATATTAGCAGACACAAAAAACATATCAAACGTATGTGTGCTATAGCTACTGTATCGAGTCATGGGTTGTTAAGCCTATGTTATCAATGTGACAGTGACCATTTCATTATCACACCATAGTGTTCTTTTTAAACCACAATTCCCAGCCTATCCTTCTCCATGATGAATGATCCTCATACCGATGATGTCATGTAAATATAAATATCTCTAACCTTCAAACAAATAATAAACAACTATTTTTCGCCTATGCAAATCATTTCAAATATGATTATGCAAATGATTGCACACACATACCACTGAAGAAAGACATACTCAGATATTTTACTCAAGTAAAAGGATTTTCTTGATGTAAAAAGATCTCTTCATCATACAAGTAAATTTATACTTGTTAAATTATAGAAGCTCCCATTAGTTTTATATTATATAACTCTAGTGCCTCGTTTCAGATTGCTTTATGTTTAGCAACATTTTAAACTTCTAATATATTTTGGGTAATTTCAAGTATTCTGAAAAGTAATATGTGAGTATACATTTCAAATTGAGTTACAAAATGTATTATATGTCCCTTTGTATTATAGTAGAGAGGAAGCATACATTATAATAAACATAAACATACTTAGAAGTGTCTTGATAGCCTCTTTGCATAGTCAAATTAGCAATTAGTTATACATGTTACTTGTTAGACGCTTTTATCCAAAGCGACTTACATACTCAATACTGTGGGCAATCCCCACAGGAGCAATTTGGGGAGAAGTGTCTTGCCCAGGGACACAACGACATGCTGACTGCAGTGGGGTTTTCCCCTGATCCGAACACCAACGCACTAGTCCACTGCGCCACAGCCTCCCTAGTTCTTGCCCTCAAAATGTACACAGATGGTTCTAAGAACAAGGAAGAGTGTGTTGGAGTTGGTATATATATCCCAGACTTTAAAATATCGATCTCAAAAAGAGCGTCATATCAACTATCAGTGTACACAGCAGAAATGCTGGCAGTAATAATAGGATTACAGTGGGTTGAAGAGGTCAGACCAGATAGGGTGATATGCACAGATTCATTATCCATATTAAAAAGCATAGTCAACAACAACTCAGAGAATATATACTCACAGAACTTAACCATATAGCTTGTTAAGACTTCACAGAGGCGGTATAGATATTCTGTTCTGCTGGGTGCCTGCATGAGGGGGTGAAAGGGAATGAGTGTGCTGAAAAGTTAGCAAAAAGTGCATTGCAAAAGGAAATAACATTACCAGTTCAACTTGGAAAAGGAGAAGGAAAAGCAGTTATTAAGAAAAAAGGGATGGAGATCTGGCAGAAAAGGTGGGAGAAAGAAAGGCAAAGAGTATCATAAAGTACAAAAGACAATCATAATTAATATTTATAAAGAAAGAAACAGAAGGGGGGAAATCATGATAGAGACTCAGACTGAATCACACAGCATTGAATAGTACGCTGTATGTCATGGGGAAAAGTAACAGTGACAAGTGTAGGAACTGTGGAGTTAAAGAAACATAATCGTATTACATTGTGACATCTATAAAGCTGAAAGAGAAAAACTAATGGATAAAGTTATAGAGGCAGAGAGGGAGTGGAATGTGTTTGGTATTCTGGCACTGTTTACCTTTCTGAGTGAAACTGAGGTGGGTAAACTAATCTAACATTAGGTTAGAATAGATCATGGATTTTTGTTTTGTTTTATTTATTTTTATTTTACTTTATTTTTTGTTTAGATCATGGATATATACGTCCATGAGTTGAGAGATGGAATGACATGATGATACACCATAGACTGTGATACACACTCATGTACAGTAGGTGGCGGTATGCAACTAAAAGCTGTTTGCGATCCGCAATTTAAAAAGAGAAGAAGAAGAGTGGTTGTGAGTGGTTTTGATGACAGCTTCCGGTTCTATATCCGTTGATTTCCGGTAGTGTTTCATAAACTCGGGACGTAGAGAAGGTAAGAAGCAGCGATTATTTGCAAATTTAGACCAAAATCTTTCACCATTAAATATATTTAAATGCAGATTTTATTACAGCTTTTATCACCGAATTATTTCACATGGTGTCAATGTGATATCTGAATGCTACGTCCTAGATATGCTGTTTTTGTTCTGACATTACAAGGTTAACCGCTAGCTAACTTAGCTTAGCGCCAGGCTGACAGCAGTAGGTATTCAGCATGGGAGTAAGTGTGGGCTTTAAAAAGACACTTGAACGAAGCAAAACGTTCAGGTTTTCCCATAATTAGTCAGTTATCTGAAATATTACAGTTGACAGCGATATGATTGATAACATTACTAGCACTCGCATTCACCTTTCTTAGCTAACATTCCTCTGACATAACAACATCTCATAACAAGTTTCACAAGGTCTCTATCCAAGCTATTTAGTTTAATTCAAGCATCTATTGGTGGGTGCCATTAAAATACATGTTGATCTATTGTTAGTTGGTTTTATCGTGATGAAACAAAATGCTGCTTAAACAGAAATTGCGCTCACTCGTTGGCTCTTGTTTTGATGCTATTTAATAGGTTGTAGCAGTTATGACAAAAGGTTGTTATAACATAAATTCAAATGCATTACTCTGGTATTTAAATTAATATGTATTGTTGGAAGTTGAGTTGATTTTGGTCTTTTCTCGTATATAAAAGTAATCTGTACACCTCTCAGAAAACCTAAAGAGTGTTAGCTGAAAGTGCCACCTTAGTTTTCCAGCATACCAGTGGATTCGTCAACCAGAGCACCAACAAAGCAGTTCAATATGTGCAATTCTATAACTTAACCCCATGCTTATGATGAATTGGAAATGGGGGACCCTGATGTAAACAAGACGTCTTTCTCTGGTCTGCATCCCCTTAACAATTGTATGTTTTGAGCTGTACTGTACTGTACCCAATATACAAGCTGTTAATACACTTTTCAATCAATCAATCAATGCTATAGTTTTGATGCCACCAGTAAATAACTTCTATATTTTAACCATACTTAATATGAGAATTAAAAACGTTTTTTGAACTACAGCCTTTTTCATTAAATAATGATGTATTTCACTTTAAACATTTTCTCAGAAGTAACCTAAAACTTATATTTGATTTGTCATCTCATTGTCTTTTCCTTATGCAGGAAGTATGCTGGCCCTGTCCCGTGCAGTGATGTGTGGGGTGACCCGCGCCCCAGCTGCTGTCAGTCAAGGTGGAGTGACCACTATCACTCGATACAACAGCACGGCACAGGTAGCTGTACTGCTCTTAATAAAAAACGGAAATAATAATAATACAGTTGAATATAAACATTAATAATGTGTTGTCTTATTTTTCCAGACTGCTCCTAAGAAAACAACATATGGACCTCTGGCTGATCAAGACAGAATTTTTACTAACCTTTATGGTCGCCATGACTGGAGGTAACATCCCTCACCTTATTCCTATGTGCTCTATAAAATCTTACACAATACAAAATTATGTGCTGATCAATAAAAGTCAAAGAAGAATTTCAGTTATGCCTTTTTTACGTAAAAAGAACACAATCCTCACCTATGTTTGTGTTTCAGGTTGAAGGGGGCATTGAAGCGGGGCGACTGGTACAAAACTAAGGAGATCCTTCTGAAGGGAGTGGACTGGATCCTCAATGAGGTCAAGGTTTCTGGCCTGCGTGGAAGAGGCGGTGCTGGTTTCCCTACCGGCATGAAGTGGGGCTTCATGAACAAGCCCAGCGATGGAAGGTCAGGAAGGAGACAGACAGATGCACACATCTGCTTCTTTTGCATTTAACTGACAATTACTATCACATTCAATCTAATTGATTATTCATCAAAACATTTACCAGCTCTTGCAACTAGCACAATGAAGATTGATTTTATTCTTTCAGCATCTCTATACATCAGTTAGCTTGATATTTGAATCAACAAGGCAGCATGTTTATTATTCATCAATTCCCTCTTACTAGCCATTTAGAAAAATCTCAGATTTTGCAGTTTCTTAATGAATTTACTCATCAATAACTCACCTTGTCTTTTCCAATCAAATTGAAGTTTGCTCTTCTCTATTTAACCCAGTTCTGGTTTCTTGCTTTAGGCCAAAGTATCTGGTGGTGAACGCAGATGAGGGAGAACCTGGCACCTGTAAGGACAGGGAGATCATGCGTCATGACCCACACAAGCTGGTGGAGGGCTGCCTGGTGGCTGGGAGGGCCATGGGGGCACGTGCTGCTTATATTTATATCAGAGGAGAGTTCTACAACGAGTCGTCTAACCTGCAGGTAGACATGGACTGACTAACTTGATGTATAAACCTTAAATGCATTGTACAAATATACATTTAGATTGATCCAAAGCAGTTGAGGTGTAGTTGTACATGTTTTCTTAAAAATTCCATCCTTTTTAACTCTTCTATTTTCAATTGTGTGCTCTTAGGTGGCTGTTAATGAGGCCTATGCAGCTGGGTTAATTGGAAAGAACGCCTGTGAATCCGGTTATGACTTTGATGTGTTTGTGATGCGTGGTGCTGGAGCGTACATCTGTGGAGAGGAGACCGCTCTCATTGAGTCTATTGAGGGGAAGCAGGGAAAGCCCCGTCTGAAGCCCCCGTTTCCTGCTGATGTTGGTGAGTTCATGGCCACAGAGAGGTTTGAAAGGTGTTGCATAAAATATCGAAAACGTGAGGAAAAAATGACCCGTACAGACAGAAGTTCCTGAATCGTGTCCTCTCTTTAATGAGACATTTGGCTTGCTGACTTTGTATGACCCGTCTTCACCCACGCCAGCCCAAAATAAACTACACACAAACACACACACACACACACACACACACACACACACACAAACACACACTAGGGGTGCAACAACTAATCGACTTAATCGATTAAAATCGATTACCAAATTAGTTGCCAACTAATTCTGTCGTCGATTCGTTGGTGACGTCATCACATGTGTTTTACACGCCGTTAAACTCCAACGTTATTGGTCTTTTTATCGGTACTGGAGACATTTAAAAAATATATGTCATGTATTATTGCTACAAAAACATTATCTCGCAGTCTTAGTGTCGCCAACTCGTTTCTAATATGCAAAAAGACAAACAAATGCGTCTGATGTATTTTCGATCAGACGAGATCTCTCTCCCCCGTCTGTGTGCGAGGGGGCGGGGCAGTTTACACACACGCAGCTGCTACATGCAGCGGAGCACACTGCGGAGATGGCGGAGAGAACGCGCTCCGAGGTGTGGTTAAACTTTACCCGTCTCGATGTGGAGAATACTTGTTACCATAAGTGCAATAAGAGTTTAGCATGTAAGCACGAGCAATTTGTCTAAACATTTAGCAAAAGTGCACCGCATCCAGACGGAGGAATGCACCGGGTTCGACTGTCTCTCTAGCAGCTCTGTAGCTCCATCCAGGAGCAACGTTTCCACGTCAGGTGTTGTCAGGTGTTATGTATGCTAGCAGCACCACCCGGAGTTAACTACATTATACAAACATGGGTTAATGATTAGAGGAAACTGAGTTACTTATTTTGTTAAAGTTTCAGCTATTCTGTTCACAGTTCTGTCATCAGATTATTTAATACGATTTGTTAAAACACTGTTGTTTCTTTTGATGTGAAATATTATTTATTTTATTTAAATTAAAAGCTATGTTAATTTTGTTCAAAATGTGTTTAGTTAATTTAATAATATATGTATTTTTGAATCAAGTATTCATCTTTGTCTTCATTGCTAGTTTCCACATGCCTAAAACAACCTCAAGCTAAATCTAAAAGTTGATGGCTAAATAAGAGCGTTTGAGAAATTGTGCAAGGCATACAGTAATAGTCCGAATAGTCGATTAATCGTTTCATTAATCGATTATCAAATTAGTCGTTTGTTGCAGCCCTAACACACACACACACACACACACACACACACACACACACACACACACACACACACACACACACACACACACACACACACACACACACACACACACACACACTGCTGGCACTGTTAAGTCTAGATCCCCAATCCATTCAAATAAAAGCTATTTTCCTGTCATGTCATTTGACATCCTTGTTATAATTACATTTAAATATAATTGTATATAATATAAATATTTTTAAAGTGCCTTAAGAAGTAAGAAATTCCAGTTTGTGACAAACTAATCTAATCACAGAAAACTACTAAAGTCTTGTTTTTGCTAAATGAACGACTGGCATGTGAAACATCTACATCTCCTTTTTCTTAAAGGTGTGTTCGGTTGCCCAACGACTGTTGCCAATGTGGAGACAGTTGCCGTGGCGCCCACTATCTGTCGTCGTGGAGGCTCATGGTTTCTTGGCTTTGGCAGAGAGAGAAACTCTGGCACAAAGCTCTTCAACATCTCTGGCCACGTTAACACCCCCTGCACCGTAGAGGAGGAGATGTCTATCCCCCTGAAAGAACTCATCGAGAGGCACGCAGGTACAAGGGTCTTTATTTTGTCACACGAACATAGCTACAGTGTAGTTATGCCGATGAAAATCTTAGGTCAAAGGCTTCTCCAACAGTGCAACACAATAACACAGATAAACAGAAAAATATAGTGCAAGTAAATAGTAAATACAAAAAGAAAAATAGTTTAAAAAAGTGCAATAAGAGTCTATATGCAAGTTATTGGAATGATATATTAGATAAATAGATAACTAATTACTAAGTAGCAGATGAATGTTATGGATGTTGTTTCAACAGTTCAGTTGTTTAACAGTCTTATTGCCTGTGGGATGAAACTGTCTCTGAGTCTGGTGGTTTTAGTCCAGATGCTGCGGTCGCGCCTGCCAGACGGCAGCAGACTGAACAGTTTGTGGCTGGGGTGATGGGGGTCTTTTATAATCCTGAGGGCTTTCTTCCTGAGCCGCTGGGAGTAAAGGTCCTCCATGGATGGCAGCTCCGTCCTGGTGATGTTCTGTGCAGTTTTCACCACCCTCTGTAAAGCCTTACGGTTGAGGGCGGTGCAGCTGCCGTACCAGGCCGTGATGCAGCAAGTCAGGATACTCTCTATGGTGCACCTGTAGGTCAGGATGCTCTCTATGGTGCACCTGTAGAAGAAGGTCAGGATGCTCTCTATGGTGCACCTGTAGAAGGTCAGGATGCTCTCTATGGTGCACCTGTAGAAGAAGGTCAGGATGCTCTCTATGGTGCACCTGTAGAAGGTCAGGATGCTCTCTATGGTGCACCTGTAGAAGAAGGTCAGGATGCTCTCTATGGTGCATCTGTAGAAGAAGGTCAGGATGCTCTCTATGGTGCACCTGTAGAAGGTCAGGATGCTCTCTATGGTGCACCTGTAGAAGTTGCAGAGTATCCTGGAGTCCATGTTGAATCCGCTGTCGAGCTGTTTTGGGGATGGTGGTGGTGTGAAGAGTCCATGTCAGGTCCTCAGTGATGTGGACCCCAAGGAGCCTGAAGCTGCTGACTCTCTCCACCGTAGTCCCATTGATGGCGATGGGGGCGTGTGCCTCTCTCTGCTGCTTCCTGTAATCCACAATCAGCTCCTTTGTTTTGCTGAGGTTGTTATCCTGGCACCAAGATGTCAGGTTTCCGACCTCCTCTCTGTACGCCGTCTGTGATCTGGCCGACGGCGGTCGTGTCGTCAGCAAACTTCACGATGGTGTTCGAGCTGTGTGTGGCCAGGCCACGCAGTCGTGAGCAGGGAGTAGAGGAGAGGGCTGAGCACGCAGCCTTGAGGGGCACCGGTGTTGAGGATCAGGGTGGAGGATGTGATGTTTCCCACCCGCACTGCCTGGGGTCTGCCCGTCAGGAAGTTCAGGATCCAGTTACAGAGGGCGCTGTTGAGCCCGAGGTCTCTGAGCTTGATGGCCAGCTTGGAGGGCACAATGGTATTGAAGGCTGAGCTGTAGTCAATGAACAGCATTCTCACATATGTGTTCCTCTGGTCCAGGTGTGAGAGGGAAGTGTGGATGGTGAGGGCTATGGCGTCGTCTGTGGATCTGTTTGCGCTGTAGGCAAACTGCAGGGGGTCCAGAGAGTCAGGAAGGGAGGGAGGAGGTGATGAATGATTTGACTAACCGCTCAAAGCACTTCATTATGATGGAGGTGAGCTACTGGGTGGTAATCGTTGAGGCTGGTGATTTTTGTCTTTTTGGGGACTGGAATGATGGTGGAGTGTTTAACGGTAAATATGACACAAAATGTATCAATGATCCTACTTGACTCATATTATTGAGATCTCTTTAATGACACAAGTTAGATTTTGGTTGTAAAAATGTGAAAGTTAAACTTAAATGCATCATTTGTTTATCTGCATTGATGGGGTCCTACTACAAAATGATTAAGATGACTTAAAGTAAACACACGACCATCCGTCTGGTAGGTGGTGTGCGTGGAGGTTGGGACAACCTGCTGGCTGTTATCCCCGGTGGCTCCTCCACCCCCCTTATTCCCAAGGACGTCTGTGCAGAGGTGCTGATGGACTTTGACGGTCTCCTCCAGGCTCAGACTGGCCTGGGCACCGCTGCAATCATCGTTATGGACAAATCTGTACGTTTTTTCAATTCCGCTACATAATACATCATGCATAAAGAAATCATCAAACATCTCTTACATTGGGTGCTTTGTTTTTTCCAGACTGACATCATTAGAGCTATCGCCCGCCTGATTGAGTTCTACAAGCATGAGAGCTGTGGCCAGTGCACGCCCTGCAGAGAAGGTAAGTGCTGTGCCAGTTCAGATTTTCGAAGTATGGCTGTATGTGGCACTTATCCATACGCAACCAACTAAAAGCAAGTCCCATCGACCTAAATTATTATCTGTTCAAGGGTATGTTTAATATTTTCACTGCTTTACCTTGCTGCTGGATGGTGCTTTTCCGACGGGGAACTGACGCTGTTGTCTATGTTTTCCAAACCCATCAGACTCCTTTTTTTTTTTTAAACTAACTTTCCATTGCAGAAAACAGGATGTTCTGAACTTCCACTGCGTCTATCTGATTTGTTGGTGTTATTTTGTGCCTATGATGGATCTGATCTAGCACTTGAATCGCTATCGTCATAGAGTAACACAAACAAACTAACAGATTGAGGCAGTGGTAGCACAGTAACTTCTGTGATCTATGAATAAATAAATAAAAATGTTTTTAGGTGGTTAAAATACATTTAACTACTACCTTTCCACAGAAGTACAGTACATTGATTAGCTTCTGTGCCCATAATCCCGTCTGTTTCTCCAAACTGAGGCCATGCACACTTCCATTCACAACAACCCTTATTAAGAAAATCTGAACTACCACTTTGAAATGACACACATTAGTTGTCACCAATGTCTTTTAATACCATCAACAAACTTCTAAATGTCTCTTTCGTGTGTATCTATAGGAGTGGACTGGATGAATAACATGATGTGGCGTTTTGTGAGTGGTAATGCACGGCCAGCAGAGATCGACATGATTTGGGAGCTCAGTAAGCAGATTGAGGGACACACTATCTGTGCCCTGGGAGATGGTGCGGCTTGGCCAGTGCAGGTAAACACATTTACTGTCATAATGCATTGGCATGCTAAGACGATCATTGATGGATTCAATGGGGGACTCTTGGGACATTAATAGGTTGACCTTTTGCAGGCTGCAGTATTTGGTGTTATTAAATTGAATTGTATTACATTGAAAATCATCCCTATTGGCAGCAGACAAAATTACTATTGAATTAACAAAAACTGAATATGTCAATATATATGTAAACAGGAGTGCCTCTGTCATGTGTCTTTTATTTTTAAGCTGAACATTAAACTTTTAACACTTAGGAATTAAGACTCGCACAGTTTTTTGTAAATAAACTCTGACGTGTTTGTTGTAGAGCTGTTCTTCTTTATTCATTTACTATCTTCCTTTGTTGCTCTTTACCTTGTTCTCAGGGATTGATCAGGCACTTCAGGCCTGTGATGGAAAGCCGAATTGCTGAACACCAGCAGCAGCAGCAGCAGCAGCAGCAGGCCAGAGCTTAAATGGCTCCTATAACTCCTTGAACTCATTCTTCTGCCTATTTTGCCCTTAACCCTGTGCTTCTGTAATTCACAAACTATTTAAAGCGATAATGTGCCGTCTTATCACCTCATCATCACATTTTGCATTGATGTGTCTGCCTTGTGTGGTGAAAATACCAATAAAATTCTATGAACCTTAAACTAGACTTTGTTGTGTCTTTGTAATTTTTAGGCTATTAAAATTATTTTTTACTTTTATAATATTGTGGAAATTAGAAACCTGCTTCACTCAAGTAATTTCAGAAAACAGTTTTGTTTATAATTATTCCCACCAAAAACTGAAACACCAGAGTTGTAATATAAATGTTTTTTTACTCCCTAGCTCCCTTTTTGCTTGTTTTCAATGTTTACAAATGAACAGAACAGCACACACTTAATATGTATTAACAGATGTTCAACACAACCAGTGGTAAACACTTATAAACATGTCTTGAAACTTTTTTTGCTTGTTTTTTTTAAAGTGATGACCATTTTAAAAACGAAAATTAGATGGAATGAAAGAAGGAAGATACTGACATGGACCTATGTGTAGAGATTAAGTGTTTTTCTGGGTCTCTTTTTACTATTAAATACAACTGAATGTCTGAATTTAAGTAGAATTGAAGACAATGTATGCGTCCTGAAAAACAGTAATCCTCTCTTTTCCTGTTCACCTGATACACCACAGACTTTCAATACAACTCTGAGTCATGCCATCTGCAGACGTTTTCAGATGACTCTGCAGTGGTAGGGTGTATAAGGGGTAGGGTGTATAAGGGATGGACGGGAGGAGGAGTACAGAGCGCTGGTGGGTGATTTTGTGGAGTGGACTGGAATAAATCATCTGCTTCTGAATGTGGCCAAGACCAGAGAGATGGTCATTGACTTCAGGAGGAAGAGGACGTCTCCACTGCCCCTGTGCATTCTGGAAGAGGATGTGGCTGTTGTGGAGAATTTCAAGTACCTGGGGGTGCACTTAGACGGAGGACTGAACTGGAGGATCAACACTGACGCTGTGTACAAGAAGGGGATGAGCAGACTATTTTCTGAGGAAGCTGAGATCCTTCAACGTGTGCAGCAAGATGTTCGAGATCTTCTACCAGTCTGTTGTTGCCAGTGCACTCTTCTTTGCTGCGGTCTGCTGGGGGGGGGGGGGGCAGCCTCAGAGCTGGTGACACCAGCAGAATCAATAAACTGATCAGGAAAGCTGGGTCTGTCATCGGCATCAAGCTGGACCCCTTTGAAGCTGTGGTGGACACTGAACAGGCTGTTGTCCATCATAGATAACCCCACCCATCCTCTCCACCTGCAGCTGGACAGACAGGAGCTCCTTCTCCAACAGACTGCTGCAGCTCCGCTGTCAAAAGGACCGATACAGGAAAACATTCCTGCCCACTGCAATAACTCGATATAACAAATCACCTCTGGCTGGCAGAAAACTCTCTGCTCCATATTTCTCTTGGACTTAACATCACACTGTACATGTTCAATTTAATATTTAATATTCCATGCCTCACATACATGTAGCCTATATATAATAACTTGCTTTATATTACTGTACATTTTGTAATTCAACATGTATATTTTCTACTTTCTTGTTTATTTCTAGTCTTTTAATTTGTATTGTACAATGCCATGTCTTTTTATGCTGCTGCAACACAACAATTTCCCAAATTGGGATCAATAAAGTACTTCTTATCTGATCTTAATGTATAAAATACTGTAACTCGATTAAAAGACACTCCACAAGCATAAAACTACAATTTGAAAATCTCGCGATAGCTCCGAGCTCGGCAGCCATATCCACCTCACGTGACTGGGGCAAAACACTCACTGCTGCTTCATCTTGGTGGATGTATCTTGCGGTAAGAAATGGATGCCTTTTTGAATTGTTTACAAAGACTTATTTCAAAATTATACACAATTTATCATAGTTCTGCAGCTTTCAAATGGTAATTTACACGCGAAAGTATGCACATGGCGGCACTATTGAAAATATATTAGCACAACCGTCTCGTTTTCAGTGGTATCAGTAACCCTGCCTCTGTCCTCCTGTCAATAGCCACTGTTAGCTATTTGTTTCGTCTTTATTGTATACCACGAAAAAGCAGCTCCTCATTAGATTTGTAACTATTTTACAACATATTTCAAATGTAGAAATGTTCCCACTCTCCAGTAATTAAATAACAATGTGAAGCATTCCGATGATACCTCAACGCGGGTTATCTCCACGCTAGCCTCACTGCAGTCGTTTGCTGTTATGTTACATGAAGAATGCATGTTTGTTGTGTAAACCTCTGCTGTGTGTTCCTATGTTACAGCTACATCTGACAGAGTTGTGTCTGAAAGAAGCATGGCAATGTTGAAGATAGAGCAAGTCGCTGTTGGGAGTGACAATAGATCCACCTCAGCGGAGATCAAGTCTGATCCCGTGGTCGCCCCTTTGCAGTCCTGTAAGATAACATTTAATTGCACAGTTCATACTCGATGAGAGGCTGCCTGTTAACCTAATTCATTTCGTTGGGATACAGATCAGCATGAGAGTCTACAGTGTTTTCAGTGCTTCATCACCTTCACTAATTCCAAAGCAAAGGAGAGACACATGAGGAAGAGTCATCGGGACCAGTACAAGCAGCACCTGCAGCAGGTAGGGAAAAGACTGAGAAACATGTCCATTATCTTCTCTTCCGTTGAATATGAGAACAACTGAAAATGCAACTTTCCAATGCAACATTCTGAACATTTGCACACAATTATACAATTAATAAATGATAATAATATGTGCAGCACATGTGCTTCTTTTGCAGCGTCAGAGGTCAAAGTTCAAATCATGTCCACAGTTACATTACTGCTGGATTTATTACAGTCTAAGCTTTGCACTGATATATGACTTCATGATGTTCTTTGAACACTCTTTTATACTGGCTTTTTGAAAAATGATTAAAGAAAACAAGAAATAGTTGTAATGATGGAGGAATGAAAGGAATGATAGCATATCAAAAGCTAACATTGCTGCAGTGTTATATTATATTATTTTGAATACTATTCCTTATACAACAAATTACTATGAGACATGATCTTACCCCCTGGCACATGATTAGCCCATTTTTTTTAAATTTTTTATAAAACTGCTGAATCAAGCTTTGATTTGTGATTGATTACACCTTTGTAACACATTTTCTTCTCATCATTTTGCAGACCGATACAGTCTTTACTTGCTATAAGTGTGACAAGAGCTTCCCCTTCTCTGAGGAGCTCAGCCAACACCAGGCCACCCACAGCACAGAGGAGAAACCCTTCCTTTGTGCATACTGCCAGAAGAACTTCTTTACCTTCACTGAGGTGAGGATGCAGCTGGCCACATGTTAACCAATTTTCTTGTGCTTGGGAACTGATAAAATAGTTGTTGATTGTGTATGACGAATGGTTAATGTGTTACAGCTGAACAAACACAGACGACATGACTGCATCGAACGACGCTGTCCCTGCCGAGACTGTGGCGCCTTGTTCCCCAGCCCTTCACGCCTTCGCAACCATCGCCTGGCAGTGCACCCTCAGAACCCCACGGTGGCTGATGAAATCCACACCTATCAATGCTGCAAATGTAGTAGTGGTTTCCTGACAGAGGAAGAGCTCCTGGAGCATCAAGAGAGATTTGCCAATGATATCAATTGTGACGTGAAGCCGCAAGCCAAAAAACGTGGTCGAAAACCCAAGAACGCTACTCAAGGAGAGATGGTTGAGAGCAAGAAGATCAAACAAGAAGAGGAAGCAGGGGAATGCAAAGAAGACAATGACTCTTCAACAGAGGATTGCCCCTCTACGCTGCAACCGGGGCTCAAGATTCCTTGTTCCGAGGCAAATTGTGACCTAATTTTCCCTTCTGTTGCAGCCCTGCGGGCGCACAAAAGTGAAGCACATGGGCCTCCCTCTGGTAATGCTCACACATGCTCAGAGTGTGAAGAGAGCTACGCTTGGCCCGAGCAGCTAAAAGCTCACATGGCCAGGGATCACCACCCTGGGTACACCTGCCCCACCTGTGGAGAGAGCTTTGCACAAGAGAGCACCCTGACGACCCACCAGGACACCCACACTGAAGGAGAGGAGGCAGCAGAACAAAGATATTATTTGGCAAACAACATCATTCAGGGTGTACTGCATCCTATTTAGTAGAACATTTGTATGTTAATGTTTAAGGGTGAGAGTTTTTGAAGCAGTTATGCAACACATCATTTATGGAGATTGTTTCTGCAATGCTGTTTTTCAAGTGCTTTTAGAAAAACATCCTGCACTTGTGAGTAAAATGCTCCTCTGATCTATACATATGATTTATGTCCAATACAAGCTTGTGTAACAAGGCTCCTTTTGCTGTCTATTGTAACTGAAATGTTTTTTTTGTATTCATGTAGACCAACTAGTACATTTTCCCTCAAGTTTGGAATGTTTTTTTATTTAAATTGACTATTTTCAGTATGTTCACATAAAGGTGACAATTACACAGAGAATGTAAATCCTAAACATCACACAATCCGATAAATGGGCACTGTATACATTTCTGTACTAAGGGACTTCAATAATGTAATCTGCAAGTCTTTTCTCTTTCCAAAAGTAAATAATTGTTGCATTATACAATAGTTTTGTTTCTGTTTGGTCACTGTTTCTGTGTGTGTGTGTGTGTGTGTGTGTGTGTATGTATGAGCGAGAGAGAGGGACAATAAAAGGCAACATTTAAAGTATAGTACGTGCAGGGACGCCGTAAGGGGGTGAAAAGTTAGGACGATTCTAAGGGCCCGTGACTGACAGGGGCCCAAACAATTTTAGAACATTAAGAAAAACATTTTTAAGTAACCCATGTGATATCTTTTCATGGGGCCAAAATCCCTGGCGGCGCCCCTGAGTACGTGCAATCTTTTAAGACTTTACCTATGCAGCCAGCCAGTGGTGGACTGAGTCGAGAGACAGTTGAAAGTGAGCTAAAAATGTTGGAAGCGTTCAGAAAACAGTCATATTTTGTACCACAGCACGAGCAGTTTGGCGACATTCTGCTTAATTTGTATTTAATAACATTTTGCACTTAACACTCATTTGTTTTTGCACTCAGGACTTTATGGTTGTTCTTTCATATAAGTCAAACTATAGGTGGGTACAAAATATGCAACATCATATTCTTCAAAGTTTGATTCCAACATCAAAAGTATAATTGAAAGACACTGTGATCACCGGACTGAGTTGCGAGTTCACCAAAAACACTCAAATAATTACCACAAATACAAACACAACTATAAAACGATTTGTAGGGCAAAATAACACAAAATACATAGCCGGAGCAACCATAGAGAGATGCAATTCAACAAAAAACAGGCAAAAGTAAAAAGGTGTGTATGTCCAGTCCAGTGTATTATCGTAGCCAAAGTAGAACAGAAATGTTGTCCATGGTTAAGTAAATAATGTGAATACTTAGGTGTGTTGCTTTGTGTTTGAAAGCCAACTGGAGCGCACTCGTGACGCGCGCATGCGTGCACGCGTTCGGTGAAAGTGGGTGAATTTTAAAGTGTTCGCTTCCCACAGCTACAACATAGTAGCTTATACTTTGAGTCTCTTTTGAGTATCATTGTTTTTCTTTAGTTCAGGGGTCTCAGTAATGACTATCACTGCACACTGTTATTTGGTAAGAATATCACTTGCTTACCTGTTGATGTATAAGGCATAATACTGAGTTAAATCAACCCATCTGTTTGTAATGTATTATTGCTTACACGGTCTGATTGGTTACCAGTCTGTCAGCTAAAAGGAGAGCAAGTCGCTCTAAACATCAACATGTTGCCATGATATAAGCATATGTGCATCTATTATTAAAACCTTTTTTTCCTAAATTTCTAACATTGGCTTTTTATCTTTCTCCAGAAACCTGCGGAAGCTGAGTCTTTATGGAGACACCTGCGTTCTCCAGCAAGAGGACTATTGGACAGCTCCAACCTGCACCAAATTCACCAGGGGGATAACAAGATCAACTAGAGAATGCAATTCCTGAAGAAATTGATAGTGGGAATGCTTTATGCTGAAAAGCTGACGCTAAACTGCTATGCTGAAATGTAATGTGTAAGAAGAAAGTGAATCATTTAGATTGAAATGATACATGAACACTGGGGGCTTGAATGTGTGATGAGAAAATAAAATAAACTAAAAAGGCTTGGAAAAGCAGCAGAATATTTGAACTGCAAACTTTTGAACAAACTTGATGGCGAATGATCTGTCGCCATGCCAACGGCATTTGATGACATCCCATAATACGCTTAGATGCGTTGATGGCTGCATCGTTACCAAACCTGTGAAGTTTTGGGCCATTTGGAGCATGCAAGTGAAGTGCAAGACACCACAGCATTTCACAAACACAACAGCATTTCAGAAACACAACAGCATTTCAGAAACACAACAGCATTTCAGAAACACAACAGCATTTCAGAAACACAACAGCATTTCAGAAACACAACAGCATTTCAGAACCACAACAGCATTTCAGAAACACAACAGCATTTCAGAAACACAACAGCATTTCAGAAACACAACAGCATTTCAGAAACACAACAGCATTTCAGAAACACAACAGCATTTCAGAACCACAACAGCATTTCAGAAACACAACAGCATTTCAGAACCACAACAGCATTTCAGAAAACACAACAGCATTTCAGAAAACACAACAGCATTTCATAACCACAACAGCATTTCATAACCACAACAGCATTTCAGAACCACAACAACATTTCAGAAACACAACAGCATTTCACAAACACAACAGCATTTCACAAAACACCATGAAATGCTGCGGCGTTTTCTGAAATGCTGTAGTGTTTTCTGAAATGCTGTAGTGTTTTCTGAAATGCTGTAGTGTTTTCTGAAATGCTGTAGTGTTTTGTGAAATGCTGTAGTGTTTTGTGAAATGCTGTAGTGTTTTGTGAAATGCTGTTGTGTTTTGTGAAATTATGTAGTGTTTTGTGAAATGCTGTGGTGTCTTGCACTTCAGGGCCACCATATTTATACATATGTATATAATAAGTGTCAGTACGATTTTATTTTGTATTTGCGGGCATTTCCTGTTCGGAAAGTGGCGCTATACTGATAGTGGCGATTTTATTTTGTAATTCTTAGCGTGCATGCACTTCCTGTCCTGAGAGTGGAGGTGTCCTCAGGGTGGAGGTATCCTGAGACTGGCGCATGCAGGCAGGCTTCTATGGAAATAGTGGCTCTGGAGCAGCCTTCCTCGACATTGAGAAACACCCCCAGTGTATCCTCGATTATATCCTCCAGAGAGCCTCCTCGATGCTCGATGCTCGGTCCTCGATGTGCATTTAGAGAAATTAGATGTCCTTCAACATGGCACGCTGAAATCCATTTCCGGGTCACTACCGGAGGACCGAGGAGTCGAGGAGGGGAAATTAGAGAATTGAGAAGCCTTCTGTGTGTGTACAAAGACGACCCACAAGCAGAGATTTGAGATCCACAAGCGCATTTTTGGTTGACAAATACTAAATAGATTCACAATTGCCTGATCGAAAGTTGTCGATGTTAAAGAGATATTCACAAATTCCTTTTGTTTATTTGTAAATTAATTATAGTATTCACAGATCTTTTTTTTATTTGTGAACATATTTTTGCGCATTTGCAGGTCCGTTTTACATTTGCACATTTATTTGTGAGTTTGCAAATCTTTTAAATGCATTTGTGGATAGTGTTTTTCATTTACAAATCACATATTTACACACAAATTATTTGTATGTTCACACAAATATTTATGAGACAAATCTAAGCCCATAAATACCCTTAATTAAATAAAAACTGATCTGCACAAGCGAAGTCTCGCAGTGTGTCGAGCAGGGGTCGCTCTGGGCCGGCGAAGTTCGTTTTCCCATGATGCACCTGTGTTTCCTTTCTATCTCGCGCCTTTGCTCGCGCAGACCATCTTGCCTCTCAGATCCTCAGATTGCTGCTGTCAGCCGCTGCCTGCTCCGTGTTGTTGTAGTAAATAATGGCGGCATCGGGAGGCGGATTATCCCCTCCCGCTACCGTGGCGGGCTTGAGCATCCAAGCGCCGGCTCGGGCTCGCTTCCCGGGTCGGCCGTGCACGGTTCGCAGCAGGCTGCGCTCGGAGAAACGTATCAAATGCGGAAGGTTGGGCTCGGACGACGGGGATCTGGCTTCCGAAGGGCCGAGGCCCGTAAACATCGGCCTGGCGTTGAGCGAGGACCCGGCCCTGCTGCGCCTGCTCGGGTTGTGGGAGAAGCACAGCAGGCAGCGAGATGCGGGCTTCATGTCCAGTGAAGAGGAGGTGAATAAGCTAACTGTAGCCCGTCAGCTAGATGTGTAACAAAGGGTTTAACGGGGCGCATAAAGCCAGTTTGTTCAAATAACGATATTAGAATTAAATTATTTGTTACTTACAAAAAGTATTTAGGCTAACGTAGAGCTAGTTAGCCGTATCTTGGATAGCAAACAGTAACCCAAAATAGGCATTATGCTAGCCGTCTGCCTGCAGGGTATGCTTAAGATTGGTTGAGTATATTATAATTATATTGTACAAAATATGAATTATGTCTTTTGACATAAATAAATTGTGATATCATTGCTGTAAGTTGCAACAGCCATACATACACAGATACCAGCGTCAGTCCAGCTGAGTTTGTTTGCATGATAAGAGCATTAGGCGGAAACTTTGGCGGTATGATGACAATCGTGAATGAGTGTTGTTGTTGAAACCACTAAATGTCTTTGTATTCATCCCCTGACGCGCTTTGTTGAGTTGAATTTCCCACTCTGTGCTGACATACACAGGCGGCTTATCTTGTCGTATTTAACGTTGCAGCTGCTTGATCTGGGTTCACACTCTCCACGTTGTAGCTGTCAGCTGACTGCTCGGTGTTTTGAAAGTGATGCAAAGGGGACGCAAAAAGAAAAATCACCTAGATTTTAATCATTAAAAAACATTGGACCACACTAAACAATCTTAAACCTTTCTTAAACTTAATTCTGCACAGCCCTTTGTTTATAAACATTTATCAAGCCCATCATGACTCTCCCTTTTGATAATTGATGTTTTTTTGAGGTAAAGTTAAAGAATAATCAAACTTCTTCTCTTTATAAGATCACTTTATTTAAAATAGCAGGAGTTTTAGTTGATGGTCTGCAAGCTACAAGAAATCATGTTGCTTGCACAGGCTTTGTCACAAATGAGGAGTTAATGCAAAGTGCCATCTGCTAAAATCAAGTCTGGCTGATTGACATGGATGAGAGGGGTCAGTAGCACTGAGGTAGAAATCGTGTTGGGAGAGATTTATTTAGTTTTTCCATTTGATTATTAATCATATTTAGGCTTTGTGGACATTCAGGGTTTAGGCTCACTTTATAAATAAACAAGCTTAATCAGTCTTTTAATGCTTTTTATGCACTCTGGCCTTATTTAGATAACAAATGCAAAAGCAATTCCTGTCAGGAATCTATTTCTTTTTCATGTGAATATTTTTGTTGTAGTTATTTGTGGAACGGTGAAAAACGTCCCCACCTTTGACAACACATTCAGCTTTCTTGTCGGTGTGCTGCTCTTGTTGTTCTGCGTGTAATGGCGGATCACAAAACAAATGTTACAGGTGCTTGCCGCCACCCACTAAATAATACAAACACATGTACATTTACCATTATCACCCAATAAAAAGTGTTTGTTGTATACAATGGATCCTTAGTAAGACCTGGATTCATTCATAATGAAACTCAATATTTTACGACAAACAAAAGAGGAATACACCCAGTATTTATATTATCTGTGTTTGTTTACAGAAGCAAGTGTCTTAAATGTCATTCACATCAAGGGTGGTCTCCTTGTAGCTCCGTCCAGACAGGATCCGGGTTGATTATGGTATCATGCCAAATTTGTATCTAATCATATTATTTAATCCAGAGCAGGGGCTTTAGTGTCTGACATCAGTCGGACTTCACTGATGCAATCCCTTTAGAGTGGACTGTAACAGTCACATGGCCCGTGCTTAAGCTTGTGGGTGCTGTTCAACTGGAGAACCACACGTCACCTAGTGCCCCACACTCATGTGCTCCTCAGGGGTTTGGAATATATATCAGTGGGAAGATTTCATATCTGACAGATCTATGGAGATGTTATTATATTGCACAGGAAGATGGATGTGAGTGATATGGAATCGGGTCAAAGCATGATTTTGATCTGCTGTAGTATCTAATCTTTGCATCTCAGGTAGAGGCGTGAATGTGAAGGTTGCTGCACGCTGACTGTTCCAACGATCTACTTAAATATTTGTGGGGATATAGATGATTGTGTATTACCCAGTATTCTGCTTGATCAAAATCTCTTTTAGGGGAGAAATGGTTAGAAAAGCCTGCTTTTTATTCGAATGTAGCTTGAGTGTAACACTGTGTATAACTACCATTATCAATCATGCACATGCAGAGAATCGGCTGAGTTATTTCTTAACCCTTGTGTGGTGTTCGGGTCAAATTGACCCGATTTCCATTTTCAATGAATACAAAAAAATATAAGGATATTTTCGTTTTACTTGAAACTCAATGGCCGGGGCTTATTTATTGTGAAGGACATGTGGAATTGTTTTTTATCTTTTTCCACTTGTGAAAAAATGCCCACCCGCATTTATGTCCTTCATAAGAGGTTTGGGTCAGATCTGACCCGGATACAATACCAGGACAGCCAGTCAGAGAAAAACACACACACACACACACATATATATATATATATAGCGAAGCTGTTTGAACCTGTTTTCCCTTCAATCAATCAATGTTTATTTATATAGCCCAATATCACAAATGTTACATTTGTCTCAGTGGACTTTACAGTTTGTACAAAATATCAGTATGACAATATGACACCCTCTGTCCTTAGACCCTCACATCGTACAAGGAAAAACTTCCAAAGAAACCCCACAGTTTAAAGGGAAAAATGGGAGAAACCTCAGGGAGAGCAACAGAGGAGGGATCCCTCTCCCAGGACGGACAGACGTGCAATAGATGCCGTGTGTAAATTGAAAAGATAATACATTTGCAACATAGGTAGTCCAAATGTTTGGAAATGCATGTGTGTATAATAGGAAGATGAATCCACGAGGATATCCATCCAGGACCTATGATCCAGGACCACAGCCACGACTCAAGATCCAGGGCTCACGATCCAGGACAGAGGAGCGCAGGATCATCCATGACTCCGGATCCCGGCGTCTATAGACATCAAAAAGAAAGACATTTGGGGAAGCTGGGTTAATCGGAACATGAGAGTACACAGGTATAGACAGAGAGAAGGAAGAAGTAAGATGTCCCCCGACAAACTAAGCCTATATCAGCAAAACTAGGGGCTGAATCTAATCAGCCCTAACTATAAGCTTTATCAAAAAGGAAGGTCTTAAGCGCACTCTTAAAAACGGATAGGGTGTCTGCCGCCCGAACACAAACTGGAAGCTGATTCCACAAATGTGGAGCTTGATAAGAAAAGGCTCTGGCTCCCATTGTACTTTTAGAGACTCTAGGAACAACCAACAACCCTGCATTCTTGGAACGCAATGCCCTAGTAGGACAGTAGGGTATAATGAGTTCTTTGAGGTAAGATGGCGCCTGCCCATTAAGGGCTTTGTAGGCGAGAAGAAGAATTTTAAATTCTATCCTGTGTTCTATAGGGAGCCAGTGTAAGGCAGCCAGAACAGGAGTAATGTGGTCCCTTTTCCTAACTCTGGTTAGTACACGAGCTGCAGCATTTTGAATCAGCTGAAGCGACTTGACTGACTTCTTGGTACACCCTGATAATAAAGAGTTACAATAATCCAGCCTTGAAGTAACAAATGCATGGACTAGTTTCTCTGCATCGTTTTGAGGCAAGATATGCCTGATTTTTGCAATGTTACGTAGATGGAAGTAGGCGGTCCTTGAAATTGATTTTATGTGGGCGTTAAAGGATAAATCCTGATCAAATATAACACCAAGATTCTTTACAGTCTCACTGGAGGCCAAATTAATGCCATCCATAGTTAGTATATCCTTAGATAATTTGTTTCGTAGATTCTTCGGGCCAAGTACAATAACTTCAGTTTTGGTCGTGTTTAACATCAAAAAGTTTAAGGTCATCCATCTTGAATTTTATTTAGATGATTAATTTCATCAGGCTTGATTGATAAATATAGTTGAGTATCATCCGCATAACAATGAAAGTTTACAGAATGATTCCTTATAATATTGCCTAACGGAAGCATATATAATGTGAACAAAATAGGTCCGAGCACTGAGCCCTGTGGCACTCCATGGCTAACTTTGGTTTTTGTGGAAGATTTATCGTTGACACGTACAAACTGAGAGCGTTCAGATAGATAGGACCTAAACCAGTCTAAAGCAGTTCCCTGTATGCCAACTAAGTGCTCTAGTCTTTGCAATAAGATATCATGGTCGATAGTATCAAATGCAGCACTGAGATCGAGCAAAACAAGAATAGAGACACA
This sequence comes from Gymnodraco acuticeps, assembly GCF_902827175.1. NCBI lineage: Eukaryota > Metazoa > Chordata > Actinopteri > Perciformes > Bathydraconidae > Gymnodraco > Gymnodraco acuticeps. The sequence goes on along the minus strand of NW_022989947.1, from coordinate 971,298 downwards.
TCCCTTGTCAGAGGCTATTAGAATGTCATTTGTGACTTTAACCAGAGCTGTCTCTGTGCTATGATGTGTTCTAAAGCCAGACTGAAAATCTTCAAATAAATCATTGTTTTTTTAAGTAATCACACAACTGTTTTGCGACCGCTTTCTCAAGAATTTTTGAGAGGAACGGAAGATTGGAAATAGGTCTATAATTGGCTAAAACCTCTGGATCGAGGTTGTGCTTTTTAAGAAGCGGTTTTATCACTGCTACTTTGAATGATTGTGGAACATAGCCTGATAATAAAGACATATTCATAATATTTAATAAATAAGTGCTAATTAATGGACAAACTTCCTTCAACAGCTTAGTTGGAATTGGGTCTAACATACACGTTGATGGTGTAGAAGAGAGAATCATTGAATTTAATTGTTCAAGGTTTATGGCTGAAAAGCATTCTAGTTTACTATCTAGTGTAATATTAGAACTTACGTTTCCGGGAGCTGTTGATAACACTATACTGGTCAAAGGCAAGAGGTCATTAATTTTGTTTCTAAGAGTAACAATTTTATCGTTAAGAAAGCACATAAAATCATTACTACTGAGTGCTATGGGAATAGAAGGCTCAATCGAGCTGTGGCTTTCTGTCAGCCTGGCTACAGTGCTGAAAAGAAATCTTGCATTATTCTTATTCTCATCTATTAATGAAGAGTAGTAGGCTGCTCTCGCTTTACGCAGTGCTTTCTTATATTCATTGAGAGTAATATGCCAAATTAAACGAGATTCTTCAAGTTTAGTGGAACGCCATATCCTTTCAAGTTGTCTCGACTTTTGCTTTATTTTGCGGGTTTCGGCATTATGCCATGGAGCTAATCTGTTGTTTTATTTTCTTCTTTTTCAAAGGAGCAACAGAGTCTAATTTTATTCGCAGCGCATCTGTAGCACTATCAACAACATGATCAATTTGGGGTGGTGTACATTTTGTATAAGTTTCCTCCCTTACATGCAGACATGCTATCGAGTTAAGTATTGGTGGAATCTCTTCCTTAAATTTGGCTATAGCACTAACAGATAGGTTTCTGCTGCAGGAGCTTTTGACTAATGCTTTGTAGTCTACTAGTAACAGTACTTCAAAAGTTACTAAGAAATGGTCGGATAAAGCAGGATTATGCGGTTCGACTAATAGTTGCTCAATTTCAATACCATACGTCAGAACAAGGTCGAGAGTGTGATTATAGCAGTGATCCCTTGATCTTTACCCTTTGTAGTGTGTACACAAAACTATCCTAGAACATTATAAACATTTTAGATCTTCCAGAAATGTATAAACATTTTAAATTTTCTCGCACTGTCCCCCCTCGCACCTGCACGCCGGAGGAGGAACTAAACAGAGACATAACCTCACATTACAGTGTATAGTGCAGAACTACAATTATCTACCAGCAAAATGGCCAAAAGATATTCTGCTCAGAGCCTTGGAGCTAATAATGGATGAGAGTGAGTGGAATGCATTAGAGGAACACGGTGAAGTGGGACAGGAAGACATTTCTGAAGATGAGGATAATGTGGAGGTAAACTCAGAATTTGACAGCGAATTGGAAGATGAACTTGACTGAGAGCCAGCTGCTGGAAGACCCCCACAGCCAGCCGCTGAAGAACCCCCACAGCCAGCCGCAAGAAGACCCCCACAGCCAGCTCTGTGGACCCTCAAAGGACTCCAAGACACAGACTACATGCAGCAACTGCAACAAGTACATCTGTGCTATACACACGAAGAAGTTCTGTACATCATGTGTTTCCTAAACGGACTTGCCCATTGACTCACATGATGTTCTGCAGCGTCACTTCATCAATATATTTTTCGGATATACTGTATTTTATGAATAGTGACTGTTAATTGTTTGTATTTGTTTTGTGTTTATATCTGTTCTGTCATTTATATGGATGTCTCATCATCTCTTTATATTTCACAGCCAAATACTTTTGGCTGAGTGGTTCTTGTGTTTCAATTGCTGTTAAATTGCTTTATTTCCTTCAGGGCTTTGATTATTATATGACAGATTAAAAATAATAAACATTAATGAAAAAATGTTTCATTTATATTTGTCCTAGAAAAGCATGAGCAAAATGTAAACCTAGTTTTTAATTAGTGTTTTTTTTTAACATAAATTACATTTTTATCACAAACGATGGACACTTCCAATGTTAAATTTGATCTAGCAAAGAGTATTTTCAAAAACTAATCATATATTTCATTTATATTGTTGGGGAGTGATACATATGCATGTAATCTGGTTTACTTTCACAATGAAAACCGCAATAATTACAAGTGACCTGGAAAATGTTCAAATGTTAAGATTTTCTTGACATTTTGGTTAAAAGTTGGCCCTTAAATTTAGTTTTATTTGTCACACTGATGTTGTGTAGGTCAGTCTAACGCCAAACAAGTTGTCTGAAGCAAACCTATTTTATTTTCAACATGTCTAAATGTATTATGTCAATTTAATGGTTGTACTTTCTTTCTTCTTCAGGAGGACGTTTTCACTGGATTTGGGACCACCACAGCTAGTCCACAGAAAGCTCCTAGGTCGTCTTTACTCAGCCGAGCAAAGCTTCCCCCAGCTTCAGACCGCTCTCTGGAAATAAAGCCTCTATTAGGAAAGATTATACCTAAGAGTCCAAAATCGTCTCTTATTGGAAAAATTGTGTCCAGAATTCCTAAAGAAGACCATGGTTTCATAAAGAGCCGATCTAAAGACCAAGATATACCCAAGGTGCTGATTAAACTGCACGGCAAGCAGGTAGCTCCTACTGTAGCAGCCAAACATGCAGGCGCGCAGGCCTCAGATATACAGAGCAGTACAAGAGCAGCAGACTTTATTAGGAGAGCAGGAAAATCAGCATACTCGCGCAACATGCGAAACCAAACAGCCGCTACCTCAGCTGGTGGCACCAGGCAAGCTTCCAAGGTCAAAGAACCAGGCGAGGTGTCTGAGGATTCAGACACGGACCAATCTCAGCCACAGAGATCTGTGAAACGCATGATTGGGCACACCAGACGCACCTCCCAAGCAGCAGCTCTGTCGTTCACATCCTTTCAGAAACGGCAGAGGAAGAGAATGGCTAAGGGTATGGGTGCCTCTCCAGAGGCCGGAGCTGAGGCCCAGAGTGGAGACAAAGCAGCAATGCCACTCAAGTGTAAAGCCACAGATTCCCCTGAAAAAAGAATACTCAAAAGGCAACGCAAAAAATCTCTGTATGGGCACAAGCGAAAGCCAAAGCCAAACGATTCGCCAGAAGTTAGACGTCCGAATGTTCGTCGTATTCGAACTACGCATGTTTTTTACACCTATGTAACGGAGCCCAGTCCAGCCCCACTGACTCCGGGTGGGAACCAGCAGCAGCTGCAGAGTCAGAGTATCGCCCCATCTGAGGGTGACCCCAACACCTCCACTACTGTAACGAGTGGACGGTCCTCCCGCGTCATCAAAACTCCAAAGAGGTTCCTGGACGAGACAATTATCCCCTTTCCGAAGGGTTCTCTGGCAACATGGCAGAAAAGTCAACAGAGAGAGGATGGAAAACCAAGTCCATCATACCATGACTCGAGTTATGATGGCAACTCGCTGCAGTCAGACTGTGACTCTACATCTGTGACCGACAGCCCGTCTGCAAAGTTTCCATCAAAGCCCAGGCCAGGCACGAGCCACCTCGAGATTTACAAGAACCTTAAGAAACTGACCTTGAAACTGGCGGAGAAAAAGAAAGGCCACTCAGACACTGAAGGGAGCTATCAACAAAGTGGCGACGGGTTGACCTCTCACGTTAGGAAGAAGCGGCGGACGAAGCTCATGATGGAGGAGATGGATGCGCCGGGTGTTGTCAGGAAACTAGCCGTGTTGGTGAATGCTGATGTGGCAGCCCCCTCAAGTACGGCGTCAGGAGATACAGGCAGCAACAGTAAGAATTTGTTTGTTATTATTTAGAGAGATCTTGTTTTTACAGAAGCTCAAACATTACAGCACTCATTTGTGCAATGTATATGTTAAAAAATGTACCTGAGAATGAAACAAATCTCTAGGCCTGAAAATAGAAGCCATGCATAGGCTATGTGTTTTCAGTAGTTTGTGTGCAGTGATGATGTGTCAGGTTGTGCACAATCTAACCAGAGTTGCTTTATTAATGTATTTAGCTACAGATGAAGCGGGAGGCGTTCCCGGAGAGAACAATGAGGCGGTGGAAGTCAGCGGTCCCAGCTATCGCATTGGTCTCAGTGGAGCTAATAAGACCATGCTCCACCTGCTGAAGAAAGCCAAAGTCCAGCTCATCAAAATTGATCAGCAGAAGCAGCTGAAGATGTCGCAGGTAAGAACCAAAGATCAAGTCTTTGCAGAAGTAGGAAGGAAGATTTAAAACTTTCAGATTTGGATACCCTTTTTGAGTTGCATGCAGGCTCATTTGAATATACTTCTCCTCATCTGAGTACTTTAACCCAATTTGTATCTGAGTACACTGGCCTTTATTGCAGGAGGGAATTTCAGACAGGTTGAATAGAGATACATTTTGATTTTAAGAATGAATCTGAAATTGAGCCTAATGTGTCCCCATTTCAATCAATCTTCCCTAACTTTTTGCACTATGGACAGTTCAAAAGCCACTAAAATCCCTAAGGCTGAAATGATATGTCAATGATGCGGTTTTCAGGCTCTCAAAATGAGAATGTTGGAAATGGAAATGTTGCAGCATGTCTAACATGAAACCTTGATTTCCCCTCCTCGGCTGGGCCGACAGTTGGGCTCAGGAGAATCACGAGTGCCAGTGACGAGAAGGAGGAGGAGGAGAGTTGGCTTATCTCCCAAAGATAAAAGTTCTGAGGTAATAAATGAAACATATTAATGTCATCATGTCATTGTCATATCTGATTTGCTGGTGAGGTTCCCCTTTACAGAATATTTGTGAGTGCTTCAAATTAATCATACAGTGCTATAAACTTTTAACATATTATACATTTTATTTTACATTAGGAAAGGGTTGCTAAATGTGTTGTTAACCTTTGCACTTCACAATGGGAACTGTATCCTACTGTCAGTTTAATGTCAGATGAGATTTCATCGTGAGGTGTTGCCAATATCTGTTTACAAACATTTCTGCATTTTACATTTTTCTTGGTTTGTGTTCAGGAGCAGCCGCTAGGTGGGCCGAGGATCAAACATGTGTGTCGGGCAGCAGCAGTGGCTCTGGGTCAGCCCCGCGCCTTGGTGCCAGACGATATCCCCCGACTCAGCGCCCTGCCGCTCCACGAGAGAGAGGGCATCACCTTTTTTCCCGCAGCAGAAGGTACAATGCAAACACATGTTTTTAGGTAAAATTCAGAAATGATCTTCACTTCGTCTTTAAAAGAGATGGTACATTTTGCATTGCACTATGTATGTGCAATGATTTGGATTTTAACAAGCAAGGAACTGATGTTTTCACTTGGTGCTGTTGTGGTGATGATGATCACATGAAGGAATAAAAGCAGCTAATAGATGGTTAACTGATCTTCCCTGCTAAGGAACTGGTTGAAGTTGTCCAGACACAAAGGCAATAAGGGAATCAATCATTTTAGTAACTGCAGGACATGAAAAGTCTTAAAGCATTCATATTTTTTAATTCTGCACAAGAAGGTCTGAAATGATTGGAGTTGTAGTTGCCTGTTGTTGGCAGTGATGGTTTTTCTTTCAGATTGTTGGCTGTTACACACTTTTATATTGAAGGGAGGATCGTTGTGAAACCGGATTGCTCCTCGGAGCACTGGATTGGCTGAACATCAATGTCATCAATCAATCAATGATTATTTATATAGCCCAATATCACAAATGTTACATTTGTCTCAGCGGACTTCACAGTTTGTACAGAATATCAGTATGACAATACGACACCCTCTGTCCTTAGACCCTCACATCGTACAAGGAAAAACTTCCGGAGAAAACCCACAGTTTAAAGGGAAAAATGGGAGAAACCTCAGGGAGAGCAACAGAGGAGGGATCCCTCTCCCAGGACGGACAGACGTGCAATAGATGCCGTGTGTAAATTATAATTGAACATAATTGAATTATTGTTTACATTTGAAGCTTCTATCAGGGTTTTCTAATGAAGCTTCATCATTTATTAATAATTTGTGTTGCTGTCACCCAAAGTGTGCAGCATGAATTGTTGCTACAGTTATTGCTAGGACCGTGGGATAATTGTGATTTCCACTTTATTCATAGATTGATTGTAAAGAAATTGATTGACTTGAGACTGTATATAGCCATGCTCTCAGGTAGGTCAACTGTTTTTCAATTCAATTTCTCCTATTTGCTTCATAAGCGTTGTCCAAACCTAAATACATTTCTGCCAGTTTCCGTTTGGCAAAGCTGATCTGCTAAAGTACTATACTGAAAACTTCACCAGCTAAAATATTCTCTCAAACTTAAGCTTCTGCAGTTATAACAACAACGTCAAATCTATTATTTCTTAAAAGAGCACAATATTTCTAGCTTTTGGTAAACGTTACCTGCTGAGCACAAAAATTAAAAAAACTGCTTTGTTAGCTAAATGTAGTTGTAAATAAGATATTTGCCAGCAAAAATATCTTTTCTCACACACAGATTAGCCACCGCTGTTGGAAAGCTTTACCCAACACTGGTCGAGTGAGCATCACTCAGTATGAGGTGAGGAAGTGCCGTTTGACAAGTAGACTCACTGCCCTGCACTTTGTCTCCTGAAGAACACATCTAGTGCTAATGGGAAACAGATATCCTTCCACAATGTAAATCCAGCTTTATTATTCACTTAAAATTATGTAATGTATTTTCCTTTTGAAGTTGCTCTGTGCCAGATGACATTAACACCACTGGGGGATGCCAGAGGTTGTCAAAGGAATTAGTAGTTTTCAAATCTCAAAAGGTCAGGTAGGAGGATTTCTACGAACAATGGATTTGTCAGAGACTTTACCAGCCACCTAACTTTATTCTAAAGTGACTCTTTCTTATACCAACACTTTAGCAATGAGTGCCTTTTAGAAACCAGACAACAAAAGAAAATGTGTATATACTGTAACACATTCAATCACAGCATTTAGACCTGTAATGCCTCATCAACACTCAATAGTATTTGGCATCAAAAGATGCCGCCCCTACACACATGCACTGAATATTCAAACTGTATATTGTGGCTCTTTTACCCATCCTCTCGGTCTCTTGCTTGCAGATGTGGCCGATGATGACGATGAGATGCCTGATCCGGGCCGGGATCAGTGGTTTGTCACTCAGAATCACATTCAGAGGAGGAGGAGGGTCCGGGGGAGGGGGAGGGGCCAAATGTTCAGGAAGAAGAAGAAGAAGGCCCAGGGTCAATATGCCATTGGGGGAGTCCGCTCCCGGCGCTGTGGATGCTGCAAGGGCTGTTTGATAGAGGAGGACTGCACAGAGTGCACCAACTGCCTCGATAAGCCCAAGTTCGGAGGGCCCAACACCAAGCGGCAGTGTTGCGTGTAAGTTAGACTAATCAGGTTATTACATTCACAGAGAGGGCTGTTGACATTTTAGCAAATCTTTTATGGACATTGGAACAGAAGGGTATCAAGAGATGGCAGCAAAATATATGAACTATTCAAATATGGTGATCTCAAGTTTTGCATACTTGAAGAAATGCTTGAATACTGAATTAAAGTTATCTAACTCTGATGTCACCTATAAAGACAAATATGAAACATATTCTTTATTATAGTAAAGAGTGTTTTACCAAGTTCTAATATATTGCAGTTAATGGTGCCTACAATACTGTTTACCCTTTAGGTTAAAAGCAAACCTATCTATGATTCATCTATTTATGATTCGTCTACCACTTACATTTACTCAGTTTTAATCATGTATATAATTACCTTTTACTGTTTCTTCTTCCTCAGATATAGGAAGTGTGATCGGATTGAGAAAGCGAGGATGGATCGCGTCATCAAACCATTGAAACGTATGTCTCTAATTCTCAAATGTAATAAAGAGCCTGCAATAATTGTATCCGTACATTTTCAAACGTGTTGCTGTAATTAATTTTCTTGAAAATATTCAACAACATATCAAAAATATCTAGCTCAAAATGAATCAAGGGGCTCCCTTTTCTCAGTCAGGGCAAGGCATTTCCTCCGCCCCGTGTCAGGCAGTGAGGATACGAGCTGGAAATCTAGAGTCGCAGCCGAGGGATCGCCATCGAAGGCGCCTGGCCTCAGGAAACATTCTCTACGTAACATCACGCCGCGCTCCTACAGCAGCCTGCTGAAGTCTGAATCTGAGGATGAGGAGGGAGTAGAAGAAAAGTACAAGGCGGATAAATCGCCAGTTAAGACGGCTGTAGCCTCTGATAACAAGCAAGGTAACTGAAGCTTAGGTTTTGTTTTTAAGCTTTATGAGAAGTTAGGACCAAACATCACCACAATCGAATCAGAATTGTGTCTTAGATCTGTTTCTTCTTTTGGAGGTCTCGTTCCTCAAGATGGAGGAACGCTACCAGGCGACCCTCCGACTGAGATGCCGAAGCCTCGCCGGCTGTTCTCCAGAGGACCCGGGACCAAACCCAGAGCTAACAAGGTAAAAACATCCAGCAGATTTCCCTCCTTGGTGATCCACCTGATCAAACCTGGGGCAAAAATGTTACATTTCCAAATAAGTGGAGTAAAAATGTAAAGATAAAAAAACGAAACAGTCTGTATTTATGAACATTTATTCCTCAAACAAATTGTTGTTGGTTTAAATTAAACACTTAACTGACTGTGAATAATCATTTTCAGAAAAGACCATACATATTTCCAAGTAACACTTTGCCCAGGTCTGCATCTCACTTTCATCTGTTTCCAATTTTAATTATTTTAATCTACTTTTCAAATTCAACTGTGCTAATTTTCTGCTTCTGACTTTTAAGTTTCTCCTTCATATTAAACACCTTGCATGTGCTTAACCTTATGTTTTATAAATGATATATGAGTCAAGCTGTGCTCATATAAAAATGCTGCCTATTTACCATCCAGTTTTGAAATGTAATCTGTATCTTAAAGGTCCAGTATGCAGGATTATGATTGCAACCGACTAAATAGCACGCACTTTAGTGTCAGGTGATTATACACTATTGGTAACATAATATATATTGTAGTCCATTTCTGCCCTAAGTCTTACACACGGGACCATTCACTGGAACCCTATGAATGCGATGGCATGGGTTGTTTACATGGGTTAAATTAATGACCTTATATTTTAATGTGTCAGCATTAAATACACAAACTTCCAACCACATTAGCTGAATGTTATCACACAGAATAAGATCTTTTTTTAATGAAAGTAGCACCACTTGAAATTGGTTACAATAAACACAATATTTATCTTATATATTTAACTTGAGCTGAAGTAAAATAATGCATCTTGGCTGTGCTGCCTGACTCTTCGTGAGTTTGATTTAATCAATTCACATTCCGATCTTATTAGGAACAGCTTGCTCTTGTCTTGAAAGAATTGCACATTACTTTTGGCTTGTTTTTCCACCTTTTGAGATTCTAATTGCTTAAGTCTTCTGACATTCTTCATGAGAAATTTCTCTTTTATTGTGTATAGTCGCTGCTTTCAATTGCTGAGTTAATCTAACTCTGTGTATGCTAATTGGTTTTACTGGTTTTTGTCGAAGTACCATGTACCCATGCATACGCACCTAAAAACCTCTTCATGCATTTCACAATTGGAAAAATGTCGGCGACTGCCTGCTGCTCTTCATTGATGATTGACTCAATCCAGTCACTCCATCTTCCTCCTCCTTCACACACCAGCAACAAAGGAAGCCACCATATTTTGAAGACGAGAATAAAGGGATAGCAAGTTCACAAAATCAACCACATGTGGTGTTTATAGGTGACATCGTAAACACCCAATTAGCTTTTGTTGGCTGCAGATTTGGCTCACAAATTGTTATATTTCCTCAGATAACCTGCATAAATGAAATCACTCATGCACTTTAAAAAATGTAGACATACATGAACTAGGCTCTAACGGATGCTTATTTTTTCTATTAAGGTTTGTAAAAAGCTTTTGAATGTCTGTTGTCATACTGCATATTGCACAGGGAACAAAGACAACCCCTCTACTGAAGCTACAACACTGGAGAACTCTCTTTGTTTGTGTTCAGTGCCAAATCCTACTTTATTTTTCTCTTGCTCTTTTTAAATCGGTATCAACCTCAAATCTGCGTGTCCAGGTGAGGTCATAGGGAGGTTTAAATCTACAGTATAAATCAAGTGTCTTTTTTAAATAGATCAATGGTTACATCAAGGTAAATGAACTTATCATATATTCTCGTACTGTTTGCCTATTTGCATGGCACAGCTTACACACCTAAATGCTTGCCTTGTTAAATAACACAAAACATGAAAAGTTATTGGAGAATATAGCTTATAAAAATGATTTTATGATTCTGGAGACTTGCACACTTTACTTATCTAGTTCTTCTACTTTGAGCTTCCACTCTGGGTTATCTTTTCTACTCTGGAATGCATTTGCTTCTTCTTTACCTTTTCTTACTTGTTATTCCTGCCTAGTCTTGTTATTGCATTCCTTTTCTGTCACTTTGGCTGCTGCCAGTCGCCACCTCTGCATGTCACTCGTATTCGTGTCACTGTGGAACCTGTCGTGCTGGTTGGCTTAGGCAGTGCCCTCCTCCACAGGAACAGGAGAACACGGAGCCGATGGAGTCCAGAGACACTTTACCAGAAACCAGCCCATCCAGAAGCCCAAAGCCGAAGCGGCAGCTACAAATACACTTACACCGCCTGCCTGATAATACCCTGGAGTCCGCTCTGTTTTTGCTAAAGCAGTGCCCCCAGTGTCCGGATGTTGGTGCTGCAAAGTCACCTCCGATATTCACCCAGCTAATGACGCAGCCTGCTATTTCACATTCATCACATTCCACACCGCAGTGCTCTCCAGAACTTCCCCAGCCTGTAACACATCCCGCTTCTCCAGCTTCCCCCTATCCCATAACAGACCGCTCACAGAAATTCCTGTCGTTACGATTGGCCCGCTTGCCTAAGACTCTGGCGGAATCAGCCTTGCATTTGCCCGAAATGATCCCATCATCTCAAGAACAACAACAAGAACCCCAGTCCACACTGCAGTCAGCTGTGACAGAGGTTTCGTCAAAGTTGTGTTTTCAGGAACATCCAGAGTCTGAGGTGCGGCCCTCGGATGTTTTGCCTGAGACGCACAGAACAAACAAAGATAAAACTGTTCAAGTGCTCCCTCAGACCGTCCATCCACACACAGAGTTGCAGGAGGGCCAGCTAAAGGAGCGGGAGGACAGGCCAGTGGATCAGCCTCAAAAGGAAGAGGAGGAGGAGGAGGAGGAGGAGGACAGTTCTGTAAAAACTGACACACAATATGTCCTTCGTTCCCAGAATCCTGCAGAGTGTGCATCAGGGAACAGCCTGACTGGGTTAACCAACGGTTTTCCCCAAAAAGGCCTGTTGCAGAACAAGTACAAGATTCGTGTGGACTTCAAGGTGAGTTTTTGCATACATTTTGGGTCATTTTATAGCATGAGGTGTACAACTTCACATTATCTTTTCTTAATGACGAACTGTTTAGGGAACAGAGTCTGAAATTACTAGTAAACTAATTAATTGGAAAGAAACTGCTTTGTCATTGGCTTTAAGTTACATTTTTTTTCTAGCTTGAAAAGATGAACAACTAAATATTTTGTACTGCACTTGCCTAATCCTGATATTATAAATAAATAGGCCAGGTTATGGGAATATGAAGTAGATATTTTTTCTATACATTTGATTTGTGAACTGATACTCAAAATCCTTTTTTGTTCCTTTCCTTGTGTGTCCCAGGAAGACTGTGCTGTCCAGAACGTGTGGCTGATGGGCGGCCTGAGCGTCCTCACGTCCGTCCCCACCACCCCACAACCTGTCTGCCTGCTCTGCGCCAGTAAAGGACGACATGAGGTAATTCTTTATCAGAGCTTTACCAGAGCTTATAGAACAAAGGTATTATAGTTACCTATAAAAACACTGTTCTGAGAAATATAGCGGTTCGTTAAGTATTTCATATTTAATCTCCAATCTATGATGTCCTTTAAGATCCCCTCCACTTATGTTTAATCTCTTAAGGTCTGACCTTGACTATGCCAAGTTGTATCTGTATCTAATAGGGATGTAACGATCCCAAAAACTCACAGTACGATAATATCGCAATAACAAGTCCCCGGTACGGTATGTATCACGATATTGAAAAATAAAGAAAATGTAAATATTTTTTTTTTTTAACATTTATTTTGAGCTGAGGTTATCCCAAGCTTGAATGACACACAGAGACCAATCAAGGGCTTTGATTTATGATCTGTATGACAGTGGCCATGTCGGCAGGCCACATCATGTAGACAGCCAGTCACCCTGTGTGAGGCAGGCCACTTAACAGGCCAGGCCATCGGGAAATCCCCCGGTCCTCCTGATGGCCAGTCCGGGACTGGGTACAGGAGGCGTAGAGCGAGGGATCATTGGCCACAAGTTAATCGATCACAGATGGCGTCATGGTCACGGACGAAGAAAAAAGAAAATAAAAACCTAAATGGGTCGCGAAATATACTTGGGCGGCCGTTAATATACCTGGGCGGCCCGCCCAAGTATAGTCTATGTGTGGGAAACCCTGTCCCTAGTATCTAAAAATCTGAGATGTAAACATTAAAAAAAAATTGCCAGAACTTATTGCTCCAGCACATCACAATACATACAACTTGAGGTAGTGCGATCAGTGTTAGACGTGACGAGGCCGGATCAAGAATTTCTGGATGAGAGACTTTTTTTTATTTATGTGGGAAACCAAACCCATGCTTAAACAAATATTAATCATGGCATGTCTGGAGTTGGATTTTAGGTTGTTGTTTAGGTGTTCTGGTGCTCTGCAGTGCCAATAATAACACTATTGTTTCCTTCTTCCTTCAGATGATATTCTGCCAGATCTGCTGTGAGCCTTTCCACAGTTTCTGCCTCTCATCCGAGGAGCGCCCCCAGGAGGAGAACAAGGAGAACTGGTGCTGCAGGCGCTGCAAGTTCTGTCACGTGTGTGGCCGTCGAAGCAAGAGCACAAAGGTATGCGACCCTGCAGCCCTTAAAGGAAACCCTTTTTTCTAAAACAGCTGTATATGTATTTATTTTCCTTGCTCAACATATTCCTTCAGTTCATACTGTAAATATAAAGACCCATTGGTAATATCCTTTAGTAGTGGGTACAAAACCAACAGTATTAGTTTTAATTAGTTGGCTTCCACACAAGCAATATGAATAATTTAAAATATTGTACATGCAACTAGGCAATTCATTCTTGGACTTTTTCCATCTATGGATTTCTAAGAGAAATGTATATCAATAGTGTCTTTAGGTAACACGATCGTTACTTTTTATACTGTTTTGTTTTTTATTAATTTCATATCTATTTCTTCTACTTTATGTTCTGAATTAACACGCTATGTTTTTCCAACTCCGATGCAAAATATACTATAGGATAATAGGTAGAATAATAGATCATATTGCTTTATTTAGATGATGAGGTGCTAGTCAAACATTTATGCTATTTATTAACTTCTTATTAAAGTACTTTTCTGTTTTCCCCCCTCTCTAGCCAGTGTTGCAGTGCATGAGATGCCAAACCTCCTACCACCCCTCCTGCTTGGGACCAACCTACCCCAAACCTATGAACTGCAGCATGCCTTGGGTAATATACAAATAGATATTCATATTTCTATTCCTTGAAATGTTTTGGAGTGTCTGAGGGATGTTGAGAGATAAACCATAACAAAAATTGCCTTTTCATCGTGATCACTCCTATAGCCTCATGCTTGCTGTTTTGTGTTGTCTTTGTGCAGGTGTGCATGACATGCATTCGTTGTAAAAGCTGCGGCGTGACTCCTGGAAAGTCCTGGGACTTGGACTGGAACCACGAGCAGGATCTTTGTCCTGACTGTTCTTCTCTCCACAAAAAAGGTAAGACCTCTTTAGTGTTTTCTTTATGATTTGCAGCCATATTTTTAAGTGGCTATATGTTTGGAAAGCTGACCTGAATTTCTATGTGTGGCTCTAGCAATGGATGATGTCACTAATTATATGATCTGTATCTCCATCAGGTAATTTCTGCACCGTCTGCAACACGTGCTACAACGCCAATGATCAACACACACAGATGATTCAGTGTTCGCAGTGCAGCCACTGGATCCATTACACATGTGAAGGACTTTCGGGTGAGTAACTCTGTTTATTTATTTATTAAATTCCAAAAATGATTCAGAGTTTTATATTACAAACACTAATTCATTTCTTGTTAGTTAGATAATCACCATGTTATGTTGCAGTATATATTATCATAGTTTCGTATGTATAATGAAACATAAGTTTTAATGTAAAAATAATACAAGTGCATGCTTTAACTTCAACTACAGCTTACTTATTTTAAAGCCAAAATGAATGATAAATCTGTATAATAATGAACTCTCTCTGTTTGTCATGCAGATGAGCTGGTTGGGATGCTGTCGAGCCAAACGGAGAAAGTGCTTTTCAGCTGCTCCCCCTGCAGAGGGCAGCCGACTGAAGGCAGCAGCTTGAAGGTGGAGCTGCAGGGGAGGCTGGTGGACGGGCTGGAGGAGGTGCTCACTGACCTCCTCTCCCACAACACCACACAGCACCTCCTCAAGTGCAAAATGGTAAGAGCTTATCCACTGGACATTGCCTTTTTTCTTCAGTCATAATCATTCTTAATTTTTCTCCGAATTTGTGTATTAAGCTCAGGTTAAAAGTCTAACAGTTTCTTTTTTTTTTCTTTTTTTTTAAAAACATGTATTTATTGATTTTTTACATTTATCACATTACACAAACACATCCGAACAATCCCCAACATTAGACTTATGGCAGATTACAAAATAATGCTAAAATAAAAAGTGTGCAGTTACTAGAAATCAGTTTAAAGTACAGACCAAGAATATAATTACATTTGCAAATTCAACAAAAATACAATAAAGGCACATCCACAAACAGAGCAGAGTACAGCTTACAATTCTCCAAATAGATCAACCATAGTCAACATTTCCTCACAGGAGTTTAGTCTTTTCACTCTAACCTTCCATAGCTTCTGCAATGTCCCCATTTTTTTATAAATTCCCAAAACAACTTCCAAATGGAGTACAATTCAGAAGCTTTCTTCCTTACTATATATGTGAGTTTCTCAAGAGCCAGACTCGAAGTTAAATTGTTAAACCAGTGGCCCAGGGAGGGGCAACCAACATTTTTGAGCAATTGAGCGCTTGGCTTGTAGAAGGCATAGGTTAACCATTTTTCTTTCCCTAACCGATGGCGAACAGTCTTCTTGATAAATGCTTAAAATACAAAGTGTAGGGCTTAAAGGTATTGGAGACGAGGTTATTTGGGAAATATATCTTGTCACCGAAGTCCAACATCTATTCATTTCTACCCAATCCCACACGCAATGATACAGGGTAAAGTCTTCCAGTTTCTTAAACAGAACAAGCACTGTTTTAAAAGATAATACCCCAAGATTCTAATACTTGACTTTAACACTGATAAACAAACATTTGTAATGCTTTCCTTCCCTTAAAATTCTTCGGTTTTGTTGCAAGTGTGTTATTGTTTTTTGTTTTTGTATATCATTGTCCTGTGGTTTCTGTGTTTCAGTGTCGGGAAACAAACAACACACAACTTATCAGGGAACAGCAACCAGTGTGTGATCTACAAGCCATGGAAAACAAGTTTCAAGTGGGCGGATACAGCTCAATAGTGAGTATATTCTTACTGACAATCTACCAAGACGAGCCATTTCTGTTTTAAATTCCTGTGCATGTATAAAAGCAGTCAGAAATAAATGAGAGTAGCAATGACATTTTCCTTTTTGGATATCTACTGTTGTTAAATCCTCATAATTGAAGCCCTGACTTTCTTTCTTTCTCTCTTTCTTGCTCCTTCAGAAATCTTTCCATGCGGATGTTGTCTCTGTGATGAGGAAAGCGCTGAAGGAGGAGGAGCTTCTCCCCGAGGAGCTGAGACCCACCAGTCAGGCTGGGGAACGCTATGTCAAAGTAAGCTTTCCTCACAAATCTCCCACGGTATTAGTTTATTTTTAGAGATCAACGTTTCAAAATGTCCACTAGAAATCTAATCATTTGTATTCCTTTTTCCACATTAACATCACTAGGAGGGGAAGACATCTTATAGTCACAATCTTATATCTTTATGTCTATTCACTTAGGCTATTGGTGTTGCGATTTTTATCTTTTAAATTCAATATTTGTCTTCTTTTGTTCTTAAAATATGTGTTAGTTTCTCCATTTCTTTGTGTAGGGGAATCCTTTCCATACCATGTTCTACGATTTGCTTTCCTGCTATCAGCCAAAACCTAGACTGAGTACTTATTTTAGTACCGTTTCCTCTGTCAGATTACCAAGATTAAGTCACTGCTAAATTCCTCTGGGTTAACAGGCTGTCATTCAATTATTAGACCCAAAACACAGCCAAGAAAAGACACCTCTACCTCATAACATTACCGGTGATCTCACTTTAATTCTTATTTTCTTACAGGTCGTTGAGCAGATGTTCAGTTGGTTTCCTGCAAGCCAACTGAAAAAGTGGAACTTGTCATCTGGAGAATTACCAAGGTAAAAAACCAAGTAAAGTTTACACACATTAGTCCCTTAATATAAGGGTTTCAACTAACATCACTTTTTTTATTATCGATTAATTTGCAGACTATGTTCACCTAGTCCATAACCCCCCCAAAAGTTGGTTTGATATATAACAAATACACTTCTCTTTGTAGTGGCATGCTCCCTGAAGCAGTCCTCCCTCCATCTAAGGAGCACAGCTATGCGCAGTGGATGGAACGGACATACCAGCCCAAAGAGCCCAGGGGCCCACATGCGGGGAAAGCTGAGTCTGTGGTTTCCTCAGTCACGACACAGCAGTTTGGTGTACCGCACGGCCGCACTCTGTATTCACATGGTATGTAAACTATTGTATTTGTATCATGTTTTATCAACCTTTTGACAAACAACTGTTGTTAATTTATGATAGGGAAGTATCGTCTTTACAGGATTCTCACATGCAATTGCCAAAAAGGTGCTTTCTTTGTCATATTTCTGTAGTATCTGAAAAGTCAAGACCTTAATCATGAATTAGTTTATAAACATAATAAGGAGAAACGTTTTAAATATTAGTGAACATGTACAAATATAAAACTCAAGGTAGTTATATATAGTAGAATATGTTTAATATAATTGTGTAGCCGGAAATGCAATATCTTTGAATCTGTACTTATTTGTGCTTTCTCGCATTAAATATATACAGTATGATACAGTATGTTCTTTTGTATGTACGTTCACAGGTGTAAAGGGTGATCTGAATAGTACCAACACTGGAGATATGAGGCAGTGTGCCCTGTGCCAACAAAATGGAGATTATCCTCCCCGGGTGAGTTTGGCTGTCTTTATGTGTTTTTGGTGCAGCGGCTGCAACTACTAAACATTTCCACCAGCAACTATTTTACACTTTATTTCCTTGATTCATTGTTTGGTCTAGGCTACTCTATCTGCTGCTTATTTATCGACATGATTGTATTTCCCTCCTGACAGGATGCAGGGCGGCTGCTGTACTTGGGACAGAATGAGTGGGCTCACATTAACTGCTGCCTCTGGTCTGCAGAGGTGTATGAGGATAACTGTGCTCTTTTACAAGTGCACAGCGCTGTCTCAAGAGGGCGCCACCTGGTAAGATATTACCTGGAAATAAAGGGATAGTTATTTTGTCTCTCTAGCTCTAAATGTTTTAGGATTGGCTTATAAGTGAAAACCTGTGTGAAACATTTTATGATATCATTTTTAGTCAATAAAACATGATTTTTGTCCTTGATTCTCCAGCGCTGTGATCGTTGTGGACAGTCAGGAGCCACGGTGGGCTGCTGTCTCTCCACCTGCCAGAGTAATTTCCACTTCATGTGTGCACGTGCCCAGCACTGTGTGTTTCAGCGGGACAGGAAGATGTTCTGCTTCAAACACAGAGATCTTGTCAGTGTGAAGGTATAGACATAATTTCCTCCCAGGTTTCTCTTGCATTTGTTTTTAAACAGTAGTGGAAGATGAACTCAGATGTTTTATTTAGGTTACCAGTAGAATTACAATAGTTTAGACTCTGTAATAAACTCATTTACTCAAGATTAGTAAAGTATACGTTTCCAAAAATATAAGAGTACCAAAAGGGAAATTAATAACATCGAAGATTTGCCAATTTCAAAAATATTTGTTATCATATTGTTTTGATTGGTAGGGATAGGACAATATAGGCTTTTGTCACGGGTCGGTATAAAAACAACTCATACTGAGATACTTGTGTTAATTTTCCATTATTGGTATAATCCTGAATATTCGCACATTAGTGACTTGGAAAAGCTGTCTATTAATTGAATATTAATAGATTAAAAAAAAATACAGGAATGATCAGAAATAACAGACTCACACAAGGTGCAAGTATATATCGATGTGTATTTATTTGTGTCTCTTAGACGGTGTCTGGGAAAGGGTTTGAAGTCGCTCGGCGGGTATACGTGGACTTTGATGGGATCACTCTCAGAAGAAAGTTCCTCACAGGCCTGGAGCCAGAAACCATAAACATGACCATAGGTGAGATTATCTAGTATGCTGTCTGTGGTTGATTTGAGCCACTTGTGTCTCCATAAAGAGAGGAAATATTACTGCTAAAGGACAGACTGCCCTCAGTGTGCTAAAACACATAATTTCTCCTTTCTTCAAGGCTCTCTGCAGATTCAGAAACTTGGTGTGTTATCAGAGCTGTCGTCAAATGGGAGGATGCTGTATCCCGTCGGCTATCAGTAAGTGCTCATTGACAACATTCAACTGATAGATCTCTCATTATGTTGGTGACTAAAAACTAGAGATGCACTGATTGTAATATTTCATTTTTCAAAAGCATTTACTATTAAACAACTTAAGAGAATCTAAAACTGAACCAATTTCCAGGACATTCTGCCACTTTTACTCAAACCATGTCAAACTAATTGTGCTGGAAAAATCAAATCCGACTTTAAATTAAATTTAACCAATTGAACTTTCTGTTTTACTATCTGTGTCAGTAAAACAGCAAGTTGAAGTTGTATATCGCACACAACAATCATGCTGCACGTGTGTTCACTGGCAAAATAATCAGATGTATTGGATTATATAATTATTGTTCTCAAAACGACTTGATTTATGTAAATGTCTTCTTCTTCCCTTTCTTTACCAGATGTTCCCGGCTGTACTGGAGCACTGTGGACCCTCGCAGACGCTGCAAGTACACATGTAAAGTGACAGAAGTTAGCACGCCTCTGCCTGGCGAGGAACAAGATCCACGGTGGGACAATGAAGATAATCACACCATAATCCACAGCCCCAACCACCACAGAGGTCAGCAGGAACTTTGTATTTCTTTATTGAATGACAGACAGACTGCTGTTCTGAATCCAACTGTATTTTTGGTTGCGCTAAAGTGTTTATCTTACAATGCTAATAGTAGAGGATAAATGATTCCGGTTGCACGCTGGTTGTGGTTGTTTAACACTTTTTCTTCCCTGCCAGATATGGAGTCCCCGGAGCGTTTAAGCTCGTCATCCAGCCCAGTGAAGCCCACTACTCCATCACCTAACTCCAAACAGCACAACACACCCGGGTCCAAAAGTCCTGGTTACACACAGACCAGGAAACCAGCAGGAGGGTCTTCTCGACCTCTTCCATCTCCAGGTAAATAGTTTGGTTAATATGTTTTGATTTTAAAATGGTACTATATTCCTGAAGTAGACCTCACTGGTGCCTTCTCTTCACTCTTTGTTGTTTGATGCCTTCAGGGTCCGCTCTTCCCAAATCGCATCACATCCTGACACTGAGGGACCTGGAGGACACCCGGCGGCCTCGCAGGCTCTCATCAAGAAGCCGCTGCAGTTCCTCGCCAACAGATAGCGACCCGTCTGTGCCGATGACCCTCCGCTCTGGAGGCACCATCCAATCCAGGTGTGCTCTGTTCAGCTCCCCTCCAAGGACATCCAATTTGGGGGCAGCGTCTCCTCCTCTGTCACGACAAAACTCAGTATCACCACCAGTCTGGAGCTCACCACCCCGATCCAACTCCAGCATTACTGCAGGGCTGTCACCTCGACAAGGAGCCATCACACACTCCCCCAGAGGGAGGCAGAACTTTAAAATCACCACACCCATTTCTGCAGAAGTTCCTCAGGACTTCCTAGCATCGTCTGAGGCAGAAGACGCAGCGGTGGCCACGACCAATGGGATCTCACTAGCACCTGGTAACCTAGAGGAGGAGGTGGCCCACCTGATGGCCCAGGAGCTGCCATACACGGTGTTCGACACGGACACAGAGGTAGCCGTGGCCTCCATGCTGAACGCTAAGCTTGACTTTGACGAGGCTCTGCTTACTGAGAACGTTGGCCTTCACTGTGTAGCACCGGGCGGGAGGGAAGAGGTGGAAAACATAGTGCAAGATTTGCAGATGCAAGAAGACCACCGGGAAAATGACTCTGAAGTTGAAGACTCAAGCCATTACTTTAAATTTGCCCGCACAGTTGTGTGTGAAGCAGCTAGCAGCTCGGACGCCTCAGCACAGCTCACTTCAACGCAGTCCATCTCCCAGTTAGATGGAGCGGACGGAGGGTCGGAGAGTGATGAAAGCGAAACGATCGATGATGAAGCTCAGGAGGACACAGAAATAGAACATGGAGGGAGTCAGATCCACAGCACACATAATACACCAACTAAGCAGCTGACAGTCACTCTTCAGAGGTTGGATTCAATCTACAGCATGCCAAAGTCAAGCCATGACCTTGAGGTACATGAAAGTACTCCACCGTGTGATATCCTTGAAAATAGTTATGAAAATGACGAGGTGTCAGTTCAGGAGGAAGAAGTTCCCATGAGCTTTGAAACGCCAACAGCTCAAGCGGATCTGTTTCTGGATTCCACCACAGGCCATTTTACTAATTCTGAAGTTGTCACTGAAGTTGTCACTGAAGTTGTCACTGAAGTTGGCACTGAAGTTGGCACTGAAGTTGTCACTGAAGTTGTCAATGAAGTTGGCACTGAAGTTGTCACTGCTGTGTGCACGAATAATATTGAATTAGGCCTCAAAGAAGACAGCTGCTCATCGGTCGACTCTGTTGAAGGGTTTAAAGATGATTTGAAAGACCTTGACTACTCTCCAGATCGTGCTGAGGGTCAGGAGCGTAAAACCAAAAAGTCTCCCACAGCGCCGATGAAAGCAATCATCATAAAGACAAAATGTCCACCAACAAACCTCCATCGCTTGTCGCCAAAACCTTGTCTTCCACAGCAGCGCACCTTCAAAATGATGTTGCCACCTCGGCCTGTACAGATTGTAAACAGTTCTTCCCCCGCTGTTGTCACTGTTCCTCGCACAATCACCTCCCCGATCATGATCAATGGTTTAAACGTACCCATTCAGGCTGCTGCCACACAGGGACGAACCATCGCCATTCGCCTGGACAACCCGACAGGAAGTCAGCAGCAGGTTGCGATTCAGAATCAAGCCGCAGCCACTAGCTCGCCGGCTCCCGCCCCTCAGGTCCTGTTGGTCAACCGACAGGGTCAGATCCTGATCAAAGACCCGAGATCCAACACTTATCAGACCCTCAGCACAAACTCTCCTGCCTACAATAAAATAAGCCAGATTGCCAAGATTCTCCACAGCGGGAATGCTTTGCAGCGCTCGGTCCCTCGTGTTGTGATAAAGCCACGGTCCAGCCTCTCCGCCACAAACGTCCCCTCCGCCAGTAACAACACCACAACCACCGAGAGAAAAATCATCGTCAGAGTGATGCCTATGAAAAGCGCCGCCGCTGCAGCTGCCACGACCCCGGTGACCCTGCAGACGACCCTGCAGACGACCCTGCAGACGACCCTGCAGACGGCCCTGCAGACGGCCCTGCAGACAACCCCTGACGCACGTTTCTCTAGCATTGAAGCGAGCACAGCCCAGGCTATCATCGACAGAGCCATGGCCACCCACCGCGAAGTGCCAAAGACTACACCCCTCATCCTCAGTAAAACTTGCCGGCCAAAGGTCAGAAAGCCATTGCCGGTTCAGGCTTCAGAGGTCTCAGATCAGTCACCAGCTGCACATTCAGAATCCCACAGCAGTTTAGTAATCGAACCAGCACTAGCCTCGTCATCACGCCAGCAGGTCAGAGTCAAGAGAGTGTCGGCGGTGTCCGAACGACCCTCCAATAAGAAATCCAAGATGGACTTTTTGAGGGATCCCTCAAGTGAGCTGGATCAAGTTAATGAAGCTAGGTATTTAAAGATTCCATTCTTCTCGGCAATGCATGTTTAACTTAGTACCTATGATAATAACTATTAAAAAGGATGAGAATGGATAATATTTTCTTATTACCAATGTCATTCAATTCTAAAAAGAAAAAGGATTTTCTGTTTCAGTTTGAACTTATTGTTAGCGTCTACCTACCAACATTTAAAAATGTTACGATAAATAACAATGCTGCTTTTCTTAAAGGGATATAACTTGGAAGACACATTACTGATAAATGCAGCAAAATTACATTTCAATAAATCACAGTACTCCTTTACATCAAGGAAAAAGCTTGAACAAGACATTTACAGCAGTAGATGCAGAGTTTGACGCCATAATTCATGAGTTTTTGCAACCCTCAACTGTCAGATAAAACATGGTGGCATCAATAAAACTTGATGACCCTGGAGGCGTAGAATTTCAATCAATCGCATAACGTTTTAGTCTCAGGAATAAGTCATTAAGTCATCAAAATCTTTCTCGATTTCTTCCGTTAGACCGAGTGGTGTGAGGATTAAAGCTCCATCAATGACGGACATCCTTGATATGGACCAGGAAAAAATTTCACATGAGCCTGAGCAGTTAAGGATTTCCGCTCCACCTCCTCCTCCTACACCCTCCAGGTAAGTTAATCTGAAAGGATCTCTCAAAAAAGAGCCTTATAACTGTGCTATAAAGAAACAAGAATGATTGGAGTAATGATTGCTGTTGGGTTTCATGAATTTAATGATCAATGTTTAGTGTTTACCCATCGCCATGTGCAAGATCTTATGTATGCTTTTAGTATTTCTTGCTAAATTGGCTTATTTTGGAGATGACCAAATCATGCCCATTTTTTACATTTCATTTACATGTGTTCATTTTTGTATTATATATTATAATTATATAATTGTTTATTTAAATGTTTGTCCTCTCTGTTCAGGCACCCTCGGGTTGAGACTCCGCCCGCACATGTACAAACCAACAGTCCCATTCAGAGTAAAACACACACGTGGGTCGGCGCTCGCCACGGAGACCTCTCTGAATGGGGCCCTTATTCAGGTTTGCAACTAAACATTATCTTCAATTGTTTAAAACATTCAGAGACTAAAACTTTTGTATTCTGGCAATTTTAGATCTTGTTCTTAATTTGCCACACATTATCTATCTCTCTATCTCTTAATATTGACCTTAATACATAGGTGTTTGTTTAACTATGTATAGCTCTCAATGCTTTCTGGAAATGTAACACCTTTTTGTGATAACTATTTACGTGTACAGGTTTTAGCTCAGAAGAAGATGCACCTGTACCCAAACACAGGAAGAGGACGTACATGAACCAGCCCCACCTGCGCTTCGAAATCACCAGCGAGGACGGATTCAGTGTGAAGGCTAACAGCATAGAGGGTAAGAGCTGCGTGTGTTCTGTCCTTAGCTCTGAATATGTTAACAAAGCTAACCTAGTAGCTGAGGTATAATCTTCTAGGTGTATTGTGCTTGGGACACTGTTTTGGAGCTGGCTTATATCGTAACCTAAAACTAAAACGGAGAAAATAAGTGAAAAATAATGTCCTAATCTGAAACTAAACAACAACAACAACATATCCTTTCAGGAAAAACAAAATGTAACTGATACGATATTGCCTGGTTACAAATGATGTTATCATAGGGACTGAAATAATACTGCCAATTTTGGTTACATTAAACCTCTGGCTTGAAGAGCCTTGACATTCCAGCAGATGGCGCTATGCTGCAATTGCTTTAATCCCTTTTAGTTTTTCGCATTGAGTAATTAAATAACAAGAACATGATTTAAATATCCTGCATTAACTGCCATTTAACCAAGCTTTTCATCTTAGGTCTAGTGTTTTCTTCTGGGTAGGGTTGGGAACCGAAACTCGGTTCCAGATGAGAACCGATAAGAAAATGCCGGGTACCGGGTACCCATACAAAATACACAATTTCGGTTCTGCTTAACGGTTCCTAAACGCGGTAGACCCTGTATTCCAGCGGGTCCGTCTGCACCGCGGTGCTGCGGTGACCCGGTGGAATACAGGGCGGACCTGGAGAATCACAGAACGGCCGGTCGTCAGCGGGCCGTTGACGGCCGGCTAGGTACGCTGACGGCCGGCACCGCCCTTAATTTTTTTAAACGGCATCATATAAATTGCGCTGACAGGCGACAGAGGTCCACAGTTGCCCCGCAGCGATGCTCCCCCGCCCTCCCGTAGACATTTCACGAGCTCAGTCACTTCATAACACCAAAGATAGGTCGCGGTAAACACTCTGAAGTGAGGCTCCACTACACTAAAAAAGAAAAGGCAAAGTGTAATGCCTGTTAATAGCTTGCCACAGGCATAGCTCAGTTAAAATAAAGCACAGCTATTGTGCAATACATTTGTATTGCATGTATATTTTTTAGTAACAATTTCAGTTAAAGCTTTTAAGAATAAATATATTTTTGTTATCTAAACGTTTGACCTCTTTATTTTACAATTTTGGAATCAAAACGGGGAATCGATAAGAACCGGAATCGATAAGAACCGGAATCGATAAGCAGAACCGGAATCGAAATCGGAATCGATAAATTTCAAACGATACCCATCCCTACTTCTGGGTGTATTGGTGAAACAGTATTTAAGATGATTACCGAATTAAACTTTTGTGAACACTTCAACACTGTTGTTAACAATATTTTAACTAAAACTACTGTTAATCTTAGCATGGATTAAAGCATTTGAGACAAGCAAAACAAGAGAGTCTGGTCAGCTTGTGTGCAGTTCAGTCCTCACACCCTCTTATCTCCGCCCCCCCTCAGTGGCCTGGCGAGCGGTGATTG
Organism: Gymnodraco acuticeps; assembly: GCF_902827175.1. NCBI lineage: Eukaryota > Metazoa > Chordata > Actinopteri > Perciformes > Bathydraconidae > Gymnodraco > Gymnodraco acuticeps. Next base: position 946,062 of record NW_022989947.1, on the reverse strand, counting down.
ACGGCGTCCTTGAGGCCCGCACAGGCTTCCACCTGAAGCAGCTGCCTCTGGGCGGGATGAGCGGGCCGCGGGTGCTCGGCGTCGTTCACGATGCCGTCATCTTCCTGTTGGAGCAGCTGCATGGTGCCGCTAACTGCAAACGCCATCGCTTCCGCTTCCACCGCTGCGAGAACATAGAGGAAGAGCTTCCTCTCAATCCAAGCGGCTGCGCTCGTACTGAAGTCTACACACGGTACAGTTTTTTTGTCATAACTGGAGTTAATTTGCTCAGGGTTGGTTTGTGTCTTCTTCTTGTTCAGTAATTTTTTGTTTTATTATTTCAATTCATTTTTTTTTTCTCATACTGATATTCTGAACAATCTGTGCGGTTGTATTTGCTGTAAAGTGTCTCTACTGTAGGCTATTTTTATTATATGTACAGCACTTTGGCTCGACCAAAAATCGTTTAGAAATGTGCTATATAAATAAAACTTGATTTAAATTTAAATTGCAACTCAAATTAATTAACTTTTTTCCCTATAATCAGGAAAGCGACTTTTGATATGTTCAACTTCCTGGCATCGCAGCACAGAGAGCTCCCTGTCATGGTGGGCCCCTTTGATGAAGAGGAGGATGAATTCCCACTTAAATCTTCCAGGTAAGAGGATTACATTAGTGGCACTTTATGATCCAAGCTTAAAAATCTTAACTTGAACAGTATTATTCCAGGTGGTAATTTATCTGCCCCTTGTCCATGGTAGGGCTGTACCCGAATATTCGTTTCGTTGGAGGACTATTCGGGTTTCAATTTCGTTATCGGATATTCGTTTTGTTTGTTTTTTCCCCGTTTTTTTTTCAAATGGAATTTATTGAAATCTCCAATATCAACGTAAGAGCTTGTGCCTCTTCAGGGGGTGCTAACACTTAACCATAAACGTTATCGTTTACTTTCTCCGTCTTTATATGTAGATATTACTTTTCTCCGTTAATCTCCGTCACGTTTCCAAAGCAACAACAACTTCCTGTCAACAGCGCTACATGTCCATAAATAGGAAGCCAAGCCAAATTACACTTAAGACATATACAACTGCAACGAAAGTAACAAACACAATGCGATATCCTTTTAAATTTCACAGAACACAAATTGGGTTACATTAACAAATAACTATAAAACAACAATACTGTAGAATAAGAAAATGAATGCCGTGAATACACCGAAATACACGTGTTGAGGCGGTTCGCTGCTGATTACTACGCCCCCCGCCCCCCCCCCGCGCGGGCCGAATATTCACTGCTTCAATTACTAGGGATGTAACGATATACCGAATATCGCGGTATCGCGGTAAATAAACGTCCCAATACCGTCGTGAGACTGACAAAATCTACCGCGATTTTTTTTTTTTATTAATTTTTTTATATATATATTTTTTTTTTTTACTTTTTTGTTTTAAACCTTTATTTAACCAGGTGGTCCCATTGAGATCATCGATCTCTTTTTCAAGAGAGACCTGTCCAACATGGCAGCAAGTAGGTTACAACATGAACATAAAACAACAGAACACAAAAGGACATCGTATTTACAGGGCTACATTTACACACCTAGAGACATTGACAAGTACCAACAGTATATTTATATCTCGCCCTGTCAATAAGCCGCACCTTCTTGGCAAAAACTGTATTGTTTTGAAGTGGTGGACAGAGTTGGGCGTTACAAAGTAACGCGTTACTGTAATAATATTATTTTTGTCAGTAACGGAGTAGTGTAACACGCTACTTTTATAATTCAGTAATCACACTACAGTTACTAACATTGCCCCGACACGCGTTACTTCGTTACTTACTAAAATCAGTCATAATAAAACCTCAACAAACACCTGCAAAGAACACATGCTAAGGTGAAGCTAACGCACAGCTATTTGTTGTTTGTTTATATCACGTAGTCTGTTCTTCTTCTCTGTTTTCCGGTTGTTGCCTGTTTTGAATGATGAATACACACTACCGCCGCCTGCTGGTAAGGAGAGTTATTGCCACTCACGCATGCGCAGTTCGTACGTGCTCGGCTGAAGTCTTTGCGGTGTCTGGTTCCAGTGCAACACATGGCCAACACGCAGGAGAACACGCCGACGCAACAGCGTGAGCAGAGATAGACTGCGCAAAATATACAGATATCAGGAGACAGAGGACAGCCATGGTCAGATAGGAAAACATTCAGGATCTGGATCAGTCTTATGCGACAATGGAAACTGAACTAAAGAGAACATTTGAAACTTTAGCAGTCTGCGTGATCTGCCTGCAGGGAGGGGCGGGCCCGCCCTGCGAGTAAAGTAACAAGTAAAGTAACGAGTAACTTTATGTAGAGAGTAACGAAGTAGTGTAATATATTACTTTTTTTAAAAGTAATATGTAATATATTACTTTTTTTTAGTAACGACCCCATCTCTGGTGGTGGAGAGACAATGCACAGTTTTACCCACTGCTGTCACCCATGGCCAAAGCATATCTCTCCGTCCCACTGAGGTGGCGTTAGACTTTTTCGCTGTCCGTCATTTTGACAGACAGGATCGTAAAATATCCGTCATAATCCCTTATTACCCGTCGGGTCTGAACAGTTCATAAGAGAGCACGCTCGTGAACTGTCAACAGGGGGGGGCGGTGTTATGCCGTGTGTGCATGCACCTCGCGGGAGCGCGCACAGCGTAAAGCAAAACCTCCCAGACATGTGTTGATCTGTACGGCAAAGTACGGTTTGGAAACTATATAATTTCCTTTTGGAGGGCATGCATAACACGGCATAACACCAGAGCCTCGCTGCGGGGAAACGTTGGCGCTGTTCCGAGTTTGTTCTAATCTGTCAAAATGACAGACTGCTTTCAGATTTTCCCGTCATTGATAAATAAAATATTCCGTTAACGCGACCACTGCTGTCCCAGCAACATCAGTACCAAGCGAGAGATGGATGGATGGATGGATGGATGGATGGATGGATGGATGATAAATAAAATATTCCGTTAACGCGACCACTGCTGTCCCAGCAACATCAGTACCAAGCGAGAGAGTTTTTTCCAGAGCAGGGGATATTGTAAATGCCCAAACATCCCAGTGTATAAATACCTGGAAATGTGGACATTCTCATATTCCTAAAAACCTGTCTGATGATGCTGAGTGAGTGACTAGTGAGTTTGAGTTGAGTTACTTGAAAAACTAAAGTGAAACTTGATTTATTTTATTGCAGGATCTGATTATTAAATGTCCTGTTTATTTGTGAGATGCAGTGGCACAAAGAAAATGCCTACTTTGTTTGGTAGTACTATAGGTACAAAAACACTGGTTTTCTTGTTCCAGTCTGTTACTGTCACTTTGTTTTTGACACTTTAAAATACTGCTATCCTACTAAAATGCTGTACAAATCAGATTTATTATGTAATAAAGAAACATTTTCCGAGTAAAAACATATTTTATTGAAACATTTTTATTTTTATTTATTTTTTATTATTCAATATCGCGATAAATACCGTACCGTGGACTTGTTATCGCGATATTATCGTACCGTGAGTTTTTGGTATCGTTACATCCCTACTGATTACTACCGAATATCCGGTGCCCGAAAAATGGTATTCGGGACATCATGGGTATGGTGACGTCATCCTTTCTGTGTCTCACTCCTACAGGCGAGCCACCAGCAGTGAGCTTCCCATGGCAATGAGATTCAGACACCTGGAAAAAATCTCCAAAGAAGCAGTAGGAGTTTACAGGTTAAAAAAAAACGACAAAAAGACAATTTCATTAATGTCCAAAATATCATTTGTTAAAATGTATTTAACTGATCCTAATCTGAAATCCTCTCTTAGATCTGAAATTCATGGTCGCGGCCTTTTCTGCAAAAGAAACATCGAGGCTGGCGAGATGGTGATCGAGTACGCTGGCACCGTCATTCGCTCTGTGCTGACTGATAAGCGGGAGAAATATTATGACGGCAAGGTTAGAAAACACACACACTATTATACTGTGTTAGTCTTCATAATCACACTCAACTTATTATACAATATTCAGCAGAACTTAAGGGGTAAGGTTAGAAAAACAGGGTGGAATAAATGAAAGATAGTATGGTATAATGTATTTCATATATTTCCTTTTACAACTGCCTGGCAATTACAGCATAATAGCACACGGAAAATGCAACGTACATGGAATCTCAAACTGTTTATTTACATAATTAACATCTAAGCTTTTTGAAAATATGGTCTGGAAAAAAAAGTCTGTACATTTCTAAAAGTATGTTATTCCAAAACAGAAAAGATTTGTCCAAAACCTGATAAAAGTCCAGAAAATGTTGATATCCAACACTCGTAACTCACACTAACATAATCTAGATTGATGGATTGCTCTAAAGTTAAGAGTAAATATATGTATTTTAGATTTTGGGCTCAACAGTACCTTTTTTTATTCTTTAAGATGTTCCATGTACTGAAAATGTGAAATGTGATGGTTTCATCTCCCTCCCTCAGGGAATCGGCTGTTACATGTTCCGCATCGACGACTTCGACGTGGTTGACGCGACGATGCAAGGCAACGCGGCTCGCTTCATCAACCACTCCTGCGAGCCCAACTGCTACTCTCGCGTCATCAACGTCGACGGACGCAAGCACATCGTCATCTTCGCCCTGAGGAAGATCCACCGGGGCGAAGAACTCACCTACGACTACAAGTTCCCCATCGAGGACGAGAAGAGCAAGCTGCACTGCAACTGCTCGACGAGGCGCTGCCGTCGCTTCCTGAACTAGTACAACACACACTCACACACAACGCACAAATAGCCATCTTGACAAATGCATTTGAACTCAGGAGGCTGACTCTGATGAACTGATGAAGGCGACTGTTGTGACGTAGCCATGAGAGGGAATTCTTTGATACACAGATCTGCTTTGCTTTCTTGGAAACATAATTTATAGACTGGTGGAGGACATTGCTGTCCCCTGAACTGCTGTGAACCAGATTAGAGCCATATGTTTCTGATGAGTACTATTTAGGTCAATGCTGGAGTGTTGGTCTGTGAGAAAGTGCAGTTAAATTAAGGACAATGCACCTTTTTTGGGGGATTTTTGTACCGTTTCACCATCTCATACACACATTCTTACTTTTTTACATTGAATTTGTCTGGAGCCTCTGCTAGAAGGCAATTATTACCAGCTACAAACAGTGCAAGCTAAGATAGCCCGATTGCAGCTATTACTGTTATGCTGGTATATTTGTAAATACAAGGTCACAGAGGCGGATGAGGAGAATTTATTCAGCACCTTACTTTGACACGACCTTCTCCAGCAGCAGGAGGGACGTTCAAACACATTCATCTCCAGGCAACTTTAGTGCAGCTGCGTTTTAACTTCAGTCTGGAGACCACAAGGTGCTGGGGACATTTAACCCAAAAGGTAGTTTTAATATAGTTACTCAAACCCTTTTCCCCCCCCTCAGTTGAAATGTCCTGTTTTTATTTGTGACGGCAGAAATGCTGTGATCTAAATGCTTTTATCCCGCAATTACTGTCTGTTCTTTATCTCTTAATTTGTAATGTTTGTGTATTTGAGGTCTATAAGGGAGAGTTCCCTGGTGAAGCCAGGGTTCAAACTGAATATAATGATTTTGCTCCGGTGAGTCCCTTATACACCTTTTTGTATTTTTGTATATTTGAACAATAAATGTATATTCAACAAGCTGATGGAAATAAATGTGTTTGAGCTTTTAACTTTCTCTTTGTAAGTTGAGGTTGAATTTATAAACCGAAGCTATTGCTGAGTTAATCAAAGTTTAACTTACATTTCACATCCTCTTGTCTCTCACAGTTGTACTACCTCAAATATATTATGAAGCAAGATTTAATGAATTTGACGACACATTTGGTAAAATAAAGATTCCTTATTGTTCAGTTTCCAATCATTACTTCTTGATAAAACAAATAACATCAATAATAATTATTGCTATTCTGCCTGCGACCTACCCCTTTGTGCAGCTGAGTTTAGCTCCTGGATCTAGAGAGATTTGAGACATTTTAGTTAAAAGGCTGAATGCTGTGGAAATATGTTTTCTTTTATTTATTGACACGCAAAGCTTTGTTACTCAATTGGCTTATTATGGATCCTTGCTTGTACAAAATTGTATAAAGAATTTCTAAACCTGTTAAATATTTTTTTACCTTCCATTTATTTTTTAATTTATGTTCAATAAAAATTGGAAATGTTAAAATGTGCCTTGGATTTTCATATGATTTCAAATCAGTAAACATATTTTTTTAATGGAGATGATTAAGTGAACATGTGCTGTATAAATACCCATATACATTTTAAATGTGTCTAATATTTTTTACATTTATGGTATTTTTTCCTGATAGCGGAACCAAGAAATCTACAGATCAGTGATAAACTAAAGAACATTTAAAAAAACAATACAAAAGTGTAAGGGTGTTAACCTGCAGCAGGTTTGTGCTCAATGGCAAAGCCTCTAAAGTCTGCTGACTGTTTGAAATATATGTCTTCAGTTTGTTTTATATCTGGTGACGGAGGATTCATAGCAGAATTATATTAATCTTTAACAAACTATTTAGAATCCTCTATTGTCCTGTTTCATTACATGAGTGTTATTTAAAGGGGCCCTGTTGTGCTTTTTGATGTTTTCTCTTTCCTGTAGTGTGTTAGTAGGTTTTCTTGCATGTAAAGCAGGGGTGTCCAAACTACGGCCCGGGGGCCATTTTGAATAGGCCCTCAGCAAATTCAAAAAGTATAATGACTTGAGTATAATAAACTTCTGCTTGTCTTATATTGTACTTCTTAAATATATATGTTCAAAATATATTACACAGTATTCATGTGTTAAAAATACCACTTTTCAAATAAATTCAGTCAATTAAAGTTGAAAACATGTAAAGCCAAATAACACATTTACGTAGCAACCTTGAAATATACCCTTCATATTTCCTCTTATAAGCGATCTGAAGCTTCTGTTTCAAGGAATGAGCTGCTAACAAGATAAATGAAACCCTATGGAGAGCTGTGATGTAGGCTGTTTTTTTTCTTACAGCATTTTCAAGTTTACCTACATTGGATTGATTTTTCCAACTTATAACTTAACTTATGAGGCGATATACCTCACCTCTGGGAGGGGCCCATTCCTTCATATATCTTTCTGTATGTGGCTCCTCAGTTTGGACACCCCTGATGTAAAGTGTCTGCAAAGGCTAAAATCCCAAAGTTCATGCCAGTTATCTGGGCTGTGGTTTCAGACAGAGGGTGAAAAGAGTGGCTGCAGCCAAAATACCTTTTTGAACATTAAAGCATGTAAACATGTCACAGTAGAAGCACAAACTTAAAAAACAACTATAAAAAACATTAGCATAATAGTTCCCCTTAATTTATTGACGATTTCACTTAATTTGTCACCTATCTGTATGCACAAGTATTTCCTTTACGTTGTTCCTTTTTTCCAGCGTTGCTGTAGTTTTGGAAAGAAAGTCTTATCAGGTTTGAGTGGATCACTGATAAACCTATTGAATGTTCCTGCAGCGAACTGCTGAGTAAGGAGCACCTGCTCAACTGCTGTCTCACATATTATTGACAGATAAGAAATGTGACATCAGTTCAGTGCACATCAGCATCTAAAACTGGACTCCATTAATTCTCAAAAGTGCTGGCGTCTGGGAAAAGGTTTCATATTCATTATCTACATGATCATGATATATGTATAACTTAAATATCTGTGATGGTTAATCGATGTTTTACTTACAAATATATAACTCTGTACCTGGTAAAAAACGGACTATTTTAAATGTCTCTTAATGTTGAGTTCCCTATTCTTGATTTTTCTCTCCTTTTAAATGTTTTGTGTGTGTTTTCAGTTGTATTCACACTGCTGCCTACCTTAGCCAGGTCTCCTTGAACACACATACAAACACATATTCACGAGTTCTGATCTACTCAATAAAATGCACATAAAACATACAAATACCTAATTGCTGAACACATAACTAGTTTTTTTTTTAAACAGAGTTTAATCTATTAGTTCTGATGTCGTTCAAGGTCTTTTTGTTGCCTGCAGCCATATGGCTCTTTCCCAGAACAGTTTTGCATTTTACCTTCCCGACCTTGAGAAATGTGCGAATGTAAAGAGCATGAGGCGTATATAAAGAGTTACAGGCTGAACTTTCTATGACATTCAAAAGATAAGTTACCATGAAGGCCCTGATATTCCTGGCTCTGCTTGGAGCAGTGTGTAAGAGACTTGCCGATCACTTTTTATTTCTCTGGTTTTGATAAATGAATATTTCTGGACCTTATAGTTTAAAACAATACTTTTAACATATTAATGGTTTTGTTTATTTTTGTATTCATGTTAATAAAGTGACCTAATGTGCTGTTTCAGTTGCTGCTGAGGAGGAGAAGGTTGTTGGCGGGTACGAGTGTCCCAGAAACTCGGTTCCCTACCAGGTGTCTCTGAACGCTGGATACCACTTCTGCGGAGGATCCCTCATCTCCAGCCAGTGGGTGGTGTCTGCTGCTCACTGCTACATGTCGTAAGTACAGGAAGTCACAACGTTTTCCCCCTGAAACCCGAGTCTGGAATAATACTTTTTCCTCATCAGGCAGATTTTTTCTTGTAACCTCAATCCCTGGTTATTTTTTGAAAATCTTAAATAAGGTAATCAATCATAACGTCCCGCTGCATAAGAAAAGGAGAAACCGAAAGATGTTGTGAGTTGGTTCTTTTGTACATTTCTGTATTTTTTCAATATAATTATATGTTTTGCTACTCTGCTATGATGGCAAGCTGGAGTTACACCAACTAGAGTTAATGCTTTATAATCACAGTCAGTCAAAAACTTAATAAATCTGAAATTAGATATACAGTATGCATTTTTTTGTATTGGAAAAGCATTCGTTTAACATTCATAATTTTACAAAACATAAATATTACTGCAAGTAGATTCACATGTAAAACCAACATGTTTCAGTATATTTGATAACCATTTTATGTGTGGCTCTCCAATAATTTTATTTTATAACATCAGCTTTCATTATTTATAATTGTAGCTTAGAAATTACAATAAGCAAAAGAGAAGTTAGATGCGATAACATATTTTAAATCACATTACATTCTTCCATCAGGCCGAATAAGTCTAACCTCGAAGGTTTAGTCTACTCAGTCCACTTAGTGCAAACCCGTGGAAAAGAATCTTGGGAATTTGAAGGAAGACTTCAACCTTTCCAAAATATATATTTCATATATTATTTATATCCGTTTATCAATAGTGTGGCTCTGAATTAAGCCACTTCCTTTTGACAGACTTGCTGCCTGCTGCTAGAAGTTTTGTATATGTTTATCATTGATAATCCACCCTTTAAATGAGATCCACTGATGTATGTGACTCCAAATACATTATGATTGTAATTCATTTGAAATATTTCTAAACGTAACTTTCATAATTCCTCCAGTCGTATCCAGGTTCGCCTTGGCGAGCACAATATCGCTGCGAACGAGGGCACGGAGCAGTGGATCGATGGAGTCAAGATGATCAAGCACCCACAGTACAACAGCTACAACCTGGACAACGACATCATGCTGATCAAACTGAGCCGCCCCGCCACCCTCAACAGCAACGTCCAGACCGTGGCCCTGCCCAACCGCTGCCCCCAGGCTGACGAGAACTGCATGGTGTCCGGCTGGGGCAACCTCTCCGCCAACGGAGGTAAGGGATGACTCATGCCCAGGGTTATTTACAGTTACACAATCGCATAACAAAACACATGTAATTATAATCAGTCACTAAGAAAACATATGTAGTTCACATTTTTTTGATTGGTGATTCAAGGAGTTACATCCGGAAATATTATTTTCAGTAAAAAACGTTAATTAAAAAATATAGCAGTTTTTTTGCTCTATTCCCATCTTAATTCCGGTTAAATACAAATTTGACAGCAATTAAAACATTTTGTGGAGCTTTATCGCCCAGTTAAAAAAATTGTTAAAACCTTATCCCGAAGTAATCAAATACAACTCAGGAAAAAAATTAAGAGACCACTCAAAATTGTTCTTAAATCTCAATCTCTACATGTATGGCAGCCATTCCATTCCAGTGTCTGTTGAATGCCAACACAGGGAAATGTTGTCAGTAGTTTACAGAATAAAAACAAATGTCATTTCACTCAAATAGTAAAACCAGAGAAACTTATAATGCTGCAGTGGTTTCCAGAGCTGTATATATAAGGATTAATTTGCAAAATGGGAGTCATTTAACTTTCCATTGAAAAATGAAGTCATCTTACTTCACTCATAATATTTGAATATTGGCAGATACAGTAACTGAGACTTTCCTTCCTGCTCCACAGACAACTTCCCTGACAGGCTGCAGTGTCTGAGGCAGCCCATCATCGATGACAGGATCTGCAAGAACGCCTACCCCCACCTCCTCACCGACAACATGCTTTGCTCCGGATTCATGAGCGGAGGTGCCAGCAGCTGCCAAGTGAGTCGGACTGAACCACAGTGAACACACAGGGGTCAGGATGTGCAGGAGTGTGCATTTCTTCCAGCAGTACACAGACACACTATAGCACTTATTTCACTGAGAATTTAGATGATATACTCCTTCAATGCAAATGCTGCATGAATCCACTCTAAAATCCTTTAATTATAAAACAGATACGTTTTCAGTGTATCCGTTTTTAATTCACACCACTGCCACTGCTGTGTCTGTATTGATGACTGCAGGAAGATGATGCAACAGTATTGCAAGAGACATTTGAATTCACTGGACATCCTTCATTTTTTCAGCAGAGACCGATAATTACATGTTTCTCATGGCATACACTGATTAAATATCCGATCATTTAAAAAAAAATGTCGTCTTTGAAAATAAGTTGATAACCTGTAAAAGTTATTAGTGCCATAAGGTAAAAAAGGCCAAGATGCAGCGAGCAAAGAAAGATGATAATTCCACAGCTTTGAACTTACTGAATCCAACCAACCTATTAGTATCTATTGGTAACAAAAGAAAAACAGTTCTGACTCTGCAAATTATTATACATTTTAGTAAATTAGAGTGTGTAGATTTTGGGCGTTTTAATTAAAAACAACTTGGTATATGAACGGCTGATCATTGACAGGTTATAATTAAATTAGCGGAACAATAAATAATAATGTAAATTGATAATCCTTTTGCCCTGAACCCGATATATATAGTTCACCCCTAGGTTTTTATATTTATATGATCAATGTGACTTGAAAGAAGCTTAAAGATTACAGATGCTGTGGGTACAATTGGATGATGATGAACATACAGTATATGATATACGTATTAAGCAGCATATAAAATAATAAAGAGATGTATTTCTGTGAAAAATAATCTCTCAATCCACAACTTTCAACCACCTGCAGCAGTTTTTCATTATAGAGCAAACATCTGTCAACATATTTTCATTCATAGGCTACAAGTTATATGGGTATTACATGTCATTCCATGTGATCTTCTTTTGAAACCTTCAGAAAGACAGTTTGAATGCAATGCCTGCCATGTACCGTGTTTGTACTATTACAGTAAAATGTAAACCTGTGTCTTCTTCTGCTTGTGTTGCAGGGAGACTCTGGTGGTCCTCTGGTGTGTAACGGTCAGCTGCAGGGGGTCGTGTCCTGGGGTTATGACTGCGCCATGCAGGGACATCCCAGCGTCTACGCCCGAGTGTGCCGCTACAACAGCTGGATCAGCAGCACCATGTCCAACAACTAAACACACAGTCGCCCATACATCCACATGCAAGCTGACTTTGTAACACCATACTGTTGTTATATTTGTATTTTTTTCATATACAACTTATGAATCACATGTTAAGGCATAATATTCAAAAGAATCAGACAAATAAAAAATATTTCATTAGCATTCCCCAAATCTGTTTTGTTTAATACATTGAGTTTCAAAGTTATTGTCAACTAAACATGCTTTGTGTTTTAACTTATTTTTAACTTATTCTGTTCTCTCACAAGGCCACTACTGTCTTGAGATTCATTTTTAAACTATACATTTTGGCAAAACAGCCAAGTATAATAGTTAATTTGTACTAATTTTACTATAGACACATGCATGTCTACAAAATGCTTCCTGCACTCTGGGCAATGGAGTGATATGTGAGACAAGTAACTTGTGTAAATAAGAAGTAAGGCATAACTGCATTTTATTTGCCTTTGCATGAGTTTCTTTGATAGTTATTTATAAACGTTGCTGTTTCTTGTTCACTGAGTAAATCTAAACATACAGAGGAACAGATACTGACAGCAGAGGGGAGAGCCATGCAGCCATATTAAACAGGAAAGCATGCGCATGGGTCATAAATATATTTAGGGATGGCAAGACAGTATATATCAAACTTAAGGACATAAGTACCAGCAATATATGGCATAGATTTGGCCTAATCGTAATTATAATTTGCAACAAAAAAAAGTGCCCCAATGAAGGCATCATTTGACACCATGAGTATAAATCCCACGTGGTATATACTTATACAGTATGGACATGCATGTACTTAGGTAAGGCTGAAGTAATCAATATTCCCATTGTTGATTAATAAAGAAATAATGTTTTTGTTTAACTGTTAAGTCTCTAAAATGAAGGAAAATACACATTCTGTCATCCAGTTGCTTATTATTTCTGAGCAATCTGAGAGGCAAATCCTTGAGATTAGAGAAGATGGAATATACCAATTTCCAACATTCATATTCAGTGAAACAATTAATGAATATACTAATCGTTTCAGCTGTGGCAGCAGATGAATCAATGCAAGGGGAAACACTGGCAGTGTGACCAACCTGCTCTGGTGTAAAACCACTTGTCATCGCAAGGAGCCAGCTCCTTGTGTCTGGCAGGCTTCAGTGTCAACCCATTCTGGGATCTTCAGTTGGCCAAACCTGAAAAATCAATTATGATTTTATGTGATGAACCAGCTGACTGGACCGTTTTCTCAAACAACATGAGGCAAATGAAAATGGGATTTATTCAACACATATGTATGGAATTTTAAGTTATTACTGTGTGCAGGGGCGCACTGATGGGGCAGGACCAACAAATAATAATAGGGCAATGGCTGCATGCAGTTTTCTCTATACTAGGAAGGTCCTTGTATAGAGTACATTTTTTTTACTGTGTAATACTACTTTAACTCAAGTTAACAATCTAAGTACTTCTTGCACCACCGCTTCCATCTGATTTTCAGATGCATTTAATAAGCTTGATACAGAGAAATGAATAGCGAAAACAATTTAAGATATGGTTTCCTTGATTAAAATGTCGACATTGTATTTCACTAGTTCTAAATATTACTACACTTACAGCCGTAAATAAATCAGAGACAATGCATTTCCTTGTTGTTAAATTTGCGGCAGACTTGGTGCTGTCTTTCTCCTCCTGTCACATTATCTATACCCTGTATGCCAGTGATGATTGACGTATGCCATGTTGTCTGTAGCCAGGTCCTCTTCTGGGAGTCTGTGACATTTAGCAGGCTCTAAAGGAAACTGCAGTGCCAGGTTTCTGCCGCAGCATCCCTGCTGACTCCCAGGCTGTTACTGTGATTTCTCGCATCCATTGTAGCCCACATACAATATTTTCTAACCACATTTGCTTTTTTATTCCTTTCACACTGCCCTCTGCAGGCCCAATACACTTTACACATTATCCAATTCCAATTTATCAAGTGCATCTTTTTAATATCTTTCAATTTAAAATTCCTTGACTGACTTTATTTAGTTGAATACACTTAATAGTTAATATTTGTGTCTGTAAACAACATCATTAATTAATTCTTAATTTTAAGATACTTATAATGTATAAACTATGCATCTTTTCATGTAAAACCTCTGGTTAGGATCAATACAGTATTATCTTATCTATAAATAAAAAATTACCACTAAATTACCACTATACTATAATATTTGGGTTACAAAAACGTCAACCAAAAGTGCCTAAAATTCTTTTTTGACAAATCCGAAACATAATTTCAGGAGCAGCCATGCGTAACAATGCTCCAATAATATCTGCAAACATTGTGCTGTAGTAGGCTACATCAGTCAGGACTAGGAGGGCATTAAGAAAGGAAACATGTATTCAAGTACACCACTATTTGCAGGAACATTTGACTAGAATCAAACCGACCAACTTCTCTGATCATGAGAAATAGTTTTGACCTACAAAGCTATGTGGAAGTCAACAATCAAGCACATTTCTGATTTTGTTGATATTTATACAAAAGTATATGAAACCTAATACCTAGGATGTAAGGTATTCTCAATATTATATTTAGTTTTTAGGTGTATGTCAAGGTTGTGTGATTGGTTGTTTCTTTGGTCCAGATATTATACGAAATATTGAATAAGTACACTTGTGTGTTGGGCCCTTTTTGTTCAATTTGCATACAGCCTTTGTAATTGGACAGGTGGATATCAGCCATTTCATCATTTCTGAGGTGAGCTTACAGAACCTTCACAAACTCCTGCTGCTGGTTGACATCTTTCACCTTGACACATTAAAGACAGACTGGTGAGCTCAAATTTAATTTATACTTGTATCATAATGCCTTTTTAGAACTACGCTACGCCCGTCGCAGCCGTTGGAAAGGCTGACACTTTTGCTAGCTAGCTGCTAGCTAATATAGCTAAAATAGTGAGCGGTTAGCTTACGTTAGCCAAAGTTACTGATAGCAGTCATGACATAATATGCTCTATCAGTTACCGACACATACGCCTCTCAATTTATGAATTAATACAATATATCTTCCTTTTCATATACACTCCAAAGCCATGTGGTCGGGTTTTGGATGTAGGTTTGTCTCACTTTAAGCCATGGCAGCTAATGCAGCTGGAGGATGGATTCTGAGGCGGGAGGGAGGGAGATTGCCCGATTTAAATGGATGATAGCCTGAAATGACCTCCATAGCAGCTCCAAATTCCTCCTAACCCAGCCTTTAAACCAAAATAACTCCACCACTGACGGTAATATGAATTGTATATTTAATTTGCATAGCCTGCCTCGAGTTCGTGTCAAATGGTGGTTTAAACAATGTTTAATGAGCTTCTTCACCGTGATGGTGTATGAACTATTCCCATTGTTTCCCAGCAGAGGGTAGTGTTGTTGTGGCACCCATTTCACATCATCTCTGGTTAAAACCATGGTTAAAACAGA
Source organism: Gymnodraco acuticeps (assembly GCF_902827175.1). Lineage (NCBI taxonomy): Eukaryota > Metazoa > Chordata > Actinopteri > Perciformes > Bathydraconidae > Gymnodraco > Gymnodraco acuticeps. The sequence goes on along the minus strand of NW_022989947.1, from coordinate 930,875 downwards.
CCCTATGAAGACTTTTCAAGAAGTGTGCTGCAGTCAGTTTACGAGAAGGCAACTTCATGAGAAAACAGCACCAGTGAGAAACATTTTACTTTGGCTTCTTTTATTTTCAACCAACCAGGAGCCTTAGCTGCCTACATATTATACAGTCTAACTGCATCTTTGATTTGACTTGCTTAGAGTGCTTATGGATTTAAACAAATGACGAATTCATGTCTATCATAATATATTTGAAATTATGACCTTTGATAACACTTTTCATAAAATCTACTTGCATGTTTGTCATGCCATCTTTTTGTTGTGTTCCAAGGTAGAAAGTAATGCATTATGCAGTGACTACTATGAGGGTGTTATCAATAAAATACATCGTACCTGGCCCGAATGTAGTAATGTCTAAAGATAGCAAATAGATGAAGCTTCATAACCAATTGACATACATGTTCAGTAGCTCTCTTGTCCTGCCATGACCCGCCTTTTTCTTATTTGGTCTCACCTGATAAAATATTAGTAACATTTATTAAATCATCTCAAAGCATTATAATGCCACTCTCAACATCTGCAGGAAACTTGTGGCAAAACATAAAATTATTTTATTTCTAAAGATCACTTATTTCAAAAGCCTCTCAAGGTCACAGTATGTCAGTTTTACTCAGCTTTTTACTGTATAACATTTTAACACAATGGCATATATGCCAACCTTCATCCCAATAGTATTGTTATTTATTCTGACTTGTTGCCACGTAGAGTAGAACATATAGAAAGTTTAAAAATGTTTGTGACCAGCGAATGCAAACCTGACAATATTAATTGTCTATCAGAATTATAATATTTTATTTTTCTATGAATTCAAAAGTAAAAAAATAAAATACGATCTGAGCCAAGTCTGACGTGTGCATGTCACAATTGCAGGCTTGCGCTAAAGATTGAGTAATAACTTGCCAAATAAAAAACAACCGATTAATTGTGTACTTTTTGTAATCTTTGGTGAAAATACCAAACATTAGCTTGTAATAGCTTCCTAAATGTGAGGGTTTTCTCCTTTTCCGGGTCTTATTTGATTGTAAATTGAATCCCTTTAGGGTTTTAATTGTCAATTCAAAAACATAAGCCAACTGAAGGCATCACTTTTTGTCTCTGGTAGCTGAAGATAAGACTCTTTCATTATTTGTGAAATTTTTGGACTGAATGATTCACCAAGAAAATAAAAGTAGGATTAATTAATGAACATCCAATCATTGCTTGCAGCACTAATTCAATTGTAGGTCTCCAAATAATTTCAATTCATTAAATTATTTATTTCTCTGACCCCAAAAAGTAATGTATTTCCTTTCTGGTATGTAGGCTAACATGATATGCGGATTACCAGCAGCGTGTGAAACAGTGCATCTAAAGCCAAGGTAGATGAATGTGAGTTTACAAATGTGCAGACATGTTCATATATACACACACACACACACACACACACACACACACACACACACACACACACACACACACACACACACACACACACACACACACACACACACACACACAGAGCAGCCCAGTGCTCTCTATGTCAGCCGGTCTAAGCTTCTTCCCCTCCCCCCTCTCAACATCTCTCTCCCCTTTTTTGTCCCCCTCGCCCTCTCCTTTTCCCTCCCGCTCGCTCTCTCCTGCCTGCTAGCACTATTTCAAGCCTCTGCCTAGGAGAGAGAGCGAGAGAGGCAGAGACAAACAGATGCGCAGTTAGAGAGAGAGAGAGAGGGGAGGGGAGGGGAAAGCAAACAGGATTTAGAGTTCAAGTGCACGTGCAGAAAATAGGCTGTATAGAGGAGAGTCACTTCAGAAAGGAAACCAGGAAAAGGAACGATAGGGGCGAGAGACAAAGCACACAGTAGCTCTTTCTCTTCTTCCTTCCTTTCTGTTTTCTTCCCACAGAAAGAAAAGGTATAAGCTGTAAAAGAGAGGGGGAAAAAATGCAAGAGCACAGAATTCGAATACTGTGAGCATAAGAAAGACAAGCAGAAAAATGTATTCCTATTTCTGCCCCCTCCTCTTTCCTCTCCCCACCGACACACTCCTCCTCCATCCCTCCCTCTTGGATATTTCTCCATGAACCCCCAGTCTCTCTCTCTCTCTGTCTTCTCGCTGGCTCTTTTTTTTTCTTTCTCTCCTCCCACCTCTTCACACACTCACCCCGGAGTCCTTCCCACTCCTTCCCCTCACGCGCCGGAGACCGACAGCAACTAGCTCCGTTTTATTCCTTTTACTTTCTATTTGCTTTTGGGTATGCCCTCATATACAGAGGCACCATCACCCAAAATGCGTGGCGCCCCTGTAATACACAGGCCGTGGATTGTCCCCGCTTTACAGTAAATGCTAGAAACCGCTTGTCCTTTCCTGTTAACAGTTTTTTTCTATTCTTCTACAGTATTCATTCAGTCAGAACCCGACTTCTGTTTAGATCTCTTTTTTAAAAACAGTATCCGTATTCTGAAGCGAGAGCAGAGGGTGGAAGAAAAGAAAAAGAGTGTCCGATGAATGGACAGATGAAGGGGACAGGCAAAGAATTAGGGGAAAATGGAGAGCATGGTCTGCGGGAGAAAGCGAGAAAGACAGAGAACGAGAGAGAGAGAGGTAGGAGAAAGAGTACCGGCACATGCAAGAAAAATAGGAGGGGGAAGAGAAGGGAAGGGGGACCAGTAGGGGATAGACTTAGGAAGGAGGGACGGCTGGATAAGAATTGGCAAAATCGCGGGAAAAGGGAGAAAAAACAAAACTCCAGAATGAGAAGGAACTGGACTTCTCGCCAAACTTATGCCCTGCGGTCCGTGGTCGCCTTTGATTTTCATTTTTTGACATGATTTTTCATCACTTCTCCGGTCACCCTCTCATTCATCTGTGAGTATACTGTACATGCACGTCCTTTTCCATACTGTACATTCATTTTCTCTTGCTTTCCATTTCTATGTAAAAGCATTTCCCTCTCCCTCACCAACATTTTCACCAGTTTTTTTTTAATTCTTGTTTTAGAAATGTGTTCCCTAGGTTGCTAATCCCCCCCCCATCCTGTTCATCTATCCCATCTCGCGCTTCACCTCTCTCCCTCTTTCTCTCCTTCCTCCTTCAGCTGCTCTATATCGTGGGTTATCGCTGTTCTCTTAGCCTCGCCTTGAAGGATTACCTCTGCTCACATTTAGATGAGGGCTTTGGAAAGGGATCACTGAGTGCACCCAGTTTTAGGGGGCCCATGCATGGGAGGGTAGCTCATGAAGGAGGCAGGGTGTGTGCATTACATGTGTGTACCTATCTGTGTTAGTCATGTGTGTCTGCATGTGTGTGTGTTAGTATGTTGGGGTGTGATTTAGAGTTAACATAGCTGGCAGTGGTGGACAGTCACTCCTGAATGCGCATGCGCGGATTCGCACAATCACGTTTCATGTTTCATAGTAGTGAAATGATTGCGGTGGTGTTTGTTATAAAACGCAACTAAACGAAAGGTGACGTTATGGAATGTAGCAAAACAGTGAATTACTGTAAGTATTGCGGGATTTCTTCTTCTCCTCTCATTGCTCCCTCCCATGCTTCTCCCCCTTTTTCTATCCCATCATCCATCCGTTCATCCGGGTATCTCCCAATCTATCTTTTGGTCCGCCTGTGAAGACAAAACCCACGGTCCGAGATGTGGTTCGGTATCATAAAAAAATATATGGGTATATTTATTACAAAGCATAATCTAAGTTTAAAAACTTGAGTCCGTTTCGACAAGTTTTTTCAATTTTATAACCTGCGTATTTGGATGAGATTACTTTAGTTTGGTGGGGAAGTTACAGGTGAGGCTGAAGGCTTTGTCACATATTACTACATGTCGACAGTAGCAGATAACATCAATGCGTTATTGTACTGAAAGTACGAAGGACCTGAAGACTAGACAGAGGCATTTGAAAGTCTATCGTCCATTTGCAGTCCATCTGCTTTAACCTCGATCAAGTATACCTATTTCTCCCTCGGTGTCACCCTCAGATATCTCCTGCCATCTCTTTACTTTTCCTTTTTTACTCCTGTGTGTTTTTATATCTGTCTGTTGTGTTTTTTATTTAGATTGACTCCTGTTATCTCTGCCCGCATTTTCTCTTATACTTGCTATAGCTGTTATCTGAATCCAAGATTATCAACTGGTATCATTTCAAGGGGAGTGTGTGTGTTCCTCCGCCAACGTTTTTTTATTGGTGTGTGAGTGTGTGTTGCTAAGGGATAATTACAGAGACACCTTTGAATATTTGTGCTTGTGTTTGTCCTTTTGTTTGGTTTTAAATCTTTATATGTCATCTGTTTTTGAATGATGTGAGGTTATTGAAGTTTTGCGAGGAGGTGGTGGTAAAAAAAAAAGTCCAGACATTTTCATACTACACACTGCATATGTGGGGGAAAAAATGGCTGATTTGAAATCAGAGGCTGTTAGATAACAGTCACGGGCCTAGTTCTGTAATAATATTCAGAGTCTAAATGTGCGGTAAATTAATTCCTATGCAAGGAGTTGATTAATACGCAATGATATGACATTTATGGGCAGACAGCATCACTGCATTCTGTGATAAGCCAAGCACGCTTCTGTTTAGCGGCTTCCCAGGCTCGACCTTTTCATGACCTCCACTGTAGCTCTCAAAAAAATGAAAGGAGAAGTCTTTGATGTAAAAAATGTGGAGGAATAAACGTACGCGATTTTTTTACGAGAGCTGTCAACTTGATCCTATTTGTTTTTAAATCTGACTTTTATCTTGCCAAACCTGCCTAGCACCTTTGATTCCACTCCTGAGGAGATTTGCTGGTAATGTCAGTACAGTGGGACCCCCAGGTTATGAGATATTACTCAAACAGACCTGGTGTTATGTAATCTTACATAACTGAGGCGGCAGCTCAGCAGGGTCGTGATCAGAGGCTCTGGAGGAGAAGCTATATGGGTCTGCTTATGGTATGAACTCACTGGCAGGGTCAACACACTCTGGGCCTTAAAGGGAAAGGGGCCCCAGCTGCAGGAAGATACTGCAGAATTCACACATATGGACTTAAGTGCCTGACACCTAAAGTCTGAGGAAATAGAAAAACCTATAGTAGGAAAGACAATAAAAAAACAATTCCTGCTGAAGAGAAATATAGCTATAATTAACTTTAAATCAGTAATTCATCTCTGATTGAATTCAATCTATAATTTAATAATTGGTTTGCTTGAAATATGCAAAGATTCGCTGTCTGAAAACTAGCATAAATCTGAAAGCAGAATCTCTGTAGCTTCACACAAACAGCAGATATTCACGGTACTACAGTCGACAGCCATGACCCATGATTCTCTACAGCCTCTATGTGAATGAAGGCTTCTCATTCATAATTGATGACATTTAACCGCAGCATACATTAATGGATCGAACAGACCTCAGGAATTCCCATGCAAGCTGTCATTGTTGTGTAGCCGGTTTGAATTTGTGCTGCTGAATTTGTATTTTCCCAGCTGGAAACTGACTAGTGCCAGTACAACAGCCTAACAGGCGTGGTGTGACATTTTAATAACACAATGAAATGTAGCCCAACAATCATAAGTGTTGAAACAAATCGAGGATTTAAAAGATAGTTTCTAGTATAGTAATAGTATCTGGAAAAACAGTTCACAAATCATATCAAAATATCATGTTTTTTTAAGTATCTACAATTTTCAAGGTTATTTACAATGCGAATAATGTTTAATGTTTAATAATATGTCTGTTTTTCAGGTTGAGTCTCTGAGACAGCCTGAACCGTTTCATTGAAGATCTGATTTTGATCAGGTAAGAAAAGATTTGCTGTTCATTTATTTAACTCAAAAAAAGGTCCCGAATAAGCCTCTGATCCTGCGCGTTCCTAAAGATTCAATCTATGTATAGGTTTGTTTCAAATCAAGTGCCTTACCGTCGAGAGTTTTGCTTAATGGCACTCAGCAGTCAGGAACACTTGGTCAGCCATTTTAGTCTGTGGCCCGATCGAAAAGTCGATGCACTTTTAGAATAATTGAATTACTCTTCCCTGAGTCATTCTGTCCGGATTAACCTCACAGATATGTGCTAACGTGAAAGCAGCCGGCAGACAATCTTTCGTTTTGCTGGCATGCCTGTTTGAGTCAGTTTGGTGAGACACTTTTGGCTGTGCCTTAAGCAACAAGTAGAAGGGTCATCTGTTGGTCACATCCAGATGATCAGATGTTGCTGAGAGCGGGTATAAAGAGCGGCCTGTGGTCTAGCCTATGAGCTAGCTTTGGAGATGCCTCACATTACATTTTTGTCTTTGTGCTGATGTCACCCCCATGCCCCCGGTCCAGCAGCAGGAGAATAAGAGCTACATTCTGCCTCTGCGACACAATAGAGCCCTTCTTGCCCTGATATTTTCACAATGTGTTTTTGCAGGGCTCGATGCACACACAGACCGTGGATTCAGAGCTAGTTGAGCTGTGCACTTTACCTGATATTTCCATTCTTGTTGAAGGTGTTTCCTCAGAGATTTCAAGCTGTTTGCTTCCGCTGTCAGAAAGAGCTTTGTAAATACACTGCAGGTCTTTTATTCTATTTTAACATTAATACGCAGCAGCCACTCAAAATGTGAAATGTTAATGCTGCTTCGTGAGCTGTGTAGGGTCTGGAGCATGTGTGAGTTTGTTAGTGATACTTTCATGGGTCAGGTAGCCATGTGAGCCACTGCAGTACAGTATGGTGGTGTGGCATGAGTTAACGTCTGAGGACAGGAGGAATGTCGACGGGGAGAATTCCTCATTCTTGTGCGACTAGGTCACTGCACTGACAAGAGTCTGCCACCTATTTTAGCTTGCGCATTGCCCTCCTCTATCTTTTTATAATTCTACCTGCCTCTCTCTCTCTCTCTCTCTCTCTCTCTCCCCGTCTTCCTCTGTCTGACTCCAAGTCTGTCCTTCTCTCGCCTTCCAGTCTTTTCCTTTTCATCATTTCATCTTTTGTTCTTCCTGCTCGCTCTTTGTAGTTTGTCTCTCTCTCTCCTGTCTCTGTTAGTTAATCTGTCTGTCTCTTACTATAGCCGTCTATTTTGCTGTCCTACTTTGCCGCATGTTTTTTCACACTCTTCTGTCTGTTATTTGTCCCCGTGCACTTTTTGCTCGTGTTGTTCCTCTTCAATAATTCATGCCTGTAGGTGTTTATTACGCTGTTGTTTGTCCTTTTTTTGTATCAAGTCTGTCTCTCCCACTTTTGTCTCCTTCTATGTCACATTGAGCTCAGAGCTGCAGGTGCTTTCAAGAGGACATGGGGGAGTGAGACAAAAAGAAAGATATCATATACACTCTCTATATGCTTGTGTATCTGACACTGGCATGCTTGTTATTCATGCAGTGCTGGAGCATGCATATGGTGCCTGGTGGTGCTGGTCATGTATGATTTATACTGCGTGTACGTAACACACAGGCTGAGGGTTTTCATAGCAGCTTTCTGTGTTTGTGAGTGAAGGAGTTTGCAGAGTCTCACCTTTTCATTGGCTGACCGCGGGGGTGACAGACAGACCCCCAGGTGGAGGATAGGTTCCGCTGATGGCAGATGTGGCGATTTGACACAGTCTGAACCTGAAATGGAAGCACATTTCTCCCTTTTACACAGATGTAGGCTGTGCACAGTTTCATAGCTCATGAAGAGGGATATGAGCAGCCACATCTGGAGAATCTCTTGTTCTGCTGAGCTCTGCATCCACAGACATGTGAATTACTTTTGGAATAACTGGCTTAAACCTTTTGTGATTTATTGTTTCACTAAGTTGAGAGATAGTATTGGTTAAAAAAATAGAATGATAGTTTTTTAAGTAATTATAGTTTTCTGTGATTGACATTATGCTACACCATCTGTTGTTTTTCTCCTGTATAAACTTCATATATAATATCATGCTAGAGTATTATTATTATTCAAATATTTGTATTGATTTTCCACATATAACAAACAGCAGCGCTCAACACTAAAAAATACAGCACACACAGAAAGTATACAATATATCAATTGACATCCAGAAGAGATACAAAATAGGTATATCAAAAATAAACATAAATTATTAAATTAAAAACGACATGGTTAAATAACCAAGAGTCACAATGAAAACATAAATAAATAAAAACAAGGGGGGGGGGGGGGGTTGGCTACGTTGTTTTAATGTCAGAGAATTCGTTCTCAAAGTAGGACGGAAATGGTCGCCAGACCTTATAGTACTTTGCGATGGAGCCCCGGGTAGTGTCCTTTAGCTGCTCAAGTTTAAGATGGGACATTACTTCTTCTACCCAGCGCTTATGAGACGGCGGTGCAGCCTTCTTCCAACTAAAGAGTATCAGACGTCTAGCAAGTAGGGTAGAGAATGCCACAGCCTCAGCCTGATCAGTTGTTATTCGTGTCTCCTGTGGGACCACGCCAAATAATGAAGTCAATGGGTTAGCATCTACAGCCGTGTTACACATGTACGAAAAGGTTTTAAATATACCAGTCCAAAAAGGGGCCAATTTTGGACAGAGCCAAAACATGTGACTTAGGCTGGCCGGGTCCCGACTGCACCTGATGCAGGTTGGGTCTAAACCTGGGTAATATGTGGCCAGTTTACTTGCAGATAGATGTAACCTATGCAAAACCTTAAATTGTAGCAGCCCATGTCTAATGCACATTGAGGATGAGTGGACAAATGTAATAGCTGCCTGCCAAATAGTATCTGATATAGTTATTCCCAGCTCTTCCTCCCATTGCCTCATTAAGTGATTAAGCGACGGGGCGGCGACCCTCTGAATATTGTCATATAATACAGACACCAGACCCCTGTCACAGGGATCTATATTTAAACAGTCATCAATCCAGGTACTCTGGGGCTGCTAGAGAGAAGTGGGTCCTGACATAACTACGTATCTTTAACTGTTCAAAAGAAATAAAGTGTCCATTTTTAAAAAGATCTTTAACACACCTAATCCCTCTCCCATGCCATAACCGAAAAGATGGATCAGTGAGAGATGGAGAAACATTTACATTTGACATAATTGGGGAAGCAATAAGTGCCTGTTTGTGTTTGAAATGAATTCTAAACTGAGTCCATATCTTTAGAGAGCCTTGGATGACTGGGTTATTCATCCAGTAGTTTTTACTCAAGGGTAGTGGAGCGCAAATTAAAGAGCAAAGTGACACTGGATTACTTGAATGCTGCTCCATTACAGACCAAACTGGGGATTCGGCCGTCACATCAACCCAAAACATCAGCTTGTGGATGTTGGCAGCCCAATAATAATACAAATAATTGGGTAAGGACAAACCACCCTCCCCCTTTGGCCTTTCCAAATACTCTTTCCTAATTCGAGGTACAGCTTTATTCCAAATAAAAGTGGAAGTGCATTTATTTAATTCCCTAAAGAAGGATTTAGGGATGAAGATTGGGATTGCCTGAAACAGAAATAAGAACCTGGGCATGATCGTCATTTTAACAGAATGAATCCTGCCAGCTAGTGACAGGGGGAGGTTCGACCATCTCTCCATGTCCAGTTTAGCCTTACCAAGCACTGTTTTACAGTTATTGTCCATCAGATCTTTGTATTTGCAAGTGACACAGACACCTAGGTATGTAAAGCTGTCCTTACAAACAGAGAAAGGGAAGTTCTGAAATGACATTTGACGTGCTTTATCATTTATGGGGAATAGAACACTTTTACTCAGGTTTAATTTATAGCTTGACACCCGGACAAACTCGGCGATAAGTTCCAAGGCAATAGGTACAGTAGCATGGGATCCAAAAGAAAAAGAAGAAGATCATCCGCATAGAGCGACAATGTATGCAACTCTCCCCCCCTTTGCACTCCAATTAGACTAGCGGTCTCTCTTAACTGTATGCTAGAGTATTGACTGTAGGTAATCCTCATCTTGTGGCCTGAATTCAAAGGAAGATATTCAAAAATAAACAAGTGACAAATTGAAGGCTGAAATGATGACTCAATAGACAGGAAAAACAATTGCCAATTATTTTTGAATGTTTATTAATAACTGGTTGAATTCCTTTTCAAGCAAAAATTCAGAATTCACTCGATTTTTTTTTATGCGAATATTTTATATCTTTCTATATCTAAAAAATGTTTACCAGCTAAATAAAAAAACTGACAAATAAATCAATAATGACAAAAGTTACAGCCATAATACATAAGTCGTTACACATCAAAGTTTTACACGCTTAACTTTGATTGACAGCATACCATAGTAACTGTTCTGTCATGTTAAATTATTAACCGTAATATCATACCCGTCTCATTGTCGATTTAGGTTTCCACAGAATTAATAAGGAAATTAATATTCAATACAAAATATTCAACATTTAGGAAACTATAACTGACAACTTGTAATGAAGCATTAATATGTATGCATGTCACACTATAACGATATTATATTCACCTGCGTGCCAGCCTCAACTATTAAAAGTAAGTAAAAACAAGGGGAATGACAGACTTTTGGGTACCACTTTACAATAACACTTATAAAGGATTCATAAAAGGTTTATAATTAGGTTATGAATTAGGTTGTAAACACTTTATTAATCATTAAGAACCATTTATAAACCAGTCCTAACATAGTTGTCATACATCAACACAGGCTCACTATTTGGCAAGATGACTAAGCCTTATATTGGCTACTTAGCGAGAATCAACTCAGTGAGCAACAGATACCAAGGATGCTGGCTGATGAAGAAGACGAAGTAGCCAATATAAGACTTAGCAGTACAGATAAATGTGGGCTCACTATCTGGCAAGCAACCGGTCACAGTTGCCCTGTTTATCTCATGTCTTGTAAAAGCTTATTAATGATTTATAAAGTGTTCACAAGCTAATTAATAAATGAATTACAAACTATTCGTAAACCCTTTATAAGGGTAGTCTTATTGTAAAGTGGTACAGACTTTTGTGATAAAGCTTTTCAAATGCTTTCTCATTTTTCTCTGACGACATCTGTGTTTGTTCGAGTGTGCATGTTCGCCCGTCCCGCCATAAAGCACCTAAATGTGGCAGTTTCAGACAGTGAGGGGAGGTGAGACGTGAGTAATAGCAGCGACTGATGATGTCACAGCCTCAGCTACCCCCATGACCCGGCTTTAGGATAGCGACAGTGGCGCGCAAGCACCCGTGGGTAACACACGCCAAAGCACATTAGAGGCAGGGAGATGGAGAGAGGCCGGGATGGATCACACAGAACACAGCTCAGGGGGAAAGACAGAGAGAGAGACAAAGAAGAAGAGAGGAGGAGAGGGGGGAGGCTGTCAGATTAAAGAGGAGAGACAGGAAGAAAGGCTGAGAGACATGGCGATGTTTGCCTCGCTAGGCTTCTTCTTTTTTCTGCAGTCTGTCTGGTTGGAGTTCTACATCATGGCCTCAGGTATCTCTGTCTGTCTGTCTGTCTGTCTGTCTGTCTGTCTGTCTGTCTGTCTGTCTGTCTGTCTGTCTGTCTGTCTGTCTGTCTGTCTGTCTGTCTGTCTGTCTGATTGACTTCCTCTATCAGACAAAATGAGTCTTTGCATGAAAATTAGAAAAACGTTGATATGAAGTTATATAATAGTGGATAACTATTTTAACAAGGAATGATGCCAAACATTTGCTGAATCCAGCTTATCAGATGTGAGGAATTTCAGCTTGTCTCATTCTCATGTCATTGTCAGTCAATTCTTTGTAGTTATGCACAGCTGATCTGACAAAACAAGGCCTCAGAAGACGCCATCTTGAGCTTGTGATTGGCATTTTTCAGTCCTTTTTGGACAATTTAGAGAATAAAGCGGTTAGATAAAAAAGATAACAGAGTTGATAACAGTTAAAATAACATTAATTTAGCAGTCCTACATGTGATCTCTCTATATCGAATTCTCTCTCTAATGTTCTTTTGCTTTCGGATAACAGACATTACAAATTGTATCCGCAAAATCTCTCATGTCAATTTTTGTCCCTTTTTGTCTCATTTGTATCCACCACCAGTCTATCTCAACTTGACTCATGGTTCAAAAGGGTAAAATTGTGGTGTGAATTCTACAAGCATGCGATGAGTGACAGTGATGTTGTTGAAGGACTGCTGAGCTCACTTCTTCAGACATTATTCTCCACGTAACACTGATGTATCGACTCGGAGAGCTGCTGTCGCTGGCTGCAAATACTTTCTGCAACACAGTCCCTGATTTTCTCTAGTCGGTACATTGAATGCTAATTTATAATGACTTATATAAAGTGATAATAGCCTTTATGTAGCACGGAGAAACTTATTAAAAGACAATGGTTGTATGATCTGAAACCTGGCTAATGGTGAAAGTGTTACATACGAAGTGAAAGAATTGCTCACTGTCTAGAGGCCATGGCTACAGGCAAGAAACAGATTTGATGGCCATATAAAGTTTAACTCGCATTTCATTTAGATCTTAAGAACTATTTGATATGTCAATTGTAAGAAAAATAATAAGCACAATCATAGATGAAAGAGTTATTTGAAATCATCTTGCACCTTGTCTTTCATTTTTTCTGACATTTATGAATCCAAACAAGTGACAATTATTGTTATTTGTAGCCCCACAGTTGTTCAAATAGGCAAAGTTAAATCCCCAGGATTATAAAAATAATGTCATCATATGTCAATGCTTATTTATTTTTAATATGACAAAAATGTGTCAGGAATAACTCAATAACTTGTTAGGTAGATAGTCAGTGCTGCCATTTTTTCCACCAGACTAGTAAAAATAGCAACGTTGCATAATGGGCATTTAGCCGATCTTACTGTAAATGATCAAATAACATCTAATCAGATCAAAGTTTTAGATGAAATGAAAGAGCCTGTTATATTTAACCTGGTACGCATGATGCATTATGTGCAAATCATAATAACTGCGATTAATAACTGTGTGTGATATCCCCGTCGCCATTCATGCTTCTCTTTCGAGGTGAAACGTGAATTGTGGGAAATGCACCTCTATAGGTAACCTCTTCAATTAAACAACATTACATACCGTTTTCTCTAAGGCATCAGACATACTGCACTTAAAGCTAACTCAGGCATTTATCATTGAAATTCTCCTCAAGAGCTGAGGAGCCTTGAGCTGGAGAGTGCCCGTTAACAAGCACTCAGCCCCCATGTGTTTGTTTTCACCACCATCACTTCAAAGTCTCATTCACTTCCAACTCCCAAATGGCTCTTGATTCTTTGATCTCATTGCAAGGAGATGAGCAGATACTTAAAGATAAGCAATCCTGTTTGTAATTTCAAGGCGATACTCTGAAGCAAAAGAGGCTCAAATATTTGTTCTGCATAATCACGGCACTGGTATGATATATCTTAATACTAAGAGTCAAATTAGCAAAGTTGTAAACTTCAATAATTGTTTTAAATACACACAAAGATTTAACAACACTCAAAAGAGTCTGAGCGGCTGCAATTGATACTGCTACAAACCATTGCCTATGTATTGCTCAGCTCAAAATAATATTCTCAACAATAGAAACATGATACTCGATAACATCTCTGGGGATTTATCCATCACAGTCTAGACAAATATAGTCGATAGGAATATCATATTTCAGCAGAGGACCTTACATGTGCTGTTTGACAGGAATACAGCTTCAATAGCACATTTTAGAGCAGCAATCTTTGTCCAAATCCAATAGGGAGAGTATTAAGTGAATGAAACCCAAACTAAAACCTGTCATTTGAAGCTATAGCACTATTTTTGATGTATCAGTTCACCAATCTAATGCAGCTTTTTGAAACGGTGATAATAGATAAATCTCTTTCACACATTTTTCAAGCTTAGTGCCACACATTCAAGATTTGGAAATTAGACTTTTCAGCATTTTCCCTATTTTACATAATTGTTGAAATTGAACTGATTATCTTTGGATTTTAGACTTTGGTTGAAGGAAGGAGACATTTAAAAAAATTACTTTGCAAAATGAATAACAGGTACTTGTAGCTTTAGATCGATTTAAGATTCAAAGGCTTAAATATCATATGCACACTTACTAGCTAGAGTGTAGAAATGGCAATGAAAACATTGCAAGATAGTTATATAAAACAATAAAACAAATGAACAACTAAAGATAGAGTAAAGTGTAGACAGTTGTGTTCAGTCATGCATAAAAGCAATGAGAGTCTAGACAAGTCTACATCTGAATGGTCCTTACAGATTTGTCTGTAAATGCCAAGCTCCAACTGGGAGTTAAGTAGAAATGTCAGAATGAAACCCTTGCTAGCCTGGGATTTTTAATCTTATCATGCTTGGTGGAAGGACAAATAGTTTTACAAAGTAATACAGAAAGGCTCTTTTATTAGAAAACATGGCACTACAAGCATTAATCATTTAAAAAAGAGTGGATTGAATAAAAACAGGAAATACTTAAAGGTGGGGTAGGTCATTTTGGAGAAACCAGCTCGAGTGCGCTAGAATTTGAAAATACACAGCCGGAAGAAATCTGCTACTTCCTTACAGAGCCCCTCCTCCAACACACACGAACGCGCACATGACCAATGAGGGCACGAGATAAGTTTGTGCACAGATGGAAGGCTGACAGGCAGGTAGGCCATCCAGTTACTTTAGCCGGGCCGGCTCAGATGATTGGTCGTGCTTTTTACACAGATGACATTTTTTAATGGATTTTTTGTCAAAGCACTTCAGATATTCATTGCTATCTGGATGTTAAGAGCATTCCATGGAATATAACAAAAAGTGTATCTCAAGCCGGTTTCTCAAACTTACCTACCCCACCTTTAATCGAGCGTGAAACACAAACATAATTATCTTTTTCAGGCATAATTTTTTCGAGCATATTTCAAATGGCTTTCCATGGAAGATAAATTACAACAAAGTGAAATAATGTTATCAAATATGTAACTTTAATTAACAATGACATTGTATTAACAATAGCGTTATAAAGGAAAAATAAACATCCCGATACACTTTAGTATTGCTGTTTTTAGTTTTGTTATATTGTATAGATTTGCCGAAAAATATATGTTTCACTGTTTATTCTTGTGAATACTCAGCCCTGTGATGAAGGAATGCCTGCTTGTCTCCGGTGCACAGCTGCTCTCATTTCTCTCTCTGAATCCTCTCTACCTCTCCTAACTGTCCATTTTAACCGTCAATGACCTCAAATCACTGAGGTTTTGGTTTGTAGAAGTTAGCGGTCTTTCCCGTGAGCACAGTTAGCTGCTGTGCTGCTGGTAACACCTCACCCCTCCAACCCATCAGCACTCTTCCTCCCCTCCCCCTCCCCCCTCCTCCTCTTTGGTGCATCACCCCACTCAATCGCTTCAGTCTCTCCTTCTCTCTCCTTTACTCCCTGGCTTAATATTGATCTGAATTCATTTGTTTCCTATTGATCTGCCACTCCACCCTCTGCCGCATTGAACAAACACAAGGACACACACCATGTGCACACAAGCTTCACACACACACACCCACCCACCCACCCATGCAGGATGCAGTACATGTGCGTCTCGTGCAATCTGCAATTAAAAAAAGGGTCAAAACGCTCGTTTACTCACCCGTTATAGCTGAACTGCTGGTTTGAAGGTTATTATGCGCAAAAATACACACACACTGCAGACAGACACACCTGCAATCACACACTCTTTATCTGACAGATTTCAAAGGCAAACAAAGGATGGAGGGATCTCAGCTCGAACATCAGACAAGCTAATGACAAAGAAACCTGGATTCCATATTGATCCAACACCTCAAGAGTGAGATGAAAACACAGGCAGTCTGGGGCGACACGATTACAGCTGCAGTTAATTTCTCATGTTTTTTCTGAATCATACTCAGTCATTAGTTCAACAAATGATATGAATTTAGCAATGGCAATTGTTCCAGGAGGTATTTGAGCTGAAGTGTCATTTGTGTCAGTAATAGAGTTTTATTTGAACACCTTTCATAGTTGTCAGAATAAAATAGATAAATTAAGTCAATCAAGTTGTATTCTACCCTACGTTGATTGATGGTCTTTATCATAAGGAATACAGAAGATTGTAAGAACCAGATGTACTGTGCAAAAAGCCCAAAACAGAAAATTATGTATTGTCACTCTGCAATACAGGGCTGTACAAAGAAATGCACTTGTAGAACATTTATGCTACACAAAAAAAAACATGACAAACCAATCTACAAAGTATTACATGCTGGTAGTGCATCCTTACATTTGCTTCAAGATGAATGTAAAATGCAGCAAAAATCCTTGCTGATGCGCCAAGAATAAATCAAGCATTCGCCTGAGTCTTTAACTTCCATCTGTTTTTCAGTGACAAGTCATTAGCAAGGAGCATGCTGGGTAGTTGAATAGCTCCTAGCTGGGTTAGCTTAGCTCCCAACTCGGCTCTCCTCCTGGGGCGGTCACTCTGCCTTTTGGTCCATCTGGTCTGATGTTGTGGGTGGTGATCGTCTTAAGTTCTGCTGTACTTTATCTAGTCTTCCTGCTTCCTTCTCCAATTGTAATGAGTGCATCTCTGTCATTGGCTGTACATGCTCCAGTAAAAGAGAAATAAAGACAACGATGGAAAAAGTTCAGGAGAGCTACCCGCCGCTGCATTTTTACGAGCCGCTGATCTCCACAGCAACCAACATTTTTGTACAACAAAAGACCTCAATGATGCAAAATAATCAAATATAGAATAAGAAAATATATCAAGATATAGCTAAACAGTAGGGATGCTCCGATCGCCAATTTTGGGGCCGATCGCCGGAATCAGTATCGGCCGATCGCCGATCCGATCGAGTGGGCGGGGCCTATGGGGATCTTCCATTTAAAGTGATGTTTAAAACTCAGTTAATGGGGCTCATTCACTGGCGTTTCCACAAACAACAACCAACATAATTATTACATTCAAATGAAGTACATTATTCAAGTTTACATTAACTTTGGATAATAACACGGGAGAAATGAGCGGAAGCGCTCTCTTTTCCTCTCTCTCTCTCTCTCTCTCTCTCTCTCTCCTCTCTCTCTCTCTCTATCTCTCTCTCTCTCTCTCTCTCTCTCTCTCTCTCTCTCTCTCTCTCTCTCTCTCTCTCTCTCTCTCTCTCTCTCCTGACAGCCTCATGCAGCTCACTGATCCAGTAATGAGTGACCCGACAGTGAAGAATAAATATATAAATATAATAACTAGTTTAGCTAGTTCCAGAGGTAGATAAAATAGCTAAGTGTGTTAGGTCTAACTCTTAGTGTGTGTTTCGCTCCGCTCACCGATCCGTCACAGCGGGTGGAGCTGCAGGACTTTGCTTCACACACGTTGCATACGCTATTTTATTGTCATTTTCGGACACCTTAAAATATACTTCCAGACCCGTGAAGCCATTTTGGCGAGCTTGTTTTGCCACGCACAGAGAAAAGTGTCATGTATTTTACGTCATTCGATCGGCTCTCCCAATCGGCATTTTTAGAGAGCACCGATCGATCGGCAGAGAGTGAGTATCGGCCGATATCGATCGGCGGCCGGATCGGAACATCCCTACTAAACAGAATATTGATTGTTACAAGGGTCAGTGCATGGTTGGTTTGGCGTTTTTGTGGGAATTCATTTAAATAAAAAAAAAGAATATCTCCAGCCTTGTCCTTTATGGCTCGAATGTTAATTTAGTTAGCCAAGCGGCGGCTCTTCGTATTCAATAAGCTTCGACAGGTTGACCAGCCTTTTCCGCGACCCCCAGACACTCAACATTTTTGGTTGGTGGCATCAAGTTGCCATGACACCAGACTGTTTGTCCTGCCCTCTGACCTCCTTTCAGGACATGCTGTGCTCAGTCAGACTACATCTCCAGCAGCGGCTTGAGTTCAAAGGGCCGTGGGGGAAAAGAGGCAAGAGGGAGAGGCTGTGTTTTCTCTCGCTAATATTAGATAAGATGCACAACAGGCACTACTCACTCTCCCTAAGTACATGCAGACGGGAACATAGAGACCTATATATACTTACACATGTGGGAATTAATGAGCGCACACCAACACAAAAGCTGCACATCTCCGTCTTTCATTGTGTTGCAGTGTCATAATTACTGCATTTGTTTGTCTCGCTGCTGTTTAATTTATGATGGTGAATTTGATTTTCCAGCGTTAATAATGTATTATTCATTACCGTTGGCTTTAAACGTTTTTCGCTGTTCTCTCTCATACATGCTTTGTTGACGGCACAGTATTCTTTCTTTCCATTATCTCCCACTTTGGTAATCCATTTCATACTCGCACGCGTTGCTTCCTTCATCATAAATGCTAGTGTTTCTCTTCATTTCTTTGTGCTGCACAGTGCGTCATCTCTAATCAGGGATTGGTTTATTATGGCTTAATTATCGTAGTATACTTTCATGAGTCCAGGCTGGTTTTTGCTAATAAACGGCTCTCTTAGACTATGTGGCCTGGATAAAAGGTTAGATAAGGTTGTGTCTGGGTGACTGACTTTATTTATTTACCTATCCAAACTTCATGGCTCAATGTGTTTATTGATGTTCCCCTTGCTATCCTGTGGTATGCTAATAGTTTGCATGATGCTCTACTGATTTCAGGAATGCCTTGGTCAACCAAAGAAGCACCCTAGTGAGGAGAGAGCCATGGGAAAACCAACTACATCCCGGTTGAGAGGTAAATGCTTTGGCAACATCTGTTTCTTCCCGTTTTATACCAACAAAGACTCTTTTGATACTAACTGAAATGAAAGAGAGCAAACAGCTTGAGAGATCTCAGCTAGTGATGGAGAACATCAGCTCGGTATTCAAAGACGCCAACATTTCCCATGTCTCTCAGCTTCTTTTCCTCCTCTAATTTTGTCTCCTCCCTGTCTTTTTCATTTTTACTCTCATCACACAAACATATGAACAATTGTTCTTATTGACAGCATGTATCACAGCAAAATGATTATATCTCCAGTAGGGCTGCACGATTTTGGGAAAAAATCTAATTGCAATTTTTCTGACAAATATTGCGATTGCGATTCGATTTGCGATATTTGTTTTTAAGCGACCCAACGGAAGTTTATTGTAAAATGCGGCCATAACTCCGGCTAGGAAGGTCGTATCAACGTGCTCCCGTCTCTAGCACCCCCGCAGCCGAGCTACGAGTGAAAAAACTAAACTTACATGAAACTTCCGTTGGGTTGCTTTAAAGTCAAGCTTCAGTTTAAGATTCACCCTGTAATAGAAACACGTGATGGAGCATTACTAACCTGACTCAGAAACCATCTAGGAAAGCTCCATTGGAAGCCATTTGGAAAGGGCAGGCACTTTCAAAAGCACTTGGCAGGTGATTGGATCAATCTGTCTATCACCTTCTATCATGGGCCACTTCTGATTGATTAACAATGGCTGGTACATGTGGAGCACAGCACTTCTGATTGGTGTGGATGACTGATACACAATAAAATAAAAATGTTTTAAAAACAATCGCAGGCTTTGCGATTTGATAATCGCATCATTTAAAATCGCGATTTCTATTTAAAATCGATTAATCGTTCAGCCCTAATCTCCAGCACCATATAAACTGACTACTTTTTAGCTGTCACACATTCAAACCTGTTAAAAGAAGACTAAAGCAGAGCGCAATCCTGTATGTTATTCAACATAATTATATATAGCACTTGCATAACTGCTGGGATTATTAGCTGAACTCTCTCTTTTCTTCCTTTCTTTTTGGAAAACATAAATGACTAAGAAAATAAATTGCATAAGCAAGTATACAAGCCAGCAACAAAAGCTGCCTCATAATTTCTCACCGATGCAGTCAAACCAGTATAAATCAACATACAAAATGGAATTATTTAAAATGATTACATATTGTACACATATAAAAGCCCTCATAATGGAATAGGAGTTTTCAACAATTTTCTTTAAATGTAGACATGCTGTGTGCATTGTGCACATTTCTGAATATGCACACACAGACACACCATTAATCCTCTCCTGCTCATACTTATACAGGGCATACACACTCATACACACACATACTGGCCGATACTGCCCAATAGCCATTGACAACAGTGCCCTAGCAACCATTGGGCATCATGCCAAGCCGCCGAGGTTGCCTGGTACTGTGTTCCCATGGCAACGTTTTCTGCCTTTGTAAATAAGGTACTTGGAGAGCGAAATAGGAGGGTTTGGAAGAAACTGCACCATGGAATCTCTTCTGTCTTGAGAGAACTAATAATTTGTGGTTTGTGAGTAGTAAATACTTACCCTGGCCCTGCACTGAGCTATCATCTGAGGCAAGAGGTGCATTAGCATCGAACAGGGCTCACGTCTAAATCCTTCCCACACAAAGGGTCGGATTCAGTTTTAAGGAAGACCTGGCAGAAGCATTTCATCTTAATCCCTCCGCTAGCTTTCAAATGTATTATTTTTAAATAATAATCGTTAAAAGTAATAATTCCAATCTACTTCAAGCTTTGGTGAAGTTAAATGTGAAAGAATATCTCATTTATTTCATGTATATTTATCTATTTGTTTGTCTATGTACACATTTGTCTTTTCTCGTTCTAATCATTCACTTTAGTTTTGCACACATTTTCATTGTTCTCAAAACATTTTCATTTTATGATTTCATAAACAGTGTGTGCCATTCTTTAAAAACAAACGGTCTATCAGCGGTCCTCGGCCCAGAGTTTGAAAACCGCTGTCTGACGCCGGCATTCCTGTTGAGCTGGCACTTTCCAGAAGATTCATAGCTGCGGTGAACAGTTTGTTGGCTGTCACTGGGCAGATTCGGCTCCTCCGTGCCCCTACATTGTTTGGGTGGCGCTGTAGTCTCTGTGCGTCACTTCTCAAAGAGGAGGTGTGGTGGAGAGTCACCTGAAGTCTTTGTTTTGTCCTATAACTGGGCAGAGCCTGAAAGGTTTTTCTTTTTTTGCCAAGAAAGGATTTTGCTTTAATTAACCAAAATGTCTTGTTGCTAGGCAGATGTGTGATTGATTTCAATGATGTTCTCTCAATAATTATCTCTCCGGTTGGTCGATGGATTCTTTTCTTTTTTTGCCACATTTCTCATGCAACCACATGGTGCTATTTGAGACTTTCCTCTCTACCAGTCCATTGTTGGTCACAGACTCCATGTATTTATTATACACCTATTTTTGCCTATTTTTGAAATGCAGACTGAGATTTATAGGTTCATAACATGAAAATGGCCATATATTTAACATTAAGTTAAGGTGAAATAAGCAACAAAGATATTAGATTTTAAATTCATTTTTGTCTGTTGCAAGGCAGGATTAAAACATTTTGATCATGCTCGTGATAATCCATATGCCCATTATTAGAAAAAAATAGCATTACCGATAAATGTATTCATATAAACACTTTTATGAGCCTGATGTTAAATCTTTATTTCGATAAGCCACTTCTAATTCACTAACAAAAGGGCTAATTTCCTTGGAAAAATACACCTGCTTAGCATAATACTGTTTTCTTCAGTATTCAGGTTAGGGCTGCACGATATTGGAAAAAACTGACATTGCGATATTTTCTTCCCCTGTGATATATATTGCGATATGAAAAAATACAGGAATTGAAGAAAAGACCGTTTTGTTTTGTCCGCAAACCATCCTTTCTTGAACTTTAATGCTATACAATTGGTCTTTTTTTTAACAATATTTAACCGGATGATGGATTTTAGTCACGGACTTCTGGATCTTAAGTTATCAGAGCAACAAGCTGAGCTAGCTCGGTTATCCTGCTGTGATCTGATCAAGAATGATTGTGATTGGTGGTTTGCTGCGCATGCATGTCACTCACTCAAGTACCCCTGAAAAGAGAGCCATGCAAGTTTTCCTTTTGTAGCAAGCAGCAAAAGAATTGTAACATGACGTGTTTGAGTTAATTTGCCTACTTAATATCTTACGTCCTAAAAAAAAAAGAGAAAACATTGCACGTCCTGCGATGTGAATAATGCGCATAACGCGATTATCGTCACGACACGATATATCGTGCAGCCCTAATTCAGGTGCACTTATTACCAAGCTTTATCTTCTTTTGGCCTTCTAGAACATCTTTGTTGAAAATAACATCAGTGTTTAGATATCTTTGTGATTATTGGTACTGCATTAGAGCACACCGTGTGTTTTTGGCTTCATTCATATGTTGATGATTCAGGCCTACCAAAATATACTTTTGCTCAACATGATTAATTTGTTGTTGCTCTCTCAAGAGGCCAAATTGTAATCCGCACAAAGCTTCACCTGACCCGACACCAGCCGGGGTTTGGGCTAATGCAGCACCCTGGCCTCCAATGCAGGGGCTTCCCACCAGCCTCCACTGGCACACAAACACACCCAGGCAGATTGGCAAAGGGCTTGCATTGGCACAACCATGCCGCATTCATGCGTGATCCGACTTCGAATGAGGCGTTGAGAGAGGTTTAAAAAAGGGTGGAGCAGAATCAAGGGGATCAAGAGGGGGAGACTTATTAGGAACAGAAAGATTGTCTGAGGAAAAAAAAGAAAGAAGTTTCAGGAGAATTTGAGGGCTGAAATGCTCAGTGATCGAGAACAAATAAGAGACACTTGGAGAGGTGGGAGGACGGCCAAAGAAAGAAAATGAAGGGTAGGCAGAGGGTGGGCTTTTAGCCTGGCAGAGGGCAGTGGAGAGAGGCGAGGTGAATGGGTTTGCGTTTGGAAGCTGGCCAATACAAAAAACCAATATGTCTCTATTAAGCCTACAGTGATGCCATACCGTACCATATGCAGTACATAATAAAATGCATCTGTGTTCCTGGCAGGATATAGTGAGCTAACATTTGAGGTTTCAGGGATCTAAAACATTTGTGTTTGAATCCAGCTCTGTCTCCCAGTCATCCAAGACTTCAAGGTTGTATTTTTGGTGCATTGACCAAGCTGAAAATGAGGCCAAGCAACAGAGCTGCACAGCAGCTATCAAGTAATCAATGAGTCCTTGAGGCTCACAGGAGGAGTTTCAAAACACAGCCATTGACTGTTAACAACGGCCAATTTGCTGCTTTTGCAGGAGATCACTTCAGCTAGAAGTCCAATGTGTGGGAGCGCCCTTTTTATATTTATGGGGAGAGATTGACTGGATAGTGCTGTTAATCCAAATTGTCATCCAATTACTCACCCATTAGATCCTATTTGTGATACTGAAAACAGCTCTAAATTGTGCCAATGTATGTGCTACTCAGAACGTAGCTTATTAAACATTGAAAATAAGCTTATCATTTCTTAATGTGTCGAGATATATTAACCATTTCTGGAATTCTGATGAGGGTAAAAGTACATAAACACATCAGCAAAACCTAACTTCACTTAATGACGATAAAAGACTACAGCTACCTGAACTTGCTGTGATAATGTCACGTTTCAAGCAGTGGCGTTTTCTCCCGGAGGCCAAGGGAAGCCAGGCTTCCTCTGTTTTTTCGGATTGTAGTTATAATTTAAATAAATAAATAAAAACACTTTGTTTTGTTTCGATAATTTTCCTTTACTGTGTGTTGCTGCCGGCCAGTCTCTCCCCCATTCTCATTGAGTATTTTACAAAGAGTGAAACAAACAGCGCCCCTCTAGATGTTATGGTGAAACAGTAGATTGCACTCACTGTTGCGAGAGGAGGCCAGCCGAATCTGGCTTCCTTTGGTGAAAAAAAATGGAGGGATTGACCAATCAGATGAGGCCCACGTGATGCCCCTGCCAACCTGTGATTGGTCAGGGCCATGCCAAGGGAAGCCAGCCGCCTCTAGCTTCCCTTCAGGGGCGGCTGGCGGCTGGCGATTTGATTGGACACTGCCATCCAATCAAATCACATCAACATCAGTTTTAATACTGTAACTGTCATCACCGCCGTTAGAAATTATCAAGCAAATGAAGCATTATGGAGGGTGGAGATTTGGCGTACTTAATCAAACATAACTTTACTAAACTTCCGCTACAGCAGCAACTAAAAATTAAATCAGATGACAGGCCAATGCCCGCACTCGAGCTGTGTGTACACAGAGGAAAAAGGGAGATAATCGGACGTTCAATGAGGACAATTATGTCCGCACAGAGTGGCTAACTGGAAGCGCTAAACTTCAGCGTCTATTTGGCTGGCCATGTCTTCTTTTTGACAAGGGTTCGTGCTCCCTGAACAATACTTGGGCAACTTCAGGATTCATCGACCTTGCCAACCTGTCACGGGCAATTGAGAGGCACGGTAAATCCAAAAATCACATAGATTGTGTGATTGTCTGCATACATTAATAAGTAAAATGCTTAAATTAATAAGAAGAGAGTTTCAGCTGGAGAGTGCGTGCGGACCTGTCGGTTAGATAACAGGCGTGTGCAAGTCCTGCATCTGTCTGATACAAATGTGTGTAAAATGATACCGGGCGCTGTAATCACTCATCTGGTTACGTTATTGACCGCCCCCCGACCCAAAAAATGGGCTTCCCCTACATTTTTCCCCACGCCACGCTACTGGTTTCAAGGTAAGAGTCCCTCACATTCATTAATACACTCACTAACATTAGGCTGAAAGGAGGAATGGCCATTTCTACAGAGGTCATTATCTGGCCTCTGTAGGGTGCTTCACATCTGTGGCACGGTTTGCCCATGTTAATGTTAGGACTTGAGGGCAGTGACGCGTTGTTCACTACTCCCGCTATCCTATTAGGTAACACTTGATGATAATCCTCCCCCACAAAGTCAGTTTTGCCTTTTTAAGTACCATAGCTTTTCAAAGAATATTTGTACCTTTGTATCACATTCGATAGAGAGATGAGCACAAAGAGACTCAGGTTAAGGTCTGAATACTTCAATTGAACAGGGAATAATTTTTACAAAAGAGATAAAAGATAATCAAACATTTAAAGAAAACAATATTATCACATTATGAATAAAGATACATTTGCACAGTACAGTGAGATAAATGAATTAAAAAGCATAAGAAATGACATAATGCAGAGCTGCAATGAGAAGTCTATTACTCAAGTTGTACATCTCCAGAAAAATATTTAACAAAAATGTAAATATTAATGAATCCATCGTCGTTGTAAATGCCACAACGTTATGTTTGGTACTCCTCTGCGTCTTAATGATAGCGAGCATAATATCTTATTTTTTAGTTGGTAGGACAAAACAAGCAGTCTGAGGGGACGCCACCTTGACCTGTGGTTTTCACTATTAGCCAACTTATTATATGAAAAACTCCCCATTGAGGGCAACCTGATAGCCAAGTGGTTAGAGCGCATACCACATACAGTAGGCGCTAATGCCATGAGCAGCGGTTCTCCAGTTGGTCCCCGACTGGCCGAAACTGTAAGCTGAATATCATTCACTACTTTCTTTCCAACCATTCCCTTTTACTCCCCACTATCATTATCAAACAAAACCCATCAAATGCCCCTTAGAAAAACAAGAAAACAGTTGCACAGTATATTTATGGGTAATGAAAATAAATGTCTGTTGCAGCCTTAATGTGTTAATCCTAAGAAAAAACATCTTGAATAATATACTAGTACCGTAGACAAGTAAAAAGAAGAAATGTTGTTTCTTCAACCAGCTGTATCAGATTCCTTCAGGTACTATGACAGGACTGGAATTTAACTATTGGTTCGATGAAATGAAAACAGAAAAGGAGTATTCGACTTTAACCTCAGAAAGACAATGAAGTGTGCTCAGTAGTGCTGAATCGAGTCTGTGAGGATACGGAAGATTCCTCCAGCTCCACTTGCAGAAGTAGGTCAGGCAGACGCCTACAGTTTGCAACTGCAGGTTAAGTGCTTGTCTTTGTATTCAGAGACAGTGAAGGTCTGCCATGGCCTCTAGTGGGGGCTGGGGGTGGGCCACGTACTGCGTCTACCCACAAGAGGGAGACAAGTCTACCGAAAATCATATTGTGCAGTTATTTATCCACCCTCAGCTCATATTATCTTTACTTTCCAATAGTATCACAATGTTAAGCTTTAATCATGTAGCAGCAGACCCATTTTTGTCTTATCTTTATAAAACGTGTTATTCTGATATAAATAAATGAGCTTATCAATGAAACGACCCAGCTGACAGGAAAAGACAAAGACAGACAGTGTTAAAGGTAAAGAAGACTCTGCATGGAAGAGAAGAGACTCCATCGCTCTGGTGCTCTGCAGTTTGAGGTAGTTGGTTGTATGGTTTCGCATCATAAACAGCCTGGAGATAACTGTACAACCTTCTAGCTTTCCCTGCGGTGTCACCCATCTTTCTCAAGAAGGACATCACCTCTGATTCCTCTCGAAGAGGTAAGTACAACGACTGATCTGACAAAGAAAAAAGGAAAATAATCGACTGACTCTATGTAGGGCTACAGGCAAAAGTTGTTATTCTATTTAACTTACAATTCAAATTTAACATGACAAAATAGTAATAATATAACATTCATAGGTGTAAAACAATATATAGTACATTTGAAACATTGTCTTATAAAAGGTCTGATGGATGTATTTTCAGTGATGAACAAAAGAGATGCGCTCTCATTCAACACCAATTGAAAATTAATTCCACATTTTCCCCTTAACACATTTAATTTGAAGCCCATAATCATACTAACACGAGAACTAGCTACAGTTTTTGCACCGGTTTTACATCTAAGTACTAATCAGGTTTTGCTGTGGAGGTCCAGCTAATCCAGACATCAATACACCCAGCTCGCTCTGCAGTGCTGTTTGATTTGTTATTTGGTGCAGTCCAATGGGGTAGAGAGCCAACTATCAATAACTGTTGGCATCTAGGCTTCAGGCGACACTGCACTGGAATGTGATCGAGAACATAGAAAACCCCGGGAACATTTCGAGACCTCAAATAATGAATGTATTGTGGGTCGGGTAGATTTTTTGCCATGGTTGATAATGTAGATTTTAAACTGCTGTATGAAAAGGGACTTTGGATTGAATTATTCCACAAATATTTAGCATTTCATGTCAAAATCTTTCTATTTAAAAAAGAAAAAATAATTTTGAAAGCAGTCCTCCATGTAACTCATAAGAATGCCCCAACTATCTGTACACACTGTCCCCTCTGTAGAGTCATGGTAGATAATTACAGTGCGCCCAGACGATAGTGTCCTGGAGCACGAGGCAGTATGTGAACTTGCTCACCGCCTCCGCCTCCTTTTCCTTCTTCTCCTCCCTGCGCCCCAACCAACCCCCCCTCCCCCCTCTCCTCGCTCCCCACCCCCCTCTGTCCCCCAGTGTGTCTGGCTAGTGGCTCAGACACTCGGTATCCGCATTGCGTTGCAGTGCTCCAGCGAGGAGGGGAAAAAAAGAGCATATATAAGCATATCTGCAGAGCACTGCTCTTTTCTGTACGCACACAAAGAGAAGACTCCCCGGCAAATACAAGCGTCACAATAAAGCCGCTTGCCTCCCGTTGTCTTATTAAACGTGGCCGGTTCCTGCATTTGTTTTTATATTTATTACAGGATTTCTACTTTTGTTTGTTCCTCTTACCAGCTCTATTTTCCCGTAAATTATTCTTAAATATTAATAATATTGTATTAATCCGTTTATTCACATGAAAATAAAAATAGATATTCTTTAGTGAAAATTGTCACAAGAGATTTTTAATATTCACACACAGCTTGTCATTTGGGAAGCTTTCTGTCAAAGATGAAAGTTCAGCTATGGGATTTCACCATTTCTGATGATAATGTATCACTAACTATGCGATTAAGGCTATTTTGGGAATTTGTGTAACATTGGCGGATAGATTGATATGTGATGAATTGTGGAGGAGGAGCAGCGGTGTTGTGGTCAGAACGGCTGCGAGGTTAATCACCTTTGGGCTCGCCGTGGCTTTGATCCTCATGCTGTGTAAAATCCACAGCCTCCCTCTGTAAGCTGCCTCCACCGCCCCAACCCCCCCCGTTCCCTCCCTTCTCACACACACTCTCTCTCACACACAGATGCGTATGTGCACAGCGGTGCACAAGGACACTCACACACATGCACCTCCCTCCGAAAATGTTAACTCTCTCCTCCAGATGCACGTACGTTCAAACACACACAAACAAACACAGTAATAGACACCCTTTTGCGAGAGACATGGCAACGTGTGAACTAGACTGCAAGATGGGCAAGTTGGGACGTCACGGCGGATTTTTTTTTAACGGGTGATAGTGGGAGAGAGGGAGAGACCAGGAGTGGAGGATGAAAATGAGGCGAAGGGCTGAGACAGAGCAGGAGGAGGCGAGGACAGAGTGATAGAGAGTGTTCAGGCAAGAGAAGAAGAAAGAGCGATAGCTGGAGATACTGCATGCTTGCATAAGTGAGTGTGTGTGTTTGATGTATGTAGGTGACACAGATTAATGAAAGGAGGGGGTCATAGATGGAGGCGCTGCTGGTGGGTGTTGGTACAGCACCAGAAAATGGAATCAATTGTCTGTGTGTGTTTTACTATGTGCATGTGTAGCGTACCTGCATCACAGACGTTGCCGGCTCGGACTCTTATCGCCTGGAGAATTAGTGATGTGACTTGGCAGAGGGGAAACGGGCACACACAGAACCAGGGACAGCGCCTGAGAGAGGGATAGAAGAAGAGGAGAGACAAAAAGAAGAGAGCGAGAGATGGAGGGGTAGCGAGGGGGGGAAAGCCTTTCTGTCTGCCGCCGCCGCGTACAGCGCTCAGAGAAAAAGAAGACTGTGAAGACGAGGCAGGATAGGTTTTATCAAGCGTTATTTTCTTTACGACTGGATTAATTATCGCTTTCTTTTTTCTCCGAAAGGGAAAGTGGATCAATAACTCATTGTTAGAGCATGTGTTATATATATATATATATATATTTATATATATATGTGTGTGTGTGTGTATGAGTACATGTTTTGTGTACATGGACAAATGTTTGTGTGTGTCGGAAAGGGCAGACGGTGAGTTCAGAATGACTTAATGGGCCAGCTAACAAATCCAGACAAGCTATTCGACTGTCCACGTCCACCCGCCATCTTTCCTTCATTTTGTGTCTATCTTCATGTTCATTCTTTTTAGACTAAGGTCAATTTTTTTTTACATGTGAACATTTATCTTAATTCTCTCTCTAGCTTCTGGTTTTTATCCTCTGGTCTTTGTCTCCGGTGCTTTTCGGAGCAGCAGTGGAGCTCATGAAACTGGGACAGAGGAAAACATCTTACAGAGACAAAGAGGAAACAGAGAGGCAGTCAGATTTCTCACACTGGCAGCCAAACGCTTCATGTTCTGTGTGCCTTTGTGGAGTCGCATGTTTGTCTGCATGTGTGCGCACCTGGCCACATACAGATTTAGTAAGTAATGGATTGTTCTGGTTCGTTGCCAGACGATGAAGCTGTCGTCTGCACAGACTTGCATGTGATGCAAAAGGAGCGTTTCAGCTGGTTACCAGTTATTTGGACCCTGGCTCATATTCATGTGGCATCTGCAGTGTAAGGCTTGTGTGGCATTTATTTTGTCTGGTGAAGAGTAAATCAGTGTAACTCCCTCAAGGCTGAACATCTTTGTCACGGGGGAGTGATTGCATAATCCTGTGAGATCACAGGGCCTGTAGGAAATATAAGACGACAGTGTTGTCTGCGGCTCCGGGCACAGCTGTCTGTGGATGTTTCATGCATGTGCATAAGCGGAAAGTCGAGTCTCAGCGTGTTTGTGAAATGTATGACTGCTTGGTCAGGGCTTAACGCTCATACAGGCCGTTTGCTCATCCCAAATGCAAAATCCAGATTTATACATAGAATTTGAGGATTTTCCTCTGCGTACATGTGTCTTTGTCTATCTGTCTGCCAGCAGGGGGCATTTCGTTTGAATGTCTAACCGCACAGACCTGCACTGGACAAAAGGCGCTGGCTATTTCAGGAGGACGGACGGTAAACGGGCCGTGACGATGGAGCCACGGATAAATAACGAGATTTTATGGTTTACAATGTACTCTAACTAAATATGTATTTTTCCGCAGGATGTGATGCAATCCATTTTGTGAAGACGTGTCGAGACGAAACAGTCGGACTGCATCGGTTAACAAACAACGGTAACCAGCCGATATGATGTAGTCACTGTCGCTCATTAACGGCCTATTTTAATTTTAATATAAGATGAGATGTATCTGTCTCTAGTTGAAATGTTGATTTCATGTCAAAATTAATCTCCTTAAGCTAACGAACAACATAATGAATAATAGACCAATATGTCATTTACACACAAACATACGTCACGGGATCTTTTTCATGTTATAATTTCACAGTTTACAGAAAAAACATTGAGTTGGATTTCACCTGCAGACGAGGCTGTTTGATCAGCTGTTTGTCTGGCGGTGTGCTTCATTGTCCCTGAGACCCTTAACCTGTGATGATGTGAAAGGTCACAGGTGAGGTCCTTGGGAACAAAGTCGCATGCAGCTGCATCTGAGGGCATGGACTTTTTATAAATCATAAGATTAAGAGAAACATAGGAAAAATAATCTGCAGAGCCGTATCGACTGAAGGAACTCATCAGGAGAGAATTCCCGAAATGTTCCAGACATCATGGAAAGCCAGGAGGAGACGACGTGTTCTCTGGAGGGGGCAGTACCTTTCGGCTGGCTTTGTGCAATGAACACTTACACGGTTCAATAAAAAGACAGCCAAGGCTCATGACCCCGATGTATGACTCACATCGGATTTTAAAATCAACGGCATCCAAGACGTGTCTTCAAGAGAACAAGTGTCATCACCTTGATGCCCATTCATTTGTTGGATTTTGACAGGGAACATGTTGGTTAAAAGGTGTGAATTTTCACAGGGCTCCATCATCTGATTATTTTCTCAATAAATCTATTAATAATTTGCCGTATAAGATGTCAGAAAAAAGTGAAACCTAAAGGATTGACTAGCAAAGTAGTTTTTCTCCTGATCTACTAATTAATGAATCAACAGCTTGTTGCAGCTTTACATTTTTATGATTTTTATGGATGAATGATTTGCACCTTCTGAATCTTCTCTTTCTGATGAAAATATGTCAATAAAATTCAACAAATGGTAAAAACATGTTGTTTTTGTGATATTCCATATAAATCCAATAAATACTGAAAAGGACATTGAGAAGGATTTAAATAAAACATGATCAGCTGTTTTCTATTGACTGGCGTTTTGGGGTTTGTAAGCGGTGTAGAATAAATGTTTGATTTCAAATCAGATTAAATGTGAGATAATTAAGTAATCATCAATTTAATATCTGGCTCCTATACAAAACACAAAAAACAAGTCAATTTTTTTGTTGTACTGCTTAACAAAGCTAGAGCCGGCAGTTTTCAGGTGAATAAATGAAAGTTGCTGTCCTCTTTCAGTGTGTGGCCCTGACTCTCAGCCAGGGGGCTCAGTGTTCCCTGGCTCTCAGCCCCTCCATGTGTTTGTGCATCCCAGGACAGTTGACATTGATTGTGCAGTAGACAGACTGAAACACATTAGTACCCAGCTCGCTCCTGCCGCTGAAAAACACATTAACTGGCTGCATTGGGAGCCCTGTCTGGTAACCATGGCAAAGCACACAGGGAGGGGTTGGGGTGAGGAGGGGGGTTGAGTTGGGGCAGCGGGTTCAGCTCGCTGTCTCTCAGGGGTTGTCTTTCTCAAACGCTCCTTTCCTTTCCTCCGGCCACGTCTGTCATTTTCTCTCAGCCTCCCTCTCCCCCTTTTGAACCGACAGCCTCTCTGGCTCTCCTCACAGTCATATAAACACCATTTGCATATTGCTTTCTCTTCTCTTGCATTCTTCTTATTGACCTCATCAATCTGCCCGTACCTCAAACTCCACCCCCTTATCCAACTAGCCTCTGCAACATAATCTGCCTCTGATTTTTCTAGGTCTTTTTCTTCCTATATATTTCCTTTCTTGGACAATGTGGTTCCCCTCTGTGGTGAAGCACAGGAAAGACATGAGGAAGCGAAAGCAATTAATAAACTCAGTTTAAATTGATACTGATCGAAGACAGATCCACAATCATACATGTAATATTAAAGTTAATAGTATTTAGGATATAAACGGTAGCATTAGGCCTATTCTAGTTTGTAAAGGTTACAAGTATGAATCAACGTTTTCCTGCTGTGATTGTTTTCCTTAGGGATCAATAAACTTATCTTATGCCGTATGAGTCTTTTGAAACTCTTATCAAGGATATTTATTCTTACAACTTTATTGTCTTAGTTTAAATGTTGGAAAATAACAAGTGTATGTTTCTTTAATCATTTGTATTGCTTAAGTACAACTTTAAGGTACTTGTTCTACTTAGACTATTTCTATGTGATATGACGTTTGAAAACTATATATATATATACGTGATGATAAGTAATTAAGTTGCTTTTAATTTACAACGTATATACATTTTAGATTTGTATGACCACCACAAGCATGTAAGTCTGTTGCAGCAAAACCCTGAGGTGTATTGAATTGAAACATTTTTACTGTCTTCTATTAAGAGTTGCGTAGTCTCGCTTTAAACAATATAAACTAAAGCAGTTGTGTCAGCCATCAGCATTTTCATTATTTTCATGTAAATGAATTCCTCTTTAAACTTTAATGTAAGTATCTGAAGTTGATTGTGTCAGAGCACATATGATATGACCTTATGAGAAAACAAAATGACCTGTGCAGTATTATAGACATTTGTATTGATTGGGATAAACCCCTTGAGATGCACCATCTCGTTTTCAAGGGGGTCCCGACAATAGCAACAACTTACAGACATACATAAACAAAAAGACAAAATGCAAAACATGACACACAAGACAAACCACATACAGTCTGTTAAGTAAAATTCAAGCAATGCATACAATCATTACAATTTGAGACAGTCGAGCAAATCAGTTTCATCAATATCAGTTTCATTAATAACAAGTACAGACCAGTTGAAAGTGAGATGATAATGCATGTTTAAACATACCCTACGATGCAAGTGATCTAATAGCAGCAGGTAAAGTATTCCAGTCAGTTGGGGCTTTGAACATGAACGCTCTTCTGCCAATCAATTTTTTTGCAGAGGGGACAGAGAAATAAATCTGAACAGAATGTCTAACTTCATGATTTGGTGAGTAGGGTACAACATACTGCTTTAAATAAGGGGGATAGTTAAGATAAATGCATTTAAATATCAGCTGAAGCCAATGCGTGTGTCTTCTTACATTTAAAGAAGGCCATTTAAGTTGGTTATACATTGCCATCTAAGTAATTAGAAAAAACTTTGTTTCCTGTCCCTAGCTCTTCAAATACAATGTCACACTCATGCACTAACAATTAGTTAATACTGTGTAGGCAGTCAGTGAGCCGAGGGGGCTGAAATATATTTTTTATGTCTCAATAAATGGCTCAGTTGTAATCGATGTTTTCATATATGATGTGGAAATTGTACATCTATCTTTTTATCTATATATTTTACAAATCAGTGGCTTCAACAATCCTACATCCTGGGTATGCCCTAACACTTCAGGTGAAATGTGACTTTGTGATTTTGATGAAGTCAACATATAAAACTCTCTATAAAAAAAAGTTTTAATATAACCAAAACATACATTGTGAAATCGTTTTTATAACAAATACTTTATTCAAACAAGTGTTGGATACATTATATTTGAATCACCATCAAATCAGAATGGTGGATGTAACTAATTGTATGTTATTTATGTTATGTACTTGTCTTTTCGTAGAGGTGTCATCCTCCTTTATTTATATAGCATCTTTCGAACTCAGTTACAAAGAGCTTATTAACACTGAACATATAGTAACAGACATAGAACGGAATGAAGTTAAAACCAACAACACAATATATAATAAAATGGAAACCGAGATAAACAATAGAGAAACAATAAAAGTTATAATGCATAAATAAAATCCCACACACTGAGCATAACTGTAGGTGACCATGTCGGTGGAATAACTGACTCAGAACAACATATTAATGCAAAAAAAAGCACATCTTTATTCGAAAACAAATTTGTTGAGGATATTATAAATGTATTAAAACAACGACTGAGGAAATAAATACTGCGCAACAATTACATTTCTATATGAGGTTGGACACTTGAAGAAGCTCCTGATCCAACTGGATCCGGAACTGAAACTCTGCGCTACTGTTTCCATCAGGGACTCCTTAAAGTCTCGGACGACCGGTAGTGGTCGCAAATTTAAACAGCCATCACATCAACAATACGCCCGGACTTTTACTTCACGGGCTGTGTGGGTTATCGATGCATTTATGAACAAGAAGATTGAATCCTACAGAAGATTTCTTTAAGGTGAGGTTTGCAGGTATGCACTTTGTCAATTGCTGATTTATTTCTGCTTCCCGCCGCTGGCTACTCTCCTTCGCCGCGGATGTTGAAGCTGACTATTACCTGGAAAACAATCTAGTCCACATTCGCAGTGGTTGTTAAGGCCCTACATTTCTACAAATCTTTAGTGCTTTAAATACAGCACAAAAGGTATGAGAGACTTACGACTTTTTAAAATATTTTCCAGATTTTTTAACTTGATTTTGAATACGCAGTTTACGAACTCATTGATAATCATGTGCATGTTATGGTTAGCTTCCTTTAATATCGGTGCGCCTTCCTGCCGCTGAAATATCGTAGTCCATTTAATACATGTACAAAAAACAGCTTTAAATGAAACGCGGATACAAATACATTAACACTTTTTTAAAGGAAAAAAAAACCGTTTTATTTACATTTATTATCATGTATTTAAATGTGTTCTTTATTCTTCAGAATATGTCGTCTATGTAGATTGTTTATGACCCCTCCCCTTTTTAATTTTTTTACAAAATTGTAATGGTATACATTTTGTCAGACATTTTATTTTTTAACAAATTAATAATTCGAATATTTTACTGATATAAAGACAATTTTAAAGCTTTTATAAATTGATCAAAGGTACAACATATATATTTTAGTCCACTGGCCAGAGGCTAGGGCAGGGGTCTGCAACCTTTTTGACCAAAAGAGCCATTTTGCTCCTTTTTCCAAAACATTTTTTTGTCTGGAGCCGCAAAACTTATTTCATAGTTTTTTATTGTTACATCAGACAAAAACTACAGTTTTTTTGCATTTATTAGGCTATTTATTACATTATATAAAACTGTTAACCTCTAATAAGAAACAAATAACTCTTATAAGGAGAATTAAAAAATAATACACAGGCCTACTTTAAAATAAATTAAACACAGCACTTGGGGAGTCCTCTGCACATTTGAAGGGAAAAAAAATATTATTAAAATGGGCCCACTTTGAAATAAATAAAACATATAGCTGCACCCTAAAAAGAGTTAAAGGTAGGGTAGGTAAGAATGGAGAAACCAGCTCGAGTGTGCTAGAATTTGAAAATACACAACCGGAAAAAATATGCCTCTTCCTTCAGACTTTCTTACAGAGTCCCTCCTCCAACACACACGAACGCGCACATGACCAATGAGGGCACGAGATAAGTTTGTGCACAGATAGAAGGCTGACAGGCAGGTAGGCCATCCAGTTACTTTAGCCGGGCCGGCTCAGATGATTGGTCGTGCTTTTTACAGTACTACGGCTTCCAGAGATGACATTTTTGTATGTATTTATTGTCAAAGCATTTAATATATTCATTGCTATCGGGACGTTAAGAGCATTCCATGGAATATAACAAAAAGTGTTTTCTGAAATAAATTACATACCCCATTGAATTATGACTGAAGATCGTCAGCTGTCTTCCTCTCCCTTGTTGTTCCTCGATAGTAAAGGCTGCACCACCGTTGACAACTTCTCTCTACATATCAAACATACCGGTAAACCAGCATCGTTTGCTGTGAAAGCATATAACTCTGTCCACACAGAATTAAATCCTGTGTTCCTCCGGTTCTTTACTTTGATTTATCCATAGTTCGCTCATGGAGCTTGATTTCCTTCTTATTTTTGTCTAAGCTCAAGGGAGCCAGAGCAGAGGGCTTAAAAGGCTGCATGCGGCCCGTGGGCCGCGGGTTGCCGACCCCTGGGCTAGGGGAATGAAGTTTTACCAGCTACTCAATAGCAACTCATTGGGGGTTTTTCAGGGGGAAGGGGGCTGTTGAATAGATCTACAAGCTATTTGCCTATTTTACCATCATTTTGCTGGTAAATGGTGTCAATGTGCCCTGAGGGAATCAGTAAGTATTTCCAGTAGTGGCTGCTCAAAATGTAGCAGCGAAAGCTCGCATGGTCTCTTCTCTACCTCTGACTTCATGTCAACAGTGAAGGCATCCACTTTCCCTGGTTCCAGTTTTCTTTATTGGCGCATTGTAAATTCACACCCTTAAGATTTTTTAAATATTTCAGAGTGCTTGATTTAAAAATCAGCATTTGGTCATGGAAATCATTATTAGTTGTAGGTCTCTGCAACAAGGAAAATAATCATATATTATTTACATCTTTCATCAAAAATTCAGATTGAACATACCAATAAAATCTTCACTGGGTTACATGTTGAGATTTTTGTTTGAGAAATGTCCCAAGTTTCATTAACTATCAAAGTAGTTTGTTAATTTATTTTTATTTTAAACATTAGCGAAAATAATACATTTCTCATTGTAAGATTGAATGACTTGTATTGCACAAAACATTTTTCAAGCTCACTCACACTCAGTAAATAATCAATATTATATAATTAATGTATGCAAAAATGTTTTATGAATTATAAATAAATTGTCCATTTCAATCTTCCATGTACAGGTGCAAAGCTGACAGAAGCAGTCCAAGCTGACGGCAACAGCATGGAAGAAGAAATAATAACGACCGAGACAGCAGGTGAAGATGTGGCGCCCAATGATGAAGAGCCTAGTGTAGACATTTCCAATGACAGTCCATCTAAAAGAGGAAGGGGAAGGCCAAAGAAGCTGAAGGTTGTAGTTACCGACGCCAACCTAATGGTTTCGGGCATTTCTAACGGTGAACCCCCACAGACCCCGAGAGGGAGAGGACGTCCAAAACTCTTTAAACCCACAGAGCAGCAAGTATCAGAAGACAACAATGCCGATGATTCAGGGTCCCAGAAAGAGACCAGTGATGAAGACGACGCTTCACCAGAACATTCTCCTAAGAAAAGAGGCCGGCCACGTAAGTCTCTCAGCACCCCTGCAAAGGCTGATACACCGAAGGGAAATAGGGGTCGACCAAAAGGATCCACGAAGCGCAAGTCAGAGAGTCCGAGTGAATACACAGGCCTACTTTAAAATAAATTAAACACAGCACTTGGGGAGTCCTCTGCACATTTGAAGGGAAAAAAAAATATTTTTGAAATAAATAAAACATATAGCTACACCCTAAAAAGAGTTAAAGGTAGGGTAGGTAAGAATGGAGAAACCAGCTCGAGTGCGCTAGAATTTGAAAGTACACAACCGGAAAAAATATGCCTCTTCCTTCAGACTTTCTTACAGAGTCCCTCCTCCAACACACACGAACGCGCACATGACCAATGAGGGCACGAGATAAGTTTGTGCACAGATGGAAGGCTGACAGGCAGATAGGCCATCCAGTTATTTTAGCCGGGCCGGCTCAAATGATTGGTCGTGCTTTTTACAGCCCTACGGCTTCCAGTGATGAATTTTTGTATGTATTTATTGTCAAAGCATTTAATATATTCATTGCTATCGGGACGTTAAGAGCATTCCATGGAATATAACAAAAAGTGTTTTCGGAAATAAATTACATACCCCATTGAATTATGACTGAAGATCGTCAGCTGTCTTCCTCTCCCTTGTTGTTCCTCGATAGTAAAGGCTGCACCACCGTTGACAACTTCTCTCTACATATCAAACATCCCGGTAAACCAGCTTCGTTTGCTGTGAAAGCAGATAACTCTGTCCACACAGAATTAAATCCTGTGTTCCTCCGGTTCTTTTCTTTGATTTATCCATAGTTCGCTCATCGAGCCGGGGGTCAGGTTATTCGCCTCCAAGAAAAGGCGCTCGCGCGGGACCGTACCAGGATGTGACGCATATTTTAGTTGACCTAATTAAAACCGTTTTGTTTTTTATTTATGTGTCACAGTATCACCTCAAAATACAAGATACGAAACATTTTCATCCATGCAACAAAATATAAATAGTCTTACAAATACTTTTATTTGATTTCCTTCTTATTTTTGTCTAAGCTCAAGGGAGCCAGAGCAGAGGGCTTAAAGGGCCGCATGTGGGCCGCGGGTTGCCGACCCCTGGGCTAGGGGAATGAAGTTTTACCAGCTACTCAATAGCAACTCATTGGGGGTTTTTCAGGGGGAAGGGGGCTGTTGAATAGATCTACAAGCTATTTGCCTATTTTACCATCATTTTGCTGGTAAATGGTGTCAATGTGCCCTGAGGGAATCAGTAAGTATTTCCAGTAGTGGCTGCTCAAAATGTGGCAGCGAAAGCTCGCATGGTCTCTTCTCTACCTCTGACTTCATGTCAACAGTGAAGGCATCCACTTTCCCTGGTTCCAGTTTTCTTTATTGGCGCATTGTAAATTCACACCCTTAAGATTTTTTAAATATTTTCAGAGTGCTTGATTTAAAAATCAGCATTTGGTCATGGAAATCATTATTAGTTGTAGGTCTCTGCAACAAGGAAAATAATCATATATTATTTACATCTTTCATCAAAAATTCAGATTGAACATACCAATAAAATCTTCACTGGGTTACATGTTGAGATTTTTGTTTGAGAAATGTCCCAAGTTTCATTAACTATCAAAGTAGTTTGTTAATTTATTTTATTTTAAACATTAGCGAAAATAATACATTTCTCATTGTAAGATTGAATGACTTGTATTGCACAAAACATTTTTCAAGCTCACTCACACTCAGTAAATAATCAATATTATATAATTAATGTATGCAAAAATGTTTTATGAATTATATATAAATTGTGCTTTTCAATCTTCCATGTACAGGTGCAAAGCTGACAGAAGCAGTCCAAGCTGACGGCAACAGCATGGAAGAAGAAATAATAAAGACCGAGGCAGCAGGTGAAGATGTGGCACCCAATGATGAAGAGCCTAGTGTAGACATTTCCAATGACAGTCCATCTAAAAGAGGAAGGGGAAGGCCAAAGAAGCTGAAGGTTGTAGTTACCGACGCCAACCTAATGGTTTCGGGCATTTCTAACGGTGAACCCCCACAGACCCCGAGAGGGAGAGGACGTCCAAAACTCATTAAACCCACAGAGCAGCAAGGATCAGAAGACAACAATGCCGATGATTCAGGGTCCCAGAAAGAGACCAGTGATGAAGACGACGCTTCACCAGAACATTCTCCTAAGAAAAGAGGCCGGCCACGTAAGTCTCTCAGCACCCCTGCAAAGGCTGATACACCGAAGGGAAATAGGGGTCGACCAAAAGGATCCACGAAGCGCAAGTCAGAGAGTCCGAGTGAATACACAGGCCTACTTTAAAATAAATTAAACACAGCACTTGGGGAGTCCTCTGCACATTTGAAGGGAAAAAAAATATTTTTGAAATAAATAAAACATATAGCTGCACCCTAAAAAAGAGTTAAAGGTAGGGTAGGTAAGAATGGAGAAACCAGCTCGAGTGTGCTAGAATTTGAAAGTACACAACCGGAAAAAATATGCCTCTTCCTTCAGACTTTCTTACAGAGTCCCTCCTCCAACACACACGAACGCGCACATGACCAATGAGGGCACGAGATAAGTTTGTGCACAGATAGAAGGCTGACAGGCAGGTAGGCCATCCAGTTATTTTAGCCGGGCCGGCTCAAATGATTGGTCGTGCTTTTTACAGCCCTACGGCTTCCAGTGATGAATTTTTGTATGTATTTATTGTCAAAGCATTTAATATATTCATTGCTATCGGGACGTTAAGAGCATTCCATGGAATATAACAAAAAGTGTTTTCGGAAATAAATTACATACCCCATTGAATTATGACTGAAGATCGTCAGCTGTCTTCCTCTCCCTTGTTGTTCCTCGATACGTAAAGGCTGCACCACCGTTGACAACTTCTCTCTACATATCAAACATCCCGGTAAACCAGCTTCGTTTGCTGTGTAAGCATATAACTCTGTCCACACAGAATTAAATCCTGTGTTCCTCCGGTACTTTTCTTTGATTTATCCATAGTTCGCTCATCGAGCCGGGGGTCAGGTTATTCGCCTCCAAGAAAAGGCGCTCGCGCGGGACCGTACCAGGATGTGACGCATATTTTAGTTGACCTAATTAAAACCGTTTTGTTTTTTATTTATGTGT
Organism: Gymnodraco acuticeps; assembly: GCF_902827175.1. NCBI lineage: Eukaryota > Metazoa > Chordata > Actinopteri > Perciformes > Bathydraconidae > Gymnodraco > Gymnodraco acuticeps. Next base: position 890,729 of record NW_022989947.1, on the reverse strand, counting down.
CACAGTATCACCTCAAAATACAAGATACGAAACATTTTCATCCATGCAACAAAATATAAATAGTCTTACAAATACTTTTATTTGATTTCCTTCTTATTTTTGTCTAAGCTCAAGGGAGCCAGAGCAGAGGGCTTAAAGGGCCGCATGTGGGCCGCGGGTTGCCGACCCCTGGGCTAGGGGAATGAAGTTTTACCAGCTACTCAATAGCAACTCATTGGGGGTTTTTCAGGGGGAAGGGGGCTGTTGAATAGATCTACAAGCTATTTGCCTATTTTACCATCATTTTGCTGGTAAATGGTGTCAATGTGCCCTGAGGGAATCAGTAAGTATTTCCAGTAGTGGCTGCTCAAAATGTAGCAGCGAAAGCTCGCATGGTCTCTTCTCTACCTCTGACTTCATGTCAACAGTGAAGGCATCCACTTTTCCTGGTTCCAGTTTTCTTTATTGGCGCATTGTAAATTCACACCCTTAAGATTTTTTAAATATTTTCAGAGTGCTTGATTTAAAAAATCAGCATTTGGTCATGGAAATCATTATTAGTTGTAGGTCTCTGCAACAAGGAAAATAATCATATATTATTTACATCTTTCATCAAAAATTCAGATTGAACATACCAATAAAATCTTCACTGGGTTACATGTTGAGATTTTTGTTTGAGAAATGTCCCAAGTTTCATTAACTATCAAAGTAGTTTGTTAATTTATTTTTATTTTAAACATTAGCGAAAATAATACATTTCTCATTGTAAGATTGAATGACTTGTATTGCACAAAACATTTTTCAAGCTCACTCACACTCAGTAAATAATCAATATTATATAATTAATGTATGCAAAAATGTTTTATGAATTATAAATAAATTGTCCTTTTCAATCTTCCATGTACAGGTGCAAAGCTGACAGAAGCAGTCCAAGCTGACGGCAACAGCATGGAAGAAGAAATAATAACGACCGAGGCAGCAGGTGAAGATGTGGCGCCCAATGATGAAGAGCCTAGTGTAGACATTTCCAATGACAGTCCATCTAAAAGAGGAAGGGGAAGGCCAAAGAAGCTGAAGGTTGTAGTTACCGACGCCAACCTAATGGTTTCGGGCATTTCTAACGGTGAACCCCCCACAGACCCCGAGAGGGAGAGGACGTCCAAAACTCATTAAACCCACAGAGCAGCAAGGATCAGAAGACAACAATGCCGATGATTCAGGGTCCCAGAAAGAGACCAGTGATGAAGACGACGCTTCACCAGAACATTCTCCTAAGAAAAGAGGCCGGCCACGTAAGTCTCTCAGCACCCCTGCAAAGGCTGATACACCGAAGGGAAATAGGGGTCGACCAAAAGGATCCACGAAGCGCAAGTCAGAGAGTCCGAGTGAATACACAGGCCTACTTTAAAATAAATTAAACACAGCACTTGGGGAGTCCTCTGCACATTTGAAGGGAAAAAAAAATATTTTTGAAATAAATAAAACATATAGCTGCACCCTAAAAAGAGTTAAAGGTAGGGTAGGTAAGAATGGAGAAACCAGCTCGAGTGCGCTAGAATTTGAAAGTACACAACCGGAAAAAATATGCCTCTTCCTTCAGACTTTCTTACAGAGTCCCTCCTCCAACACACACGAACGCGCACATGACCAATGAGGGCACGAGATAAGTTTGTGCACAGATAGAAGGCTGACAGGCAGGTAGGCCATCCAGTTATTTTAGCCGGGCCGGCTCAAATGATTGGTCGTGCTTTTTACAGCCCTACGGCTTCCAGTGATGAATTTTTGTATGTATTTATTGTCAAAGCATTTAATATATTCATTGCTATCGGGACGTTAAGAGCATTCCATGGAATATAACAAAAAGTGTTTTCGGAAATAAATTACATACCCCATTGAATTATGACTGAAGATCGTCAGCTGTCTTCCTCTCCCTTGTTGTTCCTCGATAGTAAAGGCTGCACCACCGTTGACAACTTCTCTCTACATATCAAACATCCCGGTAAACCAGCATCGTTTGCTGTGTAAGCATATAACTCTGTCCACACAGAATTAAATCCTGTGTTTCTCCGGTACTTTTCTTTGATTTATCCATAGTTCGCTCATCGAGCCGGGGGTCAGGTTATTCGCCTCCAAGAAAAGGCGCTCGCGCGGGACCGTACCAGGATGTGACGCATATTTTAGTTGACCTAATTAAAACCGTTTTGTTTTTTATTTATGTGTCACAGTATCACCTCAAAATACAAGATACGAAACATTTTCATCCATGCAACAAAATATAAATAGTCCTACAAATACTTTTATTTGATTTCCTTCTTATTTTTGTCTAAGCTCAAGGGAGCCAGAGCAGAGGGCTTAAAGGGCCGCATGTGGGCCGCGGGTTGCCGACCCCTGGGCTAGGGGAATGAAGTTTTACCAGCTACTCAATAGCAACTCATTGGGGGTTTTTTCAGGGGGAAGGGGGCTGTTGAATAGATCTACAAGCTATTTGCCTATTTTACCATCATTTTGCTGGTAAATGGTGTCTATGTGCCCTGAGGGAATCAGTAAGTATTTCCAGTAGTGGCTGCTCAAAATGTGGCAGCGAAAGCTCGCATGGTCTCTTCTCTACCTCTGACTTCATGTCAACAGTGAAGGCATCCACTTTCCCTGGTTCCAGTTTTCTTTATTGGCGCATTGTAAATTCACACCCTTAAGATTTTTTAAATATTTTCAGAGTGCTTGATTTAAAAATCAGCATTTGGTCATGGAAATCATTATTAGTTGTAGGTCTCTGCAACAAGGAAAATAATCATATATTATTTACATCTTTCATCAAAAATTCAGATTGAACATACCAATAAAATCTTCACTGGGTTACATGTTGAGATTTTTGTTTGAGAAATGTCCCAAGTTTCATTAACTATCAAAGTAGTTTGTTAATTTATTTTTATTTTAAACATTAGCGAAAATAATACATTTCTCATTGTAAGATTGAATGACTTGTATTGCACAAAACATTTTTCAAGCTCACTCACACTCAGTAAATAATCAATATTATATAATTAATGTATGCAAAAATGTTTTATGAATTATAAATAAATTGTCCTTTTCAATCTTCCATGTACAGGTGCAAAGCTGACAGAAGCAGTCCAAGCTGACGGCAACAGCATGGAAGAAGAAATAATAACGACCGAGGCAGCAGGTGAAGATGTGGCGCCCAATGATGAAGAGCCTAGTGTAGACATTTCCAATGACAGTCCATCTAAAAGAGGAAGGGGAAGGCCAAAGAAGCTGAAGGTTGTAGTTACCGACGCCAACCTAATGGTTTCGGGCATTTCTAACGGTGAACCCCCACAGACCCCGAGAGGGAGAGGACGTCCAAAACTCATTAAACCCACAGAGCAGCAAGGATCAGAAGACAACAATGCCGATGATTCAGGGTCCCAGAAAGAGGCCAGTGATGAAGACGACGCTTCACTAGAACATTCTCCTAAGAAAAGAGGCCGGCCACGTAAGTCTCTCAGCACCCCTGCAAAGGCTGATACACCGAAGGGAAATAGGGGTCGACCAAAAGGATCCACGAAGCGCAAGTCAGAGAGTCCGAGTGAATACACAGGCCTACTTTAAAATAAATTAAACACAGCACTTGGGGAGTCCTCTGCACATTTGAAGGGAAAAAAAATATTTTTGAAATAAATAAAACATATAGCTGCACCCTAAAAAGAGTTAAAGGTAGGGTAGGTAAGAATGGAGAAACCAGCTCGAGTGCGCTAGAATTTGAAAGTACACAACCGGAAAAAATATGCCTCTTCCTTCAGACTTTCTTACAGAGTCCCTCCTCCAACACACACGAACGCGCACATGACCAATGAGGGCACGAGATAAGTTTGTGCACAGATAGAAGGCTGACAGGCAGGTAGGCCATCCAGTTATTTTAGCCGGGCCGGCTCAAATGATTGGTCGTGCTTTTTACAGCCCTACGGCTTCCAGTGATGAATTTTTGTATGTATTTATTGTCAAAGCATTTAATATATTCATTGCTATCGGGACGTTAAGAGCATTCCATGGAATATAACAAAAAGTGTTTTCGGAAATAAATTACATACCCCATTGAATTATGACTGAAGATCGTCAGCTGTCTTCCTCTCCCTTGTTGTTCCTCGATAGTAAAGGCTGCACCACCGTTGACAACTTCTCTCTACATATCAAACATCCCGGTAAACCAGCTTCGTTTGCTGTGAAAGCATATAACTCTGTCCACACAGAATTAAATCCTGTGTTTCTCCAGTACTTTTCTTTGATTTATCCATAGTTCGCTCATCGAGCCGGGGGTCAGGTTATTCGCCTCCAAGAAAAGGCGCTCGCGCGGGACCGTACCAGGATGTGACGCATATTTTAGTTGACCTAATTAAAACCGTTTTGTTTTTTATTTATCTCTGGCTACACCTCCCTGCAGTCTCTGGATTTCCTTGCTCTCACTGAAACCTGGATTACTCCATCCAACACATCCACCCCAGCAGCTCTCTCCACTGCATATTCCTTCTCCCATACACCCAGACCCACTGGCAGATGAGGTGGCACTGGTCTCCTGCTCTCTCCCAAATGGAGCTTTTCCCTCTTCAAGCTACCTAACTTTACTCCTTCCACCTTTGAGTTCCATGCCGTCACAGTAACCCATCCTATACAGTTAACCATTGTTGTTCTCTACCGTCCACCAGGCGCCTTGGGGGACTTCTTGGAGGAATTAGATCATCTCCTCTCACACATCCCTGAAACTGGCCCTCCCGCTGTACTTCTCGGAGACTTCAACCTCCAGATGGGGAAGATAGACGAACTAACATCTCTGTTAACCGCCTTTGCTTTCTCACTGTCTCCGTCCCCACCGACTCATAAAGCTGGCAATGTCCTTGATCTCATATTCTCAAGGAACTGCGCTACTTCTAACCTCTCTGTAAACCCGCTCCACACATCCGATCACTTCTTCATTTCATTCTCTCTATCCCTTTCCAAACATAACAAACTAATCTCTTCCCATCCTACACTTGTCCGCCGTAACCTTCGCTCCCTCTCTCCCTCTACCTTTGCCTCGTCGGTGCTCTCAGCCCTCCCTTCCTCTGATTCGTTCCAACTACTGCCTCCAAACTGCTGCAGAAACTCTCCTCTCTACTCTCTCATCCACTCTGGACTCGCTCTGTCCTCTGACATCTCGGCAGGCTCGTCAGTCCCCTCCGGCTCCCTGGCTAAATGATGCACTGCGTGCTAATAGAACCGTCCTTAGGGCAGCAGAGCGGAAATGGTGGAAATCCAAACACCGTGACGACCTCCTAACCTATCAGGCTCTCCTCTCCTCTTTCTCTGCTTCGATCTCTCAGGCAAAAAGCACTTTCTTTCAAGATAAGATCCAATCTTCCTATTCCAATCCTAAAAAAACTATTTTCCATCTTCTCCACCCTCTTGGACCCTCCAAAAGCTCCTCCCCCCTCCTCACTTCTGTCAAGCGACTTTGTTACCCACTTTGAAAAAAAGGTTAATGATATTCGCTCTTCTTTTTCTGACTCACCTTTACTCACCGCTGGGTCACCAGACCTTCCTTCCACCAACACACTAACCTCCTTTTCCCCTCTCTCTCCAAGTGAGGTTCTTACCCTCATTACCTCTGCCCGCCCTACCACCTGTCCTCTGGACCCTATCCCTTCAAACCTCCTTCAGACTATCGCTCCTGATATTCTACCGTTTCTCACCCATTTCATCAACACTTCTCTAACTTCTGGTCACTTTCCAAACAGTCTCAAGGAGGCAAGAGTAAACCCTCTCCTAAAGAAACCCACTCTCAACCCGTCTGATGTTATAAACTACAGGCCTGTCTCTCTCCTCCCGTTCCTGTCTAAATCACTTGAACGCGCTGTCTTTAAACAACTCTCCTGTTATCTCAATCAGAACAACCTTCTGGATCCGCACCAGTCTGGTTTCAAGGCAGGTCACTCCACAGAAACTGCTCTCATTGCTGTCACGGAGGAACTGCACACTGCCAAAACTGCATCCCTCTCCTCTGTCATCATCCTGTTGGACCTGTCTGCTGCATTCGACACGGTGAATCATCAGATCCTCCTTCGCACTCTCCAAAAACTTGGAGTTTCTGGCTCTGCACTTTCCCTCCTCACCTCATACCTGAAAGACCGTACCTACAGGGTGACTTGGAGAGGGTCTGAGTCCGACCCTTGTCAATTAACTACGGGGGTCCCTCAGGGCTCTGTTCTTGGTCCCCTCCTCTTCTCCTTGTACACAAACTCGCTCGGATCAGTCATTAGCCCGCATGGTTTTTCTTACCACTGCTACGCTGACGACACCCAATTAATTCTGTCCTTTCCCCGCTCAGAGACCCAGGTCGTCGCACGCATCTCTGCTTGTCTAGCTGACATCTCTCAGTGGATGTCTGCTCATCACCTCAAACTCAACCTTGACAAGACTGAGCTGCTCTTCCTCCCGGGAAAAGATTGTCCAACTCTTGACCTGACAATCAACATCGGCACCCTCAGTTGTTTCCCCCGACTCAGACTGCAAGGAATCTGGGTGTGATCCTAGATAACAACCTGTCCTTCACTGCAAACATCGCTGCTACAACCCGCTGCTGCAGATACACGCTTTACAACATCAGGAAGATACGTCCCCAGCTGACTCAGAAAGCGACTCAGGTTCTGGTCCAGGCTCTCGTCATCTCACGCCTAGACTACTGCAACTCCCTCCTGGCTGGTCTACCTGCATGTGCCATCCGACCCTCTGCAGCTCACCCAGAATGCAGCGGCTCGTCTGGTTTTCAACCTTCCTAAATTCTCCCACACCACTCCGCTCCTCCGCTCCCTTCACTGGCTTCCGGTAACTGCTAGAATCCACTTCAAGACACTGGTACTTGCTTACCGTGCTGCGAATGGATCTGGCCCTTCCTACATCCAGGACATGGTTAAACCGTACACCCCAGCGCGTGCACTACACTCTGCATCAGCCAAACGACTCGTTGCGCCCTCGCTGCGAGGGGGACCCAAGTTCCCATCGGCGAAAACACGTGGGTTTGCTATCCTGGCTCCAAGATGGTGGAATGAGCTCCCCATTGACATCAGGACGGCAGATAGCTTGCACATCTTCCGGCGCAAACTGAAAACTCATCTCTTTCGACTCCACTTCGAGCGTTAGAACGATTAACGAAGCACTTTTATACCAATAAAGGACTGGATTACCTAAAGCCAGTTGAGTAGCACTTGAAATGTTTGGCTCTATGAAACCTGATATACTTATATGATTCTGTTTTCTTCAAGGTTGTGTCTTCCTGGTCGAATGTACTTATTGTAAGTCGCTTTGGACAAAAGCGTCAGCTAAATGCAATGTAATGTAATGTAATGTAATTTATGTGTCACAGTATCACCTCAAAATACAAGATACGAAACATTTTCATCCATGCAACAAAATATAAATAGTCCTACAAATACTTTTATTTGATTTCCTTCTTATTTTTGTCTAAGCTCAAGGGAGCCAGAGCAGAGGGCTTAAAGGGCCGCATGTGGGCCGCGGGTTTGCCGACCCCTGGGCTAGGGGAATGAAGTTTTACCAGCTACTCAATAGCAACTCATTGGGGGTTTTTTCAGGGGGAAGGGGGGCTGTTGAATAGATCTACAAGCTATTTGCCTATTTTACCATCATTTTGCTGGTAAATGGTGTCAATGTGCCCTGAGGGAATCGGTAAGTATTTCCAGTAGTGGCTGCTCAAAATGTGGCAGCGAAAGCTCGCATGGTCTCTTCTCTACCTCTGACTTCATGTCAACAGTGAAGGCATCCACTTTTCCTGGTTCCAGTTTTCTTTATTGGCGCATTGTAAATTCACACCCTTAAGATTTTTTAAAATATTTTCAGAGTGCTTGATTTAAAAATCAGCATTTGGTCATGGAAATCATTATTAGTTGTAGGTCTCTGCAACAAGGAAAATAATCATATATTATTTACATCTTTCATCAAAAATTCAGATTGAACATACCAATAAAATCTTCACTGGGTTACATGTTGAGATTTTTGTTTGAGAAATGTCCCAAGTTTCATTAACTATCAAAGTAGTTTGTTAATTTATTTTAATTTTAAACATTAGCGAAAATAATACATTTCTCATTGTAAGATTGAATGACTTGTATTGCACAAAACATTTTTCAAGCTCACTCACACTCAGTAAATAATCAATATTATATAATTAATGTATGCAAAAATGTTTTATGAATTATAAATAAATTGTCCATTTCAATCTTCCATGTACAGGTGCAAAGCTGACAGAAGCAGTCCAAGCTGACGGCAACAGCATGGAAGAAGAAATAATAAAGACCGAGGCAGCAGGTGAAGATGTGGCGCCCAATGATGAAGAGCCTAGTGTAGACATTTCCAATGACAGTCCATCTAAAAGAGGAAGGGGAAGGCCAAAGAAGCTGAAGGTTGTAGTTACCGACGCCAACCTAATGGTTTCGGGCATTTTTAACGGTGAACCCCCACAGACCCCCGAGAGGGAGCGGACGTCCAAACTCATTAACCACAGAGCAGCAAGGATCAGAGACAACCAATGACGATGATTCAGGGTCCCAGAAAGAGGCCAGTGATGAAAGACGACGCTTCACTAGAACATTCTCCTAAGAAAGAGGCCGGCCACGTAAGTCTCTCAGCACCCCTGCAAAGGCTGCTATACACCGAAGGGAAATAGGGTCGACCAAAAGGATCCACGAAGCGCAAGTCAGAGAGTCCGAGTGAAACAGGGCTCTCCCAATAAGGACACCCATGCTGAATCAGTGAAGAAGAGACGGTCGGCCCAGGAAGGTGGAGGCAGCATCAAATGGCATCTCAAAGAAGTTGCTGGGAAGCCCCAGAAAAAGTATTGAACAGGAGAGCGGAAGATGAAAGAGGGAAGGGGTTTTATATAGGGTTGGACCAACAGGCAACAAGAAATAATCCCCTGCATATAAGGGTTCCAGTTAGGTTAGGCCGCTGCCAGAAAGGGAGGATTGTTCGACCGAGAAAAGAACCGGCCACAAGAGGAAGACCAAGAAATACCCCCGGCCGATCGCCAGAGGAGCTGAATAAGCCACGAGTATGGAAGCCGCTGGGAAGGCCCAGGAAATACCCGCGTCCCGACCCTCCTGAGGAGACTTCACCGGCCTCTCCCAGAAACCCGTGGCCGACCTCCTCGGCAAGACAGAATCCAATAAAGGCGATCACCTACGTAAGAATTTCCCTGGCCCTTCTCACCAACCTAAACCCTATGTTGGACCCCCGAGAGAAAAGGGGGCCGTCCCCCAAAAAGTGATGCTGAGGCCCCACGGGAATTGGGGCAGCCCTAAGGGTTCAATCAACAAAAATAAAGCCACAAGTGAATTAGAAGCCACACTCTCCAACGAGGCAAATGAAGAACAGACGGTGGAAGAGGAAGTGCAGCAGAGCGCAGAGACGTCCATCGAGGACATCACTGAATAATCGCTCATCGATCAGGCGGCCACTTTGAGTCACGAACCAGGCAAGATGAACAATCCCGGTCGGACCAAAAAGTTGCTGTAGTACTTGCTGTTTAAAACATAGAAGACAAACCTGTCAATGAATCCTGTTTTAAACATTTTGTCCGTCGGCTGGGCTAGATATTCAGCAGCTCTTGTTTTCTCTTACACATGTCCACCTTGTTTTATTGTGCTTGATTTGTATTCTTTATATCCTTTTTTCTGTCATGAGTAGTACTAATAACCTTTTACCAAAACTGGCATGTTGAGTTTGTTATTATAGACTGATATCCAGTTTTCATTTAGCTTTCAGATAGTGTGCGCCAGATGAAGTGTAACTATAAAACGGTTGCAGTGGAAAGAGCTGTGGAAGGGATAAAAAAAGTCCAAACTAATTCTTTTTGTTTTTCATTAAAGAACGGATGTGAAGACTATAGAGGCAAATGTCCTGACATTACATCAGGGCGGGCCTTTGTTCAAGTATAGTGTAACTCAATACAATCTGTCTTTTTTGCATTTATTTTTATTGAACTTTCTGAAAATAATGAGTTCTTGAGGTTCACTTTCCATATTGTTGGGCCATTGTCAGCCACTGTCGTTTCCATCACTTTCTCATATAGTCATGTAAATAAAAAGCCTCTTTGAACTGAAATATAAGAACCTGATGTTTATTCTGTCATGCACATACACATTCTTAACCTACAATGACTTATAAAACACAGAACATTATAAAATAAATGTTGTTCGTATGTGATCTGCTACAGCACATGATGTGTGGAAGGATTGCGTATTATAATGGAATGTCTCCTTTTACGTTTATTGATAAGATAAAAGTATTTAATTGTACACAGGGATTTCATGTCACAAAAGCAGTAGAACAATAATAATAACTTTATTTATACAGCACTTTTCAAAACAGCGTCACAAAAGCATTGTTTAGATACCAAAGTATCTACTTAAAATATTAAATAAGAAATCGAAAGGTAGGTTGTATGTAATGACACACTTGCAATTGGAGGAGCTGAGATATTTTAGCCAGGGATGTGTTAATAAATACAAGATATGTCAGTCTTTCCTGGATTCTTTTTAACAAAATCCCCTGCACCAGTCTGACTGCATGAAGACCTGCCCTTCCCTTTTGTTTGATTTAATTAGTATTACTTGTTTTCTCATAATGAAAATACAATTGTGGGTTTATATACAGGGATGTGCATATTATATGTACTATAATGAAATATTATTATTAATGTAGTACAAATGTACTTTAATTGTTTGTTTATATCTATACATGTTCATGTGCTCTGTTCAATATAATTAAAAACAGTTGAAATAATACACAGTTTAAAGGTGCAAGGTACTATATAGAAACCAATATCATTATTACAATAAAGTGTATCGAACTAAAATAATCACAGAGGGAGGACTATGCTGTATTGGGGCTGCAGATAGCAGATGTAACTAATTAAAGTAAGGCAAATGTGGGTATACACGTGTTATATGTAGGTTACAGTAGTCAAATCACAATTAGTGTCTGGAAGTCAAAAGGGTCGCTGCTGAAGCGGAACTGAAACTCTGCGCTACTGTTTCCTTCAGGGATTCCTTTAAAACCTCGGACAACCGGAAGTGGTCGCAAATTTAAACAGCCATCACAGCAACAATACGCCCGGACTTTTACTTCACGGGCTGTGTGGGTTATCGATGTGAATTTATGAACAAGAAGATTGAATCCTACAGAAGATTTCTTTAAGGTGAGGTTTGCAGGTATGCACTTTGTCAATTGCTGATTTATTTCTGCTTCCCGCCGCTGGCTACTCTCCTTCGCCGCGGATGTTGAAGCTGACTATTACCTGGAAAACAATCTAGTCCACATTCGCAGTGGTTGTTAAGGCCCTACATTTCTACAAACTTTAGTGCTTTAAATACAGCACAAAAGGTATGAGAGACTTACGACTTTTTAAAATATTTTCCAGATTTTTACTTGATTTTGAATACGCAGTTTACGAACTCATTGATAATCATGTGCATGTTATGGTAGCTTCCTTTAATATCGTGTGCGCCTTCCTGCCGCTGAAATATAGTAGTCCATTTAATACATGTACAAAAAACAGCTTTAAATGAAACGCGGATACAAATACATTAACACTTTTTTTAAAGGAAAAAAAAACCGTTTTATTATACATTTATTATCATGTATTTAAATGTTTTCTTTATTCTTCAGAATATGTCGTCTATGTAGATTGTTATGACCCCTCCCTTTTAATTTTTTTACAAAATTGTAATGGTATTACATTTTGTCAGACATTTTATTTTTTAACAAATAATATATTCGAATATTTTACTGATATAAAGACAATTTTAAAGCTTTTTATAAATTGATCAAAGGTACAACATATATATTTTAGTCCACTGGCCAGAGGCTTAGGGCAGGGGTCTGCAACCTTTTTGACAAAAGAGCCATTTTGCTCCTTTTTTCCAAAACATTTTTTTTGTCTGGAGCCGCAAAAACTTATTTCATAGTTTTTTATTGTTTACATCAGACAAACAACTACAGTTTTTTTTTTGCATTTTATTAGGCTATGTATTACATGATATAAAAACTGTTAACTCTAATAAGAAACATATAACTATTATAATGAGAATTAAAAAATAATACACAGGGCCTACTTTAAAATAAATTAAAACACAGCAAAAAATATTATTAAAATGGGCCCCACTTTGAAATAAATAAAACATATAGCTGCACCCTAAAAAGAGGTTAAAGGTAAGAATGGAGAAACCAGCTCGAGTGCGCTAGAATTTGAAAATACACAACCGGAAAAAAATATGCCTCTTCCTTCAGACTTTCTTACAGAGTCCCTCCTCCAACACACACGAACGCGCACATGACCAATGAGGGCACGAGATAAGTTTGTGCACAGATGGAAGGCTGACAGGCAGGTAGGCCATCCAGTTATTTTAGCCGGGCCGGCTCAGATGATTGGTCGTGCTTTTTACAGCCCTACGGCTTCCAGTGATGAATTTTTGTATGTATTTATTGTCAAAGCATTTAATATATTCATTGCTATCGGGACGTTAAGAGCATTCCATGGAATATAACAAAAAGTGTTTTCTGAAATAAATTACATACCCCATTGAATTATGACTGAAGATCGTCAGCTGTCTTCCTCTCCCTTGTTGTTCCTCGATACGTAAAGGCTGCACCACCGTTGACAACTTCTCTCTACATATCAAACATCCCGGTAAACCAGCTTCGTTTGCTGTGAAAGCAGATAACTCTGTCCACACAGAATTAAATCCTGTGTTCCTCCGGTACTTTTCTTTGATTTATCCATAGCTCGCTCATCGAGCCGGGGGTCAGGTTATTCGCCTCCAAGAAAAGGCGCTCGCGCGGGACCGTACCGGGATGTGACGCATATTTTAGTTGACCTAATTAAAACCGTTTTGTTTTTTATTTATGTGTCACAGTATCACCTCAAAATACAAGATACGAAACATTTTCATCCATGCAACAAAATATAAATAGTCCTTACAAATACTTTTATTTGATTTCCTTCTTATTTTGTCTAAGCTCAAGGGAGCCAGAGCAGAGGGCTTAAAGGGCCGCATGTGGGCCGCGGGTTGCCGACCCCTGGGCTAGGGGAATGAAGTTTTACCAGCTACTCAATAGCAACTCATTGGGGGTTTTTCAGGGGGAAGGGGGCTGTTGAATAGATCTACAAGCTATTTGCCTATTTTACCATCATTTTGCTGGTAAATGGTGTCAATGTGCCCTGAGGGAATCAGTAAGTATTTCCAGTAGTGGCTGCTCAAAATGTGGCAGCGAAAGCTCGCATGTCTCTTCTCTACCTCTGACTTCATGTCAACAGTGAAGGCATCCACTTTCCCTGGTTCCAGTTTTCTTTATTGGCGCATTGTAAATTCACACCCTTAAGATTTTTAAATATTTTCAGAGTGCTTGATTTAAAAATCAGCATTTGGTCATGGAAATCATTATTAGTTGTAGGTCTCTGCAACAAGGAAAATCAATCATATATTATTTACATCTTTCATCAAAAATTCAGATTGAACATACCAATAAAATCTTCACTGGGTTACATGTTGAGATTTTTGTTTGAGAAATGTCCCAAGTTTCATTAACTATCAAAGTAGTTTGTTAATTTATTTTATTTTAAACATTAGCGAAAATAATACATTTCTCATTGTAAGATTTAATGACTTGTATTGCACAAAACATTTTTCAAGCTCACTCACACTCAGTAAATAATCAATATTATATAATTAATGTATGCAAAAAATGTTTTATGAATTATAAATAAATTGTGCTTTTCAATCTTCCATGTACAGGTGCAAAGCTGACAGAAGCAGTCCAAGCTGACGGCAACAGCATGGAAGAAGAAATAATAAAGACCGAGGCAGCAGGTGAAGATGTGGCGCCCAATGATGAAGAGCCTAGTGTAGACATTTCAAATGACAGTCCATCTAAAAGAGGAAGGGGAAGGCCAAAGAAGCTGAAGGTTGTAGTTACCGACGTCAACCTAATGGTTTCGGGCATTTCTAACGGTGAACCCCCACAGACCCCGAGAGGGAGAGGACGTCCAAAACTCATTAAACCCACAGAGCAGCAAGGATCAGGAGACAACAATGCCGATGATTCAGGGTCCCAGAAAGAGGCCAGTGATGAAGACGACGCTTCACTAGAACATTCTCCTAAGAAAAGAGGCCGGCCACGTAAGTTGCTCAGCACCCCTGCAAAGGCTGATACACCGAAGGGAAATAGGGGTCGACCAAAAGGATCCACGAAGCGCAAGTCAGAGAGTCCGAGTGAAACAGGCTCTCCCAATAAGGAACCCATGCTGGAATCAGTGAAGAAGAGAGGTCGGCCCAGGAAGGTGGAGGCAGCATCAAATGGCATCTCAAAGAAGTTGAGGGGAAGCCCCAGAAAAAGTATTGAACAGGAGAGCGGAGATGAAAAGAGGGGAAGGGGTAGACCAACAGGCTCTCCAAACAAGAAATCCCCTGCATATAAGGTGCCAGTTAAGGTAGGCCGCGCCAGAAAGGGGAGGATTGGTCGACCGAGAAAAGAACCGGCCACAAGAGGAAGACCAAGAAAATACCCCCGGCCGACACCAGAGGAGCTGAATAAGCCACGAGTATGGAAGCCGCTGGGAAGGCCCAGGAAATACCCGCGTCCCGACCCTCCTGAGGAGACTTCACCGGCCTCTCCCAGAAACCGTGGCCGACCTCGCAAGACAGAATCCAATAAAGGCGCTCACCTACGTAAGAATTTCCCTGGCCCTTCTTCACCACCTAAACCCTATGTTGGACCCCCGAGAAAAAGGGGCCGTCCCCCAAAAAGTGATGCTGAGGCCCCACGGGAATTGGGCAGCCCTAAGGGTTCAATCAACAAAAATAAAGCCACAAGTGAATTGGAAGCCACACTCTCCAACGAGGCAAATGAAGAACAGACGGTGGAAGAGGAAGTGCAGCAGAGCGCAGAGACGTCCATCGAGGACATCACTGAATAATCGCTCATCGATCAGGCGGCCAACTTTGAAGTCACGAACCAGGCAAGATGAACAATCCCGGTCGGACCAAAAAGTTGCTGTAGTACTTGCTGTTTAAAACATAGAAGACAAACCTGTCAATGAATCCTGTTTTAAACATTTTGTCCGTCGGCTGGGCTAGATATTCAGCAGCTCTTGTTTTCTCTTACACATGTCCACCTTGTTTTATTGTGCTTGATTTGTATTCTTTATATCCTTTTTTCTGTCATGAGTAGTACTAATAACCTTTTACCAAAACTGGCTTGTTGAGTTTGTTATTATAAACTGATATCCAGTTTTCATTTAGCTTTCAGATAGTGTGCGCCAGATGAAGTGTAACTATAAAACGGTTGCAGTGGAAAGACTTGGAAGGGATAAAAAAAGTCCAAACTAATTCTTTTTGTTTTCATTAAAGAACGATGAAACTATAGAGCAAATGTCCTGACATTACATCAGGGCGGGCCTTTGTTCAAGTATAGTGTAACTCAATACAATCTGTCTTTTTTGCATTTATTTTTATTGAACTTTCTGAAAATAATGAGTTCTTGAGGTTCACTTTCCATATTGTTGGGCCATTGTCAGCCACTGTCGTTTCCATCACTTTCTCATATAGTCATGTAAATAAAAAGCCTCTTTGAACTGAAATATAAGAACCTGATGTTTATTCTGTCATGCACATACACATTCTTAACCTACAATGACTTATAAAACACAGAACATTATAAAATAAATGTTGTTCGTATGTGATCTGCTACAGCACATGATGTGTGGAAGGATTGCTTATAATGGAATGTCTCCTTTTACGTTTATTGATAAGATAAAAGTATTTAATTGTACACAGGGATTTCATGTCACAAAAGCAGTAGAACAATAATAATAACTTTATTTATACAGCACTTTTCAAAATGCCAGTAACAAAAGCATTGTTTAGATACCAAAGTATCTACTTAAAATATTAAATAAGAAATCGAAAGGTAGGTTGTATGTAATGACACACTTGCAATTGGAGGAGCTGAGATATTTTAGCCAGGGATGTGTTAATAAATACAAGATATGTCAGTCTTTCCTGGATTCTTTTTAACAAAATCCCCTGCACCAGTCTGACTGCATGAAGACCTGCCCTTCCCTTTTGTTTGATTTAATTAGTATTACTTGTTTTCTCTTAATGAAAATACAATTGTGGGTTTATATACAGGGATGTGCATATTATATGTACTATAATGAAATATTATTAATGTAGTAAAAATGTACTTTAATTGTTTGTTTATATCTATACATGTTCATGTGCTCTGTTCAATATAATTAAAAACAGTTGAAATAATACACAGTTTAAAGGTGCAAGGTACTATATAGAAACCAATATCATTATTTACAATAAAGTGTATCGAACTAAAATAATCACAGAGGGAGGACTATGCTGTATTGGGGCTGCAGATAGCAGATGTAACTAATTAAAGTAGCAAATGTGGGTATACACGTGTTATATGTAGGTTACAGTAGTCAAATCACAATTAGTGTCTGGAAGTCAAAAGGGTCGCTGCTGAAGCGGAACTGAAACTCTGCGCTACTGTTTCCTTCAGGGATTCCTTAAAACCTCGGACAACCGGAAGTGGTCGCAAATTTAAACAGCCATCACAGCAACAATACGCCCGGACTTTTACTTCACGGGCTGTGTGGGTTATCGATGAATTTATGAACAAGAAGATTGAATCCTACAGAAGATTTCTTTAAGGTGAGGTTTGCAGGTATGCACTTTGTCAATTGCTGATTTATTTCTGCTTCCCGCCGCTGGCTACTCTCCTTCGCCGCGGATGTTGAAGCTGACTATTACCTGGAAAACAATCTAGTCCACATTCGCAGTGGTTGTTAAGGCCCTACATTTCTACAAATCTTTAGTGCTTTAAATACAGCACAAAAGGTATGAGAGACTTACGACTTTTTAAAATATTTTCCAGATTTTTTAACTTGATTTTGAATACGCAGTTTACGAACTCATTGATAATCATGTGCATGTTATGGTTAGCTTCCTTTAATATCGGTGCGCCTTCCTGCCGCTGAAATATCGTAGTCCATTTAATACATGTACAAAAAACAGCTTTAAATGAAACGCGGATACAAATACATTAACACTTTTTTAAAGGAAAAAAAACCCGTTTTATTTACATTTATTATCATGTATTTAAATGTGTTCTTTATTCTTCAGAATATGTCGTCTATGTAGATTGTTTATGACCCCTCCCCTTTTTAATTTTTTTACAAAATTGTAATGGTATACATTTTGTCAGACATTTTATTTTTTAACAAATTAATAATTCGAATATTTTACTGATATAAAGACAATTTTAAAGCTTTTATAAATTGATCAAAGGTACAACATATATATTTTAGTCCACTGGCCAGAGGCTAGGGCAGGGGTCTGCAACCTTTTTGACCAAAAGAGCCATTTTGCTCCTTTTTCCAAAACATTTTTTTGTCTGGAGCAGCAAAACTTATTTCATAGTTTTTTATTGTTACATCAGACAAAAACTACAGTTTTTTTGCATTTATTAGGCGATTTATTACATGATATAAAACTGTTAACCTCTAATAAGAAACAAATAACTATTATAAGGAGAATTAAAAAATAATACACAGGCCTACTTTAAAATAGATTAAATACAGCACTTGGGGAGTCCTCTGCACATTTGAAGGGAAAAAAAATATTATTAAAATGGGCCCACTTTGAAATAAATAAAACATATAGCTGCACCCTAAAAAGAGTTAAAGGTAGGGTAGGTAAGAATGGAGAAACCAGCTCGAGTGCGCTAGAATTTGAAAATACACAACCGGAAAAAATATGCCTCTTCCTTCAGACTTTCTTACAGAGTCCCTCCTCCAACACACACGAACGCGCACATGACCAATGAAGGCACGAGATAAGTTTGTGCACAGATGGAAGGCTGACAGGCAGGTAGGCCATCCAGTTATTTTAGCCGGGCCGGCTCAGATGATTGGTCGTGCTTTTTACAGTACTACGGCTTCCAGAGATGAATTTTTGTATGTATTTATTGTCAAAGCATTTAATATATTCATTGCTATCGGGACGTTAAGAGCATTCCATGGAATATAACAAAAAGTGTTTTCGGAAATAAATTACATACCCCATTGAATGATGACTGAAGATCGTCAGCTGTCTTCCTCTCCCTTGTTGTTCCTCGATAGTAAAGGCTGCACCACCGTTGACAACTTCTCTCTACATATCAAACATACCGGTAAACCAGCATCGTTTGCTGTGAAAGCATATAACTCTGTCCACACAGAATTAAATCCTGTGTTCCTCCGGTACTTTTCTTTGATTTATCCATAGTTCGCTCATGGAGCTTGATTTCCTTCTTATTTTTGTCTAAGCTCAAGGGAGCCAGAGCAGAGGGCTTAAAGGGCCGCATGTGGGCCGCGGGTTGCCGACCCCTGGGCTAGGGGAATGAAGTTTTACCAGCTACTCAATAGCAACTCATTGGGGGTTTTTCAGGGGGAAGGGGGCTGTTGAATAGATCTACAAGCTATTTGCCTATTTTACCATCATTTTGC
This sequence comes from Gymnodraco acuticeps, assembly GCF_902827175.1. Classification (NCBI taxonomy): domain Eukaryota; kingdom Metazoa; phylum Chordata; class Actinopteri; order Perciformes; family Bathydraconidae; genus Gymnodraco; species Gymnodraco acuticeps. The sequence goes on along the minus strand of NW_022989947.1, from coordinate 872,149 downwards.
TGGTAAATGGTGTCTATGTGCCCTGAGGGAATCAGTAAGTATTTCCAGTAGTGGCTGCTCAAAATGTGGCAGCGAAAGCTCGCATGGTCTCTTCTCTACCTCTGACTTCATGTCAACAGTGAAGGCATCCACTTTTCCTGGTTCCAGTTTTCTTTATTGGCGCATTGTAAATTCACACCCTTAAGATTTTTTTAAATATTTTCAGAGTGCTTGATTTAAAAATCAGCATTTGGTCATGGAAATCATTATTAGTTGTAGGTCTCTGCAACAAGAAAAATAATCATATATTATTTACATCTTTCATCAAAAATTCAGATTGAACATACCAATAAAATCTTCACTGGGTTACATGTTGAGATTTTTGTTTGAGAAATGTCCCAAGTTTCATTAACTATCAAAGTAGTTTGTTAATTTATTTTATTTTAAACATTAGCGAAAATAATACATTTCTCATTGTAAGATTGAATGACTTGTATTGCACAAAACATTTTTCAAGCTCACTCACACTCAGTAAATAATCAATATTATATAATTAATGTATGCAAAAATGTTTTATGAATTATATATAAATTGTCCTTTTCAATCTTCCATGTACAGGTGCAAAGCTGACAGAAGCAGTCCAAGCTGACGGCAACAGCATGGAAGAAGAAATAATAACGACCGAGACAGCAGGTGAAGATGTGGCGCCCAATGATGAAGAGCCTAGTGTAGACATTTCCAATGACAGTCCATCTAAAAGAGGAAGGGGAAGGCCAAAGAAGCTGACGGTTGTAGTTACCGACGCCAACCTAATGGTTTCGGGCATTTCTAACGGTGAACCCCCACAGACCCCGAGAGGGAGAGGACGTCCAAAACTCATTAAACCCACAGAGCAGCAAGGATCAGGAGACAACAATGCCGATGATTCAGGGTCCCAGAAAGAGGCCAGTGATGAAGACGACGCTTCACCAGAACATTCTCCTAAGAAAAGAGGCCGGCCACGTAAGTCTCTCAGCACCCCTGCAAAGGCTGATACACCGAAGGGAAATAGGGGTCGACCAAAAGGATCCACGAAGCGCAAGTCAGAGAGTCCGAGTGAAACAGGCTCTCCCAATAAGGAACCCATGCTGGAATCAGTGAAGAAGAGAGGTCGGCCCAGGAAGGTGGAGGCAGCATCAAATGGCATCTCAAAGAAGTTGAGGGGAAGCCCCAGAAAAAGTATTGAACAGGAGAGCGGAGATGAAAAGAGGGGAAGGGGTAGACCAACAGGCTCTCCAAACAAGAAATCCCCTGCATATAAGGTGCCAGTTAAGGTATGCCGCGCCACAAAGGGGAGGATTGGTCGACCGAGAAAAGAACCGGCCACAAGAGGAAGACCAAGAAAATACCCCCGGCCGACACCAGAGGAGCTGAATAAGCCACGAGTATGGAAGCCGCTGGGAAGGCCCAGGAAATACCCGCGTCCCGACCCTCCTGAGGAGACTTCACCGGCCTCTCCCAGAAACCGTGGCCGACCTCGCAAGACAGAATCCAATAAAGGCGCTCACCTACGTAAGAATTTCCCTGGCCCTTCTTCACCACCTAAACCCTATGTTGGACCCCCGAGAAAAGGGGCCGTCCCCCAAAAAGTGATGCTGAGGCCCCACGGAAATTGGGCAGCCCTAAGGGTTCAATCAACAAAAATAAAGCCACAGGTGAATTAGAAGCCACACTCTCCAACGAGGCAAATGAAGAACAGACGGTGGAAGAGGAAGTACAGCAGAGCGCAGAGACGTCCATCGAGGCAGGGCTCGCAATTAACGATGTCCCGATGTCCCGGGGACCATAAAAATTCCTACTGGGACACAAATCTATTTTGTCTGGGACTATTTCGGGACAGTGAAAAAAAAATTAAAAGTAAACTTCAAAATGGGTGTTATTTGCAAAGTCATTGGGCTGTCAAATCATAGAATGCATTCTACGTCATCCACTCTGCTGCTGACTGCTGCTAGACTCGCGCCAATGCAACGGTCACGACAGTTAAAAAAAAGTAGAAAGAAATGCTGAGGTGGTTGAATAAACAGCCCCCTGATGCAAGCCCCAATTCTGCCGACTCCCGAAACGAAAACATCCCAAGTCCTGGTCATGATGCATCGTCTTCCACTGTGGTAAGTTAGTTGTCTTAAGTGTCAATGTTAGCTAGCGCTAGCGTTAGCTAGCGCTAACTAACGCTATTAACTGAAGTGTGCCTTACAATGCATACAAACGTCCTAAAATGTGGTGTCATGTTCTTTTGAAGTTTGTGACAATGATGTGAAATACAGTTGATCAGAATAAGAGGTGTAGCCGATCATTTTTGTATTTTCTTTGTCAGCCAGTCAGTGACCAGGCTAAAATCTTTAGCTGCAAAAACGTAAGGCATTTAGCTAATCATTTAGCTTTTCATCTTTTTTTAGTGTTTTAGTTTTTTTGGGTCTAGAACGTCAGTCAGATTGGGTGACGATTAGAAAGGGGGTCGCAAGGTAATTTTAGTTTGTCAAGAATCAACTCTGGTATGAGACTAATGTGTCATGTTAAGAGAGAGTAATGTTCCAGTTGTTTTTGTGCCTAGGGGGGGGGGGTGAATGAGTGAGAGCAAGATGATTGACAATCATGAATGAAGATAGAAGATCAATTTATATTCCTATAGTACTACTGACTTGTGAGGATAACTTGTAATTAGAACTGAAAACAGATACATTTAGTAAACTGTATTATGGAACTTCTGTTTTTTTATTATCATTCATGCCACTTTTATTGCCAGATGGAGGGTTCCGATCATAAAACACAGAGCCCATACAGCCATACCATATTGAATTGAAAAATACAAATCAGAATTCTTCTATGTTGACATGACAATGATAAATTAGTCTGGATATTGAGAAACAATAGAAAAACATGTCTTAAAACAACTCTCTTCCCTTGTACTCTAGGAGAGGCAACAGATCAGACTAATATTCATATGTTTAAAAGAACAAGTATTTTAAACTTACATGGTGGACCGGAGTCTATGGTGTGATGATTAAGTGACAAAAAAGTATCAAATTATATGTATTCTGCATAATTGGGGGGGGCGACGATACAAATTTAAATTTGGGACACTGCTGGTTATATCCGGGACAATACAAAGTAGAATTCGGGACAGTTGTGGGACACTGAGGAAAAAAGTTAATTTCAAGCCCTGCATCGAGGACATCACTGAATAATCGCTCATCGATCAGGCGGCCAGCTTTGAAGTCACGAACCAGGCCAGATGAACAATCCCGGTCGGACCAAAAAGTTGCTGTAGTACTTGCTGTTTAAAACATAGAAGACAAACCTGTCAATGAATCCTGTTTTAAACATTTTGTCCGTCGGCTGGGCTAGATATTCAGCAGCTCTTGTTTTCTCTTACACATGTCCACCTTGTTTTATTGTGCTTGATTTGTTTTCTTTATCTATAGGCGCGTTCACACCGCAGTACTTTTCCCACTTTAGTTCCGAAATGTTGCGTTCACACCAAAAAGAGCCGGAACTAAAATTAGTTCATGAGAACCTTTTCGCCCCCTTTTCCTTCCCTGCTAGAGAGCAGGGACTTTCGTGGGAGAAAAAGGTTCCTATTTCTGATTGGCTGGGCGGATTGCAAACCACGCCCCGTAAAACTCCCAAAAAGTTTTGTGAAGCCGCCATTTTATTATCCTCGCATTAGCATTATTAGTATTAGCTCAGCGCAGAGAGACTAACTTATGGCAACACAAAATAAGATGAGGATGAGGAGTTGTCGGCGTTCTGGCGATTTACTCGGAAGGCTTCAGTAGAAGCTGCTGGGAGTCCCAGCAGCTTCTACTGAAGCCAGTCCCCAACTCCGGGGACTTCTGGCTGGGGAAGTGGTTTGCGGCCTGCCAGTAAACCCAAAGCAGAAGAAGTGACGTCAGCGGCTTCATTTGCCTAAACCTCCCCAGGGACTTATTCCGGTGTGAACGCGTTCATGAGAACTAAAGAGTTCTCATGAACTAAGTTCTCATGAACCTTTGTTGGAAAAGTACTGCGGTGTGAATTTGCCTTCTGTCATGAGTATTATGAATAACCTTTTACCAAAACTGGCATGTTGAGTTTGTTATTATAAACTAATATCCAGTTTTCATTTAGCTTTCAGATAGTGTGCGCCAGATGAAGTGTAACTATAAAACGGTTGCAGTGGAAAGACTTGGAAGGGATAAAAAAAGTCCAAACTAATTATTTTTGTTTTCATTAAAGAACGATGAAACTATAGAGCAAATGTCCTGACATTATATCAGGGCGGGCCTTTGTTCAAGTATAGTGTAACTCAATACAATCTGTCTTTTTTGCATTTATTTTTATTGAACTTTCTGAAAATAATGAGTTCTTGAGGTTCACTTTCCATATTGTTGGGCCATTGTCAGCCACTGTCGTTTCCATCACTTTCTCATATAGTCATGTAAATAAAAAGCCTCTTTGAACTGAAATATAAGAACCTGATGTTTATTCTGTCATGCACATACACATTCTTAACCTACAATGACTTATAAAACACAGAACATTATAAAATAAATGTTGTTCGTATGTGATCTGCTACAGCACATGATGTGTGGTAGGATTGCTTATTATAATGGAATGTCTCCTTTTACGTTTATTGATAAGATAAAAGTATTTAATTGTACACAGGGATTTCATGTCACAAAAGCCAGCGGCGGGGACCCTGTTTTTTTTTTTCCCAAACCGCCCCCTACACTAGGGCTGTGCGATTATGGCAAAAATCATAATCACGATTATTTGGTCAATAATTGATATCACGATTATTTTGACGATTATTCATTGACCATTTATTGAACTTTAAAACAAATAATATTTTACCAATAAACAAGATCAATAAATGTGTTGGAGCGCACTTCCAAAACCATACTAAACATATATTAATATGATAAATAAAAATAAATTAGACCAAAATAAATGAAATCAAATATGTTGCAGTGCACTGTCACAACCTACTGAAAACTCCTTAACATATAGCCAACATTTTGGTAAAACATATTCAACATATTCCACTCAGTTAAACGTTGAAGGCTGGCCAACCGTCATGGTCCAGAAGTAACAGGAAATAAATGTTGAACTACAATTTAAGACCAAATAAAATGTTTAGGCCACCATGGCAAATGCTGGTAGGGCTGCTCATGTAATCTCTTAAAGATTTTTTGCAAGAAATACCAGCCTGTTTACATGGTCTGGTTTCAGAGATGAGCGCAGGCAGGTGACAATATTGCCACCTGTACTGAAGACCCTCTCTGAAGAGGAACTTGTGGCAGTGCTGCCACATATGACACAGGAAAAAAAGAAAAGACTCTGAAGAACCCTTTCTTTGCCATTATATAAAAATAGTGTTACAAAAGTATAAATTAGGCTTACTAATAAGACAACTCAGATCTGAAGCTACACAGTAATCTGCTGCAGCAACAGTGCAATAAAAAAGACAACATTAATAGAATCAAACCCATTTTTTGTTGCATTTTATTAGAGTATACAAATAAATGCCTTTAAAATAGGATGCAAGCAACACTAGTTTCTGAACTGATAGACTATAATCAATTTAAACAGAACAGATCTTAATGTTTGCATTCTTATACCATTTTGTACAATAATTATCATGAATAAATTCAAACAAACTAAAACTTACAGCAGATTAATAACGGTATCTAAATTGAGTTTTTATTATATCAAAAACCTGTTGAAATGCTACTGTCCCACAAAAGCGCGTCGCAGCCTCCAGGAAAGCTTCTTTCATAACTTCGCCGTCTTCGAAAGACTTCATGTGTTTCGCAAGAATGTGACTGACACGATAAGATGCTCTGGTAGCAGCCTTGCTCTTGTTGTTGGGCCTGGTGAAAATGGACTGCTGTGCATTTAGCTGTGCTCTCAGGCCCCTCCCCTTTTGGAGCGTAGGGCAGAATTAGGAGGGAATTCCGTCTCGTAGCGTTTGTGCACTGTTTTGAAATGCCGCTCCTAAATTACCCTTCTTCGATAAAGCCACGCTCGCATTGCAGATGAGACAGATGGACTTTGAATTGGAATAGATACAAAAATAATGATCCTCCCACTTGGAGTGAAAATTATATATTTTGGGCTTTTTTGCTTCTGCCATAATTGCGGTCTTGTGTGTGTGCGGACTGTCACTCCTGTTGACCATCCATGCTGTTGACACGGACAACGTCAGCGAACTAGTGCACTGCTCACCAGCCACGCCCGGACACATGGGGTGAGGCCGGCCAATCACAAAGCTTTGATGCGTTCAAGTGCATTATTCTGGCACGGGAACATTATGTTACAGGACATTAACGATAAAACAGAATATTGTTGTTCTATTTTTAGACACATCTCGCGATCGACTGGGAATCTCCCCGCGACCCTTCTTTTTAACTAGTTGCTGCTCTTGTTCTGACATCTTCGCTTGCGCTGAACACTCACAACACATGTCACTCCCACGTGGCCGAGTGGGCTTTTAGGGAGGGGCGAAAGCGCACCCAGCAAAATAATCGTATTTTGTCAATTATGCTGTTTTCCTAATCGTCGCAAGCCATAATCGTAATCGCGATTAAAATACGATTAATTGCACAGCCCTACCCTACACCCTACCCCTCCGTTTGCGAGTTCACGCGGAGGGTCCGCCATATTGAGGGCTGTTCCAAAGCAACGAGTGTGGAGGGGGAGTGGGCTATCAAGCCCTCAAACAGCGAGTCTGCAGCGGTGCTGACTTGAGACCGGTGTCAGTACCAGATATGTTCGGGCTACCAGATATGTTCGGGCTACCAGATATGTTCGGGTGTATTTCCGTCGCATCCGTCTTCCGTCATATACTCACCTCCCTCTGCTCCCAGCGCTCTGCTGCCACACACCGGCCGTCTGCGGAACTGCAGCCGGAGGAACTCGGGACAGCTTGTTATGTGTGGGGTGCTATGGTGTGGTCCCATGTACTTGTGCACATAAATAATGTTTCTAATTATTTACAATTTAAAAATATATATATATTCTGCGTTACTTTAGCCAACACTGTTATCAGGCCACTAGATTAGATAATTACGAAATGTGTAGATAGAATATATATATTTCAGGTTGTTATTTTGCCATTATGTTTAATGTTTTATTTACCTTTTAGTATTTGTATATAGTATCTGAACTTTGGAGAGGAGTTGGGAGACACACGACACATCAAATCACATCTACATATCAAGGCGAAGCGAATGGAAGTACTCCCATACTCCTAGCGTGAAAATGTTTGTGAAAACGTGTGCAAAGTCTCCGAAAATCCTAAAAATAAGCTCATATTTGAATTCCCCATTAAAAAAAAACACATCATTCAGTAAAAACAAGGCCCCACTGATCATCTACTCTCTGAGACGATTCCATGGATGTCTGGCTTGAGTTTCGGCCACCAGGGAAAGTGGACAAAAGTGCCCGAGATCAGCCTCTTAATTTACCCAGGGCCTAGTGCTTGGCTTTGGGCATGAAAATTCAGGAAACTCCCCTGAGTATTTTATTAAATATCTGAACTTTGGAGAGGAGTTGGGTGACACACGACACATCAAATCACATCTACAGATCAAGGCGAAGCGAATGGAAGTACTCCCATACTCCTAGCGTGAAAATGTTTGTGAAAACGTGTGCAAAGTCTCCGAAAATCCTAAAAATAAGCTCATATTTGAATTCCCCATAAAAAAACACATCATTCAGTAAAAACAAGGCCCCACTGATCATCTACTCTCCGAGACGATTCCAGGGATGTCTGGCTTGAGTTTCGACCACCAGGGAAAGTGGACAAAAGTGCCCGAGATCAGCCTCTTAATTTACCCAGGGCCTAGTGCTTGGGCATGAAAATTCCGGAAACTCCCCTGAGTATTTTATTAAATATCTGAACTTTGGAGAGGAGTTGGGGGACACACGACACATCAAATCACATCTACAGATCAAGACGAAGCTAGTGGAAGTACTCCTAGCGTGTGAACATGTTTGTGAAAACGTGTGCAAAGTCTCCGAAAACGGAGCAGTGGCTGTGATGCTAGCTTTGCGGCTAGCGGTTAGTTGTTATTGTTTGAAGTTGTTGCTATGGAAACAACATGACGGAGAAAAAGTATAATCTTCTACATATAATAACGGAAAAAGTAAAGAATGAAGTGTCGGCTATGTTTAAATGTTCGGAATTTGACCGTGATGGCCCTCTTGAGTTGCCGTAAAATATGACGAATATGACGGATGACGGATGCGACGGAAATACACCCGAACATATCTGGTACTGACACCGGTCTCTACCTGACCGGAGTCACGCTGTGTGTGTCCATCAGGAAACACGCTGTTTACAAGTAGTTCCAGCAAACATCCACTGATAAATTGCGATGTTAACAACCTCATGATTGATAACCTCATGTTTTTAACTTAGGATCATACCTGTGTTTAGTCTAGAAAAAGGTAAATGTGTGCATTTTATTATAAAGTTGTGTATACCGTTGCAAAAACTAAGAAGCTTATAAACATCAGGTTTAAAACTAAAAGAGCTTTGAAACACAATGAAAGATGTTTGGAGTTTTATTTGAGTTATTCATTTAAACTTTTTGTCTAAGAGATGCTGATTTGAAGCCGTTGTTACATACAGTTACGGCATTTCCTGTTTCTGCCGGATAGAGGGGAGGCCGTCCCAAAGCTTGCTGCTGTATTTACTCCCTCCATCTGACAGGAGGGAGCCTCGTTGAGCTGCGAGTGTGGCTGCAGACGGAGTTCACTCCATCACGGAGGGGTAGGGTCGAGGGAGTGGTTTGGGATTGGGCCTGTGTCTCAGGCAGTGGCGTTTTCTCCTTGAGGCCAAGGGAAGCCAGGCTTCCTCTGTTTTTTTTCTGATTGTAGTTATAATTTGAATAAATAAATAAGAACACTTCGTTTAGTTTCGGAAATTCTTTGTTGTGTGTTGCTGCCGGCCCGTCTCTCCCCCATTCTCATTGAGTATTTTACAAAGAGTGAAACAGCGCCCCTCTAGATGTGATGGTGAAACAGTAGATTGCACTTTCTGTTGCGGGAGGAGGCCAGCCGAAATTGGCTTCCCTTGGTGAAAAAAATGGAGGGATTGACCAATCAGACAAGGCTCACGTCAAGCCCCTGCCAACATTTGATAAGTCAGGGCCATGCCTCACAATCCAATCAATTTAGTGTTGCAGTGACTCGTCCTAAAACCCGGAAGTAAGCTGCGCTCGGTTTCCCTCTACAAAAAAGCAATGGGATTTCTCCATAGGATTTTGGAAAATAGCTCGAAATAAGGTCAGTGGAAAACGAACCTGTTAGATAAATGCACGTTTTGTTCAGCCGGATAATATCCACATGTCTACTCTACTTTTATAATTTTCGAATCATAAATCTAATCGATAGAAGATAGATAGCGTCACTGCACCACTCTCACTGCCGTTTGAAAGAAGCAAGCAACTGAAGCAAGTGCAATTATGTAGGGTGGAGATTTGGAGTATTTAATCAAACACAATTGTACTAAACTTCCGCTAAAGCAGCAACAACAAATACAATCTGATGACAGGCTAATGCCCAAACTGAAGCTGTGTACAGCGAGGAAAAAAGGAGCGAATCGGACGTAAAACGTTTAAGGTCTCCTGATTTAGTTTGTGAATTAATGCTTATTAGAGTTTCGGCTGGAGAGTGCGTGCGGACATGTCGGTTAGATAACAGGCGTGTGCAGGCCCGGTTCCAGAACAAAATGACTAAGGGTGCAACTGATGCCCCGGCCACACGAGGACGAAAACGGTCGTTTGCGTTACTGTTTAGTGTCATATAGACCGTTCGGCCACGTGAGGACGACCGAATACGGCACTAAACGACTGCGTAAACGATAACGGGTCCCAAGGTGGATAGAACGGCATACGCAACGCTCTGGGGGGTCCAACGGCTCCGTGTGTACGCCCTATACGATAATTTTCTGATAATGATGAGGCAATAGCCCCGCCTCTCCCCACCTCTGCTGCTCACCCCCGCGTCAAAGTAAACTGCACACTGAATTCAGATTATTTATCTTTCTCTCGATATGGACCTAAACGCGAGTGAAATCTAATCTGACAGGACGGAGACACGCAGCTCTGCTCACCTGCAGCTCCTCCCGCTGTGATGCGGTGGTGAACGGAGTAAAACACACACTTCAAGTCCGATCATCACCCTTAGCTATTTTAATTACCTCTCAAACTACCTAAACTAGATATAAATATGTTTATTTTTACTGTCGGCCGGGTCACTCATTACTGGATCAGCTGCTACATGAAACAGACACTGGCGCTGTCCGAAGAGAGGGAGGAAAAAGAGAGGCTCCATGTATTTTATTATTATAATATATAGATTCGTTATTCATTTGTTTTAAAGCTCAATAAATAACAAAGAAGACCTTTGACCGGCACTTTTATAATTTTGTCGGAAGATTGAAACTTTAATACACGTTGACTGGCGAAAAACTCTGCCCGGTTCCCTCGGCCCCCACCGCGGAGAATAAACAGAAGGGCAACCATGACAACCATGCTTCTTCGCTGCTTTTGTGGAGGAAGTTACAGCGCCACGTACAGGCTCCTGCAGATGTACTGCAGCTTCTCCAGCGGTTGGAGCTAAACGGAGCTGTCTCGTGTGGACAGACACTATCCGGATGACTATTGCGTGTGGACGGAAGCTTTTTTGCGATTGCGTTTGCGTTAATCCTATGCGTTTAGCCGTTTTCGTCCCTCAGTGTGGCCGGGGCATGAGATTAGAGAGGGGTGCAGTGGGTAAAGTGCTATTTTTATAAGTGGGGAGTGGACCTAACACCCTCTAGGGGGTCCTCACCTCCTCTAGGGGGGTCCGTGCTCCCCCGGGAAGATTTTTTTTTAAATATTGAAGTTAAATGCATCAATTTGGTGCACTTTGAGAGCAAAATGAAGAGATCTATGGATACTCAACACCCATATGAAACAGAACTGTAAGCAGATTTACTATTTCTTTATGGATATTTTACAAATCACTCATATGAAACAGAACTGTAAGCAGATTTACTATTTCTTTATGGATATTTTACAAATCACTCCCCTTTCAAGACCGAAATGTCTATGCATAGCAGAAAATGGCATATTTTTTTGAGGAATATTCCAGCCAATCTCTGTTGTGAAACCATGAGCTGCAAAATGAGCACCTTACCCCACTGTACAGGCGAGTTGGGTACTTTTTTAATATACCTGGGCAGGCTCTGTTTTGCCGAGGTCCTCTGGCACTTGCGGGCCGCCGAGGGGTGGCGGTGTTTGGGGCAACGAAGACGGCTGCGGCTGCTCCGCCTCCGTGGGCAAAGCCGGCGAGTCGGGCGGGAAGACGTTAGTGTCCACGACAGTGGCCGCGGGTAATGTAATCTCCCCATGATCTGAACTGTTATTACCTGCAGTAGATGCAGTGTTACTGCTGGCGATAAGGGCTGGTTGTTTTAACCATTTTCTGAGTTCCATCATTGACTGCTGTGTAAGCACCTTGCAGATGATGAACACGCAGCGGCACAGGTCACGCGCACCTGACATAATAACGTTACTTACCATTTAAATTGACCAAATAAATGCAGCAGACAATGTTATTTAACCACAATTACAATTTATTTTATTTCAACTATATTATTATTATTATTATTATTATTATTACTATTGTTATTATATATGTAATATCTTTCACTTTTAATAATAAAAAAAAAAATTCACTGTTAATTTTTTTTTCACTTTTAATTTTTCAAATGAGGGTGCATAACAACTCAACTGAGGGTGCAATGCACCCTTATGCACCCCCGTAGAACCGGGCCTGGGCGTGTGTAAGTCCTGCATCTGTATGATACAAATAAATGTGTGTAAAATGATACCGGGTGCTGTAATCACTCATCTGGTTACGTTATTATATTGACCACCAGACCCCCGACCCAAAAGAAAGGACGTATTATTGGCTTCCCCTAATTTGTTTCCCATGCCACGCTACTGGTCTCAGGGGATCTTAATATTTAAGAACCTATTAATATGTTTTACCAGATTAACGGGAATAATCTCAGCTAACTGACGATACAAACCATTTTTACCAAAACAAAACACAAGTTTCATAAGAAGCATCTAAATGACCCCTTAGCGAAAAATGCTAATGGCCATTGGCACAGAACTCAAGATAAAAGTACCCTTATTACTTGTCGTAGCTGCACATACAAGATATCCGATTAAAGCTGATGTTCCACAGATTATTTAGGTATATAGTATCATCACTGAGTGATCCGAACTCGCGACAGGGGAAGCAAACACAGACATCACAACACGTACCTTTACGGAGCTTCTAGGGCAGGGGTGGCCAACCAGTCAGAGGTTAAGAGCCACATTTTTTCTATGTTACTGCAAAGAGCCACATCAAACACACAGTCACTGATAACGCTTGTTTCAGTTTTTTGTTTTCTGGAGACAAGATTTCAACCACGTCACTGATGCATCTTTGTGGCATTGGGATATATATTTTTTAAATCCTCTGGAGCAGAGAGAGGAGCTGTGGATTATTGTTATTGATTATTGCATCAGTGTTTCTTAGGGTCAAAAACACTAAACTCACAACTTAAAATGAAAGCGTTTAGTTTATTTAATAAAAGAGCACATGTTCAATGTGAAAAGTGACAGTAGTTATAGATTATTTGCAATTTGGTGCTATATATATATTTAAAAAAATATATATTATATATATTTTTGAAACACCTTGAATTTCAGGGGGGGGGCGCGGGGCTCCGTTGGCGGGGCGCAGCGCCCCTCCAACACAATGGTAGGGGAAACACTGGATAGTGTTTAATCAACGATAGGTTTTCCCCCCCTCAAAGGTGATTGGTTCACTGCATCGCAGGTATTATTGTGATTGGCTCTTGGGTCACATCAAAATTAGACGCGCTGTCATCCTCTCATACTGACACCTGACACCACACATACACACATAGGGAGAGCCGGGACGAAAGTAACACGGGACGAAAGTAACACGGGACGAAAGTAACAGAGCGATTTTATCCGAGCCCAAACAACTTTGACCGGCCAAATTACGTCAGAATTATCAGCATTCAATACTTAACAGACCTACTAAATATCAGGTTTAACTGTCAGGAGTAGCTAGTGTTGTCACGGTACCAACATTTTGGTTTCGATACCAAGTCAAGAATTGCGATTCCGATTCTTTTTTGATACTTTTCTTAAAAAAAGGGAAACAGTCTTAAATGTAATTATTGTGCTTTATTTCACACCAGAACCATAACCATAACATAACCTTTTAAACAATGAGAACAATAAATAAAATAAATGACAAGAATTCGTATTAAATAAAATTAATACATGTCTCACAGACAGGCCTCGTGGTGTCCGTAGGCTTGCCCTCACTGTCAGAGATATAGCTCAAATACTTCCAAATTTCGCTTCTGGCGTCTTTTTTGTCAACAAGCCGAGGCGCAGCGGCAGCTGCACTCCCACTTGCAGCCATGCTTCTCGTTTTCTTACATGCTCTGGCAGCTAGCGCGTGCACGAGAGAGGGGAGGCACTTAGAGCGTGCTTGAGAGGGGAGGGACTTAGAGCGTGCTTGAGAGGGGAGGGACTTAGAGCGTGCTTGAGAGGGAGGGACTGCAGGCAAGGCTGCAGTGCAGGGAGTGGAAGCAGAGCGCTGAACACACACGGCTCTTATTAAAACGGCGCTTTCTCACCGGAGTACTTTTCCCCGTCATTCTTAAAGTACCGATACTAATGAAACGGCGGAATCTTAACGTTTTTAACGGCAGGGTATCGCGGTACCTTTCAAGTATCGGTACACCGTGCAACACTAGTCAGGAGTCAATGTCTCTCCCCCAAACTCACACATATACAATTCGATATGAACTGAAGAGCCGCATGAAACTAGGCAAAGAGCCGCATGCGGCTCGAGAGCCGCGGGTTGGCCACCCCTGTTCTAGGGCAACACATCCTCACTCCCAGGTCGGCCTATGTTGACGTTATGTCCAGTGCTGGAATTGGGCCGGTACTCACCGGTACGCAGTACCGGCACTTCTGGTTCTGACCCATGGAGTACCGGCACTTCTTGCTCAGTACCGGCATGCTGGCGGTACTCCGGTACTCATCACTCTCCCGCCGTTCTTATTATACATCTATATACATCTATATATATATATATACATATATACATCTATATATATATACATATATATACATATATATATACATATATATACATATACATATATACATATATACATATATATATATATACACATATATATACACATATACACACATATACATATACATATACACATACACATACATATATATATACAGCCGCCCGGTACTCAGTAGATGCGTCATGAGGTGCCGAACGGACATTCTCATCGCTCTAACCGCTGGAGTTTCACAGCGGCTGTCAGCTGTTTACTCCTGTCATTCAAACAGAACGTGCTGGAGAGGGGGCGGGGCTTATCTTCTCCATGTAAATACTGTGGTGGAAACGACTATGTCAAAATTAACCTATTTGACCGTGATTTAATAGTAATACACGTTTCAAAATAATAATAATAATAATGCCGAAGTAACAACATACTGAAAACTGTTAGTAAAACCATGTTTTAATGCTTTACAATTTACATACCTAGATGCACGTGTGTTGTGTTTATGCAGTGCAACTCCCACCCCCCCCAGTGGGTGGCTATGTAGAGTGATAGAACAGAGCAGGCACGCCCCCGAGAGAAGGAAAGCAAGTCACGTCACAAATTAGCATTTCTAAAATGTTAGCGTGGATTAATAAAAGTGCAAAAAGACAGCGGTTGTCGCCGGAAGAAACTTCAAATACAGAGAATGCTGTGCCTGTGTTGGAAATTGTGTCTGATGGGGAGCTTTCTTTGGTTGATCCTCCTGCTCCAAGTTCTAGTGCATTAGCACTAGCTCCGCCGCCTCCTCCAGAGCCTCTAACGTTCGCTGCTGCTGGCTCAACTGCCACCACCAACACCGGGCAAAGCGATGCACCTGACTGCTGGACAACGGACCAGGTGCAATATTTTTGCAAGACCAATGCATGGCTCCTTCTTAAAGATAAGAAGCTAGGATGTCGGATATGCAGAGATGTCAAATCTTTGGGAATACACACTGGACAAGGACTGAAACTGTCAACTGAATGGGGTGAGTGTGCAGTGTCTCATTTCGGTGTTGACAAGGGCAAACAACAAGCTAGCCTGAGAAAAAAAAATCAAAGAACATAAAGAATCACAAGCCCATGTAAAAGCTGCTGACATCCTTACATCTGCTTCACGTGAAACTATTCAACATCAAGTGCAGTCTATGCATAAATCTGAATTAGACACCACTATCAGAGTTTTTAGAACGGCATATAAAATTGGCAAACATAGCCGGCCATTCACAGACATGCCAATTGATTTGAATGTACAGAAACTGAATGGGCTGAACGTGGGCAGGGTTTTGCACTCCAATAAAACCTGTGGCGAAATCATCGACCACATAGCTCATGAGCTGAAGAAAAAAAATGGCAAAAGACATTACAGAAAACCAAAGAAAACTCTGTGTTTTGGTCGATGAATCTACCACTATTAGTGGTAAAACGGTGCTTGTTGTGTGTCTACGCTCAGCATTAGCTGATGCTGAGCCCGAAACGTTTTTTGGGAGCTGATCGAGTTGGATGGAACAACGGCTGATGACATCACAAAGGCGTTAATGGAGTGTCTTGGAAGAGATTTTAACGAGGACTTTTTAGGTCAGTGTTTCGTTTCTTTTGCATGTGATGGGGCTTCAGTCATGCTAGGGAAGAGAACAGGCGTTGCTACCCAGTTGTGTAGTAAATTCCCAAGCCTGTTTGTGTGGCACTGCTCCAATCATCGTCTAGAGCTGGCAGTTGGGGATGTGGTCAAGGAGGTCTCAGGGCTCAATCATTTCCAGATCTTTTTTGACAAACTCTATTCCTTGTTCCATGCCTCCCCCAAAAATCAGAGGCAGTTAGCGCAGTGTGCGCAAGCAGTCGGACAGCGTCTCCTGGTGATAGGGCGTGTTTTGTCCATCCGCTGGGTGGCTTCAAGTGAAAGGAGCGTCAGAGCAGTCTGGGAAAACTACCGAGTGCTTCATGATCACTTCACAAATGCTGCAAACGACACGAGCAGGGATTCCAGAGACAGAGCAAAGTACAAGGGCCTGGATGATGTGCTCACATCTGCAACGTTTGTCAGCAATCTGGGACTGATGTACGATGCGCTCACAGAGCTCAGCGACCTCTCTCGGCAACTCCAAAAAAGAGAGATGACACTGCCTACAGCAGATAGGCTCTTAACTCGAGAAATACGAGTTTTTGAATCCATGGTCACCATGCCTGGCCCACACATGACTACAGTTCATACAGCTCTAGCTGAGAAGTCCTTCAAGGGTGTTGCCCTGCGTGAGAATGGCAGGCTTGTACAGATTCATGCAGGTCAGTTTTTCCGCAGTATGGTAGAGAATCTGAGACACAGAATGACTTCCACAACCTCCTCTCATGTCAGCACAAGAGAAATCCCATTACATGGCCGGGAGGCGTAGAGGTGCTACGTTTGTGCGAAGTGCTGAAAGTGGACAGAAGAGAGACTGTTCAGGGCTTTCGCGAATACAAGGAAACCAGGGCATCCCGTACACCTGCTGCCATGGAGCCTCTACTGAAAGCAGTCCGAACCATCGCTGTCTCCACTAGTGAGTGTGAGCGGGCATTCAGCTGCATGAACGATATCCTTACTGCAAAAAGGAATGCTCTCTCTGTCAGCCGACTGTCCAGCCTTGTTTTCATTAAATGTAATGGACCATCACTAGGACAGTTCAATCCGGAACAGTATGTGAGGTCCTGGCTGGCAAAGGGAAGGAGAAGTGCTGATGAAAGAGCCTGTCCAGCTCCAGCCCCTGATACTGATGTCCCCAAGGCCTTCTGGAGCCTTTTCTAACAATGTGAAGTATATTGCAAAGCAGCTCACCCAGTGAGAAGACTTTTGGCATAATGTGCCGATTTGTACAGATCCTGGAGATAGAAGGACTTCAGACCAACCAGGGAGTTATCTGATCAGCTTGGTGTTCAATGTAACTCTTTACCGGCTCAGACTTTGTTACTTGCAGTTACAGTTTCTCATTTTAGATTGTGCAAATTTTGCATTTGTTTTTACATGTTCTTTGTTCATGCTCTTTATCATTTTTCTGAGTTGGAAAGTTAGATTGCATCATAGTTTACTTTATACATATTTGTATTCTTCAGTGGTGAAGTATATTGCAAAGCAGCTCAGCCATGTGAGAAGACTTTTGGCACTTTTTCGTTTTTCGTTTTCTGAGTTGGAAAGTTAGATTGCATTCAAAATGTACAGAAATACTTAATTTTGTTAAAGCTTTTTATAAAAAATGCTTCTGACCAGAGCTTTGTTTCCTTGTCATTAATGTTGAACACCACCAGAGGGGCTCTCACCTGAAAGGTCTCTGCTTCATGTGTCTTCAGCAGAAGATCTAGACTTTGATTGCTATATTTTCAGTTAATATTGACCTTACTGAGCTTTAGCCATATCCGCTGCCTATCATAAAAAATGTTAAGTACAGTGAACCTTTCTAAAATATACAGTAGTAAAGAGACAAACCCACCAGCATTATAGTAGCCAAATTCTTGTTTGTGGGCTGTATATATAAAATTGACTTGAAAAAGTTGCTGATTTTAGAGTACTGGCACCTTTTTCATTCCAATTCAAGCACTGGTTATGTCAAGTTCCCTGTCGGCTTTTTCCAACGCAAGGGGGGGGGCCTTAGCGTCCATTTTCAACGCAAGGGGGGGCCCCTTAGCGTCCATTTTCAGCTTTCCGGGATGTCCATATGCTTCTATAGACGCTCATGGAAGCACGGCATTCGTTTGTGTCGGCTGCCCTTAAAGGCAATGTGAGCGTCCATTCTCATTGGATAACGGAGAATTGTACACCCGGAAGTAAGTATTCCCCTTACTGTCGATTGATTTTACAGTGATATCTGCACTACTCATCGACTAAAAAACACCAGATTATCCTTGTTAATTACACAACATTGATTGGTTTAAATTGTGTGCAATGCTTTTGTATTTTTCCCCTTCGATTCGGAGAAACAAATGTTTTTTCTGAGTAAAGGATGGCAGAAGACACTACACTACCCAGAATCCCCAGCTATCGTTTGGACTACACCATGTGCTCTGTTTGACAAACCCCGCGATAGTCCTCAAGCTCTGTGATTGGAGAGTGTGCTCCGAGGGTTACGCCGAGCCTCGAACAGCACTTTAAATGGGATGGAACCACGCAGACTGTCCAAAACTGGATTTGAACGGGTCCACCGCGTCCCCCCTCCCCCACCCTGTCCCCAGAACTACAAATGCTGGCTATTCTGTTTCGCAACATGTTCTGTATCTATGGCACGTCTCTACTGGGAGTTGTAGTTTTAAAAGACGTTTTCGTATTTCCCATAATAAGAAGTTGCCAGTATTAAACTGTGTACATCCCTGGAGGTTTAGGGGATAGGAAACACTCACATTTAAAACATATAATTAATAAATGGGTGAAAATTGCTTGTGCCCATAATGGGCAGCATTAATATATATATACACACATGCCAGCTAAGGTCAGAAGAGCTTTATTTAACAGCTGGTCTTATGTTTGTGACCCCTGTTGTTAATTGATAACATTACATTACATTACATTAATTGATAAGCCTGAAACATGCACTTGTTAAGGTTCAGAGGCACATTTTGCAAATATGGCAGTATAGCCATCGATCAGCTTAAGATAAGATATACTTTATTGATCTCAAGTTGGAACATTTGCGTTACATCAGCATGTGTAACAGTTAAATATGCAGTGGTGTTTATTTGTAAATAATTTAGTATAATCACACAAATTCTGTGTTTTATATTCAACAATTCTGTGTTCTTTATTTATTGATTGTTCAATACCTGACAAGGTCGGAGATGAAATATCTACATACATCTTATAAGAGTATAATACATTATGTATAATATCAGTTAAAATAAGTGCTTCAACATAGTTAACATTGCTGGAGGTACGCACAAATATTGATAGATGTCTTGTAATGCACTATTGAGGAACCTGCGACCCAAGTTTTTCATTCAATGCATAACTACACCATAGTTGTGTAGGCCTATATGATATGTCAATAAACCTTAGAAAATCTTGAAATCTTGAAAGGGATGTGCAAAATAGTCATTATATACAGTCTTTAATGGACTATTAGTAGAGAATAACGAGTAATTAATATACTTTATAGGGATCCTATTAATATCTAATGATAAAAATAATGAAATTCAATAACATGCTTTAACCACTAGGTGTCCCTTTATATCAGCTGTGCACCTTTATGGTGTAAATACAGCTTATCTACCAATTGGATCAAATATAAAAGTCAGCCGAATTAGTGTTGATACTGCAAGGAGACGTATTGTGTGAAAAGAAATGTAAGATGTTGTTTAATGGCTGATATATTTATGATCCACGTCACGTTTTCAGTTCCTCATGTTTGTCTAGAAGTCTTCTCATCAGGGCTCTATAAATACAGAACTACGGCAGATATGTAATATTTAATGCAGCCGAACCGTGTATTACAATGCCGTTATGTGATGACTTCCAAAGAGAAAAGCAAGCACACTCGGAATAAAGTATTATTGTATTTTTTTTCAATGTTTTCGGTCTGTTTCCGTTATTTGTTCATGACGATGTGCTGTGAGATGTGAGACTGGAATTGCACAGGGGAAAATAACGTAGGCTATCTTTAGATGCGGATTTTGTTAAACTAATATGTTTCGCTGTGGACCAACACTATACATTGACGGGGAAGGGGGTAGCAATAAAGATAACACCATTAAACAGTTAAACAACATAACAGAAATAATATCGATAGCAGCGTCCCTAGCAACCACCTTGGTAACAATGAAAACGTTATGGACGCAATTTCCTGAAGTAATCTTCGTAATAACTAGCAAACTAAAGATCATGTACATCCACTGCACACATAATCTGAAATAACAACTCATATTTCTCGCATCAAATGACATCAAAACGCATTTTAATGGCCAAACTAACTTTAAAATAGGCATTTTCCATCGAGAATAAAACGAAGTTCGGCCATGTTTTTTTTTTCTTCAGGGAGAAATTTGAAGATCACGTGACGTCAAACAGAGCACATGGTGTAGTCCAAACGATAGCTGGGGATTCTGGGTAGTGTAGTGTCTTCTGCCATCCTTTACTCCGAAAACATATTTGTTTCTCCGAATCGAAGGGGAAAAATACAAAAGCATTGCACACAATTTAAACCAATCAATGTTGTGTAATTAACAAGGATAATCTGGTGTTTTTTAGTCGATGAGTAGTGCAGATATCACTGTAAAATCAATCGACAGTAAGGGGAATACTTACTTCCGGGTGTACAATTCTCCGTTATCCAATGAGAATGGACGCTCACATTGCCTTTAAGGGCAGCCGACACAAACGAATGCCGTGCTTCCATGAGCGTCTATAGAAGCATATGGACATCCCGGAAAGCTGAAAATGGACGCTAAGGGCCCCCCCCTTGCGTTGAAAATGGACGCTAAGGCCCCCCCCCTTGCGTTGGAAAAAGCCGACAGGGAACTTGACATAACGTCAACATAGGCCGACCTGGGAGTGAGGATGTGTTGTCTAGGGAGATCGTCTCACCGTAGCTGTCAATCTGATCAAAAGACGTGTTCAATGGCATTAAAACGAGAAAAAAACGCGGCTGAATCGGTTAATCCATAGGTTTTTAACGTCTCTGTATAAAACAATTATTTCATTTATAATCCATAATTCCATTTTTATGTAAAAATCGCAGAGCAAAAGTTAGCTGCTAATGGTAGCTACCAGAGTGGCTGCTGCTTCCGGTCTTGGCTATGAGGCAGTATAACACACACACATTATCAAATAAGGACTATGTGTGAGTTCCCCTCGATTCCATTGGCTCTGACGGTTAGAAAGATATGTCACATGTCAAAATCCAGCAAGGGGGGCCAGAGATATGGAAAATCCACCCAAATGGCTTCAGAAGAGGTTTTTTTTGCTAAATCTGTCTAAAAAGGTCAAATATCACTTGTTTTGCATCAATCTTGATACAGGGTACTTATTATATGTTGTACTTTGGATTCCTAAAGCTTTTAGTCTACTAACCCATCATCCAAGGTTAGTTTTCACTATAAGTACAACATATTTTTGGGACGGACACTATAATTTACAGTTTTTTACCATGTTCAATCTGAATTTTCTTTAAAATAAAAAACATCTATATTGATTCTAACTTTTCCACATCCAACTCACAGGTTTATCATTACTTTGAGAAAAAAGATTATTAATTTAACCCTTTTAATAATTCCTTACATTTATTATAGCACGTTTCCAGATGCTCAAAGCGCTTTATTTGTATACATGCAATGGTCACTGTGGACAATACCCACAGGAGCAAGTTCAGGTGAAGTGTCTTGCCCAAGGACACAACGGCTTTACAGACGCAGCAGCGGCGGGTTTCACCCTTGATCTGATGATCATTGCACAGCGCACTGCGCCACACAAAAGGTATGAGAGATTTACGACTTTTTAAAATATTTTCCAGATTTTTTAACTTGATTTTGTACGGAAGAGTATTAGGGCCACATAACAAATTTTTTGTGAGGATTTGAAAAAAAATATATATTTTTTTGTTCTGAGAAAAAAGTCAGAATTCTGACTTTAATCTCAGAATTCTGACTTTAATCTCAGAATTCTGACTTTTTTTCTCAGAAAAAAAAAAACATTTTTTTTTTGGGAGAAAAAAGTCAGAATTCTGACTTTAATCTCAGAATTCTGACTTTAATCTCAGAATTCTGACTTTAATCTCAGAATTCTGACTTTAATCTCAGAATTCTGACTTTTTTCTCAGAACAAAAAAACATTTTTTTTTTTGGGAGAAAAAAGTCAGAATTCTGACTTTAATCTCAGAATTCTGACTTTAATCTCAGAATTCTGACTTTTTTCTCAGAAATACCGGTAACTGTAGAACCAGCTTCACTGCGATTTACACATTGCAGTAGGCAACAATGGAGGACGTGAGTGAATTTCTGCGCGCCAGAGGGGTCCAAGAGGAAACCATAATAAGTCATTTTACAACCATCTGCAATGTGTAAATCGCAGTGAAGCTGGTTCTACAGTTACCGGTATTTCTGACTTTTTTCTCCCAAATAAAATGTTTTTTTTTTGTTCTGAGAAAAAAGCCAGAATTCTGAGATTAAAGTCAGAATTCTGACTTTTTTTCTCCCAAAAAAAAAATGTTTTTTTGTTCTGAGAAAAAAGTCAGAATTCTGAGAAAAAAGTCAGAATTCTGAGATTAAAGTCAGAATTCTGACTTTTTTCTCAGAACAAAAAAAATAATATTTTTTTTCAAATCCTCACAAAAAAATGTTTTATGTGGCCCTAATCCTCTTCCGTAATTTTGAATACGCAGTTTACGAACTCATTGATAATCATGTGCATGTTATGGTTAGCTTCCTTTAATATCGGTGCGCCTTCCTGCTGCTGAAATATCGTAGTCCATTAAATATATGTACAAAAAACAGCTTTAAATGAAATGGGGATACAAATACATTAACACCTTTAAAAAAAACAAAAACGTTTTATTTACATTTATTATCATGTATTTAAATGTGTTCTTTATTCTACTTCTGAATATGTCATCTACGTAGATTGTTTATGACCCCTCCCCCCTTTTTATTTATTTTTCAAAATTGTAATGGTATACATTTTTAGCCAGACATTTTTTTTTAACAAATGAATAATTCGAATATTTTACTGATATAAAGACAATTTTAAAGCTTTTATAAATTGATCAAAGTTACAAAATATATATTTTAGTCCACTGGCCAGAGGCTAGGGGAATGAAGTTTTACCAGCTACTCAATAGCAACTCATTGGGGGTTTTTCAGGGGGAAGGGGGCTGTTGAATAGATCTACAAGCTATTTGCGTATTTTACCATCATTTTGCTGGTAAATGGTGCCTATGTGCCCTGAGGGAATCAGTATTTCCAGTAGTGGCTGCTCAAAATGTAGCAGCGAAAGCTCGCATGGTCTCTTCTCTACCTCTGACTTCATGTCAACAGTGAAGGCATCCACTTTCCCTGGTTCCAGTTTTCTTTATTGGCGCATTGTAAATTCACACCCTTAAGATTTTTAAAATATTTTCAGAGTGCTTGATTTAAAAATCAGCATTTGGTCATGGAAATCATTATTAGTTGTAGGTCTCTGCAACAAGGAAAATAATCATATATTATTTACATCTTTCATCAAAAATTCAGATTGAACATACCAATAAAATCTTCACTGGGTTACATGTTGAGATTTTTGTTTGAGAAATGTCCCAAGTTTCATTAACTATCAAAGTAGTTTGTTAATTTATTTTATTTTAAACATTAGCGAAAATAATACATTTCTCATTGTAAGATTGAATGACTTGTATTGCACAAAACATTTTTCAAGCTCACTCACACCCAGTAAATAATCAATATTATATAATTAATGTACGCAAAAATGTTTTATGAATTATATATAAATTGTCCTTTTCAATCTTCCATGTACAGGTGCAAAGCTGACAGAAGCAGTCCAAGCTGACGGCAACAGCATGGAAGAAGAAATAATAACGACCGAGGCGGCAGGTGAAGATGTGGCGCCCAATGATGAAGAGCCTAGTGTAGACATTTCCAATGACAGTCCATCTAAAAGAGGAAGGGGAAGGCCAAAGAAGCTGAAGGTTGTAGTTACCGACGTCAACCTAATTGTTTCGGGCATTTCTAACGGTGAACCCCCACAGACCCCGAGAGGGAGAGGACGTCCAAAACTCATTAAACCCACAGAGCAGCAAGGATCAGGAGACAACAATGACGATGATTCAGGGTCCCAGAAAGAGGCCAGTGATGAAGACGACGCTTCACTAGAACATTCTCCTAAGAAAAGAGGCCGGCCACGTAAGTCTCTCAGCACCCCTGCAAAGGCTGATACACCGAAAGGAAATAGGGGTCGACCAAAAGGATCCACGAAGCGCAAGTCAGAGAGTCCGAGTGAAACAGGCTCTCCCAATAAGGAACCCATGCTGGAATCAGTGAAGAAGAGAGGTCGGCCCAGGAAGGTGGAGGCAGCATCAAATGGCATCTCAAAGAAGTTAAGGGGAAGCTCCAGAAAAAGTATTGAACAGGAGAGCGGAGATGAAAAGAGGGGAAGGGGTAGACCAACAGGCTCTCCAAACAAGAAACCCCCCGCATATAAGGTGCCAGTTAAGGTAGGCCGCGCCACAAAGGGGAGGATTGGTCGACCGGGAAAATAACCGGCCACAAGAGGAAGACCAAGAAAATACCCCCGGCCGACGCCAGAGGAGCTGAATAAGCCACGAGTATGGAAGCCGCTGGGAAGGCCCAGGAAATACCCGCGTCCCAAACCTCCTGAGGAGACTTCACCGGCCCCTCCCAGAAACCGTGGCCGACCTCGCAAGACAGAATCCAATAAAGGCGCTCACCTACGTAAGAATTTCCCTGGCCCTTCTTCACCACCTAAACCCTATGTTGGACCCCTGAGAAAAAGGGGCCGTCCCCCAAAAAGTGATGCTGAGGCCCCACGGAAATTGGGCCGCCCTAAGGGTTCAATCAACAAAAATAAAGCCACAGGTGAATTAGAAGCCACACTCTCCAACCAAATGAAGAACAGACGGTGGAAGAGGAAGTGCAGCAGAGCGCAGAGACGTCCATCGAGGACATCACTGAATAATCGCTCATCGATCAGGCGGCCAGCTTTGAAGTCACAAACCAGGCCAGATAAACAATCCCGGTCCGACCAAAAAGTTGCTGTAGTACTTGCTGTTTAAAACATAGAAGACAAACCTGTCAATGAATCCTGTTTTAAACATTTTGTTCGTCGGCTGGGCTAGATATTCAGCAGCTCTTGTTTTCTCTAACGTGTCCATCTTGTTTTATTGTGCTTGATTTTTATTCTTTATATTCTTTATTTGTCATACGAGTAGTACTAATATCCTTTTACTAAAACTGTCATGTTGATTATTA
This sequence comes from Gymnodraco acuticeps, assembly GCF_902827175.1. NCBI lineage: Eukaryota > Metazoa > Chordata > Actinopteri > Perciformes > Bathydraconidae > Gymnodraco > Gymnodraco acuticeps. The sequence continues at coordinate 847,018 of NW_022989947.1, read as the reverse complement.
TAGACTAGTCTTTTCCAAAACATTAGCTTAGTTTAACTGTTAAACGGTTACTGTGGAATCACTCGGAAGGGGGGTGGAGAAAGTCCGAAAAATGCTTAAAGGTCCCATGTCATGGGCATTTCTACTGATCATAATTCAATTTTTGAGGTCTACTAGAATAGATTTACATTGTTCAATGTTCCAAACTCACATTGGTTTCCCATACAGCATATCTGTTTAGTATGTGTATTCACTCTCTGGGTGTTTCTCAATGTGGAGGACGCTTCCTTGGTAGGACATGTCTTCCGAGTCAGGTCCTTCAGAAGCGAGGCAAGAATCTTTCCTAGCCTCGGAAAACGAAGAATGGTGGAGCCGGTGTGCGTCATATGCGAGGCCCCGTCTTAAATGGAGCGCGATTTCCGCCAAAGATTTGGAAATTGGTCCGTGCGCAAAGCATTGTAGGGATTTTAAGACGCGGAGGATACACATGGGCAGCCTAGAAATGTCTCGCTACGAAGGACGTTGGGCTCGGTAGAATTCCAAGGAGCCTGGACATTGGAACAGTCCTTCGGCGGGACTCGATGACCTAGCATCCTTGAAATAGTGGCTCTGGAGCATCCTTTCTTGACATTGAGAATCACCCTCTGTCCTAAACAGCTTGTTGGAGCTCCTACCTCCCCCTCCCTATGAGCCCACTTTGCTCTGATTGGTCAGCTCGCCCATTCTGTTCTGATGAGTCCACCACCGTTACAGCGGAACATCAGTGATTATGTGTTACAATGGCGTTAGCAACCAGAAAATGACACCAGTAAGGGCAAACAGATGAGAATGCTGCGTGGGGTCTGGGTGCCGTGTTGGCGGGACGTTGCGCGGCTCTCTGCTGTGAGGAGGGTACAGTGTGAGCTCTATTACTGGTGTTGCGTGGGGTCTGCGAAACTCAGCCTGAGAACCATGGACGGAAGGGGGGTGCTGAGGGAGCTGCAGCACCCCCATCTGCGAAGCTCCACTAGCAATCCACCCCCACAACGCGGCGCACCTACAGTGCGCCACAATTTTGTGTGTGTGGAAAAATAAATGTCCAACAAGGCGTTCTGGGGCAGCATAGACAGGTATTTTCTGTGTTAGAGTTTTACTCGCTACAGGATTTACTTTGAGGGTTTGTGACTCTGCAGACCGTTTACATGCAGAAAAGGCTACATAACACACAAGGGGACGGGTAATAACCGTAAAAGCATGACATAGGTCCTTTTAAAAAAATGTGTGACTGGACTTTTTTTAATGTATTTTCTGGTAACAAAGAAAGGGTTCATGATTTATCTACAGATGATTATCCCCTCCAGCTTTCTATCGTGAATCTGTGAGAGTGCTTGCTAGATAAAATGTCTAAATACATACTGTCATACTTTTTCTCAATGCCATTTCACAGTTGTTTTTGCCTTAATTGCCAAAGCTTTGAAAGTACCATCACTTACGGTTCCTGAGAGCGATGTGTCTTCCTTCTCTACTTTTGCATTACTTGGCAGGACGATAAAGCTCTATGCACTGCCTTCCTGCCACTTAGTTACTTATTTAGTTATTGCTATAGTTAGTTCACTCTTTTATTTAAATGTTTACTTGTAGTTGTGAAGCATCTTCATTTGTGTTTTTAAAACTGTCTTGAGATTAATTCATGTGATTGGTTTGCAATCACAAACATACATCTACATGTGTCTTTTTTGTAAAAAGAGTGACTTGTATATAATGTTTACATTCATTTTTTCTTTGTCGGTTCAAAGATTTTACATTTCTAAATGCCAAATTGTTTATTGGTTTGTAATGTTAAAAAAGGTGATCTGAAGTCTAACTATTTTAGTAGACATTTGAATTGTATGTGTTTTTGAACAAGAAGTCAATTATTTGTTTGCTTATAAATAAAAAAAGAAATCTTGCTGTTTTATTTTCAACAATATCTATTTCAGATTATTTGTATTCCTTTGTCTACCTCCACACAATTTAGATAAATCAACGATGAATGAGAAACTTTTTAGGTGTAGCAGCACCACTCTTACAATACTGTTTGAAGACTGCATTGATGCTAAGCTAATATGCAATACTTAATACAACTTTATTTATAAAGCAGTGTAGCAGCAGTGTGTGTATTTAGATTGATACATCACTTAAAACTGGAACACCTTTACACAATGTAGTTTTTCTTTTTAAATACCAGTACTTGACATGATTCAGCATTTGGCATAATTAGTTATATGATAAACCCAAAACAAAAGGATGTACTAAGCCAGGGGTGGCCAACCCGCCAGGGTGGCCAACCCGCGGCCTAGTTTCATGCGGCTCTTCAGTTCATATCGAATTGTATATGTGTGAGTTTGGGGGAGAGACACTGACTCCTGACTAGTGTTGCACGGTGTACCGATACTTGAAAGGTATACCGCGATACCCTGTCGTTAAAATCGTTACGATTCCTCCGTTTCATTAGTATCGGTACTTTAAGAATGACGGGGGAAAGTACTCCGGTGAGAAAGCGCTGTTTTAATAGAGCCGTGTGTGTTCAGCGCTCTGCTTCCACTCCCTGCACTGCAGCCGTGCCTGCAGTCCCTCCCTCTCAAGCACGCTCTAAATCCCTCCCCTCTCTCGTGCACGCGCTAGCTGCCAGAGCATGTGAGAAAACGAGAAGCATGGCTGCAAGTGGGAGTGCAACTGCCGCTGCGCCTCGGCTTGTTGACAAAAAATACGCCAGAAGCTAAATTTGGAAGTATTTTAGCTATATCTCTGACAGTGAGGGCAAGCCTACGGACACCACGAGGCCTGTCTGTAAGAAATGTATTAATTTTATTTAATACGAATTCTTGTCATTTATTGTATTTATTGTTCTCATTGTTTAAAAGTTTGTGTTATGGTTATGATTCTGGTGTGACATAAAGCACAATAATTACATTTAAGACTGTTTCCCGTTTTTTAAGAAAAATAATCGGAATCGCAATTCTTGACTTGGTATCGAAACCAAAATGTTGGTATTGTGACAACACTGACAGTTAAACCTGATATTTAGTAGGTCTGTTAAGTATTGAATGCTGATCATTCTGACGTAATTTGGCCGGTCAAAGTTGTTTGGGCTCGGATCAAATCGCTCCGTTACTTTCGTCCCGTGTTACTTTCGTCCCGGCTCTCCCTATGTGTGTATGTGTGGTGTCAGGTGTCAGTATGAGAGGATGACAGCGCGTCTAATTTTGATGAGGCCCAACAGCCAATCACAATAATACCTGCAATGCAGTGAACCAATCACCTTTGAGGGGGGGAAACCTATTGTTGATTAAACACTATTCAGTGTTTCCCCTACCATTGTCTTGGAGGGGCACTGCAAGCCGCCAACGGAGCCCCGCGCCCCCCCTGAAATTCAAGGTGTTATATATATACTTTTTAAAAATATATATAGCATCAAATTGCAAATAATCTATAACTACTGTCACTTTTCACATTGAACATGTGCTCTTTTATTAAATAAACTAAACGCTTTTATTTTTATTTGTGGGTTTAGTGTTTTTGACCCTAAGAAACACTGATGCATTAATCAATAACAATAATCCACAGCTCCTCTCTCTGCTCCAGAGGATTTTAAAAATATATCCCAATGCCACAAAAATGAATCAGTGACGTGGTTGAAATCTTGTCTCCAGAAAACAAAAAACTGAAACAAGCGGTATCAGTGACTGTGTGTTTGATGTGGCTCCTTGCAGTAACATAGAAAACATGTGGCTCTTAACCTCTGACTGGTTGGCCACCCCTGTACTAAGCCTTTAGTTCTTAGCTTTGTGGTAGCCGCTGGTAGTGCTCATTGGCAGGTATATAATTAAACAGAGACTAACACAAAGATGAATCCCTTAAAAAATGAATATGATTTATACATTTAAGCTCAAGATCTCAAATAATAGTAATTAGAGGACATCAATTGACCGTTTGTGCGAAGGGACTAATAAACGAATGACGTCAGATTCAACGAGGGGGCGGGGAAATATCCGCAGAGTGACACCTCGCGACTGTCTCCGCCTCTCTCTCAGCTGGACTCACCTGCCAGGTTACCTTTACTTCCCCCGGGAGAAACAACTAAAGTGAGCTCGGTACTTCTTTCCGACAAAGCCCAGGATTGTGTCGGTAATGTGACCAGAGTGAAAGCAGGTACGTCTACCATAAACAATTCAGTACTTTTCTGTGTTTCTGTAATACAATGCTCGACGTAAATACAGAGTCGCTCAACAAGTTTGAGCTTAGCCTGAAACTACATTCCTCCCTGCTCCCTCCGGGCCTCCAGCTACACCTCAAGGAGGGGGAAGCTTTGGTATTAAGTTAACAACGTTTTGAAGTAAATAACCAGCAGAGGACTGTTCACAGTTCAGACTCCATGTAACAATCACTTAAAAGTGACAGTGTATCGGTAAAATGCGTGCCACTAATTTAGGACTTTAAACAACAAAGTCAGAGTAAGGGTAAAGTAGACACTTTCACGGGGAAAATGCTGTTGTTTCCTGAGGGTTAATTCAATAAACATGACTCATATTTCTTAACATTAACACATCTCTCCTGAAACTAGATTAAAAACAATGATAGTTTAAAACTCAGTCTCACCATTAAAAGCCAGCCATGTTTAATTATTTCATCACAACAAAACTTATTTCTGAAATCTGGTACCGACATACCTACACACAAAAAAGAGAAATAAAGATAACATAAGGTTTAACATTCTTATTCCACATTATTATTTCCTAGAATATAATTAAATATTGAGAAAAAGGTAGTCCAATGTTCCAGAGACTTAACATATTATGCTAAGAAAAACTCAAATCAACAGAGCAGTAAAAATGTCATCAGATTTGTCTAAGGAACGCCTGTAGTGATAATATGTCAAACGGTCAAAGTCCAGTCTGTTTCAGGAGAGCAGGAATGCAGCCAAGTAGTGTATTACTCACTTAATGACTGGAACTATTCAGTGTTGTCTGTAAATGTTTAATAATTGATTTGGACTTTATTAACGCAATGTAATGTAATGTAATTAACAGTGTTTCTGTTATCTTCTTCAAAGCATTGTATATAATGCTGATGTTTTCACATAGCTTCTTATACACTTTCTGGATGTGTTGTTGATGATACTTGTTCTGGTTTTAGAGCGTCATATTATCACTATTCAACAGTTCGATTTTGGTTACAAATGTAGATATTAGAAGTGTTCCTGAAAGGAATTTGTCTTCTGTGGCGTACACCTTACCTGCTGTAGGCTACACATGGCTGGCTCTGCAGGGCAGGACAAGCCATTTAGTGCAACACACCCATGATAAACAGTGAACTTTGATATTTTTGTGAAGCTGAAGCCAGAACACACTATTGTTTTAAACTCTTTTCTTCTTTTCCTTACACAGAAATCAATCAAAAATGACCATAGGAAGCTGGAAGAAGCTATGCTAACAGTTAGTGTGAACAAGTATTGACTGAAAAGAGAGAAAATTAAGATAAGAAGCTTGAAAAAATGTCTGGCCAAGTCAGTGTAGTCACAGACTTAACCGAGGAGGATGCACTTTCACCTGCAGAGCCACACATAGCAGGAAATAAAAAGCCAGAAGAGAGCAAGAGCAAAGAGGAAAGACGGGAGAGTACGGACAAGGGAGGAGAAGACTCAAAGGAGGAAGAGGAGGAGGAGGAGGAGGAGGAGGAAGTGATCAGCTCTGCTCATCTGGAGCCAAGCACTCTGCCCTGGCCTGGAGACAAAGACAGGCCTCAGACGGACAACGACGATGGAGTTTGGTCCGAAGAGAGAGACACGGGGGTCAGTGGGGGGAGCCAGGACCTGTCAGAGGAGCACAGAGACATGAAGAGCAGCATGAAGAGCAAGTGGAGGGAGAGCATGCCTGAAGGAGAGAAGTGGAGGGACGACGAGCTGGAGGTGCAGCGTGATGATAAAGGGGAAGGCTCCCTGGCAGACGATGAAGATGAGGAGGAGGAAGAAGGGGAGTCAAACTGGAGGTCAGATAAAGCTGCTATGGGTTTTTCTCCACAAGTCACCATCGTGCGGCCGTCCAGCAAAGAGCTTCTTGAGGAGAGCCGGATGTTCATAGAGGACGACGAGAAGGAGCAGCAGGCGGAGCACGGCGCAGCCAATCGGTTTCATCCAGAGTGGAGAGAGCAGGACGACAAGTTCTGTGAGTATAAAACGAGAGTCAAGATACTTTATTAGCAGAGGTGGAAGAAGTACTCAGATCTTGTAAAAGTACCAGAGTGTAGGAATACTCTGTTACAAGTAAAAGTCATGCATTCAAAATGTTCCTAAAGTAAAAGTACACAAGTATTCGCATCAAAATATACTTAAAGTACCAAAAGTAAAAGTACTCATTATGCTGATTGGCCCATTTCAGAATATTATATATTATGTGTTATTATAATTATTGATGCATTAAAGTGTTATCACAGCTGCTAACAGTGCAGCTTTAATGACTTTGTACACGGCAGGGTAGCTGGAGAAGTGTACTAAAGTCTTATTTTTGTGTTGATTTTATTTCACACAATGAATCCAAATCTGCAAAGAAACTAAAGATTTAACAAATATGTAGTGGAGTAGAAGTACAAAGTAGCAAAAAATGTAAATTCTCAAGTATTGTACAAGTACCTTAAAAGTGTACTTAAAGGAGACCTATCATGCAAAATGCACTTTTTGATGTCTTTTATACAGAAAGATGTGTCCCCCGTGTGTCGGGGAACTCACGCAGCGTCAGAAAATAAAACCCTCTCTCTTTTCCTCCGTACCCAAATCTTTTAAAAATGGGGCTACAACAAGCGGATACAGATTTGCTGCTGATATGATGTCAAATCGGCGGCGGACCCACAGAGAGTTGCTATCAGAAACAATGCCTGATGTGTTTTGGATGTAATCTCGTTTTTGTTTACATTAGCAAGCCTCGCTAACACTCAGAGCTAACCTGTACTGTAGAGCAGGGGTTCCCAACCCCCGGGCCGCGGAGGTGTTACTGCCGGGCCGCGAAATAGCTGTGAGTTTATCGTAATATTTGCAGAATTATAAATATATAAAAATATTTTATCATAATATTTTTTTTAAAAGGTGTTTAATGTTTGCACCTATACCAGTCATATTATTTCATCCAGTAGCCTAGTTAATCTTTCACCAGATAACCGTTGAAAATGGCTTTTATGATGTTCCGAGGGATTCGGCGGCTCAGCCTGGTCTCAGCCTCTCGTGCGCACGAGAAAGTTACCGGAAGAGGAGCGCACAGGAGACAACCGTTTAATTGCAGACTGTTATGTTTATGTGGGGAAATGGCAGTGCATACATTATTTGAGATATATTTCAAACTCGGACTTCATTTTAAGGACATATCGGCCAGGGGCGTAGAGCTATATGTTTATTTTATTAGCTTTTCTTTTTAATGACTGATTTTAAATGCCATTTTCTTAATGTCTTTCATTTTTTTGTAAAGCACTTTGAATTGCCTTGTGTTGAAAAGTGCTATATAAATAAACTTGCCTTGCCTTTGTTTAAGCACCGGATTGGCAAAACAGGAGAGTAAACCAGTCTGCCTTGATCTATGAATTCATGTCCGGGACTCTCACGGTATCTGCTGCCCGCAGCTGTTTTATAGAAGGAAAACCTCCTTCACTTCATGAAATGGCTGCAGGCAGCATCAGGAGGCAGCGGGACGTATACTCCGCCTCTGAGAAGTGCAGCAGCAGCGTGCCGAGAGCTGTGCCTTTTTACGCACCGCCTTCGCTGTGTTCACCTTCATCAGAACAGCGAGTGACTGCAGGCTGCTACGTGTTAACCACACACACACCTCTACACACATCGAAATGCCCGATTACTCCCCCTTTTATTAGTTTTATGAAGGAGATGTCCAGTCACCAAGGCGCATGATGTGTGTGTGTGTGCTCTGCTCAGCTCTGTGTTTGTGTCTATCCGACACCGGCATTTGTTTTCAAATGACCATGAACAGTAATTTACACACATCTGGCTAACTCCATAGGTAGTCTATATGCGGGTGATCCCAAAATAAATTAGTTTAATCTTAATCTCGATGTAGTGCTAAATGCTGTCAGACGTGCACCGGAACGAACGTCACTATCATAATTATCTTCTGAAAACAAATGCCAGTCACACACACACACACACACACACACACACACACACACACACACACACACACACACACACACACACACACACACATTGTTAATATGTTTTGGATGCATATTGATCTAGTATTTGTTCAGAGTTATTTGTCTCTCCCTGTCTGCCGCTAACACGCCTGTTCACTCTCCTCTCCGTCTTCTCTCCCTGTATCGCTAATTATTGTCTTCACACTTTCCTCTCCGCTTCTCTCTGCCGTGCTCTCGTCTCTTCTTCTGTGTTTCTCTCCCTGTATCGCTCACTCGTCTCTTTCGCCCCCTGTCGGCAGTGGTTAAAATAGAATCGTCCCGTCAAAATTGAAATCCCCTATTAATGTATTGATTATAGGTCCGGGTCCGTATAGGTCGGCGTCCGGATCCGGACTGCGGTCTGCCTGTTGCCGACCCCTGCTCTACTGTGACATGTCTCCATGCTTTAATGTTCAAAAAGGTCTTTATTTGTAACATACTGCCTGTGCTGCAGCACCTCTTTTCACCCTCCGTCTGAAACCAGAGCCCAGTCTGCTCTGATTGGTCAGCTGGCCGGCTCTGTTGTGATTAGGGATGCTCCGATCGGCCGCCGATCGATATTGGCCGATACTCACTCTCTGCCGATCGATCGGTGCTCTCTATAAAGGCCGATGGCGAGAGCCGATCACATGACGTAAAATACACGACACTTTTCTCAGAGAAACTCCCTCTGGTATAAACTTTGGGATTTTTGCCTTTGCAGACCATTTACACACACAAAAAACATATAACGCACTACAGGAAAGGGAAACCCCAAAAAGCATAAAAGGGCGCGTTTACGATGAAACACACTATGACTCCAGTCGCTCCTCATGGTCCCCCCCCATTGAACGTGTCCCTTCTCCTTCCTCAGACCTGTGTGAGTCTCTCTGCAGTGAGAAGCTGAAGCTGGTTCTGGGGACGGCGGCTGCAGCGTTGCTCTTCCCTCTGCTGGTGTGGGGGGGCTACGCCCTCATTCCCTTTGAGTCCCCACTGCTGCAGAGCACCCCCCTCAGGGTGGTGTACACTCTGCGCTGCGCCTTCTTTGCCATCATCCCCATCATGCTCGGTAAGACCTCAGTAAAGTTTATCATGCATTGGAATAAAAACGTATTAAGTTTGAAAACAGACACTGTTAGCTCTGAACCCCCCCAGGTGTGTAACCCCTAACCCTGACACCCCCCCCCCCCCTGCAGGTGTGTTGGTGCAGGGCGTGGCCCGGCTGCGCTACAGCGCCCTGAAGCCCCTCTACGAGAGCACCCTGGTGCACAGAGAGGTGGCCGTGCACTGGCACTATGTCAACGAATCGCTGGCTCTCTTCCTCTTTTACTTCCTGCAGCTCACTGTCATGGCAACCTACATCAGCCAGGACCTGGTCAAACTGGTGCCGCTGCTCACCATCATATTTGTCTTCGGCAGGTATGTGAATTGAATTTGTATAGTCATTTGAACAAATATGTTTTCCCTACTAAATAAGGTTAAAAAGGTTAGGAGTAAAAACCGAATCAAATATTTAAAGGCGGCATTAAAACTCAAAGCGTTCATAGTTATTGCAAAACCACCAATCCCACCAGTCCATATTCCTTTAGATTTTAAACACTTTTGATAAGAAAAACATAAATGAATGAATATTTTATTTTTATTTTTGAACTGCAGTTGTTTATTTCAACACATGATGTTTCAATCAGGAGAGTTTGAATTTCAAGTTGTATTTGAATGACAAAAGATGACACTCACCTTAAAATGTCCTTTGTATATTTCTATTTGTCTTAACTGTGGGAACTTGTCCAGGCATCTTAAGTGGGAGTGGACTTGAAATCCTTAACTCAAGGTGTAGAACAATTAAGTTATCAAGCCAATTGCATTACTTACTTCAACTTGAATTTAGGTTGAAGTCAATTAATGCAGAAATCAGAGTTCAAATGACACAATATTATGTTGATGTAATTACCAACATTATTACGTCAACACAACTTATAAATTAATGTTTGCAACTTAAAATGTTTATCTAAAATCAATTAACTCACATTTTTATCTTGCAACCAGTGCATTTAATTAAGTGGAGGTGAAAGGTCGCCTGAATTCGGTTTTGAGATGTACAGATCACTCATTTTGAAATATTAAACTTAGTTTTCTTTTCTTTAATTTTTCATCCTCGTGTAGAATGCTATCACGAAACACACATTTGGTTGTTTATAGCATAAAGAACATCTGAGGTAGGGAAATAATCATTTGAGTATGTGCATATAAATATGTAATTTACAACAGCTGTAAGATACTTGAAAAGCTTGAAAATGCACCTTGAAAATGCTTGAAAAGTGCTTGAATTTGACTTTGGAAAAGGTGTAAGAACCCTCTTATGCCTTTGCCTGAAGACGGTGACGAACACGACTGTGTTGCCGAACTAATATTAATATACCCATCTCGGCCGCTTGTATCCGCGATCTCGTTCTTTCGGTCATGACTCATCCTTCATGACCATAGGTGAGGGTAGGAACGAAAATGGCCCGGAAGACAGAGAGCTTTGCCTTCTGGCTCAGCTCTCTTTTCGTCACAACGGTGCGGTAAAGCGACTGCAGTACCGCTCCGGCCCATCTCACGCTCCATTGTTCCCTCACTCGAGAACAAGACCCCGAGATACTTGAACTCCTTCACTTGGTAAGGACTCATTCTCTACTTGGAGTCCGTTTTATAATCTGTGTAATACTGCGTATGTTCTGTATTCACACTGTGTTATACTGTGTGTGTTCTGTATTTACACTGTGTGTTTTCTGTATTCATACTGTGTGTTGTTCTGTTTCATACTGTGTGTTCTGTATTCACACTGTTCTGTTTCATACTGTGTGTGTTCTGTATTCACACTGTGTGTGTGTGTGTCCTCAGGCTGATCTACTGGCTCTGCCTCTCTCTGGGCAGCAGCTTCCGGAGTCTCGGCTTCGGCTTCTCCTTCTTCCCCATATTGGTCATGCTGGGGGTCAACCTGTACTACATCTGCTCGTCTGTCGGGCCGGAGTCAGTGTTTGATGTCGAGCCTCCAACATCAGCTCCTCCCCCCAGGCAGCGCTGGTGGGGTTAAAGGGGGACGTCCAAAAAGACGACAAGGAGATAAGACACAAACGACTAAAAACACCTTTTTCACATCACATCACACCTGCACCTTGAATCCCTTCTTCTGTGTCTTAAATATGACTGCAAACTCTCCTTGGGTAGTGTTTTTATTATTAAAATAATAACGATGTGCTCTCAAAAGACCCTCCCAGTAATGGCCACTGTCACTATTTGTTATGCTATCTGCAGTGACAAACACAGAGTTTCTTGTGGCTGTGCGAGTCCCTTGTGCTTCAAAAGACAGTTGGTAATGCTTGGTTTGATTTCGTGAAATCCCAAGGATTAGATTTTTTTGTTTTTGATAAAAAAAATGTAGGCCTTTTTTGCTTACAAAGATATAAAGCCTGTTGGGGGTTTATTTGTAGTTTGAATCACTGGATTGAAAAAAGGAAATGCTAGTTCAGAGAGGAAGTTGAAAAAGTTTACATAAAAACAAAAAAGCTCCTGTGTACTTGCAAATGAAAAAAGGATGCTCTCAGGAAGGGCTTTAATTACTTAACTAACCTTCTGTTCAAAATCGACAGTGAAATAATATAAATGAGGCTTTTGAATTAGAAGTGTTTCTGTTGAGGCATCCAGTGTGTCGACGTGATGCAGCAGAAATAAAAGTAAGAACTGATATTGTAAATATTTACTATCAAAATTATTTTGAGATTGAATTAACTTTTTTTTATGAATGTTCACATTTTTATTTTTGCACTCTTGGTATTAATGGTAATCTTATGACGTAATATGTATATGTGAGACTGATGAATGCATCTTTGTGTTATTGATCAAAGGCTTTTCTTTCTTTATGTCAACAGAAGTTGTCTGTTTTTGGGCAGTGTCTTTTTTTTTATTGTGAAAATGTTTCCAGCCTGAGTCAAGTTTAAGCATTTTTTCAATAAAGCTTTAACAAATGATACTCAACATTGTGCGGAGGCTGATGATTCAGATCTGACTGAGGGGATGTTTCTGAAATAAAGGGACTAACAGCATGACAATTTCATGTTTTAAATGTGGTTGCTGCGATCAGATGAGGTAAGTTGCAACTACGCCAACAAGTACATTTATTATTAACATGTGGGACACACGGGGCCGCCCCTCCCTACAGGCCAATCACGCAGGCTGCATGGGGCCCCGCCCAGAGGGCCTCAGCTGCTGTGCGCAGTTCTCCGCTCAGTTCTCCTCGCAGTTCTCCGCGCACCCCCCGCGAGAGTGAGAGTGAGAGATGACAAGGGGAGCATGTCTGTAACCCGACACCGTTGTAATGTATCGACATCTGACCAATCACGGCTTTGATACGGCCACTAGTGCAGGTAAAGAGATGTCGGTGAAAAGACAGTTTCAGTCCGGCGCAAAAAACAAAACATGAAGAAACTAGACTAGAGCATCACTCGAAGGTGGGTTATTATTGTATGAGTCAAATGTACAACTTGCGAATGTTGTATAAGTCAAATTGCCAAATTAAAACATCAGCTGCAATTCACGACATGCAGAAGGCAGTCTCTGCATAGCATATATTATAGGCTAATGGAGATGCAGTTATTTCCAGCATTCTTTATTTACCATTCATTCAAGTATGTGATGCCTTTTATCTGCTAATGTACAGGAGGAAGAGTGATACACTGTAGTTGGCTTACATAACAGTTAAAGTTTACAGCCTAAAAAACATGGAGCATTGTTTCCCTTTTATTCATTTTTATGTCAATTTGCACATTTCATGGTGATGCTCAGCCTCTCCCCTTAACTCCTAACAGTCATCATCATGGTGATGCTCAGCCTCTCCCCTTAACTCCTGACCGTCATCATCATGTCAACCACAACACAGAGAAATACTGATAGAGATGTGTGTCAAGTTGTTGATGCATTGCTGACAGAGGGAACTACATTTGAATACAGATTTAAGAAATATCAGTTTTTGAGCATGTTATAAGCATGTTTTGTCTTGACTATATTATAATAAAACAATATAGTATTTTTATTATTGAATTGATTATGATTATTAGTAGAAGTAGTTTATTTGCATTAATTATATTTTAATCTTTTTGAGGCTAGTATTTGGCAGGAAATGCAGACGTATTCACCTGTAAACACATACTGAACGACATACATGCACATTTACCTTACTGTATAAAAAAGTAACTGTTGATAATAATAATAAACAGGAATTATATTTGCAATTTTTTTTTCACTCCTGTCGGCTGGGGGGGGGGGCCTCATCTTACAATGTCGCTTGGGGCCCCAAGTTGGCAAGGGGCGGCCATGGACACACCTCTTTTTATTATATTTTAGTGTTTGTTCTCTATTTTATGAATGTTTCAATGAAACTTCAGAAAAACCAAAGTATAATTCACGTTTTAATAACTTCCATGTTAAGCTTACAGGGACTCTAAGTCAATGCAGTATTACTATACGACACACCTTTTTCCTGGATTTTAGTTTTTTTTTTCTCTCAATATTTTGATGAAAGGGTTATTTTCTTCTATGTCATGTAACTTTAAATAAATGCACCACTGTATTACCACCCTGGACAAAAACACTAAAACCCTTTTTGTTTAGAATTATTGAGGACAGTTCACCAGTAAGTAAAGCAGAAGCCAGTTCAATATACCCTGGATATGTTTGTGTTACCCAGCTTAACTAGCCCTAAGAAACGAGGGTTGCGTTCCGATAATCCAAAAATCAGCTCCTAAATTCTAACCCTATCTCCTATTCCTTGACCTCTGAGTGAAACGTCACGGGGTTAAGGGATAGTGGATAGGAGAATTCAAAAGGACTTGGGAGAAGAGACCGCGGTACTTTAGAGAATCCGAATGCACTTTCACTATCCGACGTGTTTATGATGCGCCAGCGGACGTCATGAATGTGCGTCTGCTGCTGTGGGGAAACTATGGAAACTACAGTTTTCTATACAGCGGACTACAACATGGATGTTTAATAAGAACGAGGGACTACTGTAAACTCATCTAGAGACTCTGCACCGTGCTCTGATGCTGTTGCTTTATGCTTTATGAACGTGGACAACAGAGAAACATATTCTTCATGACCAAAGTTGGAATTGAAATAAAAAAGGAAAGTGAAACTTATGCTCGTCACCCTCTCCCTCCGGTCCGCATTAATACAAATGATCCCAATACGTATGATTGTATGGAAATATCTTAAAATCAATACAAATGTATTTATTATAAACGTTAGTCCTTAACATCTATCACTGTGTATATCACCATTCAAACATCTTTTAAAAGTTGAACAAACCCCACACAGCTCAGTAAAGACTGTGAAATGTTGACTTTATTTGATCATTTCAGTAAAAACTAACGTTCATATTTCTCTTTTTGATTATAATACTGATGAACGTTCAGAAAAAAGCACTTTGGCAACTTACCATATACGTTTTAAATTGCTTAATAAGCACCGTAACTTTCATGATATCATTTCTCGGTCATAATCGGTTGTTTCCGTGAACGGCCGACTGTTGTGATGGCAAATTCTGCGGCTGCAATGCATTGTGGGGCAGCATTTTCTCCTCTCCTTTCGGTTAGGGAGGTCCAGTGGTTCCTAAACTAAAGGAGGTTATAAAGGAAGTTTGAAACCTCCTTTCCTTTCATTTGGAGAATTTGAACGGCACTTATCATGGTTGCTATGGAGTCAGATTTGGGTCAATATTCTAGCGCGTAAAACAAGCTACTCACGAGCGGAAAATGTGCTTTTACACGCGCATAAAATGACCCTCGCGCGCAGATTAAACCCCCGCGAGCGGCTCTGCGCTCGCTCGCGAGAGAGACAGCCCTCTTGCTCGCTCGCGGGAGTATCAGCCTCGCGGAGTCTGTCTACACGTGCGTGAAAAGTTTCTGGCACTTTGGGGCGGAGCCACTGGACTTTGATTGACAGCTGCCAGGAAACCCGGAGTTGCCAGGTTTGATAAATGCCTGAACTACCAAGAGCCGGCAGGAGGGACGGCAGCAAAATCAGTTGGACGAGATTGAATGGTAAAGTTGTCCATAAAAAAACTATTATATTCGTAAAGTGTACAGCTTATATATATATATATTTTTTTTTTTTGAGTGGGCTGTATCTGTCGAAAATTGACTCAGATTTGACTCCATACATAGTTTCAAATTCTAGCGCACTCGAGCTGGTTTCTCCAAAATTACCGACCCTACCTTTGCAGTGCTTCTCAAAGTGTGGTCCGCGGACCACTGGTGGTCCGTGAGCGCCCCCTAGTGGTCCGTGAGTATATTGGTAACATTTCACATTTGAAATAAATAAATACATTTCAGTTTTCCGCACTCTCGCGGGAATATCTCCGCACTGGAGCGAGGTTAAGTTTCACTTTCGATTGCATGATATAGCCCAGCGCAACACCTTCATCACACATGTTGCCACTTGTTTGTAGCATTTTCAGGCGATTTGTAATCTGTTTTAGAAAAACGATGTGTTTTTTGATATTTGTGGAGTTAGGTGGTCCGCGAGTGTGTTTTTATTGGTTAAGTGGTCCTTGGAATGAAAAAGTTTGAGAAACACTGCTTTAAGGGGATGACTTTAAATGTAATTGTGTCCAAAACATAAATATATTTAGTGTAATCATATATATGTTCGGCACCGACATCGTATAAAAGCATTATTCCCTCTCAGTGGCGAGCCCGTCTTCATAGTAACTCGCAGACGGCATTTAACCCTTCACATTCTAACAGAAACTGAACAGGCAGAAGGGGCCCTGACGGCTCGCCACTGTTCCCTCTAAACTGTGGGTTTTCTCCGGAAGTTTGTCCTTGTACGATGTGAGGGTCGATAGAGGGTGTCGTTTTTTCTCATACTGATATTCTGAACAATCTGTGCTATTGTATTAGCTGTAAAGTGTCTCTACTGTAGGCTATTTTTATTATATGTATGTACAGCACTTTGGCTCGACCAAAAATCGTTTATAAATGTGCTATATAAATAAAACTTGATTTGATTATAATAATGTTGGGTTAAAAAGATCAGCATGAAAGAATATTTTATTTAAATTGTTAAAGTCTATATTGTAGCTCCTGTCACACTCTTGCTAACTCACAGGAGGGGATTAGTGATGAGCTAATTGTATCCGTGTTGTTAACACTGAATGTGTGAAATGAAGCTTCATCACACGTGTTTGTAACTGTGCCAATGAGCTGAGGAGAGAGAGAGAGAGAGAACAGATGATAAAGTGACAGAGGACAAACACTCGCACCTCTGAGATAAACTACATTTTAAGATATTGAGATTATACCAAAACCAATGTTTCTGATGTTGTCTTTTTTTTAAGAAGTGATTTTACTTTTCTACACAGAAAAATAAAACGACAGTCAAATTCATTTCACTCAGTTTGTCTATTTAATATATAAAATACGGTAAAACATACGCAAAAAGGGTAAGGTTTCAAGGGACTTGGATACTTTGGTACAACAAACACTTTTTTGTAAAAGCGGTATAGAATTTCAATAACATATCAGTGCATACTTTGTATATGAAAATATACACAAATTGTATATCATTCTCAAAAAACACAAAGAAATATTTTCTTTACAACAAAAACCCAAAGCAGACTAGCTCAACACAATATATTAGCTATACATTTCATCTTTAGTATTTCATATGCTACATTATTCTGAGCCGTGATGCATGTCCTGTATCATTACTGTACGTAACATACGTTGTGTTACCTGTATCCCATGCATTTACATTTTTTTCAAATTTAATGAATTACTAATTTCAGTTGTTTCCCGTTTTTATAAATATATTCTATATCTTAATTAAAATTGCAGCATTTAACTGGCATTTCCTTCATTGCATTTGCTAATACCACAAGAACTGATCGTGCAATTTTCAGCAAGTTGTTTTAAAAAAAGGAAACCAGTACTATATGTTCATGATAAGGAAGAGAAAATAAAAAAAATGAAACCAGTACTATATGTTCATGATAAGGAAGAGAAAATAAAAACTATCCTACACAAAATAGCAATAAAATAAAAGCTCCATAATAATATCATTATCATAATAATAAACAATGGAACTGTCACCAGCACAAATTAATCCAAAAATAGTGAGTTTCTAAAAAACATTGTACACAACGAGTAACAGGGTGCAGGTTGTCATTTCTCATATAGATTGTCTTGTGACTAAGCTGCGAGTTGGACAGAGAACCTTTCTGTACATGAAGAACCTGCAGTGTGGTGTCACATCTCAGTCGACCATCAGCACCCACAAACAGTTCCACTCAAATCAGTTTTTGAAAAAATAAAATGATGCATTAGCTCTGCCTGAAGGCTGGTACAGCTGGTAGTTTGGATCTTTAGAGCAATAGTTTTCCATTTGGGAAATCATTTGCAGTATAATGAGAAGTTTGACTCCACGCATAGTCTGTTAAATATGAAGCCAGTTAGCTTAGCATTACGACTGAACACAGGGGTAAGCAGCTTGCCTGGCTCTGTCTGAAGGTTGAAAAATAATGAAAAAACAAGAATACTATCACCATCTCAGTGAATAACTGATTGTTTCATCCAAAGTGAAGTGAAAAAAGTTGTCTTAAGAACTTGATGCTATATTCTGTCTTGAGAATATGGTTAAGTCCATGTTTAGCCTTGTAGTCACATCATTTAAATAGCCCAAATTAGCTACTGTGCTATGGATTTGCAGAATGATTCCCAGCAGTGCATCCAACTCATAATATAAGGAATATAAGGTATAAGGAAATTGGGTGAAAATGCTCATTTATATACATTTTATGAAAAATGTTATTACCTTTAGACAGAGCCAGGCTAGATACTTTCCCATTTCCTTCTTAGCCAACTGATTTACTGCACAAACAGTATTGATATTTAAATGGAATTTTCCATCAGAAAGTGCATTTTCGCAAGTTTCCCAAAATGCAGAACTACTCCATAAATGGTTCAGGAGGCAATTGTTCTCCGGCATGAGTTTGAATTGATGAATGACAGAAGAAAAACTGTACTAACCTGAAACTAGCAGAGTAAAAAGCTACCCATAGCACTGTCAGCGAGGGACGGAAAAATGACCTGATCATAGAAAGCCTCAACATGATGGTGAAAATGTGTCTCAACACAAACCCACAGTGGAGACATCAAACTCTGCTTTCACTCTCTGCTGTGACTTATCGCACCAAATGGCATCGATTCATAAAAGCAGCCACCTTCTGCACTTCAAGCAGATAATAACAGTCGACAAACAGCAGCCAGTCTGAGCATCCTCTCAAGGGAAAGAAAAGGTCGAGCAGTCAGGAGAAACTTCCTATTTGTAGGCTATGAACAACCCATGTACACACTCATACACACAACTTTGAAATGGTTTTCGACTAAACTAGAGAACATACTATAAAAACAAACACAGCACTTGGTAGCCAATTTCTTGACTTCTTTTCAAAGTGAAAAAAGGCATAATCTGTGTCTATGGAGGAAATTCTGTCAAAGAAGTGCATTTTATCTCCTAACTACGCTATAAGTGAACGGTTTGATGGGCAGGTGGTAATGGACAATATTACTTTGATCGTGGGTTTTTAAATAAGTGTGGAAGGAGAATATGATGACAAAGTGCACACACCATCAACACTAGCATAAAATAGTTTTACTGAAACACGTCGGCCCAACAGCTCTACCTAGTGTGGAGGAGCCCCTGCACCGGAGCTCCACATATCAAAGTCACACTCATATATGCAAACAGATCCACTGAGAATCAACACATTGCTTGTTTTTAGGGATACCTAGCAAAGTCTATGCAAATATAGTCGTCTGTACATACACGTGGTTGAAGCTGATAAGCTATTTCACTTTGTCGCCAACTGAAGCGGTAGAAATATAGAAAATGTCTTTCTCCTTTTCACTTTTTGAAGAGCTGAGGAGAGCTAGAGAGAGCTAAAGAGGACATCAAAGCTTTTGTATAAGGAGTGATTTTTTTATACAAAGTCAGAATTCCTATTCTGGACAACTAAAGGACCTTCAAAACAAGTTTTTTTTTACTCCAAATACCAACAGATAAAGAACACCTGGACTGAAAGACCCAAAGACTTTCCCTACCTACAAAAAGAGAGGCTCCAATAACTACTATGCATTTAACAGGATGGCATCTATTCCTGGTGATAAGCCAGGCGGCTGGCTGGATTTCTGGTGCAACAACTTCCATCCTGGAGAGGAGAGTAGGGGGGGGGGGGGGAGCGACGGCCACGTCTGAAAAGCATCATCAGTTTCTAGTTCTCGTGTCCTCGACAGTGATCTTTCGTCAGCCACTGCATCGTGTGCGAGAGGCATTTGTTGTTGTCGAGGAGAGGGGGGGAGTTGGCACTCTGGCAAGCTGCTCTCTGTCCCCCCTGTGGCTCGGGCCTGCCATGGGGGATGTGGTCGAAAATGTGGCAGCGTAAGGAAGAGTGATACATCTTCACCGGGAACTCCTTGGTTGCATCTGTTTGCTCAGTGCCAGATAGATGCTCAGTCCTCAAAACGTGTCCAGATTAAGTTCTATCCAAAAGTGCAGTTAGGAGGTGACTAATGGAAGGATGGACGGCACACGATCCGAGCGACGTTCAAAGAGCGAGAAGCGGCGAGTCGTACAAGTCCCATAATGACTACACGCCACCGTGAACAATGTCTATGTAAATACATGAAGGTGAAACCATGTGAGAGATTAATGTTTGCATGGTTTTGTCAGATTGCAACAAAGAAAAAGTTCAACACCTCATTTTCTACCAAAACAAATGACTACGAAGTCCATTCAAGCAAGAAGTCTTTAAAAACCTACCGTCCGTTCTTCACGGATCTACACGGGACATCCAGCTGATTTACTTTTAGATTTTTAAAATGTTTTTTTGGCAAAGACGCAGCTGAGTTGTATAATTTTGGACAGAGGCAGGTGTGTGATAATAGTGTCACATGGCAGTGAGGTGGGGGCAGTGGGGGTGTAAAGGATGTGTGTGTGTGTGTGTGTGTGTGTCTAAGTGTCACCAGAACTCCACAGTGGGTTCAGAGCGGCTCTATGTGACCCAGGTGTCTAATCTCATGCGCTTGATGTTTCCTCCCTCCTGATCCGGTTCGTTCGACGCCCTGAGGAGCTCCGCCGAGGGGCTGAAGTCGGGGCGTCCGCCGGGACCCCCGCCTCCTGTAGCACCGGCCGCGCTGCCCCCCCCCCCCTCCTCCACCAGCTGCCCCGGTGTCGTCGCGGTCGCTGCCTTCGAAGGAGCTGGCGTTGCTGCTGACGCTGTCGGCGGGCGAGCGGCCGGTCGGCGGCTCCAGGCACAGCAGGGAGCCCGGGTACTGGGGGGGAGCACTCAGGATGGCCCCCCCTGAGGTGGAGGATTGCATGGATGAAGACGGAGGGGGGCAGGGGGTGCTGCGGTCCCGCCCCGGGGACACGGGCTCCGACTTGATGCTCACACAGGAGTTGGTGTTGACGGTCAGCATGGCGCCTTGAGGTATGTGCGTCACCGGCCTGAGAGGGGGGGGGGGGGGGGCACAGAGAGAGGGAGACAATGGAGGGGGAGGGACAAAGGCGAGAAAACAAAACATTCAAATGATTAGCTACTTTACAAAAAGGCGTACAAAGAAACTGGAAGGTCAACGTGTCGAGACAAAAACTCCAAAAACAAGGCACAGCACCAACAGGGAGAAGCAACACTCGATTAATCAATAATCAATTCCGAGCCTTTAAAAGCAGAATAACCCCCCCCCCCCACTGGTATACAAAAGATCAACACAACAGCCCGGGAAGCGTGAAATGATTGGTGTGACAGGGTGGGTCGCAGTGAGGCAGCTATGATGTGAAGAAAAGACAGATGATGAAGCGGGTTAGAGAACGCGGTGAAACCGGAACTACGTCTCATTTCCTGTTTGACTGCAGACAGCAGCGGACATGCTTGGTGGTGGGGGGGGGGGGCAGCCAGAAGCGAACAGACAGGAAAAAGGAAGTGTGATACAGTACCGGCCCAACCACTCATCTCTACCCAAGAGCAGGTTGGACGGAGAGCCAACACTGTGGGGAGAAAACAAGATGTTGAGCCCAAACCAAAAGGAGAGGTGGATTAGAAGGCATGTGTGGAGAGAAGGGTGACACATTATTGCACATTATTACAGCAATAATGTTATTAATGTCTTCAGAAACAATAAAAAACCCTAATCTGCTGAGTTTATGTGACGAGGAAAATCTTGTTTTCTGATCTACAAACTCAGGAATAAATGAGATAATAAAGGACAGTGATGTATTTTGAAATGTATGTTTTTTTTACAGAGGCCCTTAAAAAATGATACTCATTTTCTATACAGCAAATACTTGTAATATGTATTAACTGAAGTATCGTAATGAAAATGTATCTTCACCTTATTGTGTGAGCTAAATTAAAACCAGCCTTTATATTTCTTTAGGCTAAACAAGTTGATGTTAAATACCACTTATTTATTTTCTTAATCACAAAGTATGGCCTTAACGTTCACTGTGTGTCGTTTGGATAGAAGCTCTTTAAAGTGGATTGAGACAAGCTCATGACATTTCACACACGCACACACTAGCAGTGGCTGTTCACCTCAGATTGGCAGCCAGACTGGACACCTGGCTACACAGATCGCTCTGTTTGTCCACGCCCCACATGCTGCGGACGAGAGAGAGACACACTTCAAGACCTGGTGTTCACGCTGCAGGAGACAAAACTGGAGCCTGCTCAGTGCTCGCCACGCCAAAACTGTGCTCTGATTTCACACAGAAGCTTCTCAGTTTTCTTTTTTGTAATTGTGTGGTTTCTGTTTTTATGTCTGTGAAGCCCTTTGGAACCTTGTTTAGAACGTGCTTACTAAAGAAATATTCATATTAAATCTTGATTTCAAATATAAATGAATCTTATATAATCTTATAGATATATAAAACGGTGAAAAAAATAGGTGAACGTTTTCTATCAAGGGTGTTTACAGTAGATAACACAAATTGCGTTCCATGTAGATAATACTTGTGACTTGTCTTTGCACGTCATTTTTCACTGGCAGAACGCAACTTGCTTTTTGGTATAGTTTTATAAAGCTCTATTCCATATTTTAAGTAAATAATAACATAATTTATAACAAAAAGTATGCACAGGCAAAATACTGTAAAATAATAAACTGCATATGGGTACATGGGACCTAAATAAAGGGTTAAATGCTTAATAGATCAGATAAAGGCCATTAAGAGGTAGCACCTTTGGCTTTTCAGACTGTTGAGTTTCTAATAAGAAATCCATTCTGCAGTTACTAATGTCACTAACAAAGGATCTTTGTTGTACCGCTCAAGTGCATCAACTCCAGCGAACCTGAGTAGGAGATATTCAGATTGATGTTATGAAGAGGCTGAGATGGTGAGATGCTGGTGAGAGGTCAATTCACTAAAGAGGAATGTGAATTGCTGGCGTATAAAAAGGTCATGGTATGGATATCATGCAAGCTGACAGCGAAGGTCAGTAGTAAAGTATTATGAGGGTTGTCAGGAGACAGAGCTTTTACACCATAAATATGTCAGCCGCCGCCACCACCATCTTCCCTGAGGCGGGACGCGAGTGTCGGAGCAGTTTTGAGGAAACTGATTGAAATTAAAGACGCAGCGCGGTGCAGAAAATGAAGAAAATACTTACACCAAGTTGCTGAGGGAGGCAAGACTTAGTTGCTGCTGTTGTTGTTGCTGTAGCTGCTGCTGTTGCTGTTGTTGCTGGGAAACAACCTGCTGCTGTTGCCATGACGACACACTGGTGGGCAGCAAGCCGCCAGGAGACGCCAGAGCGTGTAGAGCAGTGATGTCTGCGCTGGTCAGCTGGTACTCTGACAGGGGATACAAAAATAAAAATCACAACAAAGTTCACATCTAATATTTAATTTCTTAGGTTTAAAAATGTGATTTGATTCACTTTTAATGAACTATGGAGGTAAATGAATACAAGTAGGAGAAACATTTAAACTATGACTAAATAAGTTTGTGCATTACTGAGACGACAAACACGACTAGACAGCACCACAATCCCTAAACTCCTACTGTGACAATATCAACATGATATTTTGTTGATGAACAAAAGACAAGACTAAAATGCATTTCAAAAAATAAATAAAAAACACATGAGACATTTCCTGTGTCAGGAATATATGTTAACACATAATGAGCCCAGTCAGAAGGATATAGTCAAACTCATTTACTTAAGTTTAATTTAAAAAAGGGCTCTGTAGAAAGAATAAAAAGTGACATTGACTGAAAAGTTCCATTATATTCAGATTTTAAAAGACTTTGACAAAGAACTAAGACTAAATAACAAACTAGCCGACAGAATAGCTACTTCAGCCTGTTGCTTTTCCCCTTAACTAAGAGGATATTTGAGCTGCTGTGTTCAGTTCACCTGTGTTGTACGCGGTGGGCATGGCGGAGAAGGGCAGACCCTGAGCCAGCAGGCTGGGCGTTGCCACGGAGACCACGGGCGTGCTGAGGCTCTGAGCGGCCTGCACTCCTGCTGCCAGCCGCTGGGCGTTCTGACGGAGGAAGACACGGACATGTTAGTCACAGCGGAGCAACGTCCTGTGTGGCCTCATGCTGAAAGAGTCACTTTAGTAAAGTGCATTCTGACATGCTGGGAATGACAATGTGTTTATGGCTTCATAAGTACATTTCAGCCAGGAGGATTTACCGTCAGCAGGTTCTTCATGTCATGCATCAAAGAAAAGTTTCTTTATTTGGATTACGCCATAACTCATAACATTAAGGCAATTTGTTCAACCATCAGATATAATTATCTAAGAGTTTAAGGATTTTTTAAAGTGCAATGTATGCGTTTATTTAATAGCGACGACAGAAGATTAGAAAAAAAGAGACACACTAACCATGGAAATTATGCTTTATAGATAATGTATTAAAATGAAGGCCACGATGTGGGTTACATTTTTTACTTCAGACTTTAAATTAAATACCTAATGCTTCGAATAACATTAATTTAATGTATCATTTTGTGAAAGTGTCATTCACTACTTACTCACACTAACTTCATTTCTTAATAATTTTTCACAAGAAATGTGTAGGTTTTTCATCAAGTATTGGGACTATATAATACTATTGGGTTCTGCAACAAACAATTATTTACATGATCAATAATATTCTCATTATTTTAATGATACATAAAGTCATTGCTCAACCTACACATTCCAGAAATGCAATTCTTCCATCTGCCATACTTTACAAAGTGTACATGCAACATTTTATATTCTACTTTGAGATTGACAACATTTCAGAATGCATTACACAGTCCCACAGTAAACTATAAATGTATGCAGAATAAAACAGGAACTGATTGTTATTTTGTAACTATTGTGACCCAAGTCTTAAACATGGGAACTGAATGAGCAGCAAATATCCTGTTTCTCCAGTGGATGTCACTGCAGGCCTTTCAGTTTGCTGCCTGGGAGCTTTCTGAACACACCAGCTGCTTGCTTAGTGTTTGAACATCAAGATTGTACTTATTTCTCACACAGGGGCAACAGATATTACGACGGAGTATTAGGGCCACACTTAGAAGAAACAAAACAGAGAGATTTCGAGAATAAAGTCGTAACCTTACGAGAATAAAGTCATAGTTACGAGAATAAAGTCGTAGTTTCATAAGTGACTTGAGAAGCGGACTTGGAGGAGATTGTCTCCTTTCTGCAGGAGGAAATGGCTGGTTCTGGCCGACTACACTACATTACATTGCATTTAGCTGACGCTTTTATCCAAAGCGACTTACAATAAGTGCATTCGACCAGGAAGATACAAACTTAAGAAAACAGAATCATATAAGTACATCAGGTTTCATAGAGCCAAAACATTTCAAGTGCTACTCAACTGCTTTAGATAAGCCAGTCCTTTATTAGTATATAAGTGCTTTGTTAATAATTATATCGCTCGAAGTGGAGTCGAAAGAGATGAGTTTTCAGTCTGCGCCGGAAGATGTGTAAGCTTTCTGCTGTCCTGATTTCAATGGGGAGCTCATTCCGATTCCACTACAAGGCTATTGTTCGACTCCTTCTGGATCCAAAGCCTTGATTACAAGTCTCATCGTTTTTTGTGAAACAACAAATCCCCTTTGGACAGCTCGTAGATGTAACCAACGATAGCTTTGTAGTCGGCAAGAACCAGCCATTTCCTCCGGCAGAAAGGAGACAATCTCCTCCAAGTCCGTTTGGTTCTTTCTTCGAAATAGACAGTTTCTTGCACAACCTTTTCAAAGTTTTAATACTTATGATAAGCTGATGCGCCAAAAGATTAAGTATTTTGTTATTTGAGAAACCTAAACTAAAGTACTGCTTCACAAGATGCTCCACATTCCTCATTATATTGCAGGACGCTGATGTCTCCTTCTCAAGTCACTTATGAAACGACGACTTTAATCTCGTAATTATGACTTTATTCTCAAAATCTCTCTGTTTTGTTTCTTGTGCGGCCCTAATACTCCGTCGTAAGATATGCTGCTGCATGTGTGAAACTGCTCACATGAGGTCGTATCATCATGTAACTGCACTGACAGACACACATCTCTGAAGTAACCATGACACTCTGGAGTCTGGGTCAAATCAATTATACCACACATGAAAGGAAAAAATAAAGATGTGCATACAGAAAAGCAAAAGAGGCCATCATTCTGCTCTGAAATGATTCTTCAGACCACTGAGACCTTTGGATACATTTACAGTGAGAGGGAGAGGGGGGGGGGGGAGAGGGGGGGGAGAGGGGGGGGGGGGGGGGGGGGGGGGAGATACACCAGAGAGATGGGCCAGATTCAATTAACTCCCTGTGTGAAGAGGTGAGGAGGGGAGGCAGGGTGAGAGTGATGAAAATGAATCACTATCCTCTGGAAATGAGATTCTTGCCTGTCAAAATAGTTGCCGATTAACTTTAAGTTGATCTACTTATTGACTGCTCCTAACAACACTTATCATTTGATTGAAAACAAAATGCAACCATATATATTAGGAGCCACAGAATCCTAAAGTATGAAACACTTTAAGCTTTCCATATAAAAGACACGACTCCTATGTGACATGCTGATAATGTAACGCCGGTGGGTTTTTCCTGATTGACTCTAATTTCAATGGAAGGTGAAAATGAGCGTCGGTGCAGGGGAACATGCTCCGTGGCGCTTCATACCACAATGCCAAGTGAACAGACACCCATGCTTGGAAGTGATATCGTACCATGAAGTAAATGGGCCGGGCTCAAACAGATGAGAGCAAGGATAACTCATGTTTCTAGATAATCACTGCAAAGATCACGATCCTAACCACACAACCATGAACCTCATGCAGTCGGGTGGGAATGACAAGTTGAAGACTATGCCAAAACAAATGTCAGTGGAGCAAGACCAAAACAATGAGAGTCTACATCGTAACCATGCTCATAATGTGCAAACAGCCGATAGCCGTCGACTCATGCGAGTGACTGACGCGAATCACCTCGTTTACCAACTCCAGC
The DNA here is from genome assembly GCF_902827175.1 of Gymnodraco acuticeps. NCBI lineage: Eukaryota > Metazoa > Chordata > Actinopteri > Perciformes > Bathydraconidae > Gymnodraco > Gymnodraco acuticeps. Next base: position 820,318 of record NW_022989947.1, on the reverse strand, counting down.
TCCTCCTCTGTCTGCAAGGGTAACAGAGACAGTTTGATTCATTTGCATAACTAAGGGTAAAGAGAGCAATTTGAAAAGAAATACACATAACATTTTTACTAGCAGATTACTTTGACCTTTTAAGTCATTCAAAGTATGCTAATTGTAAGTTATTGTGTAGGACCTGAGATCACAGAAGGTGCCCTATCACCTCCATCATTAGGAGAACATTAAATAGTTGACAAAAGATCCATTTAGTCCCTTCTGCAGCTTTTGGTCGTATCACAAGATCTTCTTAGACAGTTTTCTCCTGTTGCCAGGATCAGAAATAAGTAATCAAATGGTTTGAGGTTATGTGCCGCGCTGGTAGAGTGGGTTCATCAGAGCCTTTTGGCTGAAGAAGGGCAGAGCTGAGACTGAATAGAAAAGTTGCAGGCCCTTAAACCAAAACAAAGTTCTGAGAGCAACTGCAGGTGATATTTATCCGTTGGTTTGACCCAATCCACACACGAAAAGTCATGTGATCCATTGTAAGTATACAGATATTGGAGGTTTAAAGTACACACACAAAATGGTAGTGGTCAAACTGCTTAGGAAGATTGCGTGATACAATCAAGAGCTCCTTTCTAAATGGACCGTGTGAGTTGAAGATGTCAGCAGACGTGGGTGCATGTTTAGCTGATAAGGCTCTGAGGAATCTTATCAGTGTGTCAGTGGGAGTTGGCTGATTCATCTGAGACTTGGCCAGAGTGAATATTGAACGCAGAGTCGTGAACGCAAATCTCTGCTAAGAAGGAATGGCGAACAGCCTCTAGTTTTCTTCTTTTGAAATAATATAAATTGTTATATTATAATATAAATATATAAATTCCCAATGTTTTTGTAGAGTTTCCATTTCATTTATTGGCCAGTGAAGATGTGCTTCTCTGAAGTTAATACAAATAATTGCTAGGGTTTCAAGCGTCAGGGTTGTTTTGATTTGAAAGACTCTCACTATTTATGATCCCAGGTAACTACATGTGTGAACAGAAAGGTATAAAGAGACGTCTTCTTATTGTATAAAGGACCAGTTCAGGCTGGTTGAGCTCACCATCTGCATGAGGCTCTTCCCGCCCTGCGAGGTGATGACTCGGAGGTCTGGCTTGCGGCTGTTGGCCATCTGGGGGCTCGGAGGTGGGGGTGGCGACTTGGCCGGAACTACTTTCCCCAGACTGTTGCCGTTGGAAACGGTGAGGAGGCCTGGGGAGGCCCTGGCACTGGTGTATCCATTAGCTGCGGGTGGAAAGAGGTGCGAATGGACAGGAATCAATAGGAAAATCCAACAGGTGAATGCGAGCAGCGGGGTACGCCACTCCGACTCTAAATATTCCTCCACAGCTTTCTCTCCCGACTGTTCTGTTCTGAGACGCTCTCACGTATACACATTTCACAGATTGAATACATCTGTTTATAAAAAGGCAAACATCGCCCTCATCGAGAGTCAAATTGAATTTAAGTAACAATGTTGTACTTTTTATTATAGTACATTTCTGTTCAGCCACTACCGCCACATGCAGTATCAAAATGGACTAGCCTATGACCCACTGTTTAAAGTATTGCAATATTTATACATTTTTGATGGGTATCTATGGTAACTAACCAGGAAAAATGCATTTAGTTACTGCAAATTCAAATTAAACATTTCCCTCAGCTTTGCATTAAAATCATTCAAAGGGGGAAAGTCTTGTTTGTAATGTCAACATTTCTTCAAAAAATACATGTGATTTGGGAGCCCTTTAGAACATTTGACCACACAAACATTTAAAGAAAGAATTACAAAAAAATAAAGGACTATGATGTCCTATAGCTGCTGGGAATCCCATGCATGTCTTTTGAGGTTACAGGTGGCCTCCCTGTTCACTCCACACACACAGATGGTGCAGAGGAGGAGAGGAAGGCTGGGATTCATCATTGAATACAGACCAGATACCTGAGGAACTCTTGACGGTCACAAATAATGATTAAACAGACTCAGGATCTGAACAAACGCAGCAGTAGAGTAGTAGAAGACTCACGGACTGGACTTGGGCATCCTCCATTTGAATGATTCAGATCGCCTCCAAGAAGAGCACCTTTCGAATAAGGAAAAAGAGGATGTGAATAAACACCCAAAACAACACCAGAAGGTTTCACATGTTCTGAAATATAGTCCATAATAATGTGATATTTAACAACACTACACACTGGAGATTGTGCCAAGCCCACCTACAACACACACTTTTTAGATACTTATTTTTCTTTTAGTTTAATCAAATTTTCATCCTTAAAATATATTTTCCTCTAGTTCTTTCTTACTTTCAAAAAATGATTCTTTATCACACATTAACCCGGCATTTCACAGATTGTGAACTTCTTGAATTTGTCTTGCTCAGATAAGACAAAAACACGATCACGAAATCGTTGAATTAATTTAAAACATCATTTAAAAAAAGAAGAAGCTGTGCAGCAAATACAATTTTGATTTAGGAAACTTTACTTTATGAATGAAGCTACAAATGTATCGTCTGCTTCATATTGAGGTTTCTTTTAAACCTCAATATGAAGCCTTTGTTTTGGGTGATGACGTCATAATATTCGACTGGAGACATGATAAGCTTTTCAAAAACCAGAAATAGAAACTTCAAATGTAAAAAACAGTCGAACAGTGCAGAGGAATGTGATCCCCTTCCTGACGAACTGATCAGATCTGTACATGAAATGATAACAAATAAGGGATGACACCTGGTAACAACAGACGCAACATAACACAGTATTTTCCTAAATACGTCTTCACCCTCTGTTTCTGCCCGAGTTTATAAATCTACTGAGGACACTCACCTGCACTGGCTGGTCGCTGTGGCAACCCAGGAGACACCGTGTTTCTCTGGAGACCCGGTTGCTGTGGCGACAGGAGGTGAGTATCCGTGAGCGATGATGATGTTACATAGGAGGTAGTTACCAGTGAGTTGCCAGGGTTACTGAACTGCAGTGTGCTCTGATTGGACGCCTGCACTGTGACTGGCATGGAGAAGGTCTGGGACGGAGCGGTGGACTGCTGCAAAGCCGGGAGGGAGAAACTCACTTTTACTCTTCATCGCACAGAAAACTGCTCACCGCCTCATCGCCGCTTTTCAGAAATCATACAGTATACACAACATCTTTGATAAGCTTAAATATTCTTAAAAAGCGATCTTTCCACTGGGTTCTATTACAGGTAAGCGACACATTTGAATACATTTGAGTTTTAACACAGCAAAGCAGATGGTTTAGCATGTCAAATCAAATGAAATGTAGTTACCTGACAAATTCACAATGTATACACCTGAAGGGCCAAGTAACACTTTAAAGGGGCCATATGATGCTCATTAAGTCGAGGGAGGTTCTTCAAAGGAAGCACAGCATGAATTTAAGGCCACCAGGGTACTTTGATATAAGAGAGTTTCGTCAGCGTATAATATTTAGTTAAGATTTTCAGGACAGAAGCAGTACACATAGGGCCGGAAAAGAACCAACAAACTGTTAGTCCAAATAACAAAAAGAAATGAAGTTTCAAGAGAGTATTAGTTACAATTCCTTTAAAAGAATTCCGTCTCCTCAACTGCTTGAAATGTGCTTTATTAACATTAACCAGATATGATAGTGACTGATCATACATCTGTTATCTCTTGTGCTGATCTGAAGTTTCTAGCTCTCTGTAAAAGACCTGGTGATAAAAAGTGTGAAACAACCGGTTAGAGGAACTTCACCCCAGTAGCCGTTTCCTGTAGGCGCTTGAGCAAAACACAGAATAATAACAAAGAAGTGTTTTTATTCCACAGTCCAGAGAGAAGCAGAACAGTCTTTACAGTATACGAGATGACTCACCCCGTAGCGCTTGAAGAGGACATCCAGGTCCTCTGTGGTCTTACGGTACTTGTCATCATTCAGGGGACTCTGGTCGATCGAGTCTTCCCCGTCCAGCTCTGGGCTGTCACACCCGTTGAAGCCTTTCTTCCTCAAAGTCTATCAAAAAGAAAGTTAGGGTAGAATAAAATCAGCTGCTTGACACTCCAATACAAGTTCAATTCTGATGCCTATATTTATATAAATGTTGATTAAATATGTAAGTGAGACATTAGCAACACTACCTGAGGAGGAGCCGAAACTCCGCTAATTGGTTACTTCTAAATTTGCATTGTCAAATATCTTGGTCCTGGTGTTTCTCATACAAGAATTGTATTGTCTTAATTTAACCAGATGATGTGGAAAAGTGTGTTCTTGTGTAAAAGCTACAAGGAGGAACTAAGGAGTTTTATTAAAGTGGCAATAGACATTATGAAGTACATTTTGATTGCACAATGTAGTTGAAAAGTTGTCAGATAAGTGTTCAGATCTTGTACTTGACTTACTGCCTTCCACTTTTAAAAAAGGGGGAATTTGTTAACTTCTATAAAAGGATGATTGGTATCTTATTTCTCTTTAAGGCTATGTCTCTGTTTTTACACATTTTTAGATGACCGAAAAATCAAGCAAGTTTGCGACTCGTACACCAACGCTGCTTTGATTCGTTTACCTCGATAATGTCAGCATTGGTCCGGCTCTCGTGAGGCTCGTTGTACTCGGTGTATTTGAGCAGGACCTTGTCCATGTCAGTGCTGGCATACTGGAACAGCTTGTTCGCATGGTTGAAGATGATCAGAGCGATCTCGCAGTCACACAACACACTCAGCTCGTAGGCCTTCTTCATCAAGCCAAACTTTCGCTTTGTGAATGTCACCTGGGAGAAAAGAGCAGAGAAAGATGGGGAGGGGGAAACGGGGCGTTGTTTGAGTACACGCTTTAATCAAAACTAAGAAAACTCACTGAAGGTCAGACATTCAGGTAAACAGCCTGACTTTTGCCGTGTAGAACTTTCTCACTTTATCCATTCACTCACATCTTCTACTATTTCTAAGGTCTCAATGTTTCCCTTTCTAAGGGTTAACACTTGCTGTTGAGATAAAAATAATGAATATTCTTGGGTTTGATGTAATCCACACAAAAAGAGGTTTACACTTGCAAATCAAAATGAAATTCACAGTTCAGGAGAAGAGATGTTGATGCTATGCGAGTAATGTTTCAGCTGCCTAGTAATGAAAAACATACCCAATAAATGGTATTGTTGTTTCTCTTGGGCTTTCAGAACCATCACTGCACCAGCAGAGGCAGTGTTCAGCCTCAGTAATGAAGCATTCTTGTTTTTGTTATTGCCTTAACTGACTCATAACTATCAGCACAACAGTGCAATAACTAGGGATGCTCCAATCGCCAATTTTGGGGCCGACAGTGAAGAATAAATATATTTATAACTAGTTTAGCTAGTTCCAGAGGTAGATCAAATAGCTAAGTGTGTTAGGTCTAACTCTTAGTGTGTGTTTCGCTCCGCTCACCGGTCCGTCACAGCGGGCGGAGCTGCAGGATTTCTGCTTCACACGCGTTGCATACGCTATTTTACTGTCTTTTTCGGACACCTTAAAAAATACTTCCAGACCCGTGAAGCCACTTTGGCGAGCTTGTTTTGCCGCGCACAGAGAAAAGTGTCTTGTACTTTACGTCATGTGATCGGCTCTCCCGATCTGCATTTATAGAGAGCACCGATCGATCGGCAGAGAGTGAGTATCGGCGGCCGATGGATCGGAGCATCCCTAGCAATCAGACTTTGGTTTTCGAGCAATAACCAGTCACGATTCAATTCACTGCTAGTACAAACATGAATATGCATTGAAAGGAAGGGCTGTTCATTTCGACATTTGTTTATTTAAGTTGTTGCCCATATTCTATAATGTTGCGCTGAATTATTTGATATAAAAACAAGAGGATTGATGTACTTCGATGTTAAGGATCATAAGGAATGTGACAGAACACCCAGTACACCTTGGTCCAGGTAGAAAACTACATTGTAGCACAATTTGAAAAATCGTAACGATGAATGGGAATACGTTTATTTTCACATGTCAAAAGCACAGAGGACATGGTGACAAGAGTTTGGGAATTAAGAGTTTGATTAATTGTTTCACACAGATTAAGATGTTTTATAAAAGTTTGATTTGAAAAATGATCAAAAAGTGATTTGATTATATTTCAGTGACATATGCATACAATGCTGCACACTATTTGTCCAAGTAGTAGATTTGGTTTAATCTAAAAACAGTTACCTGTCAGAGTTTGTGACCACAGCTGGGAAGAGTTCACAAAAACAGTGATAACAGGAATAAAGATCCCCTGAAAATATCAAATTAACATTTTTGTTTGATTACTCCTCGAACTGGGAAAACAAGAAAGACGTTGGTTAGGGAGGAAAACAAGAGCCACGGTGACGGAGCTGCTGTGATTGTTGATCCAAGTGCAGCATTTTACAAATCTGGGCTGCTTGGCAGGAAGACAGAAATAGAGAAAGAGACATGACGCATGGCAGTGTGCTTGGGTTTTGAAAATACAAAAAATGAACACGTGGAGGACTGAGAAAAATCAGTCAGTCAAACATATTCTGTGGTGTGATGAAAGCAGAACACAAACTCATCCAACACCGTGCCTACTGTGACGCGGGGTGCCAGCCTCATGCAGGGCAGACTCGTGAGGAGAAAGGAAACAACAAATGGAGCTGAAAAAGGAACATTGCTGAGGCCATCCTGCTGAAGAGCAGCTGAGACCTTTCACTGCAGCTAATGTGTATATCTGAATGGGACAAAGACACAAGCATCAAGCCAGATCAACAATAGAGCAGCTTGAGAATCAGAAAACTCATTTAAAAAAAAAATTGCGAATGATTTCCAACTGCTGAGTTCCCAAATCTGCCTGGCAAAGATCACAGTGTGACTTCAGTAACTGCACGATGTATCATCTGTGATATTAATATGTTGATACTCAAGTTTCTTTTAATCACCGAGCCTTTTCATAAGTATAAAGATCATCTTTTCCAATATATTTGAATGATAAATGCTTAAAAATGGTGTTGATTAATATTCCGAAAAACTATTTAAAATCAGTTCTGCTTGGGTAATACCACTTTTAGTTTGAAAAACACTTCAAATAAAATGCTGGATTTTTAACTTAGCCACAGAAAAGAGTAACGTTAGTTAAGACTCACCTGCTTGTTCCTTTCGTCGGTGATCCGTTGGATCTGAATCTTTTTCCTACCCATGATGCTTTGCAGTCGTGGACACAAATGTCAGTCAAGTGGAGAGAAACGCCTCTCAGAGGGTGTGAGAGGAAGTGCAGTCTTCTACCGCTTACTTCAGCCCAAAAGCACTCCGACACAGTCATGCATCCGAGGACACGTGCACACACATTTCCCTGGCCAGGTGTGGGGAAGCTGCAGTCGCCTCGAGAGCGAAGAGTGTGATGAAGAGATGTGTGATGTTGAGAAGTGGAGGTCCTCAGTTCATCGTTTGGTTAACAAGGAAAAAGTGACAAACTCCCCTGCAGCTGCTGCGGTGAGGGGGGGGGGGGGGCGCTGCTCTCCTGCAAGAGACAGAGATACGGTTACTCAAATATCACAGACATCAACATCAAGACATGTGACGGAAATAATTCAATGAGATCAGTTCATAAGGGTCGCGCATTTAGAAAGAAAGAAATCATTTCATGTGAGGAAAAAGAAAATGTATATAATAACAAAGAAGACAGCAATGATGTGTTATTATAGCGGGGGGTCACAGGCACACATCATGGCTTCTGTCTAACCAACACTTCATTCTTAAGAAGCAACAACCATGATATAGTGAGAGGTTTTTTGTTTATTTACATTAAAGGGTTTATGATTTCATCTCAAGCTGTGCTATGTCGTTACTCGGTCTCCAAGGTGACTGTCGGGAGAGGTTTGTGTTGCATATCTCTCTCAAGTACATTTCAGCAGGTAAAGCTGCTGAGGAGAAGGATGATTCCTACACATTACAATAAGAAGAGGTGGATATATGCATGTAGAAACAAACCCTATCCAAGGCAGTATTATGAACTCATTGTAATCATCGACAGTTAACAGCTCCTGAGTCCAACATCTGTGGACTACTGGATTTCATTTCCAACTACACATTTGAGTGTCCATCCACTCATCAATGAATCATAAACTCTTGTCATTTATTATTGTTCTATCTTTGTAATGGCTTAATGATTGATTGAGTAGATGGATAATAGATGAGTGAATCCTAAAAAACTTGAGTCATCAGGATGCACAAGCAAAAGGTCAGCATGTTTTCTACACGCAGGGTGCATTAGCCCCTGTAGGGCCATTCCGTAACAACACTACACAAAGAAAAGCCCATTCTTCTAGGAGGAGATATCAGAGAAACGGACTCAGTATAGACAACCTAAGAGCTTTAAGATGAATTATAATTCATTAGTTATAGGTGTAAGCAGCTGTGCGGCATCAATGCATCATTAATGGTGGAGTGGATCCAGATTTATAAATCTTTATACAGCAGTGTACAACAGTTTCCCTTTGCTTAGTCATGTCAACATGACATTATATATTGCAGACTATGCATTTGATTGCATCTAGAATTAGAAATGACACTTAATCTTCATAACGAATCCAAAGGAACTAAACAGTAATGTAGCTGCACATATCCTTCCCCTAAAGTATGTCTCCAACCTAAATGAAGTTTAGGGTAGCACTGCGCAGTTAATCATATCACAGTTCTAGCTTCATCAGTTCATTAAACTTGCTCAGGTGTGATGCTGAAGGTGTTTGCATTGAAGGTGGCCACTCGGCTACATTAAATCAAGCGCTCCCTGGAGATGATAGGAAGGGTCGATTCATCGGCAGTTCATTAGAAGATTAACAGAAAAGTAATTGGCAGCTTTATTAATGATTGATTCATTATTACATTTTTCAACCAGAAATGCCCAACATGACATTTCTAGCTATTCTGATTTGAAGATAACTCTTTGGGCTCTGGTATATAAAATGTGCCTTTGTCGCTATTGTTCACATTCCCATAGGTTAATTGAGGATTGATAGAGGACGAAGATATCGGTTTTTCTTCTTAATCGTCTGAACCTTTCCCCCATTGTGTGTGTCCTCTATCAGAATCAGGTTATTGCCCATTAGTGTACTGATCTATAAAGAAAGTGCCTTGGTGTTTTGTTGCATTAAAAAAAGGAAATGTAAAAAAGGGGGTATGCAAGAGTCGAGAGAATAATAGAAATACTAGACTAAAATTACAAAAAAATACTACTATAACAAAAGTGTACGACACAAATGTAATATGTATAAGTGATTTATTTACAGTCTAGAGAGCTATATATTCAGAACGACATACTGTACATAGCTGAAGTTAACCATACCAGTCAAAGATGATTGATACTTTTGATTTTTTTTTGCTATTATGTATGTGTTTGTATAAATTCCCCAATGAAGGAACTGGTTTGGTGTTACACCAGCTCTGGAGTTGAAATTAAGACGGTAAGGCTAAAGATTCTAGTCTCCATGCTGTAGTGAAAAGTGGAAACAAAACAAGCCTTTACGTTACTAAATACATTAGCTTCCTTGAAATCCATTCTCCTTGCTACACAAAGGCTCAGGTGTGTTAAGTTTCCCCTTCAGTCTTAACCCTCCATGACCATGCTCTCCTGTGGGATTGTTGTCAGGCCAGATGGAATACTCCAGTGGAGCGCACACGGGGCCCCCACAGACCACATTGAAAACACTTCAGAGCACCAGCTCGAGAGTTCATCAGAAATTGTAATAAAATCCAACATATAATGTTCAACTCTGAAAATCTCAGTGTCATTCTATCAGTGCCATGTGTTACGTCAACAGTATATGAAACTTCAACCTTCTGTATCAGCCATATTCTTAGCAATCCATTTTCACTTTCCTGCTTACTAACTCGTTTTTAAAAGATGTTACTATCAGAAGACAATTGATTCTTCAAATAAATCAGCTGTGATAAGAATGACCCACAATAAATACAGTTATTACTATCACTATTCATTCAGTCACCACAGCAAGTGAATTATACATATTTAAATTTGACAAAAAGAGAGCATTACTATTGACCGGTATATTGGCAGATATTCTGATTAAGGTATCAGAATTTGATCAATTGATAAATAGAAAAATAAGCAGAAACTTTTTTGAACGCATTTTAAGGTTCCAGCGTCTGAAATGGCAGGATTTGCTCTCTTTGTTGTTTATGAAAGCAAACTGAATAACTTTTGGTTTTGTGACTTTTCGTCAGACTAAACAAAACATTTAAAGGTGGGGTAGGTACGTTTGAGAAACCGGCTCGAGATACACTTTTTGTTATATTCCATGGAATGCTCTTAACATCCCGATAGCAATGAATATCTGAAGTGCTTTGACAAAAAATCCATTAAAAAAAAACGTCATCTGTGGAAGCTGTAGCGCTGTAAAAAGCACGACCAATCATCTGAGCCGGCCCGGCTAAAATAACTGGATGGCCTACCTGCCTGTCAGCCTTCCATCTGGGCACAAACTTATCTCGTGCCCTCATTGGTCATGTGCTCGTTCGTGTGTGTTGGAGGAGGGGCTCTGTAAGGAAGTAGCAGATTTTTAACGGCTGTGTATTTTCAAATTCTAGCGCACTCGAGCTGGTTTCTCCAAAATGACCTACCCCACCTTTAAGGACGTCACTTTGGGCAATGCTCTCATATTTATTTTATTTTTTATTTCATGGTCAAAACTAGTATTGTTACAGAAATGTGACTGATGTTATCATGCCTCAAAGCTCAATGTGATGTTTTTAAAAAGTATCGTGTTGTTAAGATAACAAGGGGCAATTTTGTTGCAGCTGGCATTGAGATAAGCATCATACGAACATTCATTATACAAACAATTACCACGGATTACGTAATGTAAACCCAAACTTATTAATTTAACAGTGAGAAAAGCAGCAAATCATACAGGCTGGATAAATGACTTCAAAAGGTTATTGCATTTTTCACTCGTTGACTAATTGTTGCATAATGGCTTCGATTAGCTCATATTAGCTACTTCACAATGTTCTGAACACGAGTATGTTCAGTAGGAAATCACTGCTGTAAAAGGACATACTAGGCCAATGTATTGGATAACGTGATCATGTCAAAAATAAAAATGTTATTCAAATGTTATAAGTTTATATAAGTAACATTTTCTGTGACAACAGCCCTAAGAAAAAAACACAACTTAAAAGTGTTTGAATCCCACTTAATAATGTCCGCTGTCAAACAACATACACTAGCAATTACTTCCGGACAGCCTCACACAATACTCCAAAGACTGAATCATGTATGATGTGGTTTGTGCTGCGCCTTCATGGAGATTTTCATACATTATAAATATCTGTATTCACAGCGGCTCTGGACGTCATCATTCATTAGTGCAGCACTAAGGCACCAACTCTAAACAATTCGCACAACAAGACATGTAGACATAACCCACTGCGAGAAGGGAAAATGATTAAAACTTGTCTTCCCTGCTGATTTAAGTAACTTTACCACTGTCAAGCTAGAATATTATCTTTGATTAGCCGAAGAATGAGCAGAAAGGGGCAACACTGCAAGGCTTCTGTCTAGCCTCCATCTCCCTGCCTGCCCTCTGCATGGCTGCCCCCTCATTACTGTAATTGACACGTTCTTCCCTCCTCGTCCCCCTTAAGGCGCTGATGGCTCAATTAGGAGCTGGCCGGAGGACTGATTGGACGCCAAGATAATGGGGTCGCCGCTTGGCTAAAACTGAGCCCTGCATCCGGCCAGCCAAGCTCGCTCCGTGACATACGGAGAGCCATTGAAGCCGAGAAAGACAGCTTAAAAGTCAATCTAAAAAGACACTAGATAGTAGTGTATAATAGCAGAAAATGAATGACTTTTGCTTGGACAAGGTTTGCCTCGTTATATAAAGAGGGCATACATTTGGTCACTCTTTTACCAAAGTGAGCCACGCACATGTTATTGGAATCATCCAAGTGATGGTTATGCAACCCTTGAAATGTCTTCTGATGAAGGAGGGCGCAATCAAGCTCAGGGTAGGCATCTGTCTGCTTTGGAGCAGTGTAATTAGTGGCTATGACCTTTAGCGGATTATGCACTGGCCAATGAAATGTGCCAAAGCCCTGAGATAAGTGGTTGGAGCCTCAAACATGACTTGCAGTGGAGTTTGGCCATCCACATCCCTCAGACTGGGCTTTAGGACGGCCTTAATGGCTCAATCTCCACTCCCCAAAGATGGAGAGCGTTGATTTACATTTGCATAGTCTCGTGACTCTGCAGCAACCTTTCACCTGACAATAAAAAGTAAGATGTAGGGATGAAACATTCATGTATTTATTTCACCTTTAAGAATTACACGAACAAGACATGTGACTATCAGTACATTTGCTGATAATTGTTTGGAACGATTTGTCTTCAATGTCAGAAAATGATGAAACATGTCCACTGTAATGTATAGGTGGTCTCTTCAAATTCAAACGGTCCAAAACTAAATTAGTTTACTATCAATCAAAAAGGCGCAAATTCTCGAGTTCAGGTAGCTGAAATCATAAAATGTTTGCATGAAAAATCTCTTATCAAAAAGGTTGGACTACATTTCAACCAACTTAAAGAGTAACCAACACTAAATGTCAGATGCACATGCCACCTACTACGATTAAAGCTGGCACTTTTTTCAAACAGATCGTTATTTGAACCATTACCAAAAAAAAATAGTTTTACTAACGTACAGTATTCTTAGTTCTGTGTAACAAGCTCACTGCTATCAAAAAACACTACCTCAAAGCATAGTACCTAGTTAAACTATTTAATAAGAACATATTTTCATTTATTACTTGACTCCTCATGTCTTGCTTTAAAACAACCTCTAGCAGACAAATCAATACAACTCCTCCAATGAAAGCCCCAAGGTCTTACTGTCCCTCCCACTTAACAGAATAAAAAGGATATAGAAAGTAAATCACCCAGGATTATGCTTGAGTAGTTGAGAATATCAATAACAACTTTTTAGGCAGACCTGAAGTATTTCGCCCCACACAGAGGACTGAAACTTGGAATAAAAGATGTTGCCTTTGCATTTACTGTTTAATACAGCACATTCAGATGCTGCTGAGGACTTTGAGAAACCTTTGGTTGATTTAATCCTGTTCATTTTGGCCACCACTACTGGCTTTGTCAGCTTAAAATCATACCCATAGGAAGTGCAAGTTTCAATAACGCTGTTATTTCAAGCATTTTAATAAAATACTTCTGTTAATAATATTGTAGCAAGGTCTGTGGGCAGCCAAGTTGTTGATCCTGCTGTGAGGCAAACACAGAAATATGAATCTTTTTGATACGGAGAACTTGGCTTTGACTTAACAAAAAATAAGGATTCAGCAGCAAATCCAAAAAACGTACAATATACCTGCTGCTGATGGAGAACTGATTGCTGAAATGTGTCATCCACAACAATCAATCACTGTGACTGTACAGATGTTGATATCAGTCAAAACCACAGCTGCTTATGTCCATTGTACTGAATACATAGATCCCCATGCTCAAATCGTCACTTGTGCCCTACATTTACTAGGATTCCTCTTATGGTACAAGTAATATAGTCAGACTTACAGTAAATAAAGCCATGCAAATGCCCTTTAGCCAACAGCATTGCTGCCTGGCATTATTAATATCAGTCTAGTCTACACAATCTTACATAAGCACTCCACACAAACAAACTTAAACGTATCAATAAAGTATCTTTTTTCTTGAGGCTGTTGTTAAAAGGAATCTGGAAAAATGCAGCTGAATGAGCAGCTTTTAACAAAAAGCCGATAAAGTATGTGTCTGTTTTCATCATAATGCCATGAAACTACTGACCATGCTAGATCTGATATACGAGGTCCACATGAGGTTAGTTTTTTGTAGAGAGTGAGCAGGACTCATGGCTACAAAAACTATGACAGATGGAGACTGAGTGAGTAGGCCCACTCACGACAGACAGACAGACAGGTACCATACTGGCTCTAATGTGACAGGTTGGAAGCTAATACCACTATCATATCCTGATTTTTAACAAACCAAATAGGCCTACCCTCGTTTGAGTCACCACAGCCGGGGATGATTCACAGAGCAAAGGACGAGCTACTCTAAACAGGCCATTTCACAATGTTCAAGTTACGAGTCGACCGACAGCCATTACCTTCCTCTCCATATAACTCGGCTATGCAAGCTGTAGCACGCACTACTTTAAAATCACATTACGTACATTTAGTACTGAAAAACAGACTATTTCTATATGTTATATAAACCAATACAGTGATTCTTAGGATAATTACTTTGCTTTATTTAAATTGTAAAGCTAGCAGGTCAGCTTCTGTGCGAGGAGAAAAGACGCAGGAAGGAAATGTATCACTCCACTTACCCTGAAATATTGCTGATAAAAACTCGAAAATAGGCCAGTCAACACGTGCTCCTAATGTCTTAAGGTCTTAATTACGAAGCAGTAATTAATTACGCTGAGGTGACGTCTCTATTTACATGAATCTGCGGCATTTTATTCCATTTCATGTTGAAGTAACTATACTGTCCACCCCGGCGATACAGCGAACCCAGTGTACGATCGACGTCATTGAAATTAGCCCGTGATTGACCCGTCGGTAATCCAATAAGAAGCTGGCGTGCGAGCCTTTCGTCCAATCAGAGCGCGGTTTCGCAAAAGTGGGCTGGTCTTTGCGAGAGGACATGACGGAGGTGACGGCCATGTTCTGCAATAGTGGTTGTATCCCTCCGCTTCAGTATTTACCTTTTGCATGATTTTGCATGTGGGGAAAATGTCACTGTAGCCCCACTGTGCCCTGCCTGCTTTCCATAAGACAGCCCGCTCGGCCATTTGTTTTGCACGTCTGTTACCACAACAGCCTTGTAAAACGGTGGATAACCGTCCGTAAAGGCCTGTTGGGGTAGTTAGACTAATGTTGAGTGTTGGGAAGCGTAAATAGTCTACCTTAGATTGTTCTCCCAGACCTTCTTGTATTGTGCCAGCAGACGTTATGGGATCTTGACACAAAATAGCCTGCTAAACATTTGGTTTTGGATAATCTGCCTAGAGCAGGGGTCTCCAACCTTTCTCCACCTGAGAGCTACTTTGAAAAAATGAAAGTGGCCAAGAGCTACTTGCATCGCATCGCTTACATTTATTCACATAGCACTCATCAGTTGAATTAAGCTACTGTTGTACACGTGTGAAATTGCAATAGGCTACCTAAAGCTTATCTAAAATCTTAACTTCACATCAAAGTCCAAGAAAACGACAATTTATCACATATTAATATGGACAACATAGTAAACTTACATCACTGAAGATTCACATAAATGTCCAAGAGAAAAATACAATGTTTTCACTTTTTATTATGGCCCACATAGTAAATACATCGCCTTAATCACCACCTTGCAAGCATCTTATGGCACGTGTAAAATAAGTGCATTCACTCTTTTTTACAGTTAGTGAGATGACTGACGCTGCATGGAGTCCATCATAGAGCTGGAGTACCCACTTAGGTTCACTCTATAGAGTCATTTAAATGTTCATCAGTCGGTCTTGTTCTGTATTTAGATTTCATGACATTCATGCCAGAAAAAGCTGCTTCACAAAGGGATGTAGAGCCAAATAAAGCAGACATTTTCAGTGCTGCTTGGTGAATGTTCTTATAGTTTTCTGGGTCTACAAGGCTCCAGAAATGTTGTGAGTTTTGCTGAGACTTCAGCTGAACATTATTTTGGAGATGTATAACCTCCATCTCCATCTCCACAGGATTGACACTGAACAGTGCAGCCATATGTTCTTCTTCTTCGTCTTGACATACAATTATAAACCATAATTAATAAATTGTATAGGTCTAGCCTCTCTATATCTGTGTGTGACATTTTTCTATCCTCAAAAACAAAAAACTAATACTTCTGCAGTCTAGCTGCAGCTTCAAGCAACGGTCTTCTGTTAAAAAAAGGACACTGAATGTCCTGAATGAGGAATCACACACATGACTTAAGTCTGAACAAAGCAGACAACAGGAGTATTTACAACAGCATTATAAAAACAAAAATAGTGCATGTGGGTGCACCAGAGTTCCCGTTAGCCGGTAATTACTGGACTATGACCGGCAAAATATGCTGAAGACCGGCAAATCTAAATCTCTCCGGTCAAAGTGTCCGTCCAAATAATTTCCGTTTAACGCAATACCGCATCAGTTGCGCAATTTGCGCCATTTATGTGACAGACAAAAGAGTATGTGACAGACAAGAATAGTCAATTCTAATGTCTAACACTTAATATGCAGTGCTGGAATTGGGCCGGTACTCACCGGTACGCAGTACCGGCACTTCTGGTTCTGACCCATGGAGTACCGGTACTTCTTGCTCAGTACCGGCATGCTGGCGGTACTCCGGTACTCATGCACCGTGCCAGTACTCAACACTCTCCCGCCGTTCTTATTATACATCCATATATATATATACAGCCGCCCGGTACTCAGTAGATGCGTCATGAGGTGCCGAACGGACATTCTCATCGCTCTAAACCGCTGGAGTTTCACAGCGGCTGTCAGCTGTTTACTCCTGTCATTCAAACAGAACGTGCTGGAGAGGGGGCGGGGCTTATCTTCTCCATGTAAATACTGTGGTGGAAACGACTATGTCAAAATTAACCTATTTGACCGTGATTTAATAGTAATACACGTTTCAAAATAATAATAATAATAATGCCGAAGTAACAACATACTGAAAACTGTTAGTAAAACCATGTTTTAATGCTTTACAATTTACATACCTAGATGCACGTGTGTTGTGTTTATGCAGTGCAACTCCCACCCAGTGGGTGGCTATGTAGAGTGATAGAACAGAGCAGGCACGCCCCCGAGAGAAGGAAAGCAAGTCACGTCACAAATTAGCATTTCTAAAATGTTAGCGTGGATTAATAAAAGTGCAAAAAGACAGCGGTTGTCGCCGGAAGAAACTTCAAATCCAGAGAATGCTGTGCCTGTGTTGGAAATTGTGTCTGATGGGGAGCTTTCTTTGGTTGATCCTCCTGCTCCAAGTTCTAGTGCATTAGCATTAGCACTAGCTCCGCCGCCTCCTCCAGAGCCTCTAACGTTAGCTGCTGCTGGCGCAACTGCCACCACCAACACCGGGCAAAGCGATGCACCTGACTGCTGGACAACGGACCAGGTGCAATATTTTTGCAAGACCAATGCATGGCTCCTTCTTAAAGATAAGAAGCTAGGATGTCGGATATGCAGAGATGTCAAATCTTTGGGAATACACACTGGACAAGGACTGAAACTGTCAACTGAATGGGGTGAGTGTGCAGTGTCTCATTTCGGTGTTGACAAGGGCAAACAACAAGCTAGCCTGAGAAAAAAAATCAAAGAACATAATGAATCACAAGCCCATGTAAAAGCTGCTGACATCCTTACATCTGCTTCACGTGAAACTATTCAACATCAAGTGCAGTCTATGCATAAATCTGAATTAGACACCACTATCAGAGTTTTTCGAACAGCATATAAAATTGGCAAACATAGCCGGCCATTCACAGACATGCCAATTGATTTGAATGTACAGAAACTGAATGGGCTGAACGTGGGCAGGGTTTTGCACTCCAATAAAACCTGTGGCGAAATCATCGACCACATAGCTCATGAGCTGAAGAAAAAAAATGGCAAAAGACATTACAGAAAACCAAAGAAAACTCTGTGTTTTGGTCGATGAATCTACCACTATTAGTGGTAAAACGGTGCTTGTTGTGTGTCTACGCTCAGCATTAGCTGATGCTGAGCCCGAAACGTTTTTTTGGGAGCTGATCGAGTTGGATGGAACAACGGCTGATGACATCACAAAGGCGTTAATGGAGTGTCTTGGAAGAGATTTTAACGAGGACTTTTTAGGTCAGTGTTTCATTTCTTTTGCATGTGATGGGGCTTCAGTCATGCTAGGGAAGAGAACAGGCGTTGCTACCCAGTTGTGTAGTAAATTCCCAAGCCTGTTTGTGTGGCACTGCTCCAATCATCGTCTAGAGCTGGCAGTTGGGGATGTGGTCAAGGAGGTCTCAGGGCTCAATCATTTCCAGATCTTTTTTGACAAACTCTATTCCTTGTTCCATGCCTCCCCCAAAAATCAGAGGCAGTTAGCGCAGTGTGCGCAAGCAGTCGGACAGCGTCTCCTGGTGATAGGGCGTGTTTTGTCCATCCGCTGGGTGGCTTCAAGTGAAAGGAGCGTCAGAGCAGTCTGGGAAAACTACCGAGTGCTTCATGATCACTTCACAAATGCTGCAAACGACACGAGCAGGGATTCCAGAGACAGAGCGAAGTACAAGGGCCTGGATGATGTGCTCACATCTGCAACGTTTGTCAGCAATCTGGGACTGATGTACGATGCGCTCACAGAGCTCAGCGACCTCTCTCGGCAACTCCAAAAAAGAGAGATGACACTGCCTACAGCAGATAGGCTCTTAACTCGAGAAATACGAGTTTTTGAATCCATGGTCACCATGCCTGGCCCACACATGACTACAGTTCATACAGCTCTAGCTGAGAAGTCCTTCAAGGGTGTTGCCCTGCGTGAGAATGGCAGGCTTGTACAGATTCATGCAGGTCAGTTTTTCCACAGTATGGTAGAGAATCTGAGACACAGAATGACTTCCACAACCTCCTCTCATGTCAGCACAAGAGAAATCCCATTACATGGCCGGGAGGCCCGGGACAATCAGCTAATCCAGGACATGAAAGTTATCCATCCTGGAAGTTGGCCTGAAGAGGAGTTAGACGTACAGTATGGGGACATAGAGGTGCTACGTTTGTGCGAAGTGCTGAAAGTGGACAGAAGAGAGACTGTTCAGGGCTTTCGCGAATACAAGGAAACCAGGGCATCCCGTACACCTGCTGCCATGGAGCCTCTACTGAAAGCAGTCCGAACCATCGCTGTCTCCACTAGTGAGTGTGAGCGGGCATTCAGCTGCATGAACGATATCCTTACTGCAAAAAGGAATGCTCTCTCTGTCAGCTGACTGTCCAGCCTGGTTTTCATTAAATGTAATGGACCATCACTGGACAGTTCAATCCGGAACAGTATGTGAGGTCCTGGCTGGCAAAGGGAAGGAGAAGTGCTGATGAAAGAGCCTGTCCAGCTCCAGCCCCTGATACTGATGTCCCCAAGGCCTTCTGGAGCCTTTTCTAACAATGTGAAGTATATTGCAAAGCAGCTCACCCAGTGAGAAGACTTTTGGCATAATGTGCCGATTTGTACAGATCCTGGAGATAGAAGGACTTCAGACCAACCAGGGAGTTATCTGATCAGCTT
Source organism: Gymnodraco acuticeps (assembly GCF_902827175.1). NCBI lineage: Eukaryota > Metazoa > Chordata > Actinopteri > Perciformes > Bathydraconidae > Gymnodraco > Gymnodraco acuticeps. Next base: position 801,040 of record NW_022989947.1, on the reverse strand, counting down.
GGTGTTCAATGTAACTCTTTACCATGGCTCAGACTTTGTTACTTGCAGTTACAGTTTCTCATTTTAGATTGTGCAAATGTTGCATTTGTTTTTACATGTTCTTTGTTCATGCTCTTTATCATTTTTCTGAGTTGGAAAGTTAGATTGCATCATAGTTTACTTTATACATATTTGTATTCTTCAGTGGTGAAGTATATTGCAAAGCAGCTCAGCCATGTGAGAAGACTTTTGGCACTTTTTCGTTTTTCGTTTTCTGAGTTGGAAAGTTAGATTGCATTCAAAATGTACAGAAATACTTAATTTTGTTAAAGCTTTTTATAAAAAATGCTTCTGACCAGAGCTTTGTTTCCTTGTCATTAATGTTGAACACCACCAGAGGGGCTCTCACCTGAAAGGTCTCTGCTTCATGTGTCTTCAGCAGAAGATCTAGACTTTGATTGCTATATTTTCAGTTAATATTGACCTTACTGAGCTTTAGCCATATCCGCTGCCTATCATAAAAAATGTTAAGTACAGTGAACCTTTCTAAAATATACAGTAGTAAAGAGACAAACCCACCAGCATTATAGTTGTATATATAAAATTGACTTGAAAAAGTTGCTGATTTTAGAGTACTGGCACCTTTTTCATTCCAATTCAAGCACTGTTAATATGGAGAAAGAGATGTCCTGTATGGGTTGATACTAGTGCGTTGATCTGTTGGTAATGCCTCGGGGTTCCGGTGGGCATGTAAACAAATGCATAATGCTGCGCTATACTTTGCTGCCTCACCCGGTTTCATAGCGACGCTTATTGTTTAGGTGTCTTTTAATAAGCAGGTAGTCCTATCATTAGCTAGAACTAGCTGGATCTGATCGATATGGAGATAAACGCGAGTAAAGTCTAATCTGACGGGAGAGAGAGATCAGCTGCTGCTGACGAGTCGACACGCAGCTCTGCATAACCACATGCAGCGGTGAGCGGAACAAAACACACACTTCAGGTTAGAATATCACACGTAGCTATTACACGTAATGACCTCTCAAACTACCGTAACTGGTTATAGATAGGCTATGTTTAGTTTTACTAGCTACCGGTAGTTCGCGATCGACGTGTTGGAGACCCCTGGCCTAGAGTATAGTCAGTGGCGGTTCTAGACCAATTTGACTGGGGGGGCCAGGCTGGGGCCAGTTATTTTCTGAGGGGGCACAATAAATGCAGGACGAAAAAGACAAAGACAGTATGAAGTAATTGCACATACACCTAAGAAAACAATGCAATACAGTTATTGGTATTTGTTTCATTGCACATTATTATACACTTACCTTTGTGTACTGTTTGGGTCTGTGGGACCCGTTTTCAGTGTTTACTAAAAGAAAATGTACGCAATTTAATTATTTGAACCTGCTTCATTCGGGGGTGAACCTAACCTTCTCTAGGGGGGTCCGGGGGCATGCAGCCCCGGGAAGATTTTTTTTTTAAATGTTGAAGTTAAATGCATCAATCTGGTGCACTTTGAGCACACAATGAATTTATGGATATAGCTTTCAACACTCATGAAAGAGAGCTGTATACTTTTCAATAATCAACAAATCTTTCGAATATGATCACAACCAATAACAAATCATTTAAACTAGTTTATTCTTATCTTATGTTACCTATAGTTAGTATTCTTTCTTCTCTTTTACTGTCCTATATCATTGGAATGATTTCTTTACTTTTTACAACACATTAAATAGATAAAGGTGTGCTCTCTCTAGCTCTCTCTCTCTCTGTATTGCTCGCTCACAAAGGCTGTGTGCTCCTCCGTGGCGATGACGGCTTGCGTTAAAAAAAAAAAAAACATATTTGTAAAGTGGGGGCTATTGAGGGCTTGCGAGATACCGGTAGCTCGTGATCGACGTGTTGGAGACCCCTGCTCTAATGGGTCTGATTAGAGTGACAACAATTGTTACTTCCGCCTATTCCGTCAGCCAAGAAATCGTTTAATCATAAACTTTTTTTTTTTTTTCATTTTTAGGGGGGCCACAGGGGGGTCCAAAGTCAGTGTTAGGGGGGCACTGGCCCCCCCTAGAACTGCCCCTGAGTATAGTAAGTATTGGGACAACAGCTAAATCACCTTTGATGGGTCTTGATGGGTCTAAAATATAAAATAAACTGCAGTACACAAGCATACTGTAGGCTACATCAAGGGTGTAACTTTGGTTTGAGAAGTGGGGGGGACACAAAACAGGGGGTCCTCCGCAATGAAACATTGTTCTCGATTTAATTCCATTTCCAAATATATATTAGGGACTATGGTGTTAACTAATCCAAGAAAAATGTGTAGTGTATATAATGAGTGTGCAAACTTATCTATCCATGAACCTGTTTTATTTGTGATGACCTCACATCCTATAGGGGGGTCCGGGGGCATGCACCCCCGGTAGGGCATCAATCTGGTGCACAAATTAAGAGATTTATGGATACAGATCTCAACACTCATGAAACAGAACTGTATATATTTCAATACTCCAAAAACCATTAGAATATGCTCACAACTAATAACACATAATTGATATGCTCCTCTCTTTATCTTACCTAGTCTGCATTCTTTCTTTTTATTTATGCATATTTTACAAATCACTCCCCTTTCAAACTGTGTTTTTAATTTTTTACTGACATTGGAATTATTTTTTTACTTATTTTGAACAACTATATTAAATAGATGGAAATATTTGTTTAGACCAAACCGTTTGAGACCCACTGAGATAACTTAGACTATAATATAATCACTCAGCGAGTCCTTTACCTCCCTGAGCTGACGTTATCTCAGTCCGACTCTCCCTCTCCTTATTGTTGAAACAGCTTCTAATCTCCGTTAGCTCCGTCTCTCTCTCTCTCTCTCTCTCTCTCTCTGCTCTATCTCTCTCTCTTCTCTCTCTCTCTCTATCTCTCTCTCTCTCTATCTCTCTCTCTCTCTCTCTCTCTCTCTCTCTCTTCTCTCTCTCTCTCTCCTCTCTCTCTCTCTCTCTCTCTCTCTCTCTCTCTCTCTCTCTCACACACACAAAATGCGCTCCTGCCACACACACACACAGACGCTCCTCCGTGACGATGACCACTTGCGTTAAAAAAAAAAAAAAAAAAAAAACACATTTGAAAAGTGGGGGGAACATGTCCCCGGTGGACGCCCATGGGCTACATACAGAGTAGGCTATATGGGCCATTCTACCGAATTGATGCAATGTCAGGTTGGAACAGTTTTTAAATGTTGTAGGTTTTTTCCCAAAACTTTGTCCATATATATTTTGTACCATATCTAAATTACACATATCTAGTAAAATAACTGTACATTTTTCTATCGTATTTTTAGACTGTATTGGAATGTTCTTCCTCTACCAAAAATGTTCACTACCGAAACATAGTAGCCTACATACACTGTAGTAACCTGTTAAGATTGTTTTACCTTCCCTTCTCTAAATAGTATTTTAACAAATATTTCTTGAGGGTTTTCACAATTAAATCAATGCAATTTAATTTTTAATCAAATGTAAAAGTTCAATTTATACAATTCATAAAAATCATAACGCAAACTTTCTTTGTAAAATGCAAAATACTGATCATATTGATTCCAGAGTTGATGATTGTTGAAATTGAACATACATTAAACCAATCAGTATCATATCATTTTAGTTGATAAATCAATAGACTTTATTTTTTTTTACAAAACATCCAGTGTTTCGGTAGTGACTGCAGTATTTTGTTCTCAAGGTTGTATCATATTCGCTCAACCTTATTGCTTAATCTTAACTCATAACATGCCTTATGTTGAAGTGTGAATGTTTGAAGCTACTGACCCAGAATCAGCACTTTAGTAACAGGCTGAAATAGAGGGGAATGAGTATGGTATTTTGAGCAAAACACTTCATAGACATGTTTTTTATATCTGAGACCTATAATATATGCCTAAAAATAGTATAATAAGAGACCTTTAAAGTAACACACTGATTTTCAGACTTTAAAACAGATTTATTTAAAAACTATGGGATTTACCTGCTTACCATTCCATTTTGTCACTACCGAAACGACCATGTCAATTACTGAAACTTATCCATATATTTCGGGAGTGACTGTTTCGGTAGTGACTGTTTCGGTAGTGACGATTCTAGCTCAAATTGAGCATAACTAAAGAATGCTAGCAACTACATGGCTAGCATACACGATTTTGAAGAGGTTTACGCACATAAAAACGTAATACTTTGCATAAAACCCCGAAAAAGTTTACTTAATTGAAGATAATATGTGTTTGGTAGTGACAATTCTCAAGGTTACACGCCAATTTTCAGATTTTGGAACAGATTTATATCAAAAGTATGGGATATAGCTACTTGCCATTCAGCCATGAGGGACAGGGATGTAGTGTCACTGCCTAGTCAAGTGTTGCTAAAAGCCAGGCTCAGCCATTGGACTAAAACCCCTTGTGTTTCGGTAGTGACATGAAAACTGGGGACATGATTTTTTGAGTATAGTTTTTTTTATTAAAAAATTATACCCACAATAAATCTAAATATTCCAACTTCTGTTTGAATGTAATCATAAAGATCTTCTAAATACACCATTGAACAACATTTAAAAAATGTTTTAAGTGTTATTTATAGAAATTGAAATGTAGATGTCAGGGTTGGGGACAGCTACTTCCCAATAGAAAGTATCCTATACATGATGTTTTTGTATATTAAGCTTATCACTATCTAATGTAATGCCATGTGTTTAAATAGACCATAACATATTCTTAGTAAATATCTATGTCTGAATACTTAATTGTTTTGTTAAATAGTTGTTCTTGTTGTGGGACCGCACTTTGTACTAATTCGGTAGAATGCCCCATATAGTCTAATTCCAATATGCACATAAAACCACCTCTGTATGCAGACTAATTAATTATCTATCACAGGATTGGTATAACTCACTGAGGACCCTCTGACAATCCCTACTACAATACACCGCCCACCCACCCAATCCTCATCACATTTTTATATTTAGATTAAGCTAGACACAAATTCATATGGAATACACACCATTAAAGTTGCATTTTAACAGATATCAATTTTGACACAGGGTGCCTTACAAAATGTGTCCTCAATACAGGCAAAAATTCAACATCTGGGAATTATTTGAAGAGAGTCAGATCTTGTTGCTCTGTTCCTTTTCAAGAGACAAAAGAACAGCTCACAATTATTGCTATTGTTAGTAACAGAGCTTGTTAAAATTTTACTCAGTTACAAAGCACTGGAGCATTTTGATGTATCCCCACAGAATTGTTTTCATTTAATGTAAATGTTATTGCCCTGAGAAGAGTTTTATTTGACAACAGCTGGTTGTTGTCAGTGTGTCTGGGTGCACAATGTAGCTGCTGTGTATGGTTTCTGCTACCTGTACTACTGTGCTTAACCGTTCAAAATGTTTGAGAATGTTAAATGAGTAAATCAATACCATTGTCATGTTTGTATGCTAAACATAAAGCTTGACCCAACAGCAGTTAGTTTTGCTTAGCATAAAAGCTAAAAAAAAAAAAAAAAGGGGAAAGGCTTGCTTAGCTTGGCCCAAGAGATCATATTGATGCACACTGACTCTCCAGATAGTTTACTAAAAAGAAGACTGTAATTACTTGCCTTTCTAGTAACATGCTGCTTGCATACAGTACTTTCAGTATTCTCTGGGTTTCTAGGCAGACTTGTGTCCTAGTTTAAAAACAAAAGCTGTATCAGTCTCTGTACAGCGGACCACTGGGAATAGAGCGGCTGACAGAGATAAAACACATGACATCTTGGAAAAATGCCTCATAAGGGACATTTTGGATTAGAAAAACAGTATCAAAGGCAGGCTTGGTTTGTTGGATTCAAACCCACAAGCTACAAATAGGCACAAAGATGAGTCATGGACATCACTGTGGACCAGGAGAACAGTGAGTCAAATAGTTAAGAAGCAGAGTATAAAAACAACCAGGTCGGCTTTTTTGGATGAAGGGACATAAATGCCCCCAAGAACAACAGCTAAAGATTGCAAGAATCCTATGATGACTAGGAAGTTTGTAAAAGGTCATAGGAGTCATTTCAATGAAGTCCAGCAGTAAGTAGAACAATTCAATTCTGTAGTCCAGATGTTGTCCAGAGGCGGACATAAGAAATGAAATGCAGGGGTACAGAGGGCAGAGAGATCAGGCAGCAAAGTTCAACTGAAATTCCTGAGAGAATTGGCCTCAGGATCCTCAAAAGAACAGAGTGGGTACTGTACGATGTTCAACACCAGCTGAAAAGTTAACCGTTTATATCTTGAAATATTGAGCTTGTTGGCTGCAGATCGTTTTGTAAAGCAGGTTAATTGGAAGTTTGGTTGTTTGTTCCTTGAGCAAATTCTAAACATTGCACCCCAAAAATGCAGAAACTGTAACTGTGAGCCATAAAATGTACACAGAGGAAGCAGTTAAACGGCACATTTACAACATGAGAACATTAGGTAAAAAGGGATGTGGAAAAATAAAATAGAAATCAAGGAGAATTTTTTTTGGAATAAACCGAAAAGAGTCAATAAGCTTATCTTAAATAGATTGTGTTGAGAGATGTGCTACCTTTGTGAAATCTCATTTGCTAATTCTATTCAGACGAAATAGTATTCTGAATAAACACCTGATAATACTGTAGAACTGCTTACTAATATCTGCTACTGTTGCTAAGATCAGCTAAGCCCCCTGATATCATTTAAGGGGCATTTAGATGCAGTATAGCCTACTACTGTATGTATGGACACCTTACAACCAAATGGGTGTAATGTGACAACATAACCACAAATAAAAGCCTAAAAATAACATTAAAGTTGAAGTTACACATGTCTGACACACACTCAATACATATTAATAATATAAGATTGGAAAAGTTAGTATATGAGGTCTATTGTACTGGACTGAGTAACTCTTGTATATTACAACTTTCATTCCAAACAAGCAGAGAATATAAAGCTATACAAGTATCACATCTGCAAGCTTGAACATGTGCTTTACAGTTACCGTGGTAATGACAAAAACCAGTCTGAGTGCTCTCCATGCAGGTGTACTCCACTCTGCAGCCCACACACTCTCCAAACTGCCATCGTGTACTCTTTTATGATCTCGTTTATTGTGGAGACTAGAGCTACTTATCACTCTTATTAGTCATGAGGGTGTTTTCTAGTACTAGAACTTTTCAGATTCACATGACTGTTTCAGTAAATAGGTCAGATCAACAAGCTTTAATAAATGAAATAAAATGCTAACTTTTCTTAATTTAAAAACACTTTATAGATAAAATAGAATTAGGAGGGATGAAACCCTCTTTAATAGTCACACATGCAGAGCACACAGCACACAGTGACATTTGTTCTCTGCTTTTAACCCACCCTACCAGGAGTCTAGTACTAGGAGCAGTGGGCAGCTATTGTACAGCGCCCGGGGAGCAATGAGAGTGGGGGGGATGTGCGGTGCCTTGCTCAAGGGCACCACGGCAGGGCAGGAGGTGAACTGGGACCTCTCCAAGTAGCAGTCCACACTCCATATTTAGGTCTGTTCAGAGACTTGAACCGGCGACCCTACGGCTCCCAGTCCATGCCCCTACTGACTGAGCCACTGCCGAAATAAGTCATCATGAATGACGTCATATGTATATTTAAAAATAATTTACATCAATTATAAGTTAAGCATAACAGTTAATTCAAAGGAGATATGATAATTGTACTTATATAATCCTTTTTTTTCCTCAGCAATTTCTATTTTCAGCTAAATGGAGTGGAAAAGGTAGTCATAATGTAGAGACCTACAAAGATAAACATATCAACTGAAGTTACAAGTAATTTCACAGATAAAGCAGCCGTGTTTGTTCTGTAATCAAAGATTTTTCAGTGTGTATTTTGTTATTATTGGTGTTTCCATAGAAGCAGTTGACCTAACCCTCTTTGTCCAGCAGGGGCAGCAGATAGTTGGATTCGATAATCCACAGTAGTGTGAATGTAATACACACACTGTCCTCACGATGGCAGCAGGAGAACACAGAAACGTCCCTCCCATTGTCAGTCTGCTCCTGCACTCATGGAGCAGCTCCTAAAACAGCGTTACCCTCTTGTTATACAACCCCGAGGGCCCGAGGCCACATATCTCAGTTATGTTTTATTTTTGTTAGTGTTCAATGGGACAATTTGATTTTAGCCATTTGTTTTTACTGGAAACACTGCGTATATGACACACACTGAAGCAGAGAGCAAAGGAATGTAGCCTCATTATGGGGAATATGCAATTCTGCTGATGTAACCTTAACACCACAACAGATCACACTGTAGGCCTACTCTCAACTGCAAAGGCCGGTCCCCTAAAGCATTGCATTATAAAATCTTAAAAAACATAATGACAAATATGTATCTTCTAATGCACTCCCAGAATACCTGATAGGCTATGTATCATGTTGGTCGTTAATGTATCAGGTTTTGAAATGTAGCCTATTAAGAACAAGCACGATGTATTATACCAGCTGTAGAAATGGTTGAAGCCGATCTAAATGTTTAAATAGTGTCTTCATATTTTCTTCAACCTAAATATAAGTCAATTAAGTGAACAGTAAATCAGCTGCAGATCTGTGAGTCACACCTCCATGCTGCCTGGCGCCCGGAGTTATTTAACAGCTGATTAATCGGCTTTTAAAAAATACACAACCATCAAGTCCAAAATGTAGAGTAACGTTTTTGAGAATGATTACTATAATGGTGAATTTTAGGAATCAAAACCAGAATAAATGAAATGTTTTGACCGGGGTGGAGATGAATTTAACAGTTGTAGGCTACCTGTTCCTGTCGTTAAAGTCATAACAGGACAAGATGTAAGAGTGAACCATAATACAATCCAAAATAAAAGTCGGACATTGTATCGCAAAATGCGATATTTTATGAAATAGGTTATAAATACGTACCTGGAGAATTAGTGAAAAACTAATCTGAACTTGGTTTTAACATCGAATTGAATATTGGATTTCAAAGCGGTTGTGCATAAACATCAATATAGAATATAAAAATAGGAAAGTGCGCTGAATAGAAAATCATATTTTAAATAACAACCTGAAACAAAACTCGTGGGGTCTGCTACTGTAAAACGCTGAGCTTTATGTGCTTACAAAAGAATGTATAATTATTTCTCGTATTGATTTAAGAACAGGACTTTTTAAAGCATTCTTAGACAATAGGCTACAACAAGTATTTATTGTGTAGCATTGCATAGTTGCCCAGTGGAGTTTGGTCTGTCAGTCCAAGAGTCCCACTTTCTTCCTGACTTTTACTCTATTCATCAACTCATCACCGTTGCACAAAAAGCATCGAGCTGAATCTCGAACCATATACGACATCTGATTTCACTCTCTCTGTCACTTGGGTTTAACTTTGATGCGATTGCGATTCAAATGATGCGTTTTTCTGTCATCTTGATAAGGGGAAAGAAGATGTTTTTAATGTAGACAAAATCTAAATGTTTGAAATATCAAATGAATTACAAAATATCTGTGTGTATCTCATATATTATGCATTCATAAGGCAGAATGTGTTTTTCGAAATTAGAGACACCCTTAGAAGCAGCACACACACACGAGAATAAAATGTGTTTCTGAGTGCAAAAGCTTTCCAATAAACACATACTCCAACATCATGTTCCCAAAATGTACCACTTGGTTGAACTAAAGATTGTAGTGCCAGTTCTTCAGTCTTACAAAATGGGAAGGACTTTGATCTGCCTTCACTTTGACTGTCCTTCAACACATGGAGCAACATTATGTAAATTATCATCAACATTTCTGACAACCAGGAGTCCTCTGACCCCTGCACGGCATAGAGCTTGCTGGTGGTCCTTATGGTGGACCACCAGTTGATTTCATGCAATCCTCTGAGGAGATTTGGCTGTCAGAATATATGTAAAATCGAATCCACCAGTGAAATATACACAAAGAACAGCATCAAAATAAGAAACCAAACGTAAAAGTTCATCCTGCAGTATGGCACAGGTAGTGGATTACAATTATTCATGTGTTCCTCAAATTCAATATTACAGCAGGTGAATGAGGGGATTTTTCTTAATTTATATTTTCACTTTATATAGCATACTGCTGGGTAACTTAAGTTTCACCAAGGAATTATTAAAGTTTGTCATACCCTTTTATTCTTTATCTTAAAATTATCAAATAATTCCAGTGAAGTAAAAAGTACACCTATTTCATTTGGAAGAAGTATAACATATATGAAAACATACAAGAACAGTACATTCTCCTAAGTAAATGTACTAAGTTTCCAACATTGGACATAATTCAACACACATAGCCTGGTTCCAATATTGTTTACATTTAATTGCATGAGGATTATAAGGACTAGGCTATTTATTATTTATGTTAGGCCTAATTGTTTTAATATGCAAACGTGTATATCTTGCAACAATTTTGAAATAACTCTGCCAATGCCTTCAATCTCATGAAGTACCGCCTTTTTCATTTATTATACACCATCATGTCTCATTAAGCTCCTATTGAAATCAAAGGATCCCAATTTTGAATATTGGCGCGACGTGAAGTGAAAGGGTGAGTCTCTGCATGCATGGGCACAAATACACACTGTCCTTGTGGTAAGGGTAGAGTATTACAACTCATATTTACAGTAATAAAAGGTGAAGTTTATCTAGGCTACATATCAAATGTACTAACACGTGTCTGGCGTGCGTAAAAGGCTGTGTTTGGTCTCGATGCGCGCCGCCCTGTGCAGTGGAGCCTGCATGGTGTCTGGGCTGCAGCAGTAAAACAATGGAGGGTGGTTTACTGCTGTCGGAGGCCCTGAGACAGACTGTGACCCACCCGCCTAAAGACTGTCTGCTTCTCACGGCCCGTATATAACGCGTTACAACAAGTTACAAACCAACATGCCATTGTTTTTTATGACTTTGTAAGAACCAAGTAGTGGAAAAAATACTTATAAGTTCAATGGCGTATAAATTCGGTTCTGATGTCGTTAGTCGTTACCATGACAACACCCCCTTCCTTATCATATATCTTGTGATAAATGTAGCCTGTAGATGACAGAGTAGATAAATAAAATGCTGTATTTGTAAGCTATGAGGTGTTCTACCGAGCTTTTCCAATATGCTCGTCGACAAGCTTATGTCTTACTATTTTGGGATAGGCTAAAGCCTATTTCCATATCGTTTTATAATATTCAAAGTAAGACATGAAACATTGTTGTATTGTTATACAGGAGTAGGCTATGTCCTATTGAAAGCCTTATCTTTAAATTCTCAAATACTTGAGTCTATAAGCTAGGCCTACATGTTTATGGACTCGTTTTTATTCTTTAGGATATTGTAATTCTGCTGATGCTTTGCAGCCCTGCTACATCTATTGTTTCTTCCATAGGTTATTTCTATCTATTGAGGCAGTTGAACGCTCCTTTTGAGGTTTATCCCATTTTCCACTTTATTTATAGAGTTGATACTTTCCAAAAAAAGAGGGGCTCAGTATCTTACAAAGCCTTGAAGACAGATTTGTGATCTGGGGACGTTAAAAAATAAAGTTGAATTGTTTTTGATTAATAGCATATGTTAAGCTGTTCAAACCATAGCCAATTGCTATAGTCATATATATTTGGAAATAAGCCAATATAACGTTGACTTCTCTCACTGTAAATGTTTAAATACCCATTATTGCTTGGCCCATTAGCGTATACAACAGTTTCCTGGCAACGAGGCGCGCGCAGGTGTTAATGTGAGCGCGCCTGCAGCTCCCCAGAGAGCGTGTTGGTGGAGGGTCTGCGTTGGTAATGAACTTGAGTTATCTCATCACAGCCCAGTAAACGCGTCTGGATCATAGACCGTGTATGGTGTGGATGTGGTTCCCACGCTGCGGCTGCACGGGGACATCCTGCAGCCCGGTGCCCGAGGCTCTCCCCGGGTTACCATGTGCCTGAGGCCTTTAGATGTCTGACACAGGACTGGCATGGGTTTACTTTCACTCTTATGGTTATCTTGCGGGTTTGATGTAGCTAAAACCACAAAAAGCGTGAAAAGAAAAACTACAAGATATACATTTTCCATCAGTGATTCACAATGGTTTAATTTGAAGGCTTATATTAATAATATAATACATTTAATTTGTATAGCACCTTTCATGCACAAAGCAGCCCAAAGTGCTTTGCAGAACAAGAAATTACAACAATATTAAAATAAATACAGAAAAAGATAAAACATCATCAGTGAAATTCCCTTGAAGTAAAGCTGACAATACATTTAAATAGGTTAAAATAAACAATTTAAAAAAGAAAATTAAAAATGTAAAATAAAAGCAAAACAGAGAAAATACAGTAAAACATGGACAATGATACCATGTGAGAATTGAAAGTTAACCCAAACTAAAAGCCTTATCACAAATATAGGTTTTTAGTTTACTGTTCTAAGATCCACGTTATAAATAACTATTGATAGAGGTCAATGATGTGTAAGCTAATTTATGGCTTTAATAATAATATGGGTTGTCCAGTTTTGAAAAAATAATCCCTAATCATGTAATCTTGTTATAACTTAGATGATTAATAAGGATTTGTTATTACATGGATTTTGATGCTTTCACACAGAACAATCAGTGCAACAGCATTTTCACATGGCGTCCCAATGGTTAATAACTGATCAATATATGTATTAACTTAATAAAGCTACACAACTTACACACCCTCAATAAAGTTATTTTGAAGTATTATGGAACCCTATAACATTAGCCTATTTTTCTACGGGAGAATGGATAAACAAGAAGTTTTGCAGTGTGTGTCTGTGTAGGGGGTGTCTGTGTGAAGGCATTTCCACACATTGGTCTAGACCAGGGGTAGCCAACACGGTGCCCGCGGGCACTCAGTCGCCCGCAGGGGCAACGTGAGTCGCCCGCGGGGCATGTTCTAAAAATAGCTCGCCAAGCAAATCCAAAATGTATAAAATACACAAAACAAAAATGGAAATGTAATTAAAATAATCTACCCTATGCATAAACGAAACCTAAATCATAGCAAACTCTATCTACTTACTACAACTCTATATCTATCTAACACCCCTCCTCCCCCACCCCCACAATGAATATCGACCAATCACGTTCTTGCTTGATTTGCGGGACCAGCGTTGCAGTCGGGAAGAAAAGCAACCTCCCCGCTGATTTTCCTTCTGGCCGAATCTACACAACACATCAGCCCCATTGAACACAGCCTAGTCATGCCAGCCTATACTGCACATGAGGGGCAGAGTTTTACTCTGTGTGTTGTAACTTGCATATATATTTATTGCACTTGACGCACACACACGCATGGCGTAATCTCCACTGGGGACATGTCCCCCGCACTTTTCGAAATCCCGTTTGTGTCCCCCCACTTTACAAATATGTTTATTTATTTATTTTTTAACGCAAGCCGTCATCGCCACGGAGGAGCATACAACCTCTGTGAGCGAGCGAGACAGAGGGAGAGAGAGAGAGCCAGGGAGCTAGGGAGCTAGGGAGCTAGGGAGCTAGGGAGCTAGGGAGCTAGGGAGCTAGGGAGGGAGAGAGAGGGATAGAGAGAGAGCTAGGGAGAGCACACTTTTATCTATGTAATAGATAAAGTAAGAAATCATTCCAATGTGTACTATAGGACAGTACAAAAAACTGTTTAAAAGGGGAATGATTAGTAAAATATGCATAAATAAAAAGAAAGAATGCTAACATAAGATAAGAATAAACAAGTTTAAATGATTTGTTATTGGTTGTGATAATATTCTAAAGATGATTGGAGTATTGAAAAGTATACAGCTCCCTTTCATGAGAGCTGTATCCATAAATTCATTTTGTGCTCAAAGTGCACCAGATTGATGCATTTCACTTCAACATTTTAAAAAACATCTTCCCGGGGTGCATGCCCCCGGACCCCCCTAGAGGATGTGAGGTCCCCCTGGAGGAGGTGAGGACCCCCCTAGAGGATGTGAGGTGCCCCCTAGATGATGTGAGCCCCACCCCCAAATAAAGCAGGTTAAAATAATTAAATTGAATACATTTTATTTTAGTAAACACTGAAAACGGATCCCACAGACCCAAACAACACACAAAGGTTAAAGGTAAGCATATAAGAATTTTAAAATGTGCTAAATATATACATTGCAAAAAACAAAAAAAAAGAGGAGGAAAAGTAGCCCCCGACTTGTTTTCTTTTTTTAAAGTAGCCCTCATCCTAAAAAAGGTTGGTGACCCCTGGTCTAGACAGATCAACATGACTGAGTTAACTTTATTAAATGCAAATGAAGAGCACTGTCTAGGGCTATGCACACAGACAAGCCTGGGCCCTTATACAATAACGTTCGAGAGGATTCTTCTTTCAGTAATTCAAAAGATTCCTGGTGTGATTATCATGATAATTAGCCAAGCCGGAGCGCCTCTCAAAGCTGTCTACACATTTCTGTTTCACAGCCACATCTCTGAGATATATACTCTGGGGGAGAAGCTAAATGCTACATTTTTAACATTGAACAATCTGAAAATCACGTTTTACCATAAAAGTGAAGTCTAAAAATATTATTTAAAGAAATGTGAGACAGTAGAAATGTAATGATTCATTATCAATCATAGCCTATGGTACCAATATGTTAGTGAGGCTGAGGTAAAGCCCAATATGAACACTTAGCAAATAATGGCTGCATTCCAAATTGAAAATATGGTGATATAATAAACATTGGCATGCAAACAAATTACTATAACGTCTGTATTATGTGTTATATGATGCAGAGGAAGCACACATTGACTAACAACAAATAGGTATTGGAATGATGTTTGGTGGATGAATGAATTATGGTGCCACCATGCACTTCTGCATGCGCCTGTTGGGGGGCGTGAGAGACGCTACCAGCTTCTTATTATAATTACATCGTCTTGCATAATATCAAAAATCTCAGAGGGTGGGAACAGTGTTACCTCACTGATTCACAAGGGGGTGGGACTTGGACAGCGTATATGATTGGGGACAAATGAGATGTTAAACCATTTTGGAGACAACAGTGGTGGAGATGTAGCCATCCAGGCGGACTGCCCCAACTCCCTGCGATGGAGAGGGGATGTCGCGGGCTGTGGATGTGGAGGACAGCCGTGTGACGATATACGGGGAAAGAAAAAAAGGGAACCCGTTAGATTTAAACAAATGGACGGGGCCAGCGGGACGTCACGATGCGCAGTCGCCACAAAGCTCAATACGCCGCTCATGAACGCGCTCATTTGGCTCCCAGCATGCTGCACGTCCGGAGGGACCGCTGGCTACCAGGAGCTCATCCAAACCAAGTGCAACCCACCCTGCTGCAAATAAGGAGGACACAGTAAGAACCCTGTTTTGTATTTTGAGTGATTTTGTTGAATATGAGTTCAAAACCTGCAGTGGGGGATTTATATTGCGAGCTCAGGCGCGTTTACGCTGCAACACACTGTGTTTTTCGCCCTGTTGTGAAATAAGAAAGGATCTGCAGGCCGGCCAGATGGTTTACACTCAATCTACATTTTCTTTCGGAGAACCATGTGCTGTTCTCAGACCAGTTTGAGGTCTGTGTAAACAGAAGCATCTGAAATAACAACGGCTGAACATCTCGTGATGGCAGCAGCACAGACGTGAGTTTCACTTGTGGCTGCAGACACTTTTGTTTGGCACGAGATACTATGTCCAAGGGAGTCTGCTGAAATCTGAGCATCACTGTGAATCCAACCAATTTTAGCACTGAGTTTAGTGGCCTTTTCTCGGACTTTATTCACATGTGATATTCTGTCTCACATGATCCCTTTTGATTAGTTTTTAGTCATCTTTAATTGTGTAAATGTTGATATTGTACAAAGGAATGTGCATGTTGCCCTCCGATCTCTCTAAGCCTGCCCATTTAAACAGTCCTTTAAGAAAATGCCACAACAAGGACAGTTTTGTTCTACTTTATTAGCCTAACTTCAAATTCTGCTTCAATGTCTTTTACATGAATTAAGAAATGTTGAATTTGAATCTGTTGAGGGATGCTGACACCAGATCAGCCATATATTGTGTTGTTAAACCAATAACACACGTTAGATCCAAAACGGCAGACTTTTATTTTTATTTATTTTGTTTTAATACTACGTCAACTCATTGTAGAAGAGGCTCGGCCTGTGGCGGTGTGAGGGGGGCCTCGGGCGGTGCAACCTTTCCCAGCAGCGTTGTGTTGTGGCCCGTTTGCTGTCAACACATTACGCGTTGAACAGGCCAAGCAAGGGGAAAGCATGTACAAAAAAAATGGAAAAAAGAGAAAGGTGATTATAGGCTACATGAACGCAGCGGCTTCCTGCAGGATTATACAGTACGTGCCAGCATTGGAGGGTTCTTACATAAGGCCTGCTTAATCTGTGTGAGTGGGTAGAAAGACTCCATCTCATGCGTGTTTCTGTTTTATTTCTATAGGCTAGTTTTTACTTTTCTATAGTAGGGCTTTTGAATACAGCGTAATTTTAGTGGAGGCGTATTCATAATTACTGCGCAAAACTGTAGCTGACAAAGTAGTGAAGAAGTTAATTCACTATTCTTTTGGACTTTATTATCAAATGCAGTATTGTTTATCTTATTTGTATGAAAGGAAACAATATTTCCAATTGAAAAGGGACTTATTTTCCTTCATCACTGTCACAAACAAACAGCATAACTCACTCCTGGGGGCCAGGCCGGATTACGCAAAGGCAGAATAAATCAGATGCTTCCCAAAATGAAGACGTGAATCGGAGCTTTATCATGACTCTGCAGTTAGACGGAACAGGTGAATTCAGTTTTTTTTTAAAGACGACCCATAGTTAATGACCTCACCACCAAGTCCACTTTTAAGTCTCAAGTGACAGGTGGCAGTGGATAGACACACGTCTTTAACATGTTGAAATGTGACGCTGAGAGTCTGCAGCAGCATGGAGCCTCTATGCAGTCAGTGGAGCTGCAGGTGCAGGGCCCCCCTGCAGAGCAACACAAAGTGGATTAGTTTGGTGCTTTCTGTGACCCATAGGCACGTTTCCCACCAAGGTGTTTTCCAGGAATAGAGGGAGAGAGGAGAGGAAATGCTCGTGTGTTATTCAGCGTGCATTTCTTGGATATTCCAGGTGATTTATGTCGTCATTCTTTCTTTTTCTCCCTCAGAAACTTACAAACAAAAGCGCGAGAAATGAAGACGAAACTGCTCCCAACCGCCTGTCAGGTGAATATGAATCTTCTCACTTTTTATTCGCCATGGTTTTACTATTGCTATTCAATCTGCATATATAATTAAAATCCATAGTAGGCTATGTTGGTCTTGCGCTACACACATATAGAGGAACAACCCGAGCGAGCACGCAGCAGCAGCACGCTGTGTGGAACTAATTGATTACTACAGGAAATCATTTTAAAATCCTTTCGGGATCCTTTTCGTGGACGCGAGGGTTCCGCTCAGATTTAGCATCGTTTACAGCAGCCTTTCATGCTCCTGACAATCTGTTAAAGTACAACATGTTCACTGTGTTACTGTGAAGGTACCTTTAACCTAACGTGCTATAAATTCCCTACACAGACCATAAGGTGTTTTTATTCCTTTAGTAATCATTATTTCTGTAGCCGAAATTAAAGTAAGGGGTTTCAACTTTTGGGCAATGTTGGTTTCGTTGCCTGAATCCAGGAATACATCAGATGTACATTTAAAGGAAGTTAAAGTTTCTACAACAGTTTTAATTTAGAGTTAGGCTATGAGTCGTATTTAATATTATGTTACATTCAGGTATGCTTAAAATGCAGCTAAAGTATGCAGCTGACAAAGCTCTGAATAACACACATAAAAAACAAATAGTGTTGTACCAACATAAATCCTTGTCACAGAAATTACTAACAAAAATAAGTCGAATTTTAGCATTTTAAAAACACACATGGACTTGATTGGGAGAAATGTGTAGCCATTAAGGAAATTAATTTGACTGTAATCCAAATTATATTCACATACACCCACTAGGAAGGACAATAAATGGTATGTGGTTAAACACTATTATGTGGTATTTGAAATAGAACATTTATAAAAAGGGAAATTCACTCTTTGTATAGGAGGTAAACCTATAGCTGTTGACGTGGACGCTGGACCAGAGAGCTCGTGTTTAACCGCGTGTGTGTCACAACCTGCAGACGCAGAACAGCAAAGTGCTCCCACTAATGGATGTCTTTTGGCAACAATCCAAAGCATTGTGTGCATCCTATATAATTCATCCCTATCTTTGCCCTTCCAGAAAGAATATTTGAAGAAAATGTAGGCTTAAAATATGGAATTATGTGCAGGCAACAATATCTTAATCTGCATTTTAGCGCATTTCTACAATGAGAGTTCTGTGTTTTTTTAAATTTTTAAATTTGTTGATGAAGGCAGTGGCCTATTTTCACGATGCTGTGAGAAAGAACAGCCTCATAATGGCGTGTGTGTGTGTGTGTGTGTGTGTGTGTGTGTGTGTGTGTGTGTGTGTGTGTGTGTGTGTGTGTGTGTGTGTGTGTGTGTTAATTAGGCATCACACTTCGCTGCATTAATTGAAAGCCAGCTATGGGATTGACGTCATTCCCCTCTCAGCCAAAGGCCATTTTGTATTCAAAAGACAAACAAAATAAAAAAAGGGATTTGCAGTATGTACGTTTTATAAAGTGGTTGTATTTGTTTGGGTCTCTTATTTTAGTATTTGCAGATAATTATGTGATAAGGAAATGATGTGCAAGCATAAAACATTTTGACATGAATATACTCCAAATACTTAAAATCGAACAAGTATCTACTAGAACGTAATGTAAAACAAAATGAAAGCATAAACATTTTCATAATGTAAATCAAAATAATGATATTAAATGTTTCCACAGTATTTGAAACCATTTGATAAATGTACTATATAATATAGGTTATTTTAAAATCTAATCTGTTTTTCGCTGTGAGGTGAAATAAGAGTCTTTGGTATGAGACAATGGCACTCAAATGTTCTTTTGAACTGCTATTTTAAAAAAGAAATGTTTGAAACGTGCAGAAAAATCTTGAGGTTTTAAACTATTTATGCCAGTATACTATTTGAATAATGATCAGATAAACTTCTGAGTACATGTTTATCTGCATGTACAGTTAACATACTTCCAGATTCGACATTAAGTTGACTGAATAGACTACCTTCATTATATATTAACCAAGTATTTACCTTGACTAAAATGTGTTTGTGTTAAACTTTCGAGGGATTTCCTCCTTATATTCTGCTATATTGTAATATTTCTTACTATTAGCTATTGTGTAAATTATTCCCTTCAGTGCTATTTCATCCCGAGCTTCTGATGCCCCTCATAAAGATTTTTATCGTTGTTTTCTTTAGTTCACTGGATAGTCGGCTATAATGCTTTGTTTTGAATTCCTATAAGAACCCATTCACATTTCAGTCATATAAAAGACACTTAATAGCTTGGAAAATGTGTTTTCCCAGCAGTATCCCTTGTGAATGTTTAGTCATGCTTGTTTTTCATCTCATTTCACTGAGGCATTTTTAACACCATGATATAAATCATCTGCATTAACACTCCAGATTTATGACCATTATTGTCATTACTTCAACCTCTGGAAAACATGTGCAAAACAGAGTAAAGAATCTTTATTTGAGTGAATTTAAAAGCATTTTTCCGTGTCATTGTTTGCCCTTACAGGTGTGTCGGAGGCTGTGTGTGCTGCGGACAGAGAGCTGTGTTGCAGGCCGGAGGGGTTGTCTGTTATCTTTGGTTATCTAGCTGTATGAGTGATGCACATTTTTCATAAAGCTAGATAACCGAAAGTAACAAGAATCCCATTACACGCCTGCACGGAGGCAGAAGACTAAATTTAAAAAAAACATAAAAAGAACCAGGAAGGGGCTCGGACGATGGACGCTAAGCGATGATGCGAAGGTATGATGCTGTGTTACATCAAATCTGATAAAAGGGAGGGTCGGGTCTATCATCATTTGCAACACAAAAACAACTATACTTACTACAGAAAATGTTATTCATTGTAACATGTAATGCTGCAGTGACAGGGCATAGATGTGCTGTGTGTGAATAGTGCTTTGCTCAAATATCCACTCAAACAAATCAATATATCCTAAAATGAATATGTACACCTTCTCCCACTAAAAATATATAGCAAAAAATGACTAATACATCTGATAATTTTAACTTCAAAATGTACTTGTATCTCCTGAAACACTAAAGTCTTCGGTGTAACTTTTATTTAACCTTAACTTCTCTCCATAAAACAACACCCTATTGAATAAATAATTTCATCTACTGTCCAAACATCTCATTTCAGGAGGAAATACATCAAATTAACAAAGAACCATGTTAAGGAAATTAATAATTCAAACCCTCTTCTGAGTCTCTGCAGTGAGTGATACTGGAGGGACGAAGGTCTTTGCTGTTAGACTGTAGTGCTGCCTGTCAGTTAGGGGCCAAGCATTGCTGAAGGAGGCCAAATTAGATGAGCAACAGTGTGATAGACAAATATTATTTCTACCACCTTCTTGTCCTACCGATCTATCAGTAGAGAGGTCAATTGTGTAATTACTTTCTATAACTAAAGTACCTTACACAAGGAAAGGTCTATTCTTGATGCACTGCGGCCCAGAGATCTATGGCCTTTACCTAGCTGTGTGTTTTTTCTTGTAGATTAGAGGCCTTTCTAATCACACATCAAATCAAATTCTATTTTGGTTTACGGTTTTGTTTCTGAAAAATGTCTAATCAATGCAAGTACAAATTAGTAAAGAGTAAAGCGATTAGCTTTAAGGAGCTACAGCCAATTTAAGAAGAAGCTGAACTATTGAGTTTAAAGTTGTAAAGTGCTTGGATAAAATGTTGAGATAAATGTAAAAAAATGATATCCTATAGGCCTTTCCTTTTCTTCAGCCTTTCTCTCTCCGTTTTACACGCACAAAAACAGTGTACACACTGTTCATACAACACACACGCACACACACACACACACATAATCTCTTTGTCTAATTGCATTTCATTTGCGTACGAATTTGGCCGCAATCGGATTCTAATTAGCCTTCATTTTGCCTTTTTAATTGAAGCCAGATAATTGGCTACATTTTGTTTTTAGCTCAGTTTTCTTGCTTGAATCTTTTTTTTTTTTTAAGGGGAATCTGTTTGTTGTTGAGTCGTTAGATGAGGCGTTAACTACACATGGTGGAGACACAAATACACAGCCATCCCCTCCTAGTTTGAGGGATTGCAAGATTCACAAAGGGGTGATTATGTGCATGCAACTCTCCTGCGGTTTTAGAGAGCATGTCCTACAGAGGCAGTGGTGGTGAGAGAGGTGAAACAAAGACAGGAGCACCTCGAGAGGCAATTAGCGGCACTTAGCCATCATTTGGAGCCTCTCCTCTCCAGTTGATGCTCTTCTGCAGTTGATTTTCTGCCTTTCTTGCTAAAAGAACATAACAGGCTTTGTCTCAAACAAGTCAACAGTGTGTCATCGGTGGGCACAACGAGGCAGTGAGGAAAGATGGTGTGTGTGTCAACCCATCTTGAGTGACTTTGTCAGTAAAAAAAACTGTAAAACGCTCAAGCTCCCTCAATTGCCTTTACTAAAATCACAAATGTATTCATCTTTAAAAGACCAACACATCAGTAAAGATAAGACCGTAAGACATTTACATATACTGAATCGATATTAAAACTTCTAAATTATGCTTCCCATTCATTCATCCCTAATGCCTGCAGTTTAATTTGTTATATGCAAGATTAATTAAGCCTTTTATGCCTTCAAACCCTATTTTATTGTTGGCAGGAAAAATAGGTTGAAAGCTATTTTTCTTCATTGACAATTAGCCACATGCACTTTTTGACACTGTACTTTCCCAACATGCCTCCTTTCTTTTGCTTTCGCCCCTCATTCATTTAATTTTATTCTTTTCGTTTTTTTCCCAGCTTGGATTCTCAGATGGTTGGTTCTGATTTGTATGCATTTGCATAATGAATGTCATTTGCATGCTCAGGGGCAGACCATACCATGAGAACGGCTGTGTTGGTTGTTTGTGTGTGTGTGTGTGTGTGTGTGTGTGTGTGTGTGTGTGTGTGTGTGTGTGTGTGTGTGTGTGTGTGTGTGTGTGTGTGTGTGTGTGTGTGTGTGTGTGTGTGTGTGTGTGTGTGTGTGAGTGTCATGCATGGGCACATGTGTGCGGTGTATATTAAGCACATGTAAATTACACGTTTTTACACAAACAGACCATCACAGGGTTTTGTTTGTTTCGCGCCCACACTGTAAACACTTTGTTCTTCCTCTCTGACATGGGTGTGTGTGTGTGTGTCTTGGAGTGTCCATGTGTGGGAGAATTCCTCCTCTATGTGTGGTGCATGTAGGGCACCAATCTGACAAACATGCCTCTTTCTGTCTCTCCGCCTCTCTCCATTCTGTCTTGGTAACCGTTCAGCAACATACTGAGAAGAATGAAAATACAAGAGTCACTCCTCAATCCCATAATCCTCCTCTTCTCCAACCCCTCCCTTGCCAGTTTGTCCTCCTCTCCCACACGGCAAGTCACAGTCCTGCCACCATCTTAGGTGTTAAGACTGGCACAAAATGGCAGCTGTAGCTGGGAGAACGTGGATAGCGTACACTGCACCTTCCCCCACTCCATGTTGGCCCTGATCCTTTCCGCGCCATTGGTTGCCTCAAGACAGTGTTAATTACTGCCAGTGTGTTAATTGTAGAGATCGCCCCAAGAGACGTGCAAAAAGGGATGAGATAGGAGGAAACCGTGGAGCCGGTGGCTTTTGAGTGTCGGCAAGCTGGCATTTTCGAGGGCAGCTGCGATTCGTGCGTCGCTTTCTCGGTGCCCGTCGTCACGCTGCAGACGCTGACGATCGACCATTTTGTGGATTTCCAAGACGCTCGAAAAAGTCTTCCGAGTGTTCGGCATCTGGGACTTTAATTAGATTGTTCTTTTGATTACAAAGAGTTAGAATTTTGCTCCACTAGCATTTTTTCTTTGTGTGTGGAGCATTCAAACGATATCTACGCTGCAGGCGAGTGCACACAGCTTTGTTTGATGAAGTGGGAGAAAAAAAAACACCTACATCCCTGACATTCTCAAAGAGCTGTAATTAGCAACATGGTGGTCTTCACAAATCTGTGGTTTTTGTCACACTGTAGTTTTCTCAGATGTGCAACACACTCCCTATTGGCTTGTAGAAGAATATTTCTTGCCACGAGTGATCAGCAACCGTCACTCATTTTTGGACTGGAGGAACGTCCTAACTTTAAGATTTTGTTGGACTCAACATTGAAATAATCTAAAAAACATCAAGTTTGTTGCTGTTGAGTGAAAACCTTTAGTCTCCAACATACAGACACATTTTCTGGCCCTTTTTATGCTCTATGATAAAGCATTTTTGATGTTGAAGCCAGTTGGTTGTGAAAATTGTTTTACAAGTCTAAACTTTTAGAGTAGCATAGGATCCTTTATCATGTAGGAAAACAATTAAATCTCTCTTGTAAAGGGTTAGAATTTCTTTTTTCTCACTGGCAACTTAGTCAACCTTTTAAATAGGGTAGTACGATAGCCTCCTTCGATGTGGTTTTTCGACCTGCAACTCTCACCCTGACAGCCATGAACGAGGGTCCGACGATGAGTTGAGGGAGTTAGTTAGTGAATGACTGAGGAAGACTGGAGGGAGGGGCGGGGGGGGCGGGCGGGCAGACAAACAAGGAGAGGGAGGCTGCGACAGTGAGATCTCAATAGTGAGAGGCCTTCTTTGTGCTCCTGTGTGAGGTTTATCTTGGAGGGGTGCAGGGGGCACTGAGAAAGGAGGGGAAGAGGAGAGGGTGGGGATCCTATCCTGGGCCCTCAGACAAGCGGCACATTGTCCTCCCCAATGTGTGGCGGCACTTGTGGCGTAACGCCATTATTTAGGCCAGTGGAGGGGACGGGGGTCTGGAGACCAGCTTAACCAAAACGCCAATTAGAGCCGGATCGTCCTGATTAATGGACGAGGGAGATTGGTAAACAATGCCGGCCATTGTTAACATTACCCCACCACTCCTCACACACACATACAATCCCCTACCCCTCAGGTTTCTTTCACACAGCAGACCATACTGCCTCTGACACACACAGGCACACACAGGCACACACAGGCACACACATGCAAACACACGCACAAAACGTGTCCGTCATGCCAGTCTTGCTATGCTGCTCTTGCATTTGTTGCAGGCAGCCTCAATGTTAAGTTTGGCTTGATCTTCATTCATAATTTTCTCATAGATTAAAGTCGATTTTTTTAGATTAAAACTACGTTTGTGACAAAAAGTTTAACATTTCGTCAAACTAAAATGTATGAAAAAAATAAGAATTACAGTTTAAATAATCAGAAGACATGTCCTAATGTATTTAACATGCACATAAAATTAAGCACTGCATTTAAGTTGTACATGGAGCAATGAAACTGAGCGTCTTTCATCAAAAGCAGCGCTGGGCTCATATGTTAATCACACACCATGCGATGCTCGGCTCTGCATTTCAATACGTCCTACTTTATTGTTTTTTTTAAGCATATGCGCTGAATAATTAGCCACCACATAGTCCAATCAGGGGCATGCCAATGTGGGGTTGCTATGGCGACCCCATCAGTTCTTACCAACCTCCACCCCCCAACTCCCTTTGCCCTCCACCCTTATGTCCCCCTCCTACTCCCCCGGCTGCCTGGCTGCAAACAGGACGGGGAAAACTAAAGCGTGGGAAAAAACACTTTGGTGGATCAGACAATGAAAGTGGGGGTGAGGAGAAGGGGGGAGAGAAGAGGGAGAAAGAGAAGGGAGGAGAGGAGAAGGAGAGGAGGAAGGAGAAGAGGAGATTAGAGGAGAGGAGGTGGCATGTTGGTGATTGGAAGAGCAGCTTGTGTCTAGACTGGCAAATACAGACATGGTGGTTCTGGAGTTTAGTGTTTTGGGGTTTGGGGGGGGGGGGGACACATTTGATCTCGTCTGGGATGGTTTTGTGTGTTTGTTCCCTCTGTTATTAGTGTGCCATCTATGGGCAGGGAAAGGGAGCTTACAGTAAAGGCCACTCGGAAAGCGATATACAGTAGCAGCGAGCTTTTAAATAAATTACGCAGGGATTAGCTCAGAGTCCGACAAATATTTGTGCCATTGGACAAAACCCTGATGCAATCCTCCAGGGTGGGCTGGCAATATGACCAAAATATTTTATGAAGAGATAGCATGTTTTATTGTTATTCAAAAAACTATGGTTTAATTTAAATAACCACATTATGCCTATAAATAAAAGAGGAAAGTACTTTTTGTATTCAGTTAAGAAGTTGAAAATTGAGAGATGCAGTGAGATCCCGGTCCTAAACTGTATGTATTTGTGCATTCTGGGGTATGGGAGAAGGTTGGAGGAGATGGTGATGTGAGTGTTGCCACCAGCTACTGTATACAGTGGTGGTGGAGAGTACAATGTAAAAAACAAAACATTTTCCCAAATATTTCACACAAGATTTTCTGAGATATGAGTTGTGCTTGTTTTTATCTACTTGGACGGTAACATTTGTACACCTTATTTAATTGAATATCAATAAGATTCCATTGAAAGACAATACATTATCATATTCAATTATAGACCCATCTTACTAGTTGCAGTCTAACGTTTTAAGAGCTTTAAAGCATAAATAAAAAAAGGTGATTTTTTTTTTTCCTGTTCTCTACAAAAGCCGACGGTTTCTAAGCGTGTGTCATGGAGGACACGCGTGTCAGATCATTAATTGCATGTGTCGATGCTGTACTTTTGATCCTTATTTACCAAGATAATCTCTTGGGAGCTAATCTCTTTTATAATGCTCCTATTCTGTGCAATGCAGACTTTCTTTTTAGATTTGTAGGGATTCGAGCAACCTATTTCAATCAAATACAGCACAAAATGGCCAACCATACTCTATTGCTCCAAATATTGCAGTAACTGTACATCCTTTGATCTTTCTAGATGAAAGTGTAGAAGATGTTGCTGTTATTTATCTATCAGCAACATTTAATGATTGTTTTGAAACGTAAATTCTGTCTCCTCTTAAGGTTTCTCATCAGTCTGGATTTGGGAATCATCGAATCCTTGCCTCTCCGCTCCTTTGGACTGTGACTTTGAGTCCAGCGATGTTCACTTCACACAGGAATACATCATGAACAGCTAATATAATGGAGGACACACACTGATTCTATGAAAGCAGGAGCGGTCTCTAACAAGCTCTTAAACTGGTAATGGATACAAAAGTGACTTCAACAGCACAACATCTTAATCTGACTGGTGAAAGAAGATTGATACGAGTGGACAAACAGACCTTCGGCTATTATGACGGTGAAACTGAGAGTAAAGGACGGCAAAGTGATCTCTGTGTGTGTGTGTGTGTGTGTGTGTGTTTGTGTGTGTGTGTACACAATGTTTTTGTGGACTGCTCTGCACAGCTGTTCAGGTGACATCTGCACTAGATTTTCATGTAGGTCAGGGCTTAGATGACTCTTCATCACATGCACACACACACACAAATTCAGCCATTCGAGGTTTAAACTAAAAAATGATTTTAATATTTTAAAAATATCTGCAGTGGTATTTTAAATGTTCTGTATTAATCCTGAGTATTATTAGTATTCAATGGCATTTAGTATTATTCTCCTTTAAATTAGCCTTTTATCTTAGGTTTAATATAGATTTGTATTTTCTTTTGAACTGTCTTTGTTTATACTTATTATAGCTAGCACTTAGTAGTATTTTTGTCTCATGTAAAATGTTGGTTGTTTACAATCAAATTGTTGACAATCTGTGACTGGATCACCTCCAACATTTGAAATAATCTTTTTGATGAAGGGTTGTCAAAAATGTTTTATGGTCAAGATCCATCCACGAAGAATTGTATCTCAATCATTTAGATAGTTTTGACCTTTTAATTCATTATCTCATAACTATAGATTTTCTAATGTACATCTCTATATCCCTAACATGCTAAATATTTTGGCGGTTAAGCCATCTGTCAAATACATCACATTTCATTTGATCTTTTTCATTTTGTGTACAATATCTTCAATACATTGTGATTTTATTTTTAGTGTATGCATTTAATCTTAGTATTACTGCAGAAAGTATTTAATGCAATCAAACTTATTTTTTGATATCTATGCAAAAGAAATGAGGGTTTTTTGTTAAGTTTGCACTATTTGTATGAATGATTGCACATTCATTTTATTGTTGAGTTTGCACATCAACAGCTAAATGTACGGGTTAGGGTTGTGTGGGAGAGTTGTGGTATTTTACCAAAATGCACTATATGAGCGCAGTTGCAATGTGTGTACTACGATGTTATCGAAGCGTGTATGCCGTAGGTTCATTATAAACAGTGTTTAATGAGATGATTTAATCAGCTGTTAATTGCACAGTCAGCCTCTAGAAACTGAAATCTGGATTTATTCCACATTTCATTTGTCAAATCAGCTCCTTTGACAATGTGATATGAATAATTCAATGCATAGGAATTTGTGTTGATCTGATGTGGAACATGAATGTGCAATAGATTTGATGCAGTTTGAATACTAGTCAGTGGGAGTAATTGATTATATTACAATGCACTATGAACTGCTGTTTTAGGAGTCTTATAAGCATGATTTGCACTTGAGCTGCTGTTCATGTGCTCAATGTTTTAACTATGCAATTGTTTCTACGGCAGTTAATTTAAATCAATAAAAGTATTAATGTTTACATGAAACAGTTTGTCTAAGTGTTGATTTCTAATGTCTATGTGTTATCTGTCAGAACGCACATTTTGTTTCTCCTACACTACATCATCCAAATACTGGTGTTACAAAAAACAACAAAAACCAAGTGTTGCACATTTTGCCTGCCAAAACATGTAAATCCATTTGAAGTCATTTGACATCGCTAACGAATCAGCTATATGGTGTCTGAGCCTTTCTGTTCCCGTTTAGTCCCTGAATCATGTAAAGACCCTCACTGAGTTCAACAATTTAGAAACTTTGGACTTCTGTCCCAATCAATCACACATTTGAATAACTCTTAATCAACCTGTAAGTGGAGATATGTGTGGGAAGGATGTAGGTTGAATTCCAACCATTGTAAAATGGATCATTTGGACTAATGGTGCCAGTATGCACAAGAAACAAAGAGCTAAAGACCAGGGGATCTTAATGAATAAAGAAAGTTGTCTGTAAATCTAAAATAAAGATAAATAAATTACCTTCTAGCTTAATTTTAATGAAAGCACTTGGCTTCTGAAGGCAGTCTGAAAAGTATTCAAGCTCTCCAATTGTAGGTTAAAAATCAGTTATTAATACATAAATGGCTAACGCGGTTTCAACTCAACAAGACTTACTCGAGGTAGTAAGTCTTAGATAAATATACATTTGAATCTGAGCTTTATTATTATTATGTTAGTTTTCTAAAGTCATTGAGATAATAATCGTTTAGAGAAAATCTGATATTAGGACTTGGTATATTTACACAATGAGAGCCAACTATGAGGATCTGCCGTCATGAACCATTTGGAGTAAACTATTTCGAAACACGTTTGAATTTGAGCCGGCTGGTTTTATTTCCTCAGGATCAGGACGAGGTTGTAGCCAACTACATTTAATGTAATTTAACTGTACAGGTTAGCAAACCCACGTTAGAAACATCCAGAGGTGGAAGCTGGAAAGCAGGGAGCAGAACAACACGCTCACATGAACACTGACTCGATCACTGATCAGTGTTTACACGCGCTGTACCCTTGCAGAGTGAAATCAGAGTCACATCTGGATGTTGAGTCTCGCATGGCGCGGCACAGCTGCTCTTCAGGAGGCGCAGGACAGTGGATCCAGCTGCTGCCGTGCTGCATGCAGCATCTGGAAACATCTGTAGGGACGAGATCCTCGTTCAGCTCAAAAACAAACCGGGTTAAAGGGCTCGAGGAAAGCGGTTTCTGAGCTTTGGTTTTACGCATGATAAGACGGATAATCGTTCATAGTGAGCAGTTCTAATTGTGTAAAGCACAAGGCTCCTTCCATTCAATACAGCAAGAAATAAATGATTAAGACAGCAGTGACTGAGTATTACATTATTAAGAAAGGCTTATTATTTTTGATAATTGTTTTGTCTACCAGTGAAGAAACTCAAAAGCAAGAGAATGCCACACATTTATGATATTTTATTAACCCTTTATCATTTTTTTAAAAGAGACGACAGTTTGGCTATCTGTACCACTACTTTTCAAGTTGGAACAACAACAACAAAATCACAGAAAACAAATGTCAGCTTTGTAGCGATTGCAGGAAATTTGACCTTAAAAAGCAACCTCAATAACTTACTGTATATGGGCAGGCGTATCAATGAGCATTTTTAGTCAACTATGATTGGTTTCTCTGAACTTTGTAACCTTTGAGTATAATTCAACAACTTTGCAGTTCTTGTTATTTTTGCCTCATTTGTTCCACTGAACTGTTACCATTAAGAGCATACTCAACAAACCTCCTGTGTTTTGTATGAATAAAGTCATTTGAACAAAATTACATCAAACAGCATGTGGAAAAATCTAATACAAAAAAGATCAAATAAGCACAGTACTATCAGCTGTAGAAATGTTACAGTAACTTATGTTACAAACACCTTATAATAGATATAATTAGTCTATTTCCAACAAGATAAACAACTTATCAACATTTGTTATTTTATTCCAGAGCATTTGCAGTACATTTGAAATGATATTCTTTGAGATTTAAACCAAACTAAAATGAGACTGGCAGTGTATTAAATAAGTGTGAAATCCCACAGTTACTTATTTACCACTGTAGATCTTGTAAACAGGATAATGAGTATTGTTTTACTAACAGCATAAATCCTGAGTGAATGTGAGCGGGGGCCACATGACAGGTAGCCCTCTGCTGCAGAGCGGCCTCCAGACAGCAGGAAAGTTACGGGAGCCGTCTGATTATAATAGAATCAATAACAAAACAAAAGCTCCTGTCTGGGAGGGAAATCGTGGGAAGTGCCGCCGAGGGCCTGATTAGCATTCTGTGTTGCGAGTCCCGTGGGCCGTCTCCTGGAGCCCCACAACCCAGGAGGGAAGAATGGCTGCGCGAGAGGGGAGGGGAGGGCAGAGATGGAAGGGAGGTTGTAGAGGGCCAGACGGGGGATGCGGAAAGTCAAGGAAGACAGCTTCACAAAGACAAGCATGCTGCTGAGGGGGGAGAGAGAGGACGGGGGAGGAGCTGGAGGATTTGAGGCTGCCACCGTGAAATCAGCCGGTGTGAGGGAAATGGGTTCAAGTTCAACAGCAAATCCTCATCTGGGTGATGAGGTGATGAAGACAAAATGTCTCTGGAAGAATGCCGTCTGACTTGAACCGCCTACACCCCCCCCCCCCCCGCCTCTGTTTATATCTGTTACTGCTGTAACTCACTTTATGCTCATTTGATTTCTCTCATTCTCTAAAGCGTGAAGGTCAAATTCTTTCTAAAACTTAATTTGAACGCACCGTATTCACATGACTGACGATTACACACCAAAGTAGCGCTGCAACCAAGGACTATTTTTATTATCAATTATTCAGATTATTTCCAGTTTAATAAGATTATTCTTTGTTGTAAAAAATGCCTGTCAGCCTAAAAATATTCAATCACATAAAAAGAAAAGGACCAACAAGTACATCATTTGATATCAACCCTACTACAGTTCTCTGCTATGCAATCTGTTACAATAATGTTCTCAGTGTTTGAATGAGACAACTGGGACTGCATTACCATTACCGATGGTAACCTGTAGCATCATTTATCTGTCATGTGCTGAAAGTCTGAATATCCGACATTTCCTAAGATATGCACTTTTTTTACGAGTCTTCTTAATAACATACATTTCTAGATAAAAGTGGAGAGCAAAGATCATATCAGAAACACGAAATACGTTAGATGTAGGGTTTAACAGAAGTGTCTCTACTTCACTTCTCAATCATTATACAAATGTATTTGTCCAAATTATTTGTGGTGAGACATCATTTTATTTATCTAGAGTTATGGTAGAGATTTTTAAACAGGATTTATCATTTAACCACTTGATACATATGATACATAATATGTATCGAACTAGGTTCTAAAGAATTGTGAAAAACTTGTATTTTATATAAATTCTAGCATCACAACTTGTGACTTAAGCTGCACTTAAGATACACTGCATTACAAAAAGGAAGCAAACAAACAGTCCTGACAATGTGAAGAATGCATCCGGCTATAAAAAGCAGCTGAATATATGGAGGTATAAACAAACAGCTTAGAAACACAGAAGAGATCAGGGTCAGCCTGTCAGCCTGTCAGAGGTCAGAAATGAAGTGTGAAATGAAGAGATCTGACCTCGGGGCAGACGGACAAAGGTCACTTCCTCCCTAATTCAACACCTCACTACACACAATTGACTGTTCGAATGTGTGTGTATGTGTTGCTCTTTGTGACCCTGTTCGATGGCCTTTTAAATCCACAAGTTGCTTGACCTTTGATCCCTTTGATTGTCGCTGAGGCTCGCAGGCTGCTGGGATTTTCTCATAAAGACACCTGCGACATCCTGCTGTGAGTTTTTATTGAGTCACTCCCTCCTGATCCTGATCCTAAAAATGG
The DNA here is from genome assembly GCF_902827175.1 of Gymnodraco acuticeps. Lineage (NCBI taxonomy): Eukaryota > Metazoa > Chordata > Actinopteri > Perciformes > Bathydraconidae > Gymnodraco > Gymnodraco acuticeps. The sequence goes on along the minus strand of NW_022989947.1, from coordinate 769,344 downwards.
GAAGTAAGGGGTGGAGGAAGTACTTATATCCTTTAGTACTAAAGCAACGTGGGAAAATCTGCATTTTCCTGAATTTCAAATACAATTTAACCCCGAGGGGTCGTGAAAATAATAATTGGAAAGAAAATAATATAGATTTTATTTATGTTCAGGAGCTTTGCCGTTTTATTAAATATGAGGTAATTTTTTCCTATTGTTCTAATTAGCTACTTACAGTAAATGATGCCATGTGAGAAGATTGGTGGAACAATCTGTCCTTGGCGAAGCTGCTATTAACATCTGGCGTGTGATACTAAGATAAAGAATAATCACTGTTTTTTGAGAGAAACACAAAACAGTGTAAATGACCAGTTGGATAGAAATCATGATGTTTGTCTAATCAGTCAAATGTAAGCTTCTTTCAGGTTTCAAAAGCATCTAGGTTCATTGAGCCTGCATGATACAATAGTGGTTTGAAAAAACATTCAAAACAAATTTGGGTTTTTGGAAATGTTAAATCTGAGAACAGGCCCCTTGGGTTATTCCCTAAGTGCAGATCTGCAGGGGGGTCAACGCTGGATAAAGAGGTCGTTGACCTGCTGGTTCGCAGAACTTAACCTCTTGCCTCCTTTTTGATGAGAGCTCAGAGGTCGAGACTCTGTCAGAGGGGTCGAGGGGACAGGCGGGAGGACGAAGTGTGTCGTCCAACCCCAGCAAGCCGTGGAAATGAATTTATAGACACACATCCCATCTCGACAGCTACATTTAAATATGCATCGCTTTTGCAAAAACAGCAGACTGACCATGCAGTTTCACAAAGAATCTCTTGTCTTTTCCTTTGTGGTCGCATTAACACATATTGTTCAGCTCATAATGTGAGACAAAGATCATGCATGGGAATGTCCAGTTGAACCTCTTTCTTACATTTCTCCCTGTTTCTAAAAGTCATCCTCTCGCTGCTTTCCCACAATAACAGTCTAGTGTGGGCTTTTGAACATTTTGTGAATTGTCCCTCAACTCCGCCAGCCCATTGTCGGTGGGGGCGTGGAGCTCGACGGAAAACAATATCTTATTGATTGCGATGTAAAACCGATCCGTCCAGACGAAGACGCAGGCACAAAACATGGCTAGAAATCAGCCATGAGTATGTCATGGCACGCTGAGGGTCTGACTACTTAATTCGACATATAAAAGGGCTGGGTCAGGCGGATCAGACAGGCAAAGAAAGGCAGGCGAGATGAGGCCCTTCAAACTGTCTGCGTACCACTGTGGGTGCGTGTGTGTCTGGATGGTGCGGTGAGAGAGTGTGTACCCGTGTCCTTTGCATGTCTGAGTCCTGGCCTGCAGGAATGTGTCTGTCTGACACATGTGTTTGTCTGTGTGAACATGTGAACATGTTTGACGTATACAAATCATAAGAAATAAGAACAAACGATAAACACAATCGACTGAATCTGCAAAGCGATGAAGGCTCTAGGCTGTGGAGGAACATTTCTGTAAGTGTAAGGTGCTCCTTGATCAATTGTTTTTATTTGATTTGATTCAATTGGAACAAAAAAGCTGTGTGCACTTTTGAGCAGAATCTTGCATGGCATTCATACGCAGAATAAAGGCCTGACTCATGCAATGAACAAATGTATTTAAGGGTCAAATGCACAAACAATTAAAAAAGTGCCAAACTCTGTACAAAACCACAATTGAAGGTCAGGACTCCCACATTATGGTCAACAAACTACAAAAACATACAATAATCTGTATGCTACATTTAAAAATGTATATATTGTCAATATTTCTTTGAATATTTGCGTATATTCTTTCAAATGACTGGATGTTTTTACGTCTCAAAATAAGTGATTCATATCAAATAAGGTCCAAAATCCCTCTTGAATACACATCGCTTCATCTCGAGGGAGGGACACCCAAAAACGATTGGAACAATGAGTACTTAAGGTCATTTGAACGTTTCCAGTAAATTCCTCCACTGTTTTCAAAAGATAGCTTATGTTGTGCTATGTTATGTTGCATATGAATGTCATTCTACTCATGTCCTGTTACAGGGAACACGTGATATTACACTTCAATAAACGTAGAGGTTATTGTACTAGATTAGTTAAATATTGACAGTAATGATAATCCATAAGGATATTTTTGAACATATTACATTAAGATAAGGAATAATTTGAATTGCTGACAAACCTCTATACATCCATCGGGATTGGAGACATTTAAGATGAAATAATGAAATGTCTAAATGTTTTTACAGTCGCAGCAGGCTAGCACAACATGCCTGGTTCAAAAGGCTTCCTCACATTCTCCCATTTATAATTTGTTGTCATATTTATCCTCTCATTTCAACACAGCACCCTCTGCAGGTTATCAAATATCATGTGACTGCTTTCCAGAAATATCTGCAGTCTAACAAAGGTGTTATTTTATGATCTGCTGTTAATCTGCACTGTGTATGCATGCATGTGTCTGCTCACACTTGTCTCGCCTCCAATATGTTCTAACCATGCTAAGAGTATAAGAGCATGAAGAATGCGGCTCAATGAGTCATTAATGGTGAAAACAAGTCAAGGCACTTATAATAATCACTTCTTCTTACTCACTCATTGTCGCCTGTGGCAGACATGGCCCAGCCGATGTGAGGAGCTGGGAACCTCCATCGCAGCTGCAGCTATGTGTTGTCTGTGAGGCATAGTGGAGAGGTCAGAGGTCAAATAAATTCACAGGAACTATGGGCTTTCACATGGTAATGCTTCAGAGCAACACAGAGGAGGTGATTATAACGGTGTTTGAAAATGTGTCACAATCGCACGTTGATGGACACTTATACCATACCGGTGGATAGGAAGAACTTTGGTTTGGCTAATGTTAGAAATTGGGGATGTCCTTCAAAATGTCATTATGAGCAAACAAGAAGGAGACGGAGGAGAAAATTATGAAGAACCAACTGCTTCCAAAATGTGACAAGAAGCCACCGGAACGGAGTGCATTTATTAAATGTACCAACGTACAGCTCAGTGCTTAAGAACTATTTAAAATCTACTTGTATTTGATCCTTTCCAGTCCTTTATTCATCTGCCATTTATAATGAAGGTGTTTCATCTAATCTCATCTGGTAAAAGCTTATACAATATTATTCAACTATAGCCAACAGTCTCAGGTCTTTGCACTCAAGTCACATGTCAAGACCGGCAAGTCCCAAACTTTGAGTCATAATTCAACACTATTGACCTACACATTTTGCTTACTGCCATTCATTTTTTGTCTCCCACCTATTTTTGTTGAAGATTCTGATACCTCTTTATTTTTAACTGGTGCTCAGTACCTTCATTTTAGTTCGTCATTTATTCTCTACTCAGATCTGATTGGATGATGACGGATTGGTTCAGACAAAGTGAATCTTGGGAATTGGATGGCAACGTGCTTGGAATTAATAGTGTAACGTTGGCCGAGAGGAGCATTGTGTGGCACACTTTTTAAATATTTTCTAAATATCTGGGCTTGGTCCACGTAGAGATGCAGGTGTTTTTCCATTTGGCTGAGTCTAAAGTCATCAAATGTGTTACTCGGCGCTGAAACATGTGACTTTAACCCATATCTGATAAAAAAAAGAAAGAAATGCAGCAAGATATTCCTAGTGACATATTATAGTGTGCCCTGTTGAAAATACACTTCAACACAAGATGAGACTGAACTATCTTAGGGATCATGTATGACCGTCTGAAGTCTTAACTCAGATGCGCGTCAGAAACACACAGCCTCGGAGAAACATGAATACACAACAATAACCCTTGGATTTTTTGCCAACATGCTCCCATCAATAAAACTAGAGGCAGTTTATTGGAAAGGAAGCAGTTCCCATGCAGTGATTCAGTGCAAGTTCAGTTCAGAGCGCCCCCAGCTGGAGCTTTGCAGGACTGCAGGGACAGAAAGACTGAACTCCCAATTTAAATTGGTGCCTGGATTGAAAAAATGCTGTAGTTGTCAGAAATCTAAATCTTAGTGGTGAAATGTGTGTCTTCTTATTTGTACAAAACAGCTGACTTGTCTTTTTGCTTTATCAGCAAATGAGTATTGAAGTAACACAACCTTTAATAGTATTTTTAACAGTAACAAGACATATTGCCTTGTCACCTTTTCCCACTATATATCTGTTTCTGAACTCACAGTCAAGGTACGTTATATCTGAGGGGTAATGAAATGATTTAGAGTTAAAGAGGAATGCTTCCAAAACATTTGTTACCCAATTGTTGTGGGTTTTATCTCTTTATGCCTGATATATGTATTTCAAATCATAAAAAAAGCAAAGTCAATCTTCGTCCAAAAGGTTGACGGCTAATAACTGTTGCCAAGTTGCATCTGTGAATTGTTAAGCTTTCACTGCACAAAGATTGGAAACTACAATATTTGGACAATACACTTTTTGTAATATCTTAAGTTATTTGCATATTACATATTCAAATAAACTACCAACAAACTGTCAAAGCGTTTAAATACCCAAGGGGTTAATTATCTCATTTGGTTTGATCGAGGCCCCTGCATAATAAATCCTGGAGTAAGGAAACTCCCACGAATAGTTTCCCATAGGCTGCGTCCTCCATATTGCCTCTCCATGGGTTCAAATTATAACCTATTTGTCTCTCTGTTTTCACACGGCTGCCTGTCGATCAGTCCTCCCACCCCCAGCGCAAATTGGTGCAGTGTGAAAACAGCCACTCCCCGTGCCCTGTGGGTCTAATTGGCTCGGATTAAAGAAGCCATTATATCAGTGGAGCTGATCTGAAAGCTGAGCCGCTGAGCTGCAGGCCGCCCACACTTTTTATCACGCTGAGAAAGTGATACATCTGCATCCAGCGGCTGCAGCTTCCATACACTCACTTACACACGCAGCAGTGCTGAGGGCATACACAGTGTGTGTGAAACTGATACAATGAGCCGCATTTCAGAACCTAATTACAATGTACTTTGTCGCAAAAACATGAAATATTTGGTTGTTGTGGGATGGTTTTATGGCCCAATACGTGTGCAGAATGAAATGTTACATGCTCACAGTAAATTAGTCGGATTAATTAAAGCAGCTGAACGCCTCAACTGTAAATCACTATTGCATTATAAAAAAGAACAGAAAATAATATGGAAAACACCAAACATGATGTGGTTGCATACTTGCATTGCTTGTTTTACTGAAGACTTTAAATAATAATAATAATAATAATACATAGTATTTTTATAGCGCTTTTACAGGTGCTCAAAGACGCTTCACATAAACTCAATGTGGACAATACCCACAGGAGCAATTTGGGGTGAAGTGTCTTTCCCAAGGACACTGCGACATGCTGACTGCAGTGGGGGTCAAGGTGGGATTGAACCGTTGCTCCCCTGATCTGAAGATGAGCGCACAAACACACAGCAAAAAGCTGCCCCCCCAGAACAAATAATCAACCAAAATAGTTTAAATGTCTGTATCATAATACAAAGCAATAAAGCATGATCATTCATTGAAGAAAGTAGTGACGATTACATTTTTTTTTCCTGATATATTTTTTTAGATGTCAATATCAATCTCGTTTCAGTCAAGCGATTATTGGTTCCAACAGACTGATTCGTATGGTGGCTGAGAGGTGCAATCGACAATTACAAAGTGTGAAACACTTTAATATAGCTTGAGACAAATTTACATTTTATAAAACAAAATTACACACACACCGGAGTACGTTTCCCCGTACTTTTCCCCTTTAGTTCCGTTAGTACCCCTTATGTTGCGTTCACACCAAAAAGAGTAGGCCTACTTATGGCGCGTTTCCACTGCAGCGGGGTAGCCCCGTTTAAGCGTCCCTAAGCGTCCTCGCTCTGGCCTCGGGCTGCCTCGCTGGCCGGCCCAGGCCGTGGCGCATTTCCATTACAGTTTAGGACCTGGGGTAGCAACGCAGTGTAGGCGGGGGCGATCGGCTTTGTTTTTGTTCACATTTCGAGTTGTTCCGTCGAGCTCCCGCTGGATTTGATCATCCCCAATGAGATGTAGGAACGTCGTCACCTCCTCGGTCGACCACGGTGTGCTTTTCTTATTAGACGTAGCCATTTTTGTAGCTCATCCGTTTACAAAATGCTGTTTATAAAAATGCTGCAAGCTTGCTTCTAAATATATATGCGACGCTAGGGATGAACTTGCGCGCAATCTTGTGACGATTCTCTCTGACCAATCAGCAGTCGAGAGTGTTGACGTCACTAGTTCAGCCCTGGCCCTGGTCTGAGGGAACCACGATTTTATGAGGCCGGAAAAAGAGGGAAAAAGTACCCGCTGGCCGGTACTAGGCTATATGGAAACGCCACCAAAAACCGGCCTGGCCGCTTGAGGACGGTTAAGGACGCTTAAACGGGGCTACCCGCTGCAGTGGAAACGCGCCATTAGTGCTGGGAACTTTTACCCCCATTTTTAGTGCCTGCTAGAGAGGTGGTACTATCCTGGGGAAAAAAAGTGCCCCAGTTCTGATTGGCTGGGTGAATTGCAAACCACGCCCCGTAAAACTCTGAAAAGTTGTGTGAAGCCGCCATTGTATTTGTGGCATTAGCATTATTAGCATTAGCATTAGCCCCGCGCACCAACGGAGAGAGAATAACTTATGGCAACACAAAAAAAAACATGGGAGCGGTGGAGTGATGAGGAGGTGTCGGCGTTCTGGCGATTTACTCAGAAGGCTTCAGTAGAAGCTGCTGGGAATCCCAGCAGCTTCTACTGAAGGCAGTCCCTAACTTCGGGGACTTCGGGGACTTCGGGCCGGGGACTTCGGGCGGCAGTATACGCCGTGAAGTTGTTTGCAGCCTGCCAGTAAACCCAAAGCAGAAGAAGATGAAGTGACGTCATTTGCGTAATCTTCCCTCAGGGCAAAAGTACTCCGGTGTGAACGCGATTGGTACTTAGTGCCCCGGGGTAATAAGTGCCGGCACTAAGTAGGCTACTGCAAAGTACGCGGTGTGAACGCGGCTATTAGCAAAACACTTTTACCAAAGAAAAAACGATTTAACATTAACAAAAACAAATTAACAAGATGCTAAACACTTTTACAAAGCAAGAGACAAATTTACAAGTGCCGAAACACTTTAACATTTCCCGAAACACTTTAACAAACTAGAGAATCAAACCGGAAAGGGAATGCCCATCATACCAGAAGTGACGTGCAAGTGATTGACACAAACTAAAGTTTGTTTTGGCGGATAGCCCGCCGGTACCTATGGACGGTACGAGTGTGTTTATGGTCGTTAAACATGTTTTGTCCGTTCTGTGGAAACCACCTGGGCCAAGTGATATGGCTTTGCTCATCACGATATACTTTCTCTTGCCCAAGAGATACGTTCTCGTGCACACAAGAAAGTTACAGGTTTGCTAAGTAGGAGGAGCTGTGCCTTTTACACACAGCCTTCACTGTGTTTACCTTCATTAGACTGCAGGCTGCTTCGTTACACACACACACACACACACACACACACACACACACACACACACACACACACACACACACACACACACACACACACACACACACACACACACACACACACACACACACACACACACACACACACACACACACACACACACACACACACACACACACACTGGTGACCAAACATCTCCTTCATAAATAGAATAATAAGGCGCAATAATCGGGCAGTTCAATGTGTGTAGAGGTGTGTGTGTGTGTGTGTGTGTGTGTGTGTGTGTGTGTGTGTGTGTGTGTGTGTGTGTGTGTGTGTGTGTGTGTGTGTGTGTGTGTGTGTGTGTGTGTGTGTGTGTGTGTGTGTGTGTGTGTGTGTGTAGAGGTGTGTGTGGCTGTAACGAAGCAGCCTGCAGTCTAATGAAGGTAAACACAGTGAAGGCTGTGTGTAAAAGGCACAGCTCCTCCTACTTGGCAAACCTGTAACTTTCTTGTGTGCACGAGAACGTATCTCTTGGGCAAGAGAAAGTATATCGTGATGAGCAAAGCCATATCACTTGGCCCAGGTGGTTTCCACAGAACGGACAAAACATGTTTAACGACCATAAAGGTCCATAGGTACCGGCGGGCTATCCGCCAAAACAAACTTTAGTTTGTGTCAATCACTTGCACGTCACTTCTGGTATGATGGGCATTCTCTTTCCGGTTTGATTCTCTAGTTTGTTAAAGTGTTTCGACACTTGTAAATGTGTCTCTAGCTTTGTAAAAGTGTTTAGCATCTTGTTAATTTGTTTTTGTTACATCGTTTTTTCTTTGGTAAAAGTGTTTTGCTAATGTAAATTTGTTTTATAAAATGTAAATTTGTTTTATAAAATGTAAATTTGTCTCAAGCTTTGTTAAAGTGTTTCACACTTTGTAATTGTCGATAGCACCTCTCAGCCGCCGTAGCTCGAGGTGAATGTAGCTCCATGAAAAACACTATGAAGAAGTCCCAGTATGAAGGAGAAACATTTGTTTCAAAATAAACATTAATGGTACCGTTTGTTATAGTAAAATGTTAATATTACATAACATTATGAGCAGCTCATAAGGAAAGTTTTCCAGATTTCCAGTTAAGTTCTCATTTGTCAATTGTGAAATATATAAACCTGATTCCATTTCTGCTACATTGAAAGAAAAAATATTTAGCATAGATTTGTTATTATAAGTCTTGTATGGATCTTAAATAATTGTGTATCTCATGCCTTATTAAGAGATGTCCTTGAAACGTATTCACTGACGGAGAAAAATGTTCCTGTCCAAGTTGAATTTTAAAGCTGGATATATAACCTGCGCACAAAACCACACACTTTCCCATGAGTGTATGCCCGAATATTGTATAAGAGCATTAAGACAGGAAGGAAGTCAGGGAAGCCGCTTAGACCCAAAAGCAAAAAACACTCTGCATTTGTCTAAATGAAGAGAGAGAAGCCACAAAGGTTGTTTGTCCCAGTGAGCGCTGGTGGTGGGGTGAAGGGTTGTGGGTAAAGCTCACTGCCGAGGTTCCCAGCCAACTTGGCACGCCTTTTCTACTTCTCATCGCCCTCCTGCCTTTTCATTGTAGGGACCAACAGATCTTGTTAGGTCTGACACTGTTGTTCAGTTATAACCGATATGTTCATCATTGTTCAATCGTTTTCTGATTTTGTTGAAAATCCGGCACTTTCACCATAGACTGAAACCATGCAACACACACACTTTTATTAAGCTGATTAGATGTCTTTCAATAAAAAAAACTATTGGTATGCTTTGTTGATAATTTGCTGATTTTAAAATATGAATCAAAATGGAATATATTTGGGTGCTGGACTGTTGGTCAGCAAGCAATCTGAAGTAACATTTAGAGTTTTGTGCACTTTTTACTTTTAAAAGTCAAAGTTGTATAAAAAACTGTCTCGCAGTTAATTGATAAATAAAATATCATTAATAGTGCCAATCTAAGACTCAACCACACAACTTATTTTCTATGATAAAATATAATTTACAAATGTCCAATAATAAGAAAAAAAAGGATATCATCAATAAATAATCAACACTGACACACAGCATTAGCTGCAGCTCTAACAGCACACGGCTCAAACACTTTGCACCTCCCTCTTCCCCCTGCAGGTCACACCAGCGGTCATTTTCGGGTGTCAAGGACCTCGCACTTGGGGTTTGGGGAGGTGGCCCTCAATTAGTGAGCCACGCGTCCTTTGGAAGAAAGAGGAACTCCGTGAGGAGTCCTTAACGACTGGCCTCTGTTCACTCTGCTGTGACCCCGGGTCACAGGCCACAATACGCCCCCATCTGGAGCTGTGTTATCACCTCTGTGATGAAGGGGCTGGACTGCATACCCTATGCATTCAGGCCGAGCAGCGTGACGCTATTCAAGGCATGAGAACTAGGGTCCTGCTCCAACACCTCTCTGAACGTCTGCCCAGCTCTATGAATTCAACGTTACCCTCTGATCAGGTTCGATAATGTGGATCGGTCCATTTTAATTGAGCTAGACCAGAAGGAAGAAAGGTTGCACACATACTGCACACCAGGGGAGCCTCCCGGGGAACTATAATCCTGTATTTTTGGCCACTGAGCATCACTAATGTGGATCTGTTTCTGGGAAAATGCCTTGCTCAAAGGCCCATTGTTGGGAAAAAGAAGAAGAAGAAGAAGAAGAAGAAGAAGAAAAAGAAAAAGAAGAAGAAGAAGAAGAAGAAGAAGAAGAAGAAGAAGAAGAAGAAGAAGAAAAGAGAAAAGAAGAAGAAGAAGAAGAAAGAAGAAGAAAAGAAGAAGAAGAAGAAGAAGAAGAAGAAGAAGAAGAAGAAGAAGAAGAAGAAGAAGAAGAAGAAGAAGAAGAAGAAGAAGAAGAAGAAGAAGAAGAAGAAGAAGAGCTTTCTTGTACCATGTCTTTGAATTGTCACACATACAGAATATTAATGAGGGAAAATTTCATTTTTTACGTTATCTTCCTATTTAATGCTGATACTAAACTTGACTATATAGTCATTCCAACATTACACTGAAGCAGTGGTGGAATGAAATTAAGTTTACTCAAGTAAAGTGTTTAAAAGAATAGTGCAGCATCAAGCATGGCAGATCCTAACTGAAACCCTTCCCTTAAAATACTGCTCTAACAACGCGCCAAGGGAAAAACAGTGTTAGTGACGGTATCTTTCACGCTTTAAGCCGGAGTCAGAGGTCATCCTTACCCTAACACCAAATAAGAAGCAACAAAACTCATGCAGCAGCCATTGCAGCAGATAAACAAGTAGTCAGAGAACTACGTTGGCTTTTAGATAACGTAACACGTTAAAAGGCCAGAGTTTGTTTTGTCTGGTCGGAGCTATTTTAGAAACGTTGCCATGCAACATGGAGGAAGCTGAAAAGAAAGAAAGCAGAGGATGGCATTTTCACTTAATAAATAACCATTGCTAAATGAATCATTGATTATTTGAAAATATATTGTTTTATTTGCTGATCAATTTATATAAAATTAGATTAATAGGGTCACGGAATAATTTAGAGGAAAATGTTTACATCTACCAAAGGTAACATTTGTAGGTTGTAGGCTGTATATTTTCATAAAGCTGCAAATGTTTGTTTTGCAAAGAACAAACACTTTTTTTTATCTAGTCAAAATAAGGTTACTTTAACGTTTAAAATGTAAAATATTGTATGTCTCTTACAAAATAGAGAGATCTTCCTCATCTTTCTTTCTGAAAGATACTTTCAAAATTGATATGGAAAGTGTTGGCAACTATAATATAATTATAGTGATTGCATTCATTGGTAATATACAGCAAGCAGTAAGAAGAGTCAAAGCTGAATTGAACTATTCACATCTTAAACTGCACTGTAACTTTTATCCATGTATTTTTTCTTTTAATGTTTATTTTATTATCTTTTCTTTTTAATGACTGATTTTAAATGCCATTTTCTTAATGTCTTTCGTTTTTTGTTAAGCACTTTGTATTGCCTTGTGTTGAAAGGTGCTATATAAATAAACTTGCCTTGCCTTGAATAAGATCAAAGTACAGACACAACACAAATCTTTCCTCAAAATAACCTGCTAACCCATTTGCCATTGTTCGTCCATAAGCTACAATTCTCGGTAGCAGCTTTGTTTGTTTCAGCATTTCTACTGTTTTGACATGGTGTTGATCCAAATATTTTTGTATGGTCTCCTCTGTGATATCAAACACTGTTCCCTGACATACTGCCATCTACAGTTTCAACGAATCACGAGACAATGATGCCCCCTGGCGGCGGGAAAACGTAGGCTGCTGTTATTGCAGTCAAAAAAGTTGTGCACAAACTGCTGGTTTTATTATAATGGATTATAAACTGATAATTAAATGAAGTGGTAACCAGGCAACCATATGGGAAATGCTCCGTTTAAATGGCCCGTTTCAGAATAATATTATTTAATATTTCCCCCTGAGATAGTGGGCGTAGTGCAGTAGACCTGAAACAGCATACTATCGAAATATAGTTAAAGTGTGTAATTTGGATATTCACCTGCTTAGTTACGACTACACATTTAAACACTGCAATGTAGGCTGTGTGAAGTATACATTTTTCTATATTAACCATCTTGTTTTTGTGACAAAATAAATGACCTGAAGGAACAACATCAGTATTTTGTGAAGCTAGCTTAGTCACCTGCCGCAGGTAGCTACAGAGATCACGTGAGCACAAACACATGTGTTTAGATTAACAACTGCCCTCTACTTTATTACTGACGGTTTCCCGGATGTACAATTTGAAACTTTACATTCAAGAAACACACATTTTTAAACTCAACACTTACTTTCTGTGTTTTTCCTGTTTTTCTCTCCAACTTCCTTTTTTTTGGGGCCGAGTGACGAAACCGTACAGCATCATGTTTCAGGTTTATGTTATTGCAGGTGAAGCCGCGCGTGCGCACAATTACTTTGGTCAATCAATGTTTATGTATATAGCCCAATATCACAAATGTTACATTTGTCTCAGCGGACTTCACAGTTTGTACAGAATATCAGTATGACAATACCACACCCTCTGTCCTTAGACCCTCACATCGTACAAGGAAAAACTTCCGGAGAAAACCCACAGTTTAAAGGGAAAAATGGGAGAAACCTCAGGGAGAGCAACAGAGGAGGGATCCCTCTCCCAGAACGGACAGACGTGCAATAGATGCCGTGTGTAAATTGAAAAGATAATACATTTGCAACATAGGTAGTCCAAATGTTTGGAAATGCATGTGTGTATAATAGGAAGATGAATCCACGAGGATATCCATCTAGGACGGACCTATTCCAGGACCACAGCATGACTCAAGATCCAGGGCTCGCGATCCAGGACACAGGACCGCAGGATCATCCATGACTCCGGATCCTGGCGTATATAGACACCAAAAAGAAAGAAATTTGGGGAAGCTGGGTTAATCGGAACATGGGAGTACACAGGTATAGACAGAGAGAAGGAAGAAGTAAGATGTCCCCCGACAAACTAAGCCTATATCAGCAAAACTAGGGGCTGAATCTAATCAGCCCTAACTATAAGCTTTATCAAAAAGGAAGGTCTTAAGCGCACTCTTAAAAACGGATAGGGTGTCTGCCGCCCGAACACAAACTGGTCACCTTACTTTTAATGTATTCCGGTTGTTGTTGAAGCCTATTTAATTGTAGCTTATGTATTAATGATGCAGAAATGAAATCTTTACTAAAGAACACCTCTACTAATTATTTCCTTTTTTTTATTAAAACTAGAATTTGTTTGAATACATCGTTTTTAATGCAGTTTTATTAGATCGTTTATTAGTTTTATTATAAGTATTTGCAACAAATTGTACTTTAAGGGTCTAAAGTAAATGTACTTATAATGCACCCCATCCAATGTATTACATTTAATATATATATACTGTTATTTATGTTGTAGCCTACCTAATGTTTGTTAGAGTTGTAGTTTGTTGGTAAATGTAGTGCAGTTAAGAAATTAGTATTTTATGGTGAGTAGAGTTTTGAAGTAGGCCTACCAAAAAATAGAAATATAGAGTTAGGTACTTCACACTTGAACTGTAACAGTACTTTAGTAATTGCACACTCAGACCACTGCAAACAATAATTGTATTAAAGTTGCAACTTACAAACCCCTATGACTGAGACACAACTTACCCTAAACCTTGTGTTCCAGCATGAGGAGAGGGCAGGGTCTAGTTGATGCAACCAATGAGTTTTATTTGTTTAATAACACTCTTCCTTAATAACTTCACCAGAATCCTTCTCTTTATGTCACCCTTTCTTTCTTGAGATGCCGCAATATATAGGAACAAAAACGGACTCACAGTGCTGCAGGTAGAATAAGACGATTTAATCTTTGCTCTGTTCTACAAAACTTTATTACAACATAAAGCTGACGAACAAAACTGCGTCCGCTGGAAATAAAAAATGGCTTCCCTCAGCAAATTTGGGACAGCAATAATCACAGGTGAAAAAAAGAATATATGTACAGTACTTATTGAATATTTTGTTAAGATTGAGAGAAAAAGGTTCTAAAGACATTAGCACCATTTTATAAAAAAGGTTCCTGATATAACAAAAACCACAAAGAGGACCATCCTTACTGTAATGTAGATTTGGAGCTGACAGTAATTTGGAGTTCCACATTTACTGTATTTCAGCTTTCATTCTTCCTACTTTACTTATTTGTTACTCCGCTTATCACTACATTAAACAAAAATACAGTAGAAATATTTTAAAGGACATGTAAAAGTAGGAACGTTTAACAAAGCCTTTCTTAGCACTCAGACTTCTTTTCAGTTTGTATATTTTGTTACCGTTTAATTTTGTCAGGTTTAAAGCGTTCATTGGTAAAAAAGCCTTTGATTCTTGGCACCTTTTCATGTTACAACAGCAGAGTTTGAGAAACCAGGAAGAGAGGAAGGAGACCAGGAGGAAAAAGCATTGCTGACTTTTAAAACTTGATTTCCCAGTACTGTGGTGTCTCTTTAGTGGCTTCAAACTCTTCCAAGTCTTTAATAGCTGCAGAGTTGCTGCTGCTCTGTGACGTCACTTCAAGATGCTGGGTTGGACCTCCGGCCTCTGAAAGGTAATTCAGAGGTTATGTGCAGGAGTGATTTAAGGGATAAGGCTGTCAACATTTTTTTATATTGCATGCTTTGTCAACAATGACCATTTTTACAATGTTTGTCTATGTCTGATTCCTAAGTTTATTCAAAATACATTTCAGTGCTTGGTTGTGAAGGCAAAGTCAGCCAGTACAGACCATACAGACATACAGACGTTTGGTGCTAGTACGGATGTGCTTTTCAAAGTTTATAGACAAAAGCTCTATGGCACAGAGGAATAAAACAATAGTAATACTATTGACTAAATACTGAGATATACTGATACTGCAACAGCCTGTGTCACTTCATCTCTGACCAAGACTTAAATTCATGAAGAAATACAGATTATTTTGTGATAGTTATGGTAATCTTACCTGGGATGCACAGGATGTGGGGCCTCTCCCACCTCCCTCCAGACAAACACCTGATCAGAGGATTTAGCCTCTGCTGGAAACCCTCAGCGCAGTGAAAACGCACAACTGCGTCAGTCTCATATTTCTGTCGAACTTTTCCAAAGATGGATGCGTTTCGGACCTTGGGTGGTGGACCACATGAGGCTGTTGGAAGAGTTCAGACTAGTCATTTGGCCTGATGCGTGTATGATGGTGTAACGACACAAAACAACCACATGAGGGAGTTGAAAACATTAATGAGCAGCTCTGAATGTCTGTACTATTACTCACAAGTGCCTTTCTTGCAGGTGTAAGCGAGGTGATAGTTGCAGGGTACATCACTCCAGCGTCCGTCATCGTGCCACACCATCACTACACAGTCTTCACCAGACAGGAAGTAGCTGTCCGGCTGACCTTTGTACCAGTTCTCATACAGCTGTAAGCATGGAGAGAAGAGACTTAAGTCATTTCTTTTTTCCAACTGCATTTAAAGAAATAATAATTCATTACATGGAGAACTCAATCACATTAAACATATGGTTTCCCTTATTCCCTTTTTTAATAATAAGTAGCACAGCCCTTTCAATAATGTAAGCTCTTAATTTGTATTTCAGTGAAATGCTCCTTTACATTTTTTTAAATGTTTGGAAATTACACCCCTGTGCTACACTATAAAATATTGTTTTGTCTTTGGATATGTAATGTTATGTCTCCTTGTCTATCTCCTCATTTGTGTCTTGTTTTTTCAAATGGAGCAAAAAAACAGACTTGATCTGACAATAAAGTATCATCATCATCATCATCCTCACCAGTGGGTTACCATCGGACCAGCGGAAATCATCCTCAATCGTCTTATCATTCAAACCGGTCCACTGGTATTCTTTGTAGTTGTCTGTGGAGGACAAAAAAACATTTTCTTTCAGTCGTCAACATACATTTAATAAACACATGAAAGGTGAAAGCCACATTGTGGAATGTACTGTTGATGTAGCTCTGTTCCTCTGGAGTTATGATGGACACCAGATGAGCTCCCAGCATGCGGCAGTGCAGCTCCGCCACCTGCCAGCTCAGACGCTGGCCGAAGTGTCGGTAGCAGAAACCATGAAACTTATCCCAACCCGGTTCACAATGCTCCAGGTCTGCAAACATTAGAGAAGAGAAGACAACATCATCCATTTAAAATGTTTATGAAAGAGCCAGTATCTTCCAAACTTGTTTGACAGACATGACAAGAACCATTTCCAGACAGCTCACCAGTCTGACAGAAGTCTCCTCCATATGTTGGCAAACATAGACATTGAATCTGCCCTCCTCGGTCAGTACAGGTGCCACCGTTGAGACAAGGGTCTTCCACACAGACATCTAGAAAAAACAGACGTTTTTGCGAGAATAACTATAAGGACAAAAATAGGTTTGCTGTGTCAAAGCATTTAAGGAAGAGGAATACATGTTGAGGATGCAGACAAATCTCTTACACATTTACAGATGTATAAATGTGTGGAAATATAGTATAAGGATAGTGGCATTTACAGGCCACGAAAGGGGCACGTTGAGGTACCAGAATCCACCTGCACCTGAGCCTACAGATGGCAGCAGAGGACAAACTTCAGAGAGTCAAATGAGGTCAAACTCCTCAGGTCCTCTTCTGTCTTCTTTGGTGCATATCTGACGTCGGAGACTTTCTTTTTTAGTTGTCTTCCTTTTACAATCATCATTATCAAGAAACCTTTTAAATGCTACTTGTGAATCTGTAGTCTTAAGGATGCCCGATGCTAAATAAAAAAAATGCTTGCATTGGGCCATTGTTCAGAATTGAAGTTGAGGTAAAAAGAGTATATAAATTGTAGATTATTCAACAGATTTCATAAAGACATAGGGGAAAATCTATCAATAAGTCACATAATGTCATTTCTCATAAAACCTAAATTCAAGTCTTTGTGCTGACCTATTTGGAAAATGTACTCTTGTTAATGTGACTTTATTTAGTCAAACTCTGCACAAGAGATCTGTTTTTGCCCTAGGAAAAGTGTCCCTGTACAAAAAACCTCTAGCAGTTAAAAATCCTGGAGAAAAGGAGGGGTTGGAGTTAATTTTCTAAATTTGTAAAAGAAGGCAAGATAGAGGCATGCGTTATTTCAAAACTTAAATTAAACAAGTGAATATGGTATATTTACTTCCTTTGACACCCTGTAAGCAAGAGCTTTGTGGTGTCTGTCATTATACTGATTATACTGCACACTCACAACATGCCTTTGCGTGTGTGTGTGTAGGAGTTAATAACTGTTTAAGACAAGTCAAATCATTATCATGTGCATCTTAAAGTTAAACCATCATTACGTTTTGCAGAAAAATAAACAACGGGAGATATGTATCCATGTTGGCAGCTCTTCTGAACACAGACCTAGGTTTAATTCTCCACCATTTGTGTGATCAGTCTGCATGATTTCTCTGTGTTTGTGTAGTTTTCCTCCAACACACAACAATAAATGGTCTGTAGGTAATAAGGTGAATTTATTTATCACATGCAGTGATTGGTCGCTTTCCCACTGTCTTAAACAGCAGTCTGCAGTCTTTTAATGCCATGAATACATCCGTATGCAATCATCACTCTGCACCAAAATAAGGCTAAGAAGAGGCTCTGTAACTGAGATAAAGTGGAAAAATATCTAAAGCATCTGCATGCTCTGGGCCCTGCAACATTCAATAAGTGATGCAAGCTTTCTGGTGCTGTCTGATAGCCTGTCTTTTTTAAATATGATCTCTCATCACCATGACTACTAGCATTCTAGTAAAGGAACAAGATGCAGCACCTACCAACCTCATTATTAGTCTTGAGTTAAAATGTGAGATCATTCAGCAAATCTGGATCCATTTGAAAAACAGCAGCACAACTTTGTGAGAATAATGCAGAGTAATTTGACCCTGTTAAATACAAATATATCCAGTATTTCCATTTGTAATGATTTTTTCTCGTTGGTCCTCTATTTCTGATTAGACAAAACTCTAACTAACTAATATTTCTAGATACCACATCTTAATTTGTAATACAAATGTGCTGTTGCTCAGGGACTGCCAACTATCACCAACAAATAAAGCTAACTTGAAAATGTTAAGCAGTTGACAAGACAGAATTGGCCATAAAAAAATGATTGTGATGCTGGACACCAATGAAATAGCTCTGCAAAGATGAATGTAGCTGTATGCAGCGTCATCTAGTTTGTTTATGCATCATTAAAAGTGCTGTTCTGGTGCTGTATGCACTATGCCGAGAAAAGCTTTCCAATAATAAGATGGGCTGGCCTCGTCTTGTTTTCTGAATAAAACATTAGTCTTGCAACTGCTCACTGTGTTAAAAGGCAATTCGCTGGATGTGTGCAAAATAGTACGGATGCCAATTTCTGCCAAAAAAGATAACAATTTGTGCAAAATAAATTATTTAAAATATGATGGATCACAATAATATACGTATATATATATTATAAGAAAATTAGTCAAAACTTTAAATCCTTAAATTGACTTACCTTTATCTTTTTTCATAGCCTAAATGTATGTTTTTTAAGCTTTTCTTGGCAGAAATTGGCTCCCATACTTGCAAAAACAATAAAGAAAACCTTTTCCAGCAAATCAACAAAAACTGAAGGAAAACTTAATAAAGGATCTGATGGTGAGACGGGAAGCAAACTTAGATTAGTTGATTTTATCGTTCTTACACCTAAAGCACAGAACTGTACAAACATTGGAAGATTGTGATTAAATAAAAGAACATGAATTCAGTATGAAACATTAATGAGCTATACAAAATAAACATTAGAAAACATATGGCTAAATGTTACCACTTACAACAAATCAACAGTGAACAATATTTTTGCTTATAAACATAATAACACTGTGCTTCTGGAACTGTCTAAAATAGCAATGAAGTCTAAAAATGTGACAAAAGCATACCGTTTTAACAATGTAGATTTATGGATTACATATAAAACAGCATTGCTGTTGTAATGGTCAGATCTGTTGCATTCAACATTATTTCCATTACAATTCAGATAAAAGTCTCATTATCAAGTTACTTCCAGATTACTGCAAAATACACTGCAAGTTAGTGAGAAGCTGCTGAAGATAACCATCTGCACTTTTCAATTGCAGAGATGTACTATTTGCTTATAAAATCAACTGATGAAGAGAGGATTACCAAGGCTACCATCATCACTCTTAGTAAATAATTGTAGAAGAAGCACTGAATCATTCTTTCATAAACAAACCAGTATTTTACAGTACTTCACAGAAGTCAATCTTCGGATGAGGAAGAAATTATCATGCACAACAAGAATGGGCTGTTGACCAAAGTCAAATGGGAGCCCTCCCAGAGTGAGTATCTCGGAGGGGAGGTGTGATCACAAGGAGAGAAGGGAGGAGCGTTTAAGGTGAAGTGGGAGGAGTCAGAAGGGTAAGGGCTTTTTTAAACAACAAGTTAAATATACGTGGGAAGTCATTTGAAAAAGGAGGGGAGGTGTTTTACAGAAAATGAAGCAAAGCTAGGTTGAGGACAGATCGGGGATTTTAGTGCATCAATTCGTTGAGTAGCAAGAGGAAGACGGTTAGGCTGATAAGAGTGGCTTTAACATTACCTGAAGCTTTCCCTGCACCGCCTACAGCTGCCCTCTCATTGGGCAAGTTAAGCAGAGTGGGTGGCTGGGTGAAACTAAATTCAGCATCCACCAGACCTTGTCCCACTGGCGGTATGAAGCTGGTCTCCTTCTGGGGCTCAGCCGTCTTGTGGAAAGCATTTGGTGCTGAGGCGGTCGGGCTCCAGGTGCGTCTGGACCAGTGTGTGGTGGTCCTGATGGTGGTGCTGGTCATCTTTGTAGAAGCAGCTGTGGGTTTTGTACTTGAAGAGGATTCTGGAGCTGTTGTGGAGGTTATAGGGGTGTTTTTTCTGCTGTACTCCAGATCTTTCAGGGACTCTTGGGGTCCTGTTGTGGTGGTTAGCAGAGCCCAGTCAGATGTTTGTGAATCGAAAGTAAAGACGGTAAAGTCTGGGTCAAAAGTTGGGGCAATGTTAGATTCTTCTTCAAGGGTTGGGCCATTGCTAGCTTCTTCCTCAAGGGTTGGGCCAATGCTAGCTTCTTCCTCAAGGGTTGGGCCAATGCTAGCTTCTTCTTCAAGGGTTGGGCCATTGCTAGCTTCTTCTTCAAGGGTTGGGCCATTGCTAGCTTCTTCTTCAAGGGTTGGGCCATTGCTAGCTTCTTCTTCGAGGGTTGGGCCATTGCTAGCTTCTTCTTCAAGGGTTGGGCCATTGCTAGCTTCTTCTTCAAGGGTTGGGCCATTGCTAGCTTCTTCTTCAAGGGTTGGGCCATTGCTAGCTTCTTCTTCAAGGGTTGGGCCATTGCTAGCTTCTTCTTCAATGGTTGGGCCAATGCTAGCTTCTTCTTCAAGGGTTGGGCCATTGCTAGCTTCTTCTTCAAGGGTTGGGCCATTGCTAGCTTCTTCTTCAAGGGTTGGGCCATTGCTAGCTTCTTCTTCAAGGGTTGGGCCATTGTTAACTTCTTCTTCATGGCTTGAAGCAATTCTGGCTTGTTCCACAAAGGTTAAAGTGACGTTAAACTTTTTTTCAAGAACTGGGAAAACATTAGCTTCTTTTTCAAGGTATGGTCCAGCACTACCTTCTTCAAGAGTTGTGGCGAGGTAAGCATCTGTTTTAAGGGCAAGGGTCGGGGCAATCACTTCCTCTTCTGGCGAAAATGAAACTTCATCCTCCTCTTCAAGAGTTGGGGAAACTACTTTAACTACCTCCCAAAGAGTTTGGTTGACTTTATTTTCTTCTTCAACGGTTTGGCTAACATTTTTTCCAACAGTTGGTGCAACTTTAACTGTTTCTTCCAAGGTTGCAGTAACTGGAAGTTCATCTCCACTTGCCTCTTCATACTCATTGGTTGTAGCATCTGAATACACTCTGTAATCTGATGTTTCATACTGTACAGTGGAGTAATCAGTAGGCATCTGAGAACTGTTTGACCCCTCTGGAGATTCAGTGATTGCTAAACTTATTCCAGAAACAGGGTGGTATTCAGATGTTGTTGGGTGCAGCTGTTTTCCTTCACTTTCCAGAGTCACTGTGTCTTCAATTTCTAAGCTTGTACTTCCCTCTTGTCTAGAAATCGAGGACTCCCACAGCTGTGGTGCTGTGGAGAGGATATCAAAGCCAAGTTTGTCAGAATGACGTGACCCAAATGAGAGGGTTGGTTCTGTGAGTGCAGTCTGAGACTCGGCTGAAGCACTGCTAGCCGAAGCAGAAGAGGACGGATGAGTGGTGAAGCTGGAAGTAAAAGACTCTGATGTGGGGATGAAGCTTCCTGCTTCGACGTCCTTGTATCTCTCTAGAAAAGAGCATAAACACATTTTTAGTGCAGTAAATGCATCTAATAATAGAAGACTTCACCATCTTGGGAAAGCCTCTTATTTGCTTAATTGATGAGAGTTATATATGGATACATTCATGTAAATAAGAAGCTACAACCGCTAGCCTAGCTCTGTCAAAATATGCCTTACAGCACCTATTACGCTCACTAATAACACATTATGTTTATTTGTTTTAAAAAAAAGTCTTCTCATATTACTCAAAAATGCTAATTACTGTTGTTGTTTCCCCTTGAACTCATGCTGTTTTCCCTTGACATCAGGAAAATACTTGAGATCAAATTTGACTACACCACCGCAGCCCAATCAATTCACATCTATGCTTAACATACCTTGAGAAATATCTCCAGACCCATCCACGTAGTCTGACGAGGAAAGCTCCTTCATGGACATTTTGGTAGTTTGAGCTGGTTGGGTAACATGTATTCCTTCTTCTTTTGAGGCCTGAGTTGAGACAAACATTTGTGCAGAATCTTCTACCTCCGCCTTGTCCAGCTTCACCTGAACCACGGGGTCAAGTGTGACAGAGATCACCTCCCAGGAACTCTCTCCTCGGGTATGATTCCTTTCTGCCTCGCTGTAGTTGGCTTGCGATCTGTTAAAATCCAAACTGGCGTCTTGTATTTTGTGGGAATCCTCTGGCCTCTCAGATGTTTTGTCTTTGGGAGTTGTGTCTAGAACTGTCTGATTATAAGTGGTAGGTTCATATGATGATTCGGGAAACCCTGTGGTGTTTTCAGGCTCAGATTCGTCAAAGGTGAAGTTTAAGTTGTGGTGGGAATCTGTCTCGTTGTGAATATCAAGCAGGAAGGACATGTTTTGCGGGGAACTATAGGTTTCTGTGGTAATGAATGTGCTATTTATCAGTGCTGTAGGATGCTGTGAGCTCATTTCTGTGGGAGATAAAGTTTCATTCATTGCCTCGAGGAGGTCCAATGTAGGTGTGATGTTGAGAGGAGACTGTGTTGTGTCTGATATAACTGTTTGATGTGTATCAACAAGGTTTTCCTCTGTGAAAGAGCTGGAGAAAAAGGGGAATGATTCAACCAGAGTTTGGGCTTTGAGCTCCACCTGTTCTGCCCGTTGGTTCAGTTGAAGCTCATGATCCTTTTCCATAAGAATAATCACATCTTGTCCAATGTCCTCAGGCTGAGTGGCCATGTAGCCCGCGGGAGAGTCAGTGCGAGAATTTATATTATCTGTAAAGGTCAGACAAGTGATTGCAAGTTTAATTTAACAAATATAAAAAATGGTTATTTGATTTCAACAGTTTTTATCCAATGTGTTTTTGACATGAACATTTAATTCTAATTTATGTACAAGATCTTTTCAGGCACAAAATACTCACCTCTGAAACAGTGTACATCATGGAGGCTGGATGGCTCGGGGAAGCCAGTTTGGTTGCTGAAGCGATAGACAGTTTTGACGCCTGGCTGAGGCCCTCCGCAGCGCTCTCTGGGGGTTATGATGGGATAGCGCACACTGCCATCAGCCAGCCAGCCAGGGCTACAGCGGTCCAGACCTTCAGTCCAGGCCAAGTACAGCTGCGCTGTTGAAGCCAGCTCCGCTCCCGCCGCTCTGCAGTACGACTGCGCCTCATCAAATGACAACTGCTGAGGGATGGGGTCATGAAAAACCTCCCCTGCAAACACAACATATGTATCCTTATCAGCTCATTTTATTGTATGAGAAATACGTAATTCATTTATTTTCTCATGATTATATGTAGATATGTTCAAACTGAAACATTGGATTAATATAAATAGCAATTCTAAGCATGATACAACTTTGCTTTAATAACCGATGGCAGATATATTGGTTCTTTTTTCAAATATTGATCTCAATATTATTTTATTATTCATATGAAATATATTATAATTGGCCTAAAAATATGCAGTACAGCTCGGGCTTTAGAAAAAGGTAGTTATATTCATACCATCAGATTCCTCCAAATAACAATAAACATCAAAAAGATGATCTGGATTCATTGTCCCATAGTTTCTCACGCCTGGTTGGCCATCCATGTCTCCATAACAACCTTCACGGGGCACTTGGATTGGGTACCTGCAGAAATAGATGTGCAGCCATTTAAGCATGAATGCTTTACTGAGTGTAGGCACCAAACGATGGTTAAAAAATGTAATGTAGAAAAACGCAGAACGAGAGGTAAAGGTACCTGACAGACTGGTCTGCCAGCCAGCCTGCATCACACTGCTCGTAGCCGTCATAATAAGCAGCCAGCAGCTGGTCAGGAGTTGTGATTTGAGCTCCAATGGCCTCACAAGCCCTCTGGGCCTGATTGAAGGAAAACGCATAGCGGCCCAAAGCATCTCTGTAGTGGAATACCACACCTGAAAACACACACAAAGGCAGATAAACACACATATAAGCATATATTTATTCCATCTTGTGAAGGGATCATTGCATGGGTGAATGTGGTCTGAAAAGCATAAGTGCAAGTCCTCTCAAAAAATAAAATGAAAATGGGACTTGCATTTTTAGTTTTTTTATCATATCATATCCACGATCCCTCCTTTACAACATAAAGAAATACAGTACACCTAAAAGGATCTAAAAAGCACCACCAATGTGTATTCAAATTCCATTCTACATTCTTTATAAGTGTTTTACCAATGAACGTTTATTTTACATTTATTTAATAATATCGCCATAACTTCAGTGATAAACCACATCTTGCATTTTGTTACCTTTGACCTTGAGTTGTACAATGTCACTGGCGTCCTCCAGGCCCTGCTGCACCTCGCAGCGATAAAAACCAGAGTCACTGGAGCGTAAATCTCCCAACCACAGCGACAGATCTTCGGGGGAGGAGGTGTAGTTCAGCCAGGCAGCGCGATCTCGGAACGCCTCGTTGACCTTCACCCTTTGACCCCGCGCCACTAAGATCTGTGTTTCCACCCCGCCGGACACCACAGTCCACTTAACCCGCGGTACAGCAGGGGAGGACGAGGACAGGGACACCAGGCAGGGGATGGAGATGGAGCTGCCCAGTGGGGCGGAAATGGGACCTGAGTCTGGGATGTTCACCTGGAGCTGCTGGACATTATCTGCAGGAGGAAAAATAAGTATAGAGAGCGTAAAAAACCTAGAGCTGTCTTTGTAGCCTGTGACCTAAGATTTTCATCGGCATAACTACACTGTAGCTATGTTCGTATAACTAAATAAAGAACCTTGAACCTTGAACCTTAAACCTTGTATTATTAAAGTCGTATGTGAATGTATACTGAAAGCAAGAGATAATGGAAGAAAATACAGACGTACCATCGGCAGATGGAGTCTGTGTGGGGAAGGCCACCGTGATGCGACAGACTGCAATGAGAAGTGGGAGTATTTGGACATGTCTATTGAGAAAAAGAGGAAAAGACAAGATGATATTATTGTTAATATTAGATAAAATATCACACACATAAAGATGAATAAAGCATTGTCTTTGCCTGTCGTAAATTGAGACACAAAAATCACAGATTATTTGTCCCTACCAGTTTCCAATTTCACACATGTGTAACCTTTAATAACCTGAGCGATTATTGATACTGGAAGTCATGTATTGTGTTGGTTCAGTTCCACTGATCTCACCAAACCTGCACACCTTTGTGCTGCAGATTCAATGTTACAGTGTAGTGCTATGTTTGTAAGCCATTTATTTGATGTAGAAAATCATAATGACCGATGTACAAGTACAACACTAGCATATAATCACTAAAAAGCGCATTTTAAAGCTTAACTATGAAGTATAGAAGAGCAACTTCTCTGGTTTTCAAAGGGAAGCTCGGTGACCACAAGCCCATTCATCACCTCTGCAAGCTAACGACACGGCGCCTCAGCCCAGCGGCATCCTGCCAGCTCTCTGTCACCAGCCTGGCCCTGTTATTAACCCAGCAGGCATGCCAGGATGCTCTCAGTGACCTCACACAACCTCCTGATGCAGACACGCTGAAGCTGTGAATCTTCTTAAAAAGCAGCGCTCCAAAGTACTTAAAATATTTGTTAATTGACTCGTAGGTAGAAAACTATTGACATCAAAATCAATTCTTAAGCAAACATGACTGAATTTCACAAGTTCCAGCTTTGCCTTTGGAATAATTAAAGGACAAAAAAAGCTATATGAGATGTTGACTTGGGCTTTAGGAAGTTGTGAGGGGATGGTTTTTACTATTAAGACATTTATAATTGAGCCACGAAAAAAATAAGCATTTTAAATGATAATAGAAATGTAGATCAATAGGCAGTGGTGATATTAATATAATTTCCAAAAGTTACAAAACTTGGAGAAACTTTCGCAGGTAAGTGTAAAAATAAATTCATTTTTTACTGTCACAAAATAAATTATTCATCATAAAGTATCAAGTATTCATGTCGAAATGAAGTTTTAACAGGCATACGATGAAGGTTGTCTTATTCATACACCATGTAATCTTCTAAAAAAAAAAACATATAGCATACATGGTGTTAAAGCAATTAATAAAAAAAGAAAAAACTATTAAAATTACCAAACGCAGAAGCGAACCAACAATTTAACAAGCAATTGATACACCTTTCTGCATCTATATATCAAGCCCATCAGCACAAACACAACTCTCCAACTTGTGTCGGATTAAATGTCCTTCTTTGATGGCAGAATAGTTGCTTTCTGTTTCCTCAGCCAGCTGGGTGGACTCCACTGAGTTGGTATCACTATTAGTATTCTTGACGAGAAAATGGCTCACAAAAAGCGAGCAGTGGGCCAGGAGGACAGCTGCACACTGTGCTTTCACTTCAGGCCGACTCCCTTACAAAAGGCCCTCGGAGGAAAATTAAAGGACGGGGCACTGGCACACTTGCTTGCTTTTTCTCTTGGCTCTTTTCAAAGAAAGGAAATTGAAAACCACTGAGAGCCGTTCTGGAGCAAGCTTTGTACAACACCACACGTTAAGACACTGCACAATGTTTCTGATGAGAGAGAAGGCTTGTGTATGAATGTGTGCATTCAGATTAATGACAGAGGAGAAAAACCTGGTTGCTTCGGATCATTTTGTGACTTTTTCTTCAGCCTCGCAGTCAACAGCCACTCTGCAGCTCTGCTCTTTTTAATGAGAGTTACAATGAAGACAAGTCCAGCTAAAATCAATGCCACCCACTGCAAATACAGGTCTAGAAACGGCAGCCAATGCATTATTCACAAGCAGAGCTAATCCAGTCTCCCCCTCCTGCAGAAACATACAAGTAAGCAAAAGAAGACTGACCTCAGTTAAAACCACATTTAGCCTACAGCATATCTTTAAGGATGTCATCTTTAAATGTGAATGTAATTAATAATAGTGAACATGAAACCAGATGCAGAGCTTTCTGTCAGTGCTGCACTGACAACTAAAGCTTGCTCACTACATCTTGTGGGTGGTCTCTGCAGTACTCTGCATCAAGTTCAGCTCAGGCAAACTATGTCTCCAACAACATGCAGGAAAATTATCTCAGTTTAAGCCAGGTCAAACGCTTTGGCAGTCATGAGTCTGATCAAATACAGGGATTTCCTTAAATACAGGGTAATTGGGTTTTAAAAGAAGAAATCCACTCTAGTACCGGGTTCTGTCTACCACATGAGTAAGGCTTTATTCCTCCAATTTTTTCAGATTTATTGACTCAAGACTATGATTACATACAGAGTTCATACCAAATATACAAACTAAATGAAGTGCAATATAGATAACTTAAACAAGGAATAACTGTCTTTGAATCCTTAAATCCAAACTCTAGCAACAAAGTTACGTTTCGATAGAACTGGATGGATTCTTCCCTTTTTCTGATGAGTGTTTTAAATATGACGTACAAAGGTTTTCAGAAATGGCTTAACAAATATAACTTTTGCCACCCTTCCTGTTAAGACTTTACTTCCAACATCAGCGTCTTTCAGTCTGAATATTGGACGTCAGACCAAAGCAGATGCAAATTTGCAATAGCTGCTGCTACGTATGTACGTATTCACTGTTTCAAGCATTCACACACACCAACTGACAGAGCTCATGCTTATGGTTGCAGCTAATAAATAGTTGTCTTTGATTTTAATTGTAATAGTAACTGGCATATTAGAGTTGATTAATGTTTATTCTTGTCCATTTATGTCCATGCGGGTGGATATTATATCTCCAGTCAACAAACTGATGTTAAAAATGCACCTTGGACAGATTATAAGTGTATAAAGAATAGACACAATAAAAGGGTCTCAATCCTAGCTGGCCTCCAAAAAACAGCTCCGGGAAACTCATCTATGTTGAGTGCATTCTCCAGGTTACTTAGCAGCAGAAAAGTGAAGAGAAGTCGACCTAGCTTGGAGTGTTTGTAAGGACAAAATGTTTGCCACATATGTTGCACAGCCATCTCCACAGCCCTTAACATTGTAAACTCTAGAGTAAGCTGTCCCTGTCTGATCTTCAGTCCTATTCTCTCAACATCACTCCTCCAACATTACCCCATCAAACATGACACCTCCACACATCCGATGGATTAATCCCACCTTCCTAACCGTGCTGACATCTGACTGTCCACAAACAAGACGACCAATGGGGAAAATTCACCCGCCCACCCACCACATGATTCACCAGAAGGATCAAACGAATCTCAGACCTGACTCAGCAAATCTGTGGACTGACCACAGTCTGTGTGTGGCAAGCCCATTCATGTACCATGCAAAGACACACCACCATATTGACTAGCCTGATAATGAGGCTGAACCGTTTCATTTGTTGGGAAAATTGAATCACTGGAAAGAACGAAGATGTTGGCATCGATTCAGAAGCTAGAAATGATTCCTTATAACTCAGTGCCTGTTTTCCTCTACAGGAATTGTTACCAACTTTATCCACAATATGGAGTAGGTTTCCTTGCCCCTATGAGCTGCAATGATTAGTTGACTGATAAATTAGTTGATTGATAGTAAATCATCTGCAACTATTGAGATAACCTATTAATCTTTTAGGTAATTTTTCATGCAAAAAGTGGGGATTTTGGAAAGTCAAAAAAATAAACGTTAAGACCTTTTGAGAAACTGGGATGGGTAGTTTTCCAACCCTTTTGTGTCATTTTATAAATCAAAGGTCAAGTCATTGGTGGATTCAATATAATCATTAGTTAAAGCACTATTGTGCAACTTGTGTCACATGATCGCAGACAATTTACTGATTTTTATAACATACATAACAATTGTGTGAAATCTTCTCTTAAATCAGTGTTCCAATAAGGCAGTGGTTCTCAAACTTTTTCTGTCAGGCCCCCCCTTTGGAGAAAAAAAAAAGTCGGGCCCCCCCAACACAAATAGTCAGGCTCAGTGGCGGCGCCAGAGATTTATTTTGGGGGTTCTGTTGGGTAGCTTGACGTTTCATAGAGGGTGCTCAAACATTTAGGGTTTCCCATTAATGTACCGGTCACTACAGTGGAATTTTCTACTGCAACACTCCCCACGCAAATATACAGTGTACCCGCGACTGTTACAATGAAGGCACGATAATCAGCTCACGGCATATAGGTGTAAGCAGGGGTAAAGTGCTATTTTTTATAGGTGGTGTGTGGACCTAACATAGGGGGGTCCGGGGGCAAGCTCCCCCGGGAAGATATTTTATTTTCGAATCAATAATCTTTCAAATTATGATATATCTTTTTTTTATTAATCTTTTTTTTTTTTTTTTTAATAACCATTTTTCCTCCTGGTCTCTCGCCCCCCCTGGCATGCCTCTGCGCCCCCCACTTTGAGAACCACTGCAATAAGGGCTGAGGTTATGACATCATTGACACTTTATGTCCTTTTATGTCTTAACAGCCAATGTTTAGAATCAACATTGAACCATCTAAATAAGGTTTTATTTGGTTTTTAAAAACATTGTGTCAACACTTTGATCAAAAAATAGCAAGGAAGACATATCATTGCTTTGACTTTCGTTTTGCTTCACAGGCTTATTTTAGAACAGAGTGCCACTGGACCCTGAACTATAAGCAAGAGGAATCCTTAAAAGTCACTCTTTTACCATATCTGTACCCGTCCATTAAGGAAGTATCCCTGAACCCTGAGGTGGAGACATTGAACAGAAGAGGCATAATGTGCACTTAAGACAAAAATATTGTTTGTTGTGTCTCTTCTTCAGGGCATAAGAATACAATTTCAGAGTGCAGTGGTGTTGCCTTATGCAAGGGACCAGTCAGTAAAGTACAATGCTCACCTGTGTAAAAATCACTATATTGTTTTCAAATGTAGGCTACTTAACAATCATGACGATGAGGAGGTGGAAGAGGTAAAAGATAATGCTAAAACAAGGTGAAAACAAACAAAAGGAAACACGGGGCGAATTGGCAGAAAGTTAGGCTTAACTAAGTGCGTCAGTTTCTCAAAAGGAAAATTTCCGGGGATAAAATTAACTACTAACCATCATTTCAGGACCACCTCTGAGGACAGCAACTCTAAAGCAATAAACTGGTAAAGAGGATAATTTCCCTCAGTTTCATTACGCACACCTTTAAGTTAGTTACACCGCATCAACTGCTTGTCATTAACACGAAATATCTAAAAAAAAAAAGACATACCGGTTTCTTCTTAGCAGCATTTCAGCTGATACAGGATGGATTCTCTGCTGTTAAAAGTATTTTCCGTCAGCTCCACTCAGCGTGCTGCACTGCGACTGTCCTGCTGGGGGAAGGCTCTGTGCGCAGGTATGAGGGGAGTTTGGACTGATGTCCGAACCACTCCGATGCTCGGTGAGAAAAGGAGGGAGTTGAGTGAAAGTCAAGCCAGATATGAAACCCTGCACTGCCCACTTTTTCACCCAACATTGGGGAGATGGGTAACGTTAGAAAGAAATTGACTGATTCGACCCATAGGTTCGTCTCTTAACAACAGTAGTAAGGTGAAAATCTTAGCTACAACCACATTTTCATCCAGACAAGCAAATACATGCCGTTCTCCGAGTCAGACAACTTACATTGATCGATCAGCAGCCGGAGGAGAGATGAGTGCCAGGGACCGTCCACAAAGTGCAATGCCAAAAAAAATAGGCATAATTGCAAACATTTTCAATAACTTCCCTGTGAAGTGCAACCAAAATCCCTTCACACATTGATGGTCTACTATTGGTTATAATACAACATTTAATCAAAAATAGTCATTTTTTGCATAACTTTGGTGATTTCTTCATGTGGAAAATATTCAATAACTCCACTATTTTTCATTCAAGTGCTACTAAAGTCACTTTAATCACACATTAGTCTACTACTGGTTAAACTTCCCCAACAGCGAGAGCTGGCCAGTGGTCCAGCAGGACTTCACACCAGTGAGGGGGCTCCCAAGTCAAGCTCCTTTTACACTCGCTTTGGTGAATTTGTATGGTTAACTATTTTCAATAACTTCCCTTTTTTAAGGTTTTTATCTAACCAAAACATAAATATACAGTCTCGGGGTAAATGGGGGTCGACCAATCACTTTATCTGTGGTTCAAAGTGCAGGATACATAGGCTACAGTAGCCCCAAATTGGTTCTACAATATTAAAGTGAATTTAAATCGCAGGTAGTTTTTGGTAGCAATGCACTGTAAAACAGTGAAGTCGGTAAAACATTTCCACAATAAATATTAACCAACGGTATACAAAAGGATGTTTTCCTTACTTGTTGGTGTAGTGTTCCCTGCAGAAGACCATTTGTGACCCGCTCTATTGAAATTAGTCGGAAGTCGTAATGGCTCATTTAAAAATAAACGTGGATTTTCGGGGTTCGGGTGTTTTGTTTGATTTTAAATAAACAAAGTCTTGGCTTTCAGAATATGAAACTTTTATTTCCAAAATCACACGATAAATACATCTTTGAAGATGACAGGCACCTCTCACTCGCACTCTGCTCTTCCGCAGCGCCGCTCCCCCTCCCTCCCGCTTAAATTATAAATGTAAGGCGTATAGTAAGTAGGTAACACGGCAGGGTCCGTGACAGTTTGTTTTCATCTGATTTCAAATAAACAAAGTCTTGGCTTTCAGAATATTAAACTTTTTTCGGCAAATTCAGATGATAAATACAAATGTGAAGCTTGTAACGGCATAATTACAAGTGGAGAACGGAGTAACTTAACGTCACATAGGCATAACAACAGCCGGTGTGTCTCGTGAGTGTTTTCCCCGGGAAACAAACACAATACACACAAACGCAAAAATACACAAACACACACACGTACACACACACACACACACACACACACTCGCGAGCTTCCCCCAGACCAGTAATCCAAACGAAAATATCTTCCCTCCGTACTACTTTGATCATTTGCTCCGCTAATAATCAATCAGATCGATCCAGAGAAGAGGAAACTTTTAAGGCTTTTTTCTCAAAATGATGACTCGTGACAGTAATTATATAATGTGACATATTTCGCTTAATATTTGGAGTACAAATACAATCCTGATATCATTAGAAAGCTAGGAATCTCCTCTTTCCAGCAGTGTATACAACTCAAAATGTGTCTTCGGGTCAATGCGACTGATTTCGTTAGAGCAAGTCACATTTATGTGCCAAGTGATTTTGGTAGCACTACACTGTATAATAGTGAAGTTATGGATATTTGACAACATTTAGCAAAAGGAAGTTTTTCCTAACTGTTGCTGTGGTTAGTATAACCAACAGGAGACCATTGACGTGTGATGTGATTTTGGTAGCACTCTACTACATGACAGGGAGGTTATTTAATATGTTTGCAGTAGCCTATGTTTTTGGCATTGCCATTGGTTGACAATCCCTGAGAACTCTTCTCTTCTCCGGCTATATATAACAACGATTTGATTATGAATGACTGATCTGTCTGTCAAAGGGGATTGGGAGGGATGACATCTAAAATAACCAATGTTATAGGCTAGGAAATGAAGAGAGATGACCCCCATGTGGAGCTTTGTTTTTCCTACAGGGAAATGCATTGAGCCTCATTGTCAGCGCAGCAGCAATACACAGCTGATGCTGATGCTGCTGCAGGTGATATTGCAGCACAGTCACCTACTGTAAGAGGAGGGTGAGGGAGCTGACGGAAACACTTCCTCTACATCAGTAACTATTGGCCTTTTAAATACCCTTCGAAAACTGTGCCTTTATCCCCAGCAGAGTAACATCCTGCAGAATTCTGCTGCACAGTGTGTCGGTGCCCTCTATTCTTCAATCTGCCAGGCGTGTTAGACACCAGCTTTTGATTTAGGAACTGTAAATTCAATGCAGTGTCACTATTTGTCATTAACTGCAGCTCATCCAGAAATAGCCATAAAAAGAAAGGAGAAATGTCACGCCAATATATTTAATTACCAACAGTAAATTTACTTCAAAGTAGCATGAAAGTATATTTTTGTAAATATAGCCTACAAAACTGCTATAATAATCTTTGAAGCTTTTTTAAGAGATCTAACAAGCTCGTAATGCTTTTATGAATGCTGTTGAGGAGCAAAAAACATGCATTTGTGGCTCTTACCATGGCCGTATTAACTTTAATTGGGCTCAAATATTAGCCGTGGGCCCCTTGGACCAGACCACAACCCCATTTTTTTGGGGTGAATTTTCATTCTGTGTTCTGCAAGTAAACTATTTCAACAAATAATACAAAAACACAAAGTTAAGAAGTATTTAAAATGACCAGTGCAAGGCAGGACAAAACGCACATCTGTGTGCCAAAACAGGCTCCATGGATCTTATTGTATGACAACCAGACCTTGCCACCTGTTTAAACTGTATGTAACACAGACATGCAAAATATACATAACGTGAAGGTAGGTGTGTACCTGTGTCTCTGCAGACAGGGCGCTTTGAAAGGGTTATCCGGTGGCTTGGTGCTTCCCACCTGAGGAATCTGACACCCAGGTACCAACAGGACTGTGTTGGACGGCGATGTGAGGTGTGCTTTATGTTCCCGCTATGACTGTCCCAGTGACCCAGACTGTCCACTCAGCAGGTATGCTCACTGTAAGACGTCACTCTCTCTGCTGTCATGTGTCAACAGCAGGGTGGTATACTGAAGAAGAAGAAGAAGAAGAAGAAGAAGAAGAAGAAGAAGAAGAAGAAGAAGAAGAAGAAGAAGAAGGCCCCTCCTCAGACAGAAAGAGTCAATCCAGCGGGGGGGGGCTTTATTCACCGCCGCTACTCTTCTGACGTTTGACTTGACTGTAGATTTGGATAAACATGAGAATATTCTGCTGACAAACGATATTGCAATAAGCCGGAAAGTGGCTTTGGGAAATTGAAAGTAAATAAATGTTTGTTTCTACACATATGAAGATAGAAAGAAATACTGAATGAGAGATTGCATGGAGAAACATTTGCTTCTACGGTCAGACAGGTCAGACTGCAGCTTTCTATTACACACAGTTTTGTTTAGTTTAACTAACCTGGCATGTTTAAGCTCCTTGAGAAAAGTATTTCCATTATATGTTACTTTATACATTTAATCAACAGCATTTCAGTGGGAAATATTGTACTTTTGACTTCATAGGCTATGTTTGACAGCTGTAGAGTTACTATTCTCTTGAGATTTATACACAAAACACATGATATGAGGAATAACCTCTTGGTTTTATAAACCGTTTTGTAATTACTTCTTCATCCATTTTCAGATCTCTGCTGGGTTTTCTTTTAAAACCCTAAACCCCCCCTTGGGGTTGGTCCCTCCCCTCTCCCTCTGCGGATCTAAGGTCCGGTAGAGGGGGATGGGGCTCAGAGTAGCTTATCCAGGCGGGGGAGTGCATCTGACGAAGAGATAGGTTGTTGTGCTCTCTATCTCTGTTTCTTATCCTACATTTTCACCCTGGACTAGAGGGAAAGCGTTCTTGGACGCCTTTTCAGCTCTGTTTCTTACTATATTCTTCCTACCCCGTTTACCTTGAACTATTCTAGGAGAGTGTGTTGACGTTGACTCGTTGGGCCTTTCCTCCTGTACTTGTTTGTTCCCCAGTTCTTTCCTTTAACTGAATCTAGGAGAGGGCATTTAGGCCTCTCTACTTCCTTCTTTTGATTAGTTTAGTTTTTCCCCCCCTTTCCCTTGAACTAATTTATACAGGAGAGTGCATTTACGTAGTCACGTTGTGCCTCTCTTCCTCTGTTTCTGGCTGTTCTTTTCATACCCTTGTTTCTCAGATATAATACTATTCTAAAAAGGAGCTGACACATGGTGTCTCTTCACTTGTACACTTGAGGGGTCAGAGTTCATATGGTGAGGGATTCCATGAGCGGTATGCGCCGGCCTGTGCCTTTACCTTGGACTTCTAATAGAACTGCTCGGGTCTTGATAGATTGAGTGGGGAAGTTCATGAGATCTTTCTAGAGGGTTATCAAGAATAACTTTTATCCAATGACCTTTTCCCTCTCTGTCTGTGTCGGTGTATTCTCTTGCTTCGATTAACCCAGCCAAATCTTTTTTCTTGTTTTGTATCTATATCTACGCCGGGATCCGGAGTCGAGGCTGATCCTCTTGCTGTAGTCCTGTGTCCTGGATCCTCTATCCCGAGTTCTGGATTAAGTCGTGGACGTTCGGGTCGTGGCTGAACCTGTCTCTGCGGTCCTGCCTTGGGTCTCGCCATGCTGCTTCCCTGATGGCTTCCTCAGGATTGTAGCTGACATCCTCGTGGATTCATCTTCTTATTACAGACACATGCATTTCCTAACATTCGGTCTATATGCTGTAAAATGTATTATCTCTTCGATTTACACACGGCATCTATTGCACGTCTGTCCGTCCTGGGAGAGAGATCCCTCCTCTGTTGCTCTCCCTGAGGTTTCTCCCATTGTTTCCCCTCAAACTGTGGGTTTTTCTCCCGAAGTTTTTCCTTGTACGATGTAGGGGTCTAAGGATAGAGGGTGTCGTTTTTTCTCATACTGATATTCTGAATAATCTGTGCTGTTGTATTTGCTGTAAAGTGTCTCTATTGTAGGCTAATTTTATTATATGTACAGCACTTTGGCTCGACCAAAAATCGTTTATAAATGTGCTATATAAATAAAACTTGATTTGATTTGATTTGATTTGATACTTTGTAAAAACAAAGCACCGGTACAAAATTCCTTGCAGTGTAGTAAAATGTAATTCCACCTTGAACAACTACAAGATAAAATCCCTACTATATGCTAAAAATACAGTATTATAGCTTATTTTGTGAACTACAGGCCCTTGGTGAATATATTCAACTCAACATAAATATATATATTATATATATATATATAAATCAAGTCTGGATAAGGGAATTAAAGTCTGACAGAAAAGTATGGGCTGTGTTCTACCTTCCTTTTCAGCTCAGAGTCGTATCATATTGAGGTCATTTACAAGAATCCAGTGAGAGCGTCTGAATTAGACCAAACAGTTACACATGCGAGCCTCAGACCTGCGTAGAAGTCAACGTTACATTTTCCAGCAGCCTTCAAATAAGCAGCCTATAATTAGACACCATCATTATATTGTAGCTGAGCTTAGATCATCAAGTGAGTCAAAAGCAACACTCAAATTTTGTTTTAAAGTGTTTTCAGATGTTCAGGAGATGCTCGAGCGATCACAAATCCTACTGCAAGGAGATCATTATACCTTGTTTTAGGCAGGGTGATTATCTAAAATCATTGTTTTATGTGCAAAACCTGCACAGCAAACTTGCAACCACTAATGATATAAAGACAGAGACAAGTAACTAGAAGCACTTCTGTGAAAAAAATTAAGATATACTGTAATTTGATTAAAGAAAGCTCTTAAAGACCTCCATAAGCATTATGTTAGAGACTCTGACACGTGCCACCTACACCACCAGGTGGGATTCATTAGATTACGTGGCTGAGGGAGCAAATGTGACTCAGCTGAAAATCTAGAGCATTGCCTGCAGTTTATTTTTATGTATTCTTAATTCTGCGTCATGAGTCATGTTGTGCGGTTTCATTCAACTGGCTCCAGAATTGCTCTCAACTCACCACAAAGCAGAAATGACAAGACAGGCTTTCTCAAAACTAGTTATACCCTTCACGAGTTAAGATGGTAATACATCTGCTTTTTGTCTGTGCAAATGGAAATTATAAAGACAAATGAGGCGATACAATGTTCCACTTAACCGACTTTACACTTCAGCTTGATGTAATCCCAGACTGAAATCCACGAAACACTAATGCAATGACAGGAAAGATGACTAGCCTTTGAATCGTTTTTCCTCCCATAAAAGCGAAAACCTCAAAACCCAGTTTCCGCTGACTGGCTGCTTTTATTCCCTCTTGGAGTCGAAGAGGCATAGGCAAACAGGTTCAGGAGAGACGAGTCTGGGAAAAACTGCCGCACTCATCCAGTCTCCAGCCAAACCAACGCCTTGCCATGCTTTCTGCATGATGTTACCGACTGACCAGAAATGAGGGTATCGAGAGCCACTGGGATACTTTGACACATCATTTTTTGTGTCAGTGCCTGGCAACAAAGTTAGTTGCTTCTACAGCTGAGGATCTGGCAGGCCCTGGACCTTCAGTGAATCAGTACTTGTGGTTAACCAGCAGGGGAAAACTGATTTTGCCACCTCCCTCATATGTAATATAGAAATGTGCAGCTGAAGAGAGTTAGAAAAAAAGAGAATTGACCAGAGACCAGGCTTCCCTCTGATAGATGCAGATAAAACGTGATATTGGCAGCTACAAAGGGCTATTTTAAGGCTATTTAAACACAAATTAATAATGGGTATATCCAGGCTTTTAAAAATATCGAGGTCATAAAGAAAAATCCTGTAAAACTTTTTTCCGATATTTGGAAATGTTCTTTATTCATTTAACTTAAGGTGTATACAGTATATATGGGTTTTCTTCGTTAAAAAAAGTGATAAGTGATTCTTATCAGTTTTTTGTCACTATCTGCTAAGATATGCTTAACATATTTTAAAAACACATATATTTAACAGATAATTGATTACTTTAGATTTTTTCATTTATTAATTATGCAACAAACTATGCAAGATATAAATGTAAGTATAAGAAATTAAACATTTGTTATCTAGCTGATCAAAAAGGTGGGAATGTAAATTGAAGGTAATAACAACGTTTACCTGTAATTCAAGGAAACATTTTAATCTAATGGAATATATAATGATTTTATTTGAAACTTTGACAGTTTTCTTAATTTATGTTAAATAATCATAAATGCACGTTTAGTGCTTCCGTATACAAGGTCATATTTGAACCTGATGCCGTTGTATAAAAGTGAAACGAGGTGAGTGAAAAAAAACGGTTCCTTCTGCCCACTGTTGCCCAGACCCGTTGGAAAGAGAGACTCATTCGTCTCAAGGCTTTAAGTTCTTGGAGAGCAGCATGTCTGGGCTTCTGTAAAATAATATGCCTTTTTTTTTAAGCCTCATGAATGATCTGGACAGGCTGCACCCATTACCATTATAAACCTGCTCCCTGGCTAAATGACACACTGCGTGCTAATAGAACCATCCTTCGGGCAGCAGAGCAGAAACGGTAGAAATCCAAACACCGTGACGACCTCCTAACCTATCAGGCTCTCCTCTCCTCTTTCTCTGCTTCGATCTCTCAGGCAAAAAGCACTTTCTTTCAAGATAAGATCCAATCTTCCTATTCCAATCCCAAAAAACAATTTTCCATCTTTTCCACCCTCTTGGACCCTCCCAAAGCCCCTTCCCCCTCCTCCCTTCTGTCAAGCGACTTTGTTAACCACTTTGAAAAAAAGGTTGATGATATTCGCTCTTCTTTTTCTGACTCACCTTTACTCACCGCTGGGTCACCAGACCCTCCCTTCACCCACACACTAACCTCCTTCTCCCCTCTCTCTCCAAGTGAGGTTCTTACCCTCATTACTTCTGCCCGTCCTACCACCTGTCCTCTGGACCCTATCCCCTCAAACCTCCTTCAGACTATCGCTCCTGATATTCTACCGTTTCTCACCCATTTCATCAACACTTCTCTAACTTCTGGTCACTTTCCAAACAGTCTCAAGGAGGCAAGAGTAAACCCTCTCCTAAAGAAACCCACTCTCAACCCGTCCGATGTTATAAACTACAGGCCTGTCTCTGTCCTCCCATTCCTGTCTAAAACACTTGAACGTGCTGTCTTTAAACAACTCTCCTGTTATCTCCACCAGAATAACCTTCTGGATCCGCACCAGTCTGGTTTCAAGGCAGGTCACTCCACAGAAACTGCTCTCCTTGCTGTCACGGAGGAACTGCACACGGCTAAAGCAGCCTCCCTCTCCTCTGTCATCATCCTTCTCGACCTGTCTGCTGCATTCGACACGGTGAACCATCAGATCCTCCTTCGCACTCTCCAAAAACTTGGAGTTTCAGGCTCTGCACTTTCCCTCCTCACCTCATACCTCAAAGACCGTACCTACAGGGTAACTTGGAGAGGGTCCGAGTCCGACCCTTGTCAATTAACTACAGGGGTCCCTCAGGGCTCTGTTCTTGGTCCCCTCCTCTTCTCCTTGTACACAAACTCGCTCGGATCAGTCATTAGCCCGCAAGGTTTTTCATACCACTGCTACGCTGACGACACCCAATTAATTCTGTCCTTTCCCCGCTCAGAGACCCAAGTCGTCGCACGCATCTCTGCTTGTCTAGCGGACATCTCTCAGTGGATGTCTGCTCATCACCTCAAGCTCAACCTTGACAAGACTGAACTGCTTTTCCTTCCCGGAAAAGATTGCCCCACTTTTGACCTAACAATCAACATCGGCACCTCTGTTGTTTCCCCGACTCAAACTGCAAGGAATTTGGGTGTGATCCTAGATAACAAACTGTCCTTCACTGCAAACATCGCTGCTACAACCCACTGCTGCAGATACACACTTTACAACATCAGGAGGATACGTCCCCAGCTGACCCAGAAAGCAACGCAGGTTTTGGCCCAGGCTCTCGTCCTCTCACGCCTAGACTACTGCAACTCCCTCCTGGCTGGTCTACCTGCATGTGCCATCCGACCTCTGCAGCTCATCCAGAATGCAGCGGCTCGTCTGGTCTTCAACCTTCCAACATTTTCC
This sequence comes from Gymnodraco acuticeps, assembly GCF_902827175.1. Taxonomy (NCBI): domain Eukaryota; kingdom Metazoa; phylum Chordata; class Actinopteri; order Perciformes; family Bathydraconidae; genus Gymnodraco; species Gymnodraco acuticeps. The sequence goes on along the minus strand of NW_022989947.1, from coordinate 730,001 downwards.
CACACCACTCCGCTCCTCTGCTCCCTTCACTGGCTTCCGGTAACTGCTAGAATCCACTTCAAGACACTGGTACTTGCGTACCATGCTGCGAATGGATCTGGCCCTTCCTACATCCAGGACATGGTTAATCTGTACACCCCAGCACGTGCACTTCGATCTGCATCAGCCAAACGACTAGCTGCACCCCCGCTGCGAGGGGGACCCAAGTTCCCATCAGCAAAAACACGTGGGTTTGCTATCCTGGCTCCAAAATGGAGGAATGAGCTCCCCATTGAAATCAGGACAGCAGATAGCCTGCACATCTTCCGTCATCTTCAGACTGAAAACTCATCTCTTTCGACTCCACTTCGAGCGATAGAATTACTGACAAAGAATTGCTAACAAAGCACTTATATACTAATAAAGGACTGGCTTATCTAAAGCCAGTTGAGTAGCACTTGAAATGTTTGGCTCTATGAAACCTGATGTACTTATATGATTCTGTTTTCTTCAAGGTTGTATCTTCCTGGTCGAATGTACTTATTGTAAGTCGCTTTGGATAAAAGCGTCAGCTAAATGCAATGTAATGTAATAAACCCTGCTAATACTAAGAATAATGTTATCTTTCAAACCATGCAGACTTTTCAGCGTTTATGGAGTATTTTACGACACTAAATGTCAAGGGATCCATTTCCCCCTGGGACAGAAGCTACTGTTTCTTATCTCATTACAGATGTGTAATTCCACTGTTTGCCTAGCGTGGAAAAAGTGATTATCTCTCCCAAAATGACTATGTTGTCAATGCTGATATATCAAAGCCAAACCTTGACGTGTTAAGTTATGGAAACATTGTGGTTTTATATTTTCTGTCGCTTAAGAATCTTTCAATTAGACAAAATAAATCAGGATTGGGAATCTAGCCCGATGGGTTAGCGTTAACGGTTTGAATTAAAATGGAAGAGGATACATAAAACAAATAATCAACTTCATACTTTAAAATAATCCCTGAACCAAAACATGTAATTTGCTTGAATTTTCAAAAAAACAAAGGTTCATTTCAAATGGTATGAATGATATGATTTTCTTTTAACGTTAGCATCGTGGATATGCAGCAGCTATTATACATTCTTCTCCTTTTCTGAGAAGTAACAACTGTAAGGGATCATAATTTAACAAATAGTTTGTATAACAAAGAGAATATCAAGTTACTCTATTAATTGTATTAGTTTACATTTGACATTTATTCACGGTTACAAAGAAAAGAAACATAATTCAAACTCTGACACTGCTGTGGATAGAGAAGGACTGCAACTGAAATCATAGAACATTTGAGAAGAACGTCCGTTTTTCCTCATCCTCTCTTTCATTCTGCATGACTTCCACAAAAACATGGTGTTCAGAGTCCCTGTGAAAACTGGATAGCACGATTGGGCCTGAGTGTCTCTGATGTGTCTGGTCAGTACCAGTAGGACCCTTTGTGCCTTCTGGTCTCCACAATGCCCATTTTCTCCATGACTTCCTCCTCCAGGGTTTTGAGAGACGGTACGTAGGTTTTTTCTAGAGTGTCATCTGGACTGGTGTCTTTTGGACCGTCTGTAATAACAGAAAGACACAGTCTCATTCAAAGATATATATAGATTGTAAAATAACACAAGGAAAAAAAGCAGAAATGTGACACCTGTTCACTCAACTAGTCAGTTCCAATAATTTCCCAGAATTGATGGAAAACAATTATGTATTGGTAAAGGTTAACAATTTCCAGGTGTGTTCTAGTTTAGAAGAAAATGTGTTTCTTCCACTATAAAACAATCAAACTCCATCTCTCACACACCTATTTTTAGAATTAAAGTCTGCATATGGTGGAAAACTGACTGGCAGACAGTTTTATGGGATGACTCTTAGCTAGACATCGAATAAACTGGTTAGTGAAAATAATTATTCTCTAATAATAAAAACACAGACAGACTCACCTTTCCACTGCTCTGGCACGATGCCATCTCGTCGCTCTACGACCGGTTTGGGGATGATTCGCCCCGTCCTGAGAGACACTCGCACTCTATCACCCTCCTCTGTGAACTTCCACTCCACCTCTGTGGGCTTCCTGCAAGATCAATACCATCACGTCATGATTTATGAAGACACAAATTGATTTACATTTATCCACAGTAAATCATCTAAAAAAAGGTTAGGATTTAAAATAATAACATGTCTTCCACAAAAGACTAGATGAATTGCTAAAGTTAAAGGTTGAAAGTTGTAGTTAGAATAGATTGTAAGACCGTGAGTACAGGGCTCGAGCTTAAGGACGTCGAAAAAAATAGTGTCGGGGAGGATAAAAAATAATTTTGGGACGAATTTGGGACGAGAGTTAAAATAAAAATAACCTGCTAACTCTACTACAAATGGCGATGAAAATGAAACCGACTGCACGTTTTGTGTAGCATATTAAACCTCCTTGTCAACATAAACACACACGCACAAAACATTTAGAAACCCGCGAAATACACATACATGTAGCTACAGCTGTGCCGCTGGCTGTCAGCCAGCCGCCCAGCTGGCTGTGCCCGCGAATTCCTGGCCCGCAAATTCAAGGGTCTAGCTATGTACTGAGTGTGTGTATTTCGCGGGTTGAGTGATGTACAATGGCATCCCGCGGAGGAATTCTGAAATGTTTTACCGTTACATCACAAAAACGCACAGCAGAACCAGACCCTGGAGCGCCGGCCTCTTTATTCACTTACTCCTCTTCATCCCCTATGAGTAATAAGGCTGAGAAGAGAACCCTCCATCGTATTTAGTCCTTAGCAATATGATGCGCCTCTCCCCATGTAGGGATGGGTACCGAGCCCCGGTATTAAACGGGCCGGAATTATTAAAGACAGTGGTAACGTTAAGCTCCGACGTTATCGGACTTTTTATCGGTACTGGAGACATACAAAAAATATATGTTATATGTAGGGGTGCACCGAATGGGAAATTCTTGGCCGAAACCGATACCGAAAATAGGAAACAGTTGGCCGAAAACCGAATGCCGAAAGGCCGAAAATTATTATAGAAATATATATATATAATGTATACATTTTTTACCAATGTTGTTCAGCTACCTGATTATGGAAATAGACATGATTATGGCAAAACTTAACTTAAATAATAATCACTATTATGGGTCCATAAAACATTTATTCAGCACTTTTGAATGCATACAGTACATTTATATATGTCATGTATTATTGCTAAAAAACATTATATCGCAGTCTTAGTGTCGCCAACTCGTTTCTAATATGCAAAGACAACAAATGCGTCTATGATGTATTTTCGATCAGACGAGCTCTCTCTCCCCCGTCTGTGTGCGAGGGGGCGGGGCAGTTTACACACACGCAGCTGCTACATGCAGCGGAGCACACTGCGGAGATGGCGGAGAGAACGCGCTCCGAGGTGTGGTTAAACTTTACCCGTCTCGATGTGGAGAATACTTGTTACCATAAGTGCAATAAGAGTTTAGCATGTAAGCACGAGCAATTTGTCTAAACATTTAGCAAAAGTGCACCGCATGCAGACGGAGGAATGTACCGGGTTCGACCGTCTTTCTAGCAGCTCTGTAGCCCCATCCACGAGTAACGTTTCCACGTCAGGTGTTATGTATGCTAGCAGCAACACACGGAGTTAACTCCATGATACAAACATGGGTTAATGATTAGAGGAAACTGAGTTATTTAGTTTGTTAAAATTTCAGCTATTCTGTTTACAGTCTGTCATCAGATTATTTAATATGATTTGTTAAAGGCTCAGGGCAATCTCGATGACAAAGGTCAATGTTCCCCCCCCCCCTGTGAGCCAGCCGCGAGCATGGTCGCCGCGTCTTTATTACGTCATCACAACAACACGTTAGGTTACCAACGTAAGCCTGTTCTGACATTCGGTGAGATTTTTTCGGTGCTAAAACCCTTTCGGCCGAAAGCCGAAAGGGCCTTTTTAACCATTTTCGGCCGATAATTTTCGGTGGCCGAATATTCGGTGCATCCCTAGTTATATGTATTATTGCTACATACACATTATATCGCATTTGCAGTTTTAGTTTCACCAACTCCGTTTCTAATATGCAATAAGACTACAACATGCGTCTATGATGTATTTTCAAGCTTTCCAATCCAGACGAGATCTCTCTCTCCCGTCTGTGTGCGAGGGGGCGGGGCCGTTTGTAAAGGTCTCCTGACTGTGTTACAGACTGTCATCCTGGTTAGTGGTTACTCTGGGTTCTGTCTTCAGGACAGTATTGGATTGTGTTTTTAAATTGGATTGGACTTGATTGGATTCAATATTAGAGTAATTTTCTCGTTTGTGTGTTTGTTTAAATATATTTGGCCTTTGTTTATGTGATTGAATGATTTACTCAAATAAAAAGGTTGATGAATTATCATCTAATGATTTGTATGATGTTTTATTTATGTTAAAGGTCACTTTGAATGATTTTAACTAATGATAATGTAGAAAAACTAACGTTTTAAATTCGGGACGGTCCACATTAATTTCGGGACGGCTTAGATTGTATTTCGGGACGGTTCCGGGAGGATGGGGAAAAAAGTTAGTCAAGAGCCCTGCGTGAGTATAAACACAAAAAGGCTGTATGGTGGTGTACGAACATTCTCTGTTGTTTCATTAAGCAACATTTAGTGGGGAAATGACAGACATATTTTATGTCGTAGATCAATATGTGAAAACCTGTTAAGCACATTGTGTTTAATAAATCAACCATATTTCAGGCCTCTTTCTAAAAACCTATTCAAAGACTAATTGACTTCAAGACAAGGGAACTCATTTCCTAGTTGTAGGACTCATTCTTGCAGCACTAGGAGATCTCTGAGTTTAGCACAAGCTGTTTAAGACTCCAGATAGCAATATCGCAGGAGCATCTAGAAAAAAGGATTACAGCCAAGACTTCTTATCTGTTGTTAGGCTATTGTCAATGTCCTGGGGTGTGTGTGTGTGTGTGTGTGTGTGTGTGTGTGTGTGTGTGTGTGTGTGTGTGTGTGTGTGTGTGGGTGTGGGGTGTGTGTGTGTGTGTGTGTGTGTGTGTGTGGGTGTGTGTGTGTGTGTGTGTGCAATGGCGTAGCGGAGGCCCCCGCACCCCCCGCAGTGCGGGGGAGCCCCGGAGCTTAGGGGGCCCCGCCCCCACTGTAGGCTATCCTCTTAGATTTCGTAACACGGGAACAGGGCGCAGAGGGCGGGCCCCCCCCCCTCCCTGCTATGTTGCTACGTCATGTGTACGCTGCCTGTAGTAGTACAACAGTGTATCATTATAATTATTTGCTCACCTGCGATAGGGCTAGCCGGCTGATAACTAATGTTCATTGGCAGGCTGGGCAGCGTTCAAAACAAAGCGGGAAGCATTGCTCATATAAATAACGTTCATTAGTTGCGTTGCCGGTAAACATGAAAAATGAAGCGCCACTACCCAACGGTGCTCAGAAAAGCAAAATGAGAGCGAAAGCCGAACAGGAGAGGGCAAAACTACCTAAAATAACGTCATTGTTCCGGCAGGCAGCAAAGGTAGACGTAGACTCTAACGTTACTGCAGATAGACCGCTAGCAAACCCCCCCCCCCCCCGGCGGTCAGCTCAGAGTCCAGGCAGACAGCAGCCCCGTTACAGCCGAGCCAGCTAGTCGTGCCTCGCGCTTCGAGACAGGTTAGACATTAGAATAATAGAACGTTTTATTCGCCATAACCAGTAAGAGTATGCTACAGGTTACATTGGAATTGGAATCTAATCCGTTCCTTTTTGCAGGTCAGCAAGAAGTCAGCTGTGCCCCTCCGAGGCCAGTTCAGACATAGCCAAGGTTGCCCACCCAGCTAGCCGTGCCCCGACAGTGACAGCAGCTCCCACCCACCCCAGGAACACGTTGGCCAGCGACAACTCTGTGACTGAATACCCTACTGATAGGGGGAAATTCCCTGTAGATTTAGAAGACGATGATGTTAAACGGTACATTCTGAATAACGGGCCATGCAAGCATGAAGGGCCATTCAAAAGGGATGGGAAGGGAAGGTGCTTTTCAAAAGAGTTCTATAACAAAACACCGAACATTGGATGTAGAATTCCGCGCAAGTGGCTATGTTACTCGCCATCTATGGACCGGGTGTACTGTGAGCAGTGCTGGCTGTTCGGTGACAGACCGTCTGCCCATCACCTCCACCAAGCGTGGAGAATAGGAATAAATGATTGGCAGGGTCTCTCTAAAAAGATTAAGGAACACGAATTCTCTCGCTCTCATTTGGCAGCATGTGTCGTGTATGATACGTGGAAAAATAATCTGACCATTGACGCGCAAATATCATCTGAGTTTAAGAGAGAGGTGGGGTTTTGGACCGAGGTCCTAACCAGAATAACTGATGTTACACTAACACTGGCCTCTCGCAACTCTGCTTTCCGGGGTCACAGAGAGAAAATAGGTGATATAGATAATGGTAATTTCTTATCTACCATATACGCGCCATACCACCGTATGGCGCGTTATGATCCAGTTCTGCAAAGGCTTATTGAAAGCAAAAAGAAGGTGCACTATAAGTCCTCAAACTCAAAACGAAATAATTTCATTGCTATCGAAAAAAGTGCAGGACACAATCATTACAGACATACAGAATGCAGAATTCTATTCGATTATAATGGATACTACCCAGGACATTTCAAAAGTAGACCAACTGAGTCAAGTGTTCAGATATGTTACTATAGCAAATGATGAAAATGGAAACCCTACAGAGGTGAAAATAAACTAAAGTTTGTTGGGCTTCCATGCAGTCACAGACCAAACTGCTGCAGGTCTAGAGAGAGAAATTCTCGAATCGATGGAGAGAAAGGGGATACTACTTGGGAAGTGCCGCGGACAAGGATATGACGGGGCTAGCAATATGACGGGGCTAGCAATATGAGTGGCGTCTACTCCGGTGTACAAAAACGCATAAGGGATAAAGAGCCCAACGCAGTGTACATTCATTGTGCTGCACACAATTTAAACCTTGTACTCAATGACGCATGCCAAAATATACCTGCGATAAAAGACTTCTACGACACTGTTGAAAGGCTATATGTATTCTTTAGTGGAAGCATCAAACGATAGGAGCTTTTGGAAACACACCTCTCAGTGCCCAAGGCTGACCAGCCTACACTGAAGAGACTATGCCCGACACGATGGGCATCAAGACAAGACGCCGTCCAATCATTGCGGTTCCGTTATGCTGACATTATGCAAGCGCTAACTAAGATAGACTTGCTCTCCAGAAAAAGCGAGGAACGTGCCGAGGCGACTGGCTTGAAAAAGGCCATGGAGAGCTTTGAGTTTGTTGTAATGACTGTAATACAGGGCAAGGTCCTTGAAACAGTCAACATTGTGTCCCAAGTCCCAGGGGAGCATTTTAGAGTGGCAGTATTTTACGCAAATATCGATATTGTCGTTGCCGAACTCAAAAATCGATTTGTTGGAATGAGCGAAGTTGCACAGCGATTTTCTTTTCTGCTTCCCCGCGAACTTTTGCACGCAACAGACAAGGATCAGTCTGAGTCCGCAAGTGCTTTATCAGGCCAGTATAAAGACGACCTGTCAGCCGAGTTTCCTTTCCAGATCCTGTCCCTCCGTAATGCTCTTAGGCCTACTATAAAGAAAATTGAGCGTGGAACAATCAAAGACCTTGCACAAACCCTGCTCATTGAAAATCAGTCCATTTTGCCAAGTATCCCCGATGTTGCCACAGCACTGAAATTGTTTTGAACTATACCCGTGACTGTTGCCAGTGCTGAGAGATCTTTCTCAAAACTTAAATTAATAAAGACATATTTGAGGAGCACAATGTCGCAAGAGAGACTGTCTGGGTTAGCAGTCCTTAGTATTGAGAGCCGACGCGCGCAGTATAGATTTAAAGACTGTTATACAGGACTTTGCGCAGAAGAATGCCAGGAGACGTGCTCGTATAAAATAATAGGCCTACAAAGCAGCTCCTGATTGCATCCTCTATGTAGCCTATAGGATGTGTTTTATTTGTTTGTTTTTTGTAGGCTACTTTTCTTTTATACAGAATGTTATATATATGTGAACCGTTCCGTTGTGTGAACTCCAATGATGATAGGCTATAACGTTCTACAATACCTTCATGTTACAAAAAATACACAGCCACTTGTTTGTATTTGTCAATGATGTTTAAATCAGATGTATATTATACAGAAAGTTCCTACTGACCCTATACTGTTTAAATCAGATGTAGCCTATCTTTATACAGAAAGTTCCTACTGACCTATAGGCCTACTGTTTACAAAAGTTGCCTGAAAAAATAAACATTTAAAAAAGTGGCCGCGATGTCTATCCCATGTCACTCTATTATTGATTTAGGGGAGGGGGCGGGGCCCCATGGTCCGACCTGCGGGGGAGCCCCGAAATATTGCGCAACGCCATTGTGTGTGTGTGTGTGTGTGTGTGTGTGTGTGTGTGTGTGTGTGTGTGTGTGTGTGTGTGTGTGTGTGTGTGTGTGTGTGCATATGCATAGCCAACATTTATTTCCTTAGTAGCTAGGTTTACTGTACCTGTCTGAGGGGTCAACAAGCGCAATATCTGCGAGCAGGAGGGGAGCCTCACTGGCAACGTAGGACCCACGGGATTCCTCAGTTTTCCCGACGTACCTGAAATGCTAAAAACAGAAAAAGTTTTCGGAATGTTGTATTCCAACAGATGGATACAAATGTTTCATTATTTTGCACTTTGTCAGCTTGTTTGATCTTTAACAAGACATCTGTCTCCATCTGGTGGTGTGTGACACTTCTACAGTAGTAATTCAATTGAAAACGTAAGTATTTGGTAAAGAAATGGTAAAAAAACATACGGAAGCATCACCAATCAAGAATCTAACTTTATTATCCTCTTAACAGCAGCTCAACAAACTATACTGTGATGCAGTACACAGCTTCCTCTGGGAAAGACACTACAGAAGTTCCTTACTGTGTTCAGGCCCTGCAGAATAACCCAGTTTCTGTGTCTGAAGACTTGATTCACTCTCCCCTGCTTCCCTTTGTCCTTCCCTGCGAGAATCTCCACCTGGAAAACAAAAGAAAAGCAGATACATGAGTCCATGTTGTATTAGTCTCATATTCTGGAATGATATCTCTAAACCAGTTTATTTTGTCAATCAAAGTTTAGCCAAGAACGCTTGAATAATGAGTTAGAAGGCAGGCAACTGAGTCCCACTTTGCCCATAAAGACTTGTGACTTGAGTTCCTCACCATGTCCCCTTTCAGCACCGACCAGTCCTCTGCTGCGATCGGCTCCACGAACACCTTCCTCCTCTTCTTCCCTAAAGGATTTAGCCTCTTAGCAGCCGGCGTCCAGGGTCTGTTGGTGCCGAATCGGTAATCTTTGGGCACAACCACCTTGGCTGCCATCGACAGGAGAGCGGTCAGCCTCATTGTGCTAAAATGGGACAAAATATGTCAAAAGAGTTATTTGAAAAAAGTGCCGAGTTTCCCTTGACAACACAAGCTATGCTAACGTTAGTTTGTGGGAAGCTATCACTATACTTGTGTTAAAACGGCTAACCAAATGCTAATGTATTTTCAAACGCAGTGAAATCTTGAACAAGACTGCTACCTTTCTTGCCACAGTGTGGTTATAACAATAATAGAGTTAAGTAATATAACATGCACAATATCTTACCCTCTGTTGATGTCAATGTCACATGTAGCAGCTCTGCCTCGAACACTATCCTCAGCAGGCAGCGCCCCCTAGTGGAGAGGAGGGTGAGACCCGGCCGCACGCATGCGCACTGGCCCAATAATGTATCTGCATGTATTTGATTCCTTTTTAGGTTACAAAAAACATACAAGGTCTCGCAGATATACATTAAAAATGATAAAAACGTTATAAGAATACAATACAATTAATTATACCAGATTACATGTAGAATTAAACAGAAGGTTCTTTATTAATCATATTGATATTCTGTACAAACTTCAAAGTCAAAATTATAATTATAATCTTCAAATGTAACATTTGTGATATTAACATTTATATATAATAAACATTTATTGATTGATTGAATTACAAGGGATAAATAGGAAACATAACAAAGAGGAATATGGAATTCACAAAGCTTTCTCACTTTTGTACCTGTAAGTTCATAATCCACATTCAAAAAGATGTATAGAATATAAAAAAAGACAAACACATTTCTGTAATCAACATGTTTATTAAATGGACTGGCAACTACAACAGTAAGCAGCAGATAAAGATGAATGCTTCTGAAAGGAAAAGAGAAAGCTTAACCAAGAATAACACCTCAATGCCAAATGATACCCTCGATATTACAGATGGGCCCCTTCGACCATTTTTTAGTTGCAATTAGGGCAATGTTATAGGTGGGGGTATAAGCCGTTTTTAGGCAAAGCAGTCAGTTTCATGATCATTTTTAAAAGCTGAAATTCCCTTAGGTTCTTCACTTGATTAACTGTAACTCCATGTTGCCAGATACAGGCAAGAACACTAAAGCGATGACAATGACATCCAAGTAACACAGTGTCTAAACAGTAGTCTAAACAAATGATAAAATAGAACACACCTTGTACATCACAACTTTGTTTTACAGCCAAAATAATAAGACCATTGAAGTAAAACAGACTCATATTCCAGTTAAGAGGTTTGGAAAAAACTAAGCTTTACAGATGGTTCACTACACTCTTCTCATGAATTTGTGGAGATCATATGATGGCATTAACAATGTGAGCTATACATTAAAAAAACAAAAACGTATTTGGTACAACCAATTCATGAATGCAACTAAGTGTTCTTCCTGGTTACATTTCAAGTATGAACCAATGGCAGCATTAACATGAGCTTAATAAGAACTGGGAGGAATTGACAGTTGACTTGATGGATTTTGAAATGTTTGCCAGATCATTTCTCCAGAAAAAATTGCGACAAATAACTTTTACTACCTGCAAAAGAACTCCAAAACTTAAAGACTGAGCAACAACATTCAGGAATGTCTTTCTGGTTCCAATAATTAACATTCATCAGCGGATGGAAGTAAAATAGGGCTTTGAAAAGTGACTGATTTGATCCTACAATAGCACTTTTCAAATGGGCTTTAAATATTCAATCTGGAGAAAAGAATCCTGTAATTTGGTCACCTGCAATGAAGCATTCCACTACACTAAAGCAACAAAACCTGTGTTGCATTAAAACATCATACAGTGAACTAGACAATGATTAATAGGGCAGCTGAAAAAAAAAACCTAATTTTCAAAGTGCAACTCATCATGTATCCAATGACTGAATATATTATTTAAGAAGAGGCTGATAAGCTAGGTGAGATAGATGTAAGTAAAACATTGAATTTATGAAAGCTTGGGTGAACATTTGTTCTTATTCCTGTACAATAATGTGTTTTAAAACCATCAGATATAAGTATTTTGAATTTTTGTGGGGTTTAAATGTTTTTATATATTCAGTTTTGTATTCCCTCTGAACTGAAAATGTTTTTGACACCTAGCATTCAGTCTTTGTAATTATGTAATTGCACTTAGAAATAAAAAATATATACACACCAAAATCCCATTTATAAATGAGCCTTTAAGTGCTCAGTTCAATAGTTTGGAACCAGATTAGCAAACGTTTTGTTTCTGGGATATATGATATCCCAAAAATGGCAGATGAAGATTTGTTTGTCTCTGAATACAAACTTTTTGTTTTTTGTTTTTTTATTATCCTTTCAATTAAACAGTTGAAATCTGGCATCCTGCAGGTAATCATGTTGATGCTTAAATTCCTGGGAAAAGCATCAAAGTTTCTTGGGTTTTTTCTTCTGAGAGTTGACGTTAAGCGCTGTCTGTCACAGGCTGCAGGGAGAGAAGTGGAGAGCAATTAATGCATTAAGTAAAACACTTGATATAAATAGTGACTCTGTACCAATAACTGCATTTTACTTGTACAATTATCTCTTCTAAAATGGTATTTATTTGTATGTCTTAAAGTACATTGTATGTTGCATTGTTGAAGGTGCCTTGTATTAACATGTTCCATTGTTAAAAACTGTGTTAGCTGTTTTTCAAATGACAGTAAATCCTTTTAATCATTTTTAATACCGTGGTGTTATCCTAAAACCTGCAAAAACACCACAATGGCCACATTCTGTCCTCATCCCTGTGTATTGTCTCACCTTGTCTGCTGTTAGCTTCTCTCCTGCGGGAGCCTTGTCCTGGGCCTCTGCTTTCGACTCGCTCTGTGAGGAGGGGGCATTTGCCTTGGGTCCGGCCACATCATTGAGCTTGGCCTCCGCTTTAGACTTGCTGCCGTCGACTTTCGTGTCACCGTCTGCCTCAGTATCCTTCGGCCGCTTGGGTGAAGCCTAATGAAAAAAGGTTTGAGGGAGTGTCAGAGAGATAAATAACTACGAATCTTCCTACTTGGAGTATGTACGACTGACAGTCTCAAAGCTCACCTCTGTGGACTCCTCTGCTTTTCGTTTATTCCCTCCCCTCTCGTTCTTCTCGTCGATTACCAGAGCCCCTTCATCTTCATCGCTGCTGCCCTCGGCGTCTGCTTTCTCCGTGCTCCCAGCATCCCCTGCTCCTTCTGAAGCGTTGTCCTTCTTAGATGACTACCGGCAGAGATTTAAATAATAGTGTAAGAAAAGGGAGTCGGACCAACAGAGAGCACACGCTTGAGTCTGACTGTTGCCTTGAATAAATTAAAAGGGCAGTTCTCTGACAGTCCTCAATGGGGGTAAAGAGTGGAATGCCATTTTTGTAGAAACAGATTTCACCAGGTTTATACAGACATCAGCATTTTTCTTTAAGGTGTTCTAAAATTACCAAAGTTGGACATAACACAGACAGATTACTCACAGTACAATAAAACAGACTCGAAGAAATAGACCTACATCGTTGGCTTCATGCTTGACGGTGGGGTTGTTCTCGATCTCCCAAAGTCCCTCAGCAAAGCCTTTCCTCTTGTTTGCTTTACCAAACTTCTCTTTGTTTTCATCGTAGGGGCACAAATCCTTGGCCCCCAGGAACGCCCTGTGGTGAGCAAACATAACTCATTCAGTTTCGTTAAAGTGTGCACCTATACACTCCAGCATGTTCATTTCAAATGTCTGTTTGTCAGAGACGGAGTTATGCCACACAATTAGCTTTGTCGACATTCTACATACGGACAGCGATATACGATATAATAAGAAGGTATTTCCGTGATAATTTTCACAACAAATAATCAACTTTTCAGTATTATTTTTTAATCTTTTAAATATTACTGTTTTTCCCCAAAACTCAGAAAGAAGTTGGCAAAAGACAATTTTGTTCTATTTTCTTAAATTCTTAATGTTTACCCATCATATTTTCTCCACCTGGAATAAAACACACAACACATTACTCACGTCTCATGTGTCCCAAAGAAGAACACCTGGTACTTGTTTGAGGGGGACTTCACAGCTCCTTCGGGTAATTCGTCAATCTGTGAATACAGAACACAGCTTCTTAGGAAAGGCAGGAAAATAGGACTATCAAAAATGAAGGAAATAACAAAAGTAGATTAAAATACTGTAATGAAAACCCAGTACGACTAGAACAAAACATTTGTATCCTGAATCATGTTTACAGATTATAAACTTTAAACATTCTTTAGAAGTTAACGTGTTTTGAGTTCACAGAGCATCAGCCATGCAAGAGATTTTTTAAGTCAGGCTTGGATGTAATTATTTAAATTTGTATTTGCCAATATTTATTTGTGTTAGAGCAGAGGCACAGGAAGGCATGGCGTTTGTTTGCAAACTGCCAGACAGACAGCTTTGGCATTCCAAGATAGGGCCGTGGTGTCAGGATAGGTGGGGCCCTGTAGCCTGCTGGCAAGGGCCATGGCTGATAAGACTGAGAAAAAGGTACCGATCAGGACTTTGCGATTTTGGTATAGTATGTTCTGTCATTCAAATGCATAAAAGATTGAAACATAAAAACTCAAACACTGACTAAAATTGTAATTAACTGTTGACTTTCAACTCCAGAAGGTTACGGTTTTTGAGTTATTGTTTTGGCTATAGTGTAGAATAAAGAACAACATTGTTTTTTATTTTGATCCACATTTTATCTGATTTTGTGAGTGCAGAACAGTTTTTTTATAAAGCTCTGAGTGAGGCTGCGTTTTAGAGGGAAATGTAATTCTGTTGAAAGTTCACACTTTCTGTAATAATGAATGATTAGGAAACACTGACTGTAATGCGTTTATAGAACTGGTAGAGATTACGTTATGGTCTGTTGTTATTAGCATGGAACAATGTATTTACCGTGATCAGAAGTGGAAGAAGTACTCAGATTGCGTACATAAGTACAACTACCAGAGAGCAGGAATACTATTACAAGTCCTGCATTCAAAATGTTACTCAACTAAAAGTAGAAAAGGATTGAAATCAAAATATATACTTAAAGTAACAAAAGTAAAATTACTCATTATTAAGATTGGTCCATTTCAGAATTAGATATATTATATGTTTTGAATATAATTATTGATGCATCAAAGTGTTTATCACAGCTGGTAACAGTGGATCTAAATGTAATAACTTTGTATACTGGAGGGTAGCTTGTGGATTTAGTCCAGGTGTGACTAAAGTCTTATTTAAGTGCTGATTATATTTCAGCATATTTAGCTGACGCTTTTTATCCAAAACTAGCTATAAACCCAACCAGATTAAGTGCTACTGCAATAGCTTGTCTTAAAACCAATCATATCATTAATCCAAATCTGAAAAGTAACTAAAATAAAATAAATGTAGTGGGGTAAAAAAAACCACTCTGAATTGTAATGGGGTAGAAGTACAAAGATGGATATACTCAAGATAAGTACCTTAAAATTGTACTTAAGTACAGTACTTTTGTAAATGTACCTTTACTTCACATCACTGGCAGTAATGAAAGTCTATGCTTAGGAGCAGAAACAGTTACTTGTTGCACCAAGTCTGGGCAGGCATGTTTACAAAGTATCAAACCATATGGCTACACACGCAAACATGTAATGCAACAATTATACACAATAACCACCTCCAAATTAGTAAGTAATGTAGATACAAAGTGGATTCCTATCAGTGTCCTCAGGTGGCCCTGTGTTCACATAGCGTGTGCTACTGGCGGTGTATAACATGACCGTTAACTTGTGGCTGCTCTTCTGAACGGTTAGCTGTTATTAGCCTAACAACAGGCCCCCTGGGAGACAAAAGCGGCACATGAAGAGCAGCTTCGGCGGCAGAGAGCAGCTAGCAACGCCAGTCATATTTAGTTAACCGAGCAGGGTAATGATGTCTGTGTCCACGATGACTCACTCGAAAGACATTTGTCTACAGTTGGTTAGCTGTGTGTGGAGGCTGGGCAGCGTTAGCTAACACGGCTGAGCTAAGCTAACTCATCAAAGCTAATGCTAACCAACGTTACTGATAGGCCTGGTAGGTAAACAGAAAGACTTAAATGTACATCAAACCTTAAGCTGGTTCAAATAGATTCAACGTCAGGTGCTTACCCTCGCAGGCCAGTGTGGATACCCCTTCATTTTAGCAAACACCAGATCTCCAGGTTTGTATTCTTTTTGCCTGTTGGACCGCGGCATGTTTCTTGCAGAAATTGCTTGCTATGTCCGCCAAAAAAAGAGTAATAGTTTAGGGTGGGTCAGTGTCCGGGTTGGTCAACACCTGCTGCAAACGAGTCGGGTTTTCATTCAAATGAACCAGGCGCGGAAAACGGGAGCGAAGACGCGGCGGCGGACGAGCTATTTCGCGGATCCAGTGGGATAAAAAAAAAAAACCGCGGCCTTTGATTAGGACAATGCACTGGTTTATGAAAGGAAACGTAAAAATGATACGGCTAAACGCTTTAACGTTTTGGTGTTTATGTTATTCTACAATCCAGGGGCCCGTCCCTCGGTCTGTTAGGGTTTGAAATTGAAACCGCTTCCCACTTTGCAGACGCGCCCCCAGTACCTGGCGAAGCTGCAGTTAGCGCCCCTGTCGACCGAAACCTCACACTGGAGGTTTATTCTCATACAATACATAAATAAAAAGGGACCCATTTGGGGTAAGCAAGTATAAAAACAGTATTTGCTTGAGAATGTGCAGGGCAATTTGATAGAAATGTAAGTACACAGAATGATAATTGTTTTCTTACAAAGACAGCCATAAATAAATGGACAACCATGACTGCCCGGAACCATCGTCGCATATGTTGTTTCCACCCGGAGTCATGAGTAGCAAGCACTGCAAGCATGTTTTGAACTCTGGAAGTGTCCATGCTGAAATATCCGATAATAATCCTTTGATATTTTTGTGTTAAATCCATAAAACGAGTCAATGTAACCGGAAGAATAGTCTGGGATTTAACAACAACAATTACAGCCGTATTTCTGACTGCACCTATCAGTCACCATGGGACTCAAGCGACAGAAAATAGCCAAGAAAACCATTAGCTTCTACAAATACAACTTCAGCTTCAGACAACCATTTCAGATCCTCATCGATGGGACTTTTTGTCAGATGGCTTTAAAGAACAAAATTCAGATCAAAGAGCAAATGCCTAAATATCTGATGGGAGAAGTGCAGCTGTGCACCACAAAGTAAGTAGAGCTACTCATGTATAGTGTTTATGTTAAATGTCAATATCTTACATCTTGCTTATTTTCCAGCTGTGCACTGAAAGAACTGGAGACTCTGGGGAAAGAGCTGTATGGAGCAAGAATCATCCTGCAGAAGTTTCAGTCCAGGAGATGTGCACATCTTAAGGATCCTGTCCCGGCTTCAGAGTGTCTGCTGTCCATGCTAGGGGAGACAAACCCACACAACTACTTTGTTGCCACACAGGTAAATACCAAATAGATCCTTTGTACACTCACACACACCAACTAGAGGGAAAGCAAAATAAGGAATAATGTGTTTTTTGGGTACTTGTGGGTTATCTGTTGCCTTTTTCATTTATCAAAATAACAAACGTTAATCCTAGGGGTTAATGTTGTTTAGAGAGTCTGAAAAAAAGAAACAAAAATGGTGACAGATAACCCACAAGTACCGTTTTTTGTATGTTGGAAATCAGAATCAGCTGACCTTATCTTATGTTTAAACACACCTACACATACAGATATAAATAGACATAACGCTAAAAGGTCAACAAAGCTGTAAAGTAAACATAGAACTCATGTACAAATTAGAACGGGTATATACAAAAAAAATGTCTAAAACTACTAAGCAACAACCTGATGCATTGATTTTGTATCTGTGCGTACTCCAGGACCACACAGTCACTGCAGGTGTGAAGAAGATCCCAGGCGTTCCTCTGCTCTACATCATCCTCAACACCATCGTGCTGGACAAGCCCTGCCAGACGTCCCTTGATCACGTGAAGGCCGTCTCGCTGGGAGAGATGGTCAGCGTGGCGCAGCAGCAGAGCATCCGCAGCCTGAAGGAGGACAAGGGCATCGCACAGAAGGACGGAGAGAGGCGGGGGAAGAAGAGGAAGAGGAAACAGAGCAATCCTAACCCTCTGAGCTGCCTGAAGAAAAAGAAGAAAGGGGGGCCGACACCACCGAAGAACACGGAGCAGGGGGAGAAGAAGAAAAGCGTTAAAAACAAGAAACAAAAGACGGAGGGAGGAGACAACTTGCCAGCTCCTGTGGTTACAAAGGCATAGAGACAAGACATAGACTTTATCCATTCGTTTCTTTAATTAATGATATGAAAAGTTCCACAATCTCAAATATGATACTTGCTCTAGTGTGTTTTACCGATGTTATTAGAATAAAGCAATGTTTTTCACATGATAACATTTTTAAATACTGTTCACGGTATGTTTTCTATTTTGAAAAATGTTGCAACAGTTTCAAGACTAAGGACTTACAGGCACAGGACTGATATATGTTCAGAAACATAGCAGTATTTTTGAGTCATGGAAGATTTGTCTAGGCTTTTTTACAAAATAAAAAAGCAGATTTACAGGCACATAGTTTAGAATATAACATACTTGGACATTACATCATATAAGGTTGAAGTAGATATCAAAAACAATGCATTTAGCTGTCTTTGTAGAAGCACAAGTGTTGTCACAAGGAAATGTACTGTATGCTGTGTGAGTCCAACAACCAATTAGACATCTTGATTGTGTAATTATTCATTCTAGAGATTAAAAATGTTGCTTTTTAATAAAAAAAAGTGAATTCTCTTTATATATACATTAATACATTGACATTGAACAAGTATCAACTTGATTTAAACTTTCAGAAGTTATTCTTAACAGTTTGTTGTACAGTTTTGACTAAATGATTATATATACATAAAAAGGACACAGGATAAATTGAGCCATTCACAAACTTCAAGTATTTTAGGAATATGAAAGCAACACAGTAATACAAATGTTAATTTCTTGAGCAATTACACCAATACATGTCAGGACTAGCATGCAAATATGGCCGGCCACTGCTGTTTACATCATCTACAGGTTGAAACCAAAGCTGTGTCCCACTTCCATAGTAGATACTATTTATATGCAGTATGTACAATATGTTTATAGTGTGCAAAAGTGGCACACTCAAAACATTTGAAATAAGTATGTAGTATGGCTTTGGGACACAATTATAGCTTTGTGCAAACAGTTGAAGATGCAAGCCACGCATTTACAAAATGTACAACTGGAAGTTAGCAATACTTAAAGTGCTACACTACAGTCACACCATGATTAGTTGCTGGTTGAGTTTCACTACTGTAGTGACTGTTGAAATGTTCTCTTGCAGGCTCTGGGTATAGTACATGCTCCTTTTGGCTAATGTCAGTGTACATGAGAACTATTTGTCCTGCAGTGTTGGGACAGAAGTGTCTCCAAGTAACAGGGTTGATTGAGTTATCACTTGCACCATAAACATATTTTAAACTAGACACATTTTAACTTGAGTTCCATGCTGGTGCAACACAACATCTCCTTAGGGATAAAAGTGCTTATCAATTTAAAAAAAAAAGCAAAATAATATAAATAGATCAAATAAATGATAATAAATAAGAAAAGTGCCAATTGTTTTGATTTGCAACCCCCCTTGAATTTGATTTTTTCTAAGAAGACATAATAAACAAACCTGGTTATTCAAACATCTTCGCTCCCACCACAATATTTAAATATTGCAGGAAGAAGAACATCCCACAAAATAACCTTTTCCTTACTAAACTAGTGTTTTCTAGATGATGTGAAAGCGAGGTCCGGGTGTAGCTACGATGTCGCTGTACGGCTCCTCCTGCACCAGCTCCACCGCCTGCTGCTTCTTCAGAACCAGGAAGCTGTAGAACTTGGCCGCCGCCTGCTTCTTGTTGTTGTTCCTGCACAGATCCAGCAGGCCCACCGACTGGGCGCCCGTTTTGTCCATCACCCTCTGTGGCAAGGTGAGACAGAGGAGGTCAGATCAACTGTAATTCTTTAAGCAGCAGATGATAAGATCCTATACCAAATAGAACAATCCAAAGCCTCTTGCGTGTACAATCACAAAAGCGCCTTATCAAATTGAAATTCAAAAGAGCTTTATTGTCAAGTTGTAAGGAAATGTAAATCTGTATTTTTTCAATATATTGTAATTTGTTTGTTTGTTCTAGTGATATAATTCCTAGTTTTGTGTAATATCTATCATAAGTGGGTCAAAAAGGACCCGTATTAGAATAATATGTGTTTTTATGCCATTTCTGTCATTTTGGTTAAGAAAATCACTTGTAATATTTAGTATTATATTTTGGTTCACACTAGAAATACTTTATATTGAATTTTTCACTATTTATAATTTTAGACATTTTTTTTACATTTTGAAAAAAAATGTTTTGAAAATATTGATGCAAAGATCTCCGCTATTCTGAGACCCTCACAGTATTCCAGTCCCTTTTCAAAACTCATCTCTTCTCCTCTTGTCTACTCATAGCCCACCCCCCATCAATCCATGCCGGTTGATCAAGTTTGATAGTCCCACCCTAACCTTCCCTTATATTGTAAAGCGATTTTGAGTCCTTGAAAAGCCCTATACAAATATAATATTATTATTATTATTATTATTATTATTATTATTATACTGACAGGTATCAGATCTTGCTGTGTAAAATAATCTTCCTGAGAGGTGTCACTTGTGATGTAGTCTGTGTGGTCTAC
The DNA here is from genome assembly GCF_902827175.1 of Gymnodraco acuticeps. Taxonomy (NCBI): domain Eukaryota; kingdom Metazoa; phylum Chordata; class Actinopteri; order Perciformes; family Bathydraconidae; genus Gymnodraco; species Gymnodraco acuticeps. The sequence continues at coordinate 709,854 of NW_022989947.1, read as the reverse complement.
AGTGAATGTATTCCTGACAGCAACAGGTGATAAGAACCAAAGGTTCCCATAGGGTTCCATAGGAAATGCATGCGGGTCATTTTTGACCCACTTATGGAAGCTTGGGGTAGTCATACAAAAACTACAATATCTTAAAATGTATTACATTTAAATTTAAAATTTGAATGGCATGATATCCAAAACATGTTTCTTGAGGAATAGCTGGAATATGAAATGATAAAAAAATGTAATTACAAAGATACTTAAAGAAAACCACCTCACCGGGTCAAAAAAGACCCACTTCTACATCTAAGGGCTACAGATATCTGTTTCAGTTCAAATACCTTATTTCCAATTTTTCCGAGATAAAGCACGTTTTCTATTATTATTTTCCCCTAAAACATCAAAAATCATGAATATATTTCTCTCTTTATAACAATTCCTGAAAGGAACATTTTACATAAGCGTGCCTGTGCAATGTTTCATATCTAGTTCTACAGGCCAAATATTACGTATCACTTAAATAGAATATAATCCAGGGTGTTATAATGTATGAATTTGAAGTAGTAGTTGCAAGATATGCTGTTATTCTGGCTCTTCCAATAAGATGTAAACACAAAGATACCTGAAGGCCATGGAGCATCTGCTGGGTTCTCTTGTTCCACTTCCTCTCCTCCTGGTCCTGGTCTCCTCCCTGCACCTCCTCCTCCTGACAGAAAAACGTTTTAAACACTAACAAATTCTCCTTATAATAAAGTAATTGAAAACATAAATCCTCCTTAAATTAATCTGAAAAATAAGGAATAAAATACAAATCCCACAGGAGTACTGTAGATCTGTATCTCACCTCTTCATCAGAGTCGTCGTCGTCCTTCTTCCTGTCCTTGTCGCAGAGCAGGTCCAACTCTATCATCTGGCTGATGTTGGTGCTCTCCTCTGGAGGCAGATCCACACTGGATGACTCCTGCTGCTGCTGCTGGGACTCCAGCTGCAGCTGCTGCTGCTGCTGCTGCTGCTGGTCCAAAGGTCCCATTTAGAGAAAAAAACGTTAACGGATGCTAGAGATAGAATAGAATCATTTAATGTCATTATACAGTACATGTACAATGAGAGAAAGAAATGCTTCTCCTTTTCAAAAGGTGCCATCAAAACAAAAAACATCACAACATAAGACAACAAATACACGAAGCATACATACTTAGGAATAAGGAATAAAGTGCAGTAATTATTTCCAGGGGTATACAAAATAAAATCTAAAATGTAATAAATAATAATAGTAGGTATGTATTTATAATAATAATAATGATATATATGTATATATATACAGAGTCACATTTATTTCTCATGCAGGATGATTAAGAGGTATGACTTTCAGGTGTTAAGAGCGATGATGGCTCTTGGGAAAAAACTGTCTTTGAGTTTTTTCCCAGGGTGGAGACTTTGGAGTCCTGACACCAAATATGGGGTGATCTCAGATATGGATCATGAATGTAACTTTTTTATTTATTTAACCTTTATTTAACCAGATTGAGATCAAATCTCATTTACAATGCTGACCTGGCCAAGAAGGCAGCAACGTTACACATTATTACACATAACACATATAAAATACAGAGAACACAACTAAGTAAACAAAAAGACGAAAAGCAGTCACTACATTGTGCACATTTGGGACAGTAGGAAAAGTACACAAGAGCAGCTGGTGGTAAGGACCTCAGACAACTTCAATTTAAAACAGGCTATTGGGACAAGTGCCATCAGTTTGAGGCGTGATTGAAGGTCATTCCAAGACCAAGGACCATAATAAAAAATACTCCTTTTTCCAGCCTCAGTCCGCACGACAGGTACCTGGAACCGTATCCACTATCCAGGCACTGGTTCTGAGGTTGTAAGAGTCACAAACTGGAGCAAATCTGGCACATATATACAGTGGAAGCTTACCTAAAATGGCTTTATACATTAATAAAAACCAATGCTGCATCTTACGCATACTAAGTGAGGACCATCCAGTTATACCATCCAGCTATACAGTGTGCAATGATGAGTCCTATAGGGTGCATTTGATATATAACGCAGTGCAGCATGGTAGAGTGGGTCAAGTTTGGCCAAAACAGTGGGACAGGCAAATCTATAAATTGTATCACCGTAGTCCAGCTGGGACAGGACCAGCCTTTTTACGGGAAGAAGTTGAAAAACAATATTTAAGTCTGTAAAGGAAGCCAAGAGTGAATTTCAATGTCTTAGTTAGAACTTCAATCTGGTGTTTAAAGTTTAGATTTCTGTCCAACCAAAAGCCAAGATATTTGTATGTATCGACAAACTCAACGGAGACGATTCATCTGCAAGGGGAAAACTGTACTCACGGGCAGGGCTGGCTCCGTGTCCTCGGCTTTGCGTTTCAGACCACGTTGGGAGGAGGGGGGGGGCATGATCGACTCGTCTAGCGTTGTCCTGCTGCCCTCAACAGCTGAAGTCTGCAGAACATTAGCCTCTTCCATGATGGTCTGGTCTGGAGAGGAAATAGAATGGTTAGAAAAAACAAAATATCGTCTTGATTATGCCTGAGGAAAAATGCATGTTTCAGTTTAATGTCACTGAGAGAATACATTCACACCACCCACCCCCCTTTTTTTTTAAGCAAGGTCGGTTCAGGTCTGTAGCAAGTTCAGCTGTTAATTCTGCTATAAAATACTTAGAAACTGGTTTAGTCTACATTTCCAATCGTTTCCGCAAAAAATACATTGTTTTTGTCTGCCACCACCCAATTTCATACCAAACCATAGCCAACCCAAATTCAAGCACTTCAGTTTGTGTTATGTCGGTTCGCCAATAAATCCTTCATACATGTACACAAACACCCATTTGATACCCATGATGTCTCTCTGCTGCTGTGCTGTTGTTTCCTCTCTGGGCACCTCCGGGTTCTCCAGATCCTTGAGCAACTCATCCAGACTGTCGGCCTCTCCGCCTTTCCTCCTCCTCCTCAGCTCGTCTGGCACCAGGGGGGTCAGACACCTTGTAAACATCTACAGAGAGAAAGCAAAGGGGAGGGTGGATATGAAGAACCAGAAAGACAGAGCATTTTAATCGTAGTTTGTCCCTGACTAACTTTGCATCACTAACCTTAAGCAGCCTAACATTCCACAGAGGCTGAGCAGGGAGGGAGAAAAGCTTCTCCACTCCTCCCGTCTCCTTCCACATCATCAGCTTCTTGGTGGGGGGGGCCAGGTCCAGGGTGGTCACGATGTCAGAGTAATCAGACAGCTGTGCACGGATGGTCTTACTGTCCAACTCCTTCACGCTGTCCACAATCAGCTTCCTCTTACGCTTGGCCTTGGTTTCCTTTACTGCACCGTCAATAGAGAGAAAGAGATGAATCAGCAAAGAAAACCAAAACAGCTCTCAGATTTCGAGCCAAAACACTATCCCTGTATTGGTGAAATACATGTCAATATAGATTGTGATATTTGAAACGATTCCAATGCACATTTTCTACACAAGCACACTGTCTTGCTCTCTCTTTGCTCCAACAGCGAGTCGAGTAACTAAATTACCTGTGATGTCAATGGGCTCCAAGGCGAAGGTTTCTTCTTCGTTGTGAACGAGGGTGGTCTGTTCTGTCTGGTCCGCCATGGCTGGTAGGGGCTCTGTTGGGCCGGAGTCGGGACTATCTGGGGCTCCGGCTAACAACACACACCATAACATGTTTGATGTAGGTGATTGTATTGTAGTTTTAGTTGCATATAACAAGTTAAGGGTCTACAGCTGCAGTTGTGTAACTGACCTGAGAGAGCATCAAAGTCGTCATCATCACATCCGTGGTCCTGAGGCATCATCACGCTGTCTGTGATGGCAGGAGGGTCGTCAAAGATGCCGTCTCCTTCCTCGTTACTCAGCAGCTTGTCAACTACACAGACAGGTGAGGTTATTCAGTTATTACAATAAAGATAATTCACTTTGATTAACTGCCAATCTAAATGCTAAAAGTGTTTAGTGACATTTCCGGACGACTTCCTAAATAACCCCAGGAACCTGCTTAAGCACAAAATGTGATGACATATTTCTTTACTCCTAATAAGAAGTGAGGAGGATAAACAGTATCACTTACAGATGAGGACTGTACCTAAAAATCATTATCGAATCTGCTGATTCATTTGTATAGTACTGTATCATGTCTGTATCACCTTTTGTTTCATTTGTATTTTCTTTGGTTTTACACGCTCGAAAAAAATAACTAAACTAAACTAAACTGATTATTATTTTTATTTAATTATCCATTGACAAAATGTCAGAAAAAGTGAAAAATGTCCATCACAGTTTCTACAACTCCAAGGAGATTTCTTTAAATGTTTTGATGTTCAGTTTAATATGATTTAAAACAAGAGAAAACATGGAAAAACTCCATTATCTCCATTATGCGTGTTTTTCATTACAATCTCAGTGTCTATAATATTGACAGGATCTTACCCAGCATGCCTCCCTCAGTGCTCTCCATGGGGTTGTCTCCGAAGTCGTCCTTGTACTGGTCGTCGTACTCCAGATGGTTGGATTTGTCCGCCACGGCGTTAGCTCCTCCCTCGGCCTCCAGCAGCAGGTTGGAGGCGGACACTCCCATGATGTCCACCTCAAATGCGCTCTCCTCCCGCATCATCTCCCGGTCGTCCATGCCAAAGTCAGCTGCACAACAGAATTGTGTTTCGAGTGTTCAAACATATGACTCTGACAGGTTACAAAAGCATGAATGTTGGAAGGAAAGATTTCTACCAAAGTCATTGTCCTGCAGCAGGGTGAGGTTGCCCACCTCCTCTCTCATGGTGATCTCCTCCACCCTGCTCTGGTTCAAGTTGAACTGCTGAGCAATGTCAATATCACTATACAAAACACACAACAGTAAAGTCAAATTAATCTTGTATTTACACCACTATCCTTTAAGCTATTTCATATTTGTTCCTATACGGAGTAGGGTAATTGGGGTGTGCCAATCCTCCAGTTTGAAAACCATTTTACAATTCAAAAGGAGGGGGTCAAAGGACTCACTCTAGATCTGGAAGTGGCTGGTCAAAATCATGGAACTCCTCAGGCAGCGTGATAGCGTTGTAGGCTGCTTCTCTGTTCTCTTCAGGAAGATCCACAACACCTGAAACACCACGACATAGGGTAAGAGTTACACCATGTGCTTTAGCTCATAAGGGTATGGTGAATGAATCAGGGTATGTATATGTTATGCAATTTTAGTATTGCATGTAGGTGTGATGTGTTTCAGGATAAAAGTGCTGCCTGATTCATTGTAAAATATTTATAAACTTGAAAAATCTCCTCATTATGCTGTAGAATTAAAATAATAAATAATGTTGGTCTGTGCACGCATTTGTAGATGCAGATATAACCTTAACTAAATATTGTCTTTATCTAGGAACATAGGAAAGGCTTCAATATCTGACTGACAATGCATGTAATGAGCACTAGAGGAAAGAGTATAATGAGTCACTGCTGAATATATTTGACTTAAAAGTTGCATTTTGTTACCAACCCGGTCGAAACGCCATCTTGATCTTGATGAAGGCTTCGTTACAATCTGCCAGCAAGTACTTGGCCTTCCTGTGGTAGATCCTCACCACCCCCAGCAGCAGATGCCCTGATGTTCGTAAAGCCATTTTCACCTTTAAAAAGGTATGTTCAGAAATGATCAGTGACAGAACTGTAAAATATACTTGCAGTATTTCACATTACCTTTGTACATTGTGCAATTACCTTGGGTGAGATGATGCTCTCTACGCTGCTCTCCAGATTGCACTCAAACACATGAGCCTTGGTCAGCTTCTTGTCCCAGTGGGCCGCCAGCCAGATTTTGGCCAGCGGCCCACGTTTGCTGAGTACAAAGTGAGCATAAAACATCGCCTCACCGCCTTCTCACCACAAGGGAAAGGGAAAAGGGGGAGGCCTAAAAGAGATAACACAAATAAGTGTGTATTTGATGGAAATCACAGCAATTAATAGGCAAGCAAAGCATGACACTTGAGAGAACACATTCATTGTGTGATATAAGCGTTTGCAAGCATAATCTTTGAAGATGATGTCATGCTTGTCTAGCTAAATAGGAGTTATGACAGCAGTTCAAAGCAGGGTGCAAACTGATTAATTGAGACTTTTCTAAAACCTATTCTGTTTTTTTTATAGCAACTACCATAGCCACATTTGTATTTGTATGTTGATCAAGCTAACAGGAAGTGAGATAAATTGGTGATTGATGTTTTGGTTATTTACTTCATTTTAGAAAGGAACAATCTTCGAGCATTCTCATAATGATAACTTGATCAATAATACATAACATAATCCATGCTATATCCAGATAGCATGGCTTATGTTATTTTCAAGTTATTTTAACAAACTGTGCCGTGCAGTAACAGTAACAGTCATAATGTCTAAGCAAAGTTGATATACACCTTTGAGAAATTCAAAAGACAATGTTTAGCAATATGAGAGCAGGTGTGTTTACTTTTTGAATACTTTTTTTTTAAATTATAGAATGAAATTAAAGGTTACTGTGTAGCATATTCTAAATAGCCTACTTGTCGCCTTATTGACTTGAATTATTTCCCCACCAATTGGAACTACCTGACCACTACACAATAGCCTGTGTTGTTTTGTTTCAGCCCAGTCTTAAGATGTTGTAAATGAATACTTTACTGTAGGCCTACATCATGCGATTTTAAGGTGTCTGTCAGGTAGCCTAGGTAGGCTACAATTGGCAGCCATACCTGCAGCACTTTAATGTAACGTTACCTTTAACTGCCCCAATATGTTTTGATTACTCTAAAACAATAAGTCAGTAACGTTACACTCTGGTTAGCATCCAGCGTTATGGGGGGAAGCAGGCACGTTAGTATAGCCGTAAAATATCGACCGCTTAACAGCGTTACACGTTACCGGTGACAGTCACATTTAACCGCATTACAGCTGACGCTCTGTGAAAACAACAGGTGATGATGCGGACCAGCTACCGTTAGCCTCTGTCATGAACCTGAGCACCGCGGAGGTATCTCTGTTGACACTGACAAAAAACAAGGCATATCACACCCTAACCGATATGACTCACCGTTAAGCCGTTTAGGGCTTTCCTCGTTATGCCGGTGGTTCGGCTCCGGGTCTGTTTTTCCACCCCTCCTCTCACTAAAACAAACAAGATGGCGTCCTCTCCCCCCTCCCTGGACGGTTATAAACCTCAGCAAGATGCAGAGTGGTGCTGATGTGGGAGATGATGGAAGGAGGCTTAACTCTGCACCTGTGCATATCTTACCTGTGTCTCTACCCTTAGTGGTTGAACAATAATTCAGATCTCTTACAAACACAGCAATACTGCAGTGTAAGAAAACTAAGTTACAAGTAAAAATACTGTTTTCTGAAATTGTTCAAAGAGTAAAAGTACTCATTATGCAGAATGGCTAATTTCAGAGTAGGCCTAACTATATTATTGGATTATCTGGAACTAAGTGGCTTTCTTTTTTTTATAGGTACAGTTCTATACTTGATCATACATACACATAGCCTACACCTCTTGTTGGCATTTCAAAGTAAAGTAGGCTATACAGAATGATCCCTTTCTGTAATTGTATTACAAAAATGTATCATATCTTCAAAACTGAGCACATTTTTTCTATGCAAAATATAAATCTGCAAAGTCCCAAACTATACTCGCGAAATAAATGTAGCAAACATTTAAGAACAACTCTGTAATGTTATTTTTCTTTGTTGTATTGTTATTTTCCTACCTATTTCTCACCCTTTATGTATCTATGTTTTAAATCCTAGTCCTAATCTTGCTTAATTTTCCACAGGAGGTTTCTGCAAATATATTGTTTGGTCTGTACAATTGTGTCTAAACTTGACCTTGTACCTATACATCTCTCTAGTTTTTATGCACAGAACACATTTGAGGGTCTAGTTTAGCTCCACTATGAAAGAGTTGAAGAGACACAAATAGCTTCACCTGCCTGTCCTATTTTCTTCTAACACAGTTTCTCTTGATGGCACAGAAAACTGCACCAGCCTCTGTTCATTGTTTTCTCCCATGTTGTTTCTTCTGTCTGCAAGTCCACTGGTCCATTAGTGTGTAAAACACATTCTAACATGATGAGTGATACGTGATACATTTGATGTCATGACTTAATCTTTGAGTTAATATTCCCCAGTTAATCTCCCCAGCGAACCAGCTAATGCTTGTAAATAAAAATAGTCTCAATTTGCAGAAATGGCAGTACAAGTTGCATAAATGTAAAATGATTTACTGTTTTTTGAGACTGTAAGTAGCTAAATGTGCCACCAGGTGACAGCAAAGTTGGCTGAAAGGTTACACACCATCAGGAAGCTTATATGATGTGTAACATACTAATTAATATGAAAATACAACTATAAAGGAATGTCATTTAAGGTAGTGACATCACATTTAATTAGATTTATTAATATAAAAGAAAAATAATCCAATAATGCTTCCCCAATATCATTACTTAAAGAGTGACTTGTCATTTAGTTACAAAAATGTAAACAGTGGGACTGAACCCTTCCTGAGTCCATTGCTAAAATCTATTTTTCATCTATAATTCCAACATACGTTCTCACATTAAATGTACGTGTTTGTTCTTAGCTGAAAATATACCAAGTTATCCTCTAGGCGAGTCTGAAAATATAATATTTGCTGAATCCATTAACACATTTGTTTTAAAAAATGTATCGAGGCAAGGCACAGCCAAGACAATGTTTAAGTGGCCCTAAGTGTTTTCATGGAAACCATAACGCCCAAGGGAAAAACATTTCTACTAGTTTATTTAGACTTGTCTCACATGCATTTCACTTGAATTAATCGGATAAGTTTGATGATAGGACTTGACAAAATTGAAAACAACAAACACCAATAACCCGTGATTCATCCTGAACATTGTTTAACTTGCAACATGTTACATACAAGCCAAAACATTAAAAAGCATGTTCTTAAAATTACAGTCACATTTCATACATGTAAAGGTTGGGAAATGTTATGGCAAAATGAACAACCTCAGAGGAGAATCCAAGAGGGCACTTTTGTGGCTTATTTTTCAAACCTGAAGCCCCCAGTGTCCAGGTCCCTAACCGCATCTCTGCAGTTTACACTCACTAAAAAGTGAACACGAAAAATACATTGCATCGGACTGTTGTACAGTGTTAAAGGAAAGACCGCTCTATCCCACCACCTGAGGCTCAGTCTGTGCTTGTGTGTGAGTATTAATTTAAGTAAAGGTACTTATAACTCAATGTGAAAATACTCCACTAGGTGAAAGTCTTGAATTCAAAAACCTACTTAAAGGGATAGTGGAAATGGAACCTCAAATAGTTTCGTTTTAACTTATATACAAGCATAATTACGTACCAAAACAATCACACCTGATTAAAAATATATAATAATTGCCTTACGCATGTTAGAAGCACTTTATTGCAGCTTCCCCGAAGTTTTTTAGAAACGAAATGTTCGACTCAGCCAAACCGGAAGTGACGAAAACTTAGGAAGACGATAAGATAACAAACCATGGCGTCTATGCAGAATGAACGTGGAAGGGCAAATATACCAGACAAAGAAGAAGGATTGTACGAGGTATCCAGTGATGATAGCGAGTCAGAAACATCCTCTCGGCTTTCCTACGAAAATGTCGTTTTAGGAACTGAATCTGAATCCGGTTCAGTAAGCGACGATGGTGACAATATTGAGCCAGACGATGGACCATTACGTCCTTATTTGTTCGAGCCCGAGCCCGAGGTGATGGTTCACGGCATGGGCAATGGCGAGGATGACCAGGACCAGGCGCCAGATGATGCACCCCTACGCACAAATAATCTTGACTGGTAGGTCCCTAAGCATAGCTCACGCATCTTAAGATCACCTGTAGCCTTTACAAATATTAATCATTGTTAACCAGTTAAGCCCGAAGGTCCCCACAGTTTTTTTTTCTCTCACATGTCTCAGGGCTTCTTAACATTTATGAAACTATTAATGTTTCATACCCTTTTAAAGGTAAGAAACTCCGCTAACTGACAATAAGAACAATTGTTAGCTAGAAAAAACACGAGTAATACCAAGCCTTTGAATTAGCATTGAGCGAAACAATGCTAACTAATGCTAACGCTTTTTTACACACAGCACACGGTAGAAATGCCCTTATTACTATCTTAACTGCACAAACAAGATATACGATTTAAAGCTGAGACTCCACAGATTCCACACATGTAATGTCATCACTGTAAGACCTCGAATTCCTGGAGCTATCAGCCAGAAAAGAGAAAGTAAACAACATCCGGTTCCAAAAATATTACAATAATTACGTCTTACCTTTTTTGATTTGTGATCAAAAGTTGTGTTCAACGGAATAAAAATGCATCTCAAGGTTAATCCAATGTCGTTGTGTCACGTATAATTTTTTTTACTGATAATCAATCATCATATTTATGGCAATATACTCGGTATAAAGTATTGACACATCTATTCACCATAATAAAGGTCGGCTATTCACATGCAAATGCTATTGAATGTCCGCCATTGTTTGTGCCCGTCTTCCTATGCTCTCGTCATCACCCGAAGATTCCCGACGATTCCCGAAGTATTTCGTTTCATTGAGAGGGCGCAGTAAAATTGAAAATAAAATGAAACTAGGCGCATGAAATTAAAAAAAATTGTTTATTATGCTCATTTTTAATACAAATACATAAGTTAAACCCAAAATTCGCGGATTTCCACTATCCCTTTAAAGAACCAGCAACATTTACTTATACATCTATAAAAAGTAAACGTATTTCTGTAAATGTTAAAGTTTGTGCTAGTTTTATCTCCTTCACATACTGTTAGTGCATTTTCTAGCTGATTAAAAAGGTTTTTTGTATTGTTTATTTAGCTAGACAAGGTGATGACAAAATATGTAATCTAGAAAGTGACTTAAACAGCCAAACAATTGATGGAAGTAGGCTACAATATTAGCCTTTAAGATCAAGTGCAGTAAAGGTTGGCTATTAAGTATAACATGGACGTAAAGTACCTCAAATTTGTATTTCAATGTACTTGAGCAAAAAGTAGTTACATCCCACCACTGGTTCCTGTCATTGCTGTTATGTATTGCCCTGCTTCCTTGACCTTCAAGACTTACGGCCCAATCCCTTCAACCTCTTCTCACGCTCCACAGATCTCTGCACAAATGGAGTCATAGCTCACATCTTATGAGCTCTGACGAGTGCACTACTCTGTCTCTCTCTCCAACACACTCGTCCAACCGTCTTTACAGATGGCTCTATGACAGAATTGCAAATCTAAGCCATTTATAGGATTATGATTTAATGGTCAATGTGTGGACTAAGCGTTTTGTAATGGGGTGTTGGACACGACAAGGTCTCAAATCTCTCTCACAAACACACTTCGTTTCCAATGACATAGTACTTAAAACTAGCTAAATATTTCCTCAAAGTAATAATAATAATAATCCTTATATTTATTATAGCGCTTTATCAAAGACTCTCAAAGCGCTTTACAAATACACATTACACATACAGATCATACATGTAATGGTCATCTACTGTGGACAATACCCACAGGAACAAATTCGGGTGAAGTGTCTTGCCCAAGGACACAACGGCCTGACGCAGTGTGGCGGGAGCGGGTTTTCAACTGGAGTTCCCCAACGCCCCCCTTGATCTGATGATCAAACGCACAGACCACTGCGCCACCCGTTCCTAAGGTAAATAATTACCTTGGGAAACACTGACTGAGAGTGGTGTCTCCTGCACATTTGCCCTCTCACTCTTCACAGCCAGGCCCATGAGTCAGGCTGGAAAAGACACTAGACACCTGTCTCATCTCTGTACAGAAGTCAGAAAAAAAACTGCTCACAGCCGCCAAAAACCATCCCACTAACCCCACAGGGAATGGACTTAACTTGGGCACAAAGGACCTGGTTATATTTCACCGTTGGATGGCCTTTGTGCCTCTGAATCGGCTAACACTGAGGCTGTGTCTCCTTCCTCGTCCAACCTGTCCGTCTCCTAAGCTGACAAGCAGGTCTTATTTAGGGTGAAGCACTGAATAAGTCCACTGGGTGTTTGATGGATTTTGTCTTACACACACGCACAGGTTTCCACATGGACACTTTCCAAATGAGAGCTCACTCGCAACAGATTTCTCACACTAGAATTGTAAGAGGGCGGGATTGACTGAGAAAGGGGGGGAAAGAGGAGGAGGGTGTGGTGGTGCTGGTGGATGGGGGGGGGGGGTCTTTTCAGTTCCTTTTTGGAGGCAACAATAGTCTTTGTCCGAGATCTTCCACCATTCTTATTAGGGTTACCAAAAGGAGGAGGAGGAAGAGAAGGAGGCGGGGGAGAAGGGGCATGCAGGCGGAGGGCAGTTTCTCCATAGTAACAATGACAAAACAAGCCAGTTCAACACCAGGCAGGCAAAAGGGATGATTGCAGCTGCTGAACAGGAGCACACAGATTTTGGCCGCGTGGAGTGCAGCTCACATAGAGAGAGAGGAGGAAGACCTGTTCAGAGAGGTGGAGATCCATTGTAAAGAAGATTCCCAGAGTGTTATGAGAAAGTGCCTGTCAAAGAAAGTGCTGGGAGGCAACACGTGAGAGGGCACACACGTACACTGTACCCTCCCAGCATGGACCGAGACAGTCACAGCGAGGATACCTTGTCCACCATGGTTCTGGAGAACATCAAAAACAAACTGATTCATGCCTTCAGGGCAACAGGAGAGTCCAGAGTAAACTCTCAAGACTCTGGACCCACTGTCAGACCCGTAAGCATCGGCAGGAGTTACCAAGCCAACGAAGAGCTGCGGAGGGCGCAGATAGATGGAGCGATAACCTGGCTGAGGTCTGAACTGGTGAGTTGACTAAAATATTTTACCTTATATGCTGTTTTCCTTTGTAGTTTGCCACTGTTGTAATGCCTTTATCTGTTGGTGGATATCACTTTCGAATCCAACCTACATTTTCAAAAATGCTGATTAATTTCTTTCATTATTGTTATGCAGCTGGAGATGCGCTCACAGGACCTCCAGCTAGCTCAGACACTACTGGGGCTCAACACAGAGATCCAAAGACTGAGGAGGGAGAGTTTTGGAGGTGTGGAAGTAGAGGGGGAGGATCAGCAGTAATCGGCCCGAGTAAAGAGACCTTTCTTTGGGGGAAGACTTCTTGGAACCTATAGTCCTAATGCAACTGAACAGAAAAGATTGAATCAATTATCTTGGCTCATTGTAGTAAAATGTGTCATGGTAAAACTAGACAACTGTTGCATGTGAAGTAATTTGGGTAGAGGAGAGTTAAATGAGCGCTTTTGTGTAATGCTGGCATTGTTTTTGAATAGATATTTTGCACTTATGCAGAGTTGTACTAAAGACACCTGTATGTACATGTTTTGTTAGGTCATAGAACAAGGCCGTATGAATGGAAAACTGAAATGGAAAACCACATTGTCCAAATTCTATGTTGACATGTTTTGTGATTTGACAATAAATACAATTTGCACCATGAGTGATTTCATATATTTATTTTTATGGCATACTATACTGTAGTACAGCACCTGTTTCAGGATGGTTTGTTAATCCATGTCTCACACTCAACATAAGTAGCTTATTCAATATTACATTCTATACACAAACAATCTGACCAACATTTCAAACATGGATTCACAGGTGTGTTTCCTTTTGACTACTAACTAAAGTATCCCTATAATACTTTCTCAAAGAGGTATTCAAGAATAGTGTCACATTGTCTTCAGAATGATTCATCACTGCATGTGAACAATAACGAAGCATGAACTCCAGGCTGCTGCATTGAATCCATTCTTCATGGCGTTAGTCGTTAAAGGTCAGTGAGCTTTCAGCACATACATATATTATAGAATTTATTCATAAGATATATCGAATATACAACAATCGCAATCTCAACAGTGTTTGGTAAAACCAGCTTTGATGTGTCGCAAGCAGCTGTTAACATTCATTTGGGTGAAGAAAACGTTGCTTTTCTGACACACACACAATGCTACACAAATACATGAATGATTGCCTTTAGGTCAATGTCTGATACAGGACTTATTATATCCTCTGTCACATTTCTACACTTACTCAAATGTTTTTAGACATTTAAAAAAAAAAAAATTGAAGACAAAATTGAGACTGCTCTTGTTTTAGCCATTGTTAGCTTAGCATAAAGACTAAGAAAACGAGGGCAAACAGCTAGTATGGCTCTATTGAAGTCAACAAAAGCCACCTTAAACACCCCTATTGCTCACTAAACAACAATATATTACATTTATTTGAATCTTTACAAAAAATGAAGTCAACATGCTGGCAGTCAAGCTAGCTCTTCCCTCGGTTTCCTGTCTTGAACTCTTTGCCAAAAGTAGATAAGTGTATTTCCAAAAACACCCAACAGTTATTTTAAATTCAACCTGTCTGAAATGGTTGTGAATGAATGAATTAAGAAAGGATACATTGTAAGCTAAAGAAGACATTAAAATGGCTTTAAATTAAGGGGTTTGAATTGTACGAACAGCAGGCCTTTCCTTTTTCCCCCTCAACTCCAGTCAAACCCTTTGCTTCTCTCGAAGAAAAAAAAAATACATGGAAGAAAGCTAATTTATTGTGGGATATAGCAAATGTATTTATCTTGCTCCACCTTGTCTTTGTTGACTGAGACTTTAAAAGTTATATTTCTTATTATTTTCAAGGCACAGAGCTCCTCCTGTTGAACACCCTCTTTGATAAAACCCTTGAGTAAAGGGATGGAGGTGTCTTGAGACAGGAAATGGCAACGCCCACCCCTCCTGAGCCGGACGAGTAGACGCTGCCACTTCCTTGTTCACTCTCAGAGTCCCAGTAGCTGCTTTCCTCTTCCTCCTCTGCTTCCTCCTCATCAGTTTCTTTTTCTTGCTCCTCCTCTGACAACTCCTGCTTCAGCTCCTGGATGCCGGAGTGAAGATCCATCAGCTGCCGGATCAGAGCTTGGTCCTGGGAACGCATCTCCATCTGCAAATACAAAGGGAAAAGTTCAGTTCTCCTTTTTGCTAATACTTTCATTGCTGGAAAATCTGAAATTTCCGTTTCTTGCACCATTATTTAATTGATTTATTTAAAACAAGGGACAGTGTACATTAATCAACATATTAAAAAAAAGTAAAAGTACTCGAATTAGCCAAAAGGCTAGTTTTCATCGATAGTCCCTTTGCCAGATGGTGATAGACATCCTAAAAGCAATAATACAAATACCACTAAGCAGGTTCATGCTCAGTGTGACACCATTTGAGCGTTGCCTTCTTTCAAATGCAAATGCAACTTACTGCCGTTCTTTTTCTTCCCTTTTTTATAAGAGGCTGTCTAATTGCCAGCATTGAAAAATAAGATATTCTGAGTTCCCAAACTTCAGAGTCCAATTTTGTCCTAAGGAGAGAGGAATCTGGGCCGTTCTGCATTTCTTTTCTCTTTAATTACTCCACCAGACTGAGTGTGAGCCCTGGCTGAAAGATGCTGGTTTTACCGCCTTTGTCCACACTTGAAACATTTGAAAAAAAACGTGGATCCAGCCCGTTTTTGAAGATTTGTACTGGACACTGTGTGTGTGTGTGTGTGTGTGTGTGTGTGTGTGTGTGTGTGTGTGTGTGTGTGTGTGTGTGTGTGTGTGTGTGTGTGTGTGTGTGTGTGTGTGTGTGTGTGTGTGTGTGTGTGTGTGTGTGTGTGTGTGTGGTCTAGCATTATACTTGTGACTTGTGGGGACCTACATCTGTTTACATAGTCATGTGTGGGGACTAGTTTCCCTTATGGGGACAAATTGGAGGTCCCCATGAGGGGAATCATTAATTGTAGGGTGAAGACTTGGTTAGGTTTAGGCATCTGTTGGTTATGGTTAAGGTTAGGATAAGTCTCCTGGAAATGCATGTAAGTCAATGTAATGTCCCCTGAAGTGATGTATACATGGTGTGTGTGTGTGTGTGTGTGTGTGTGTGTGTGTGTGTGTGTGTGTGTGTGTGTGTGTGTGTCCCAAAACCTTCTAGGTTTACTATTGGTTAGTGCAAGGGAAAATACATGGTAAATTGGTGCCTTTTGGGTCTTAAGAAAAAATCAATAGTCTTTCTTTGACTCTACTTTCTGGATTATCAAGATTTCACCAAGTAAAAATCCCAGGCATGATTGATTAGATAATAAATTAATTTGATTGATAAAACTAGATAGCCATGGACTAACCAGCATTGGAACATATATAGATGTGATAAGGATTCATATTTATTCTAGATTAAAGCTCAACAGCAGCTACTCCTTGGAACATGAAGTGAGATTGTTTTGTTAACTGCTGTTTCTAAGGAAAAGAATGAACTTTGGAGAAACATGGAGAAAAGAGCTCAAAAAATCATCAAAACATCTACATTTCTCTGACAACATGGTAAACCCTGTCATGTGATATTCAAGTGCAACATCATATTCAACATCATGTGACTTTTAGCTGGTTTCATTCAAGGCTGTTACACAGCAGGATCTTATTAAACTAAGCAGGAGGACTCTGATTTTACTACACATGGTTTTTCTCCTCCTCCAACTCTGTGTCCTCTGTGTTACCATGACGAGCTGTCTGGGTGAATGCACTAAACGCCAAGAGATGTATTAGACTGTGACAATGAGCCGCACAGTTACTGACAGAGGTGCAAACACAACACACACACACACACACACACACACACACACACACACACACACACACACACACACACACACACACACACACACACACACACACACACACACACACACACACACACACACACACACACACACACACACACACACACAACCCCTTTGACCAGAGAGAATGGTTTGAAAGGGGTTGACATTGTATCAACATGACCTACATGCATCTCAGAAACAAAAAGGTAATAACTTCCCACAAAGAAAAAAAATGCAAGATGCTCCCGGGGGTCATCTTGTTGTGGTGACTATGGTGACTAAGGTCTTGACCTTCAGCCTAACGACCAATAAAGTGCTTTTACATTGTCATTGCCAAATTCCCTTTGGCTGAAAGGTTCAATTCAACAGTGAAACTCTGGAGTTCACAGCTTGTCAAATTCAAATATTCAGATCCTTTAACCAAAACACTGCCACAATGTAAAAATACCTCAAATCCTGATTGGAGTGAAAGTTTTACCAACAAAAATACTTTAAGGGAGTCTTTACAAAAGGTCCTCACACCTAAACGATACAACCAATTGTTTGCCAATGATTCGTAAGGCAAAGCAAGACAGGTTTATTTATTTAGCACTTTTCAACACAAGGCAATTCAAAGTGCTTTTTGTAAGGTGTAAGTTCATGCATTATAGCGACTTGGTCTAGAAAAAGATTGTGATTTGTAGTTAAATTAGGATTGTTTTTTTTACATACTTCATATAATGTATATTACTTGTCAATGTAGAAACGTAGTATTTTCTAAACTTAAAATAACAAAACATTTTGACTATTGGTTTGGTTTCACACAGGACCCATACTTTGTGTTTTATAGGTGAAAGTCCTGTGTTTGTTTGACTATTGTTGCTCTTTATACTACTTAAGCTTATTTCCTCCAACATCCCCAAGGAGAAATAACCCAATAGAGGTCAAATGTAGCATTTGATTGTTCATCAATTCAACTTACTAAAATGATTTAAAAAAGGCCTCCTATCATCTTAAATTCTGGAGCTCCCAAGGCACTGGAGATGTAACATATAAATCAATCAATTTAAAAAAGAAATACATATAAAATAAACCTCAGAATTAAATACTTAGAAAAATATAATTTCCACAAAAAAAACATTGATATGGACTTCATCATTATCATCATCATCATCATCATCATCATCATGAGAACACAGCTTTATTCTTACCAGTTCTCTTCGCAGCCAGGCCAGTGCGCTCTCTATGTCCAGTTTTCCAGCTTCCTCTCCAGCTGTGCATCCCGCCCTGCTGCGAGGATCCCTGCACGCACTCAGTCCTGCAGCCTTACTGTCATCAAAGGTGGAGGTTTTGCAGGAGAAGTCCCGCAGTCTGGTTAGGACGACTTCCATCATGTCAGGTTAGTGATATCCTGAATATGTCTAACTTTGTTTCTTCTCTGCTGTGTGTTCTCAGCTGTAGTGCAGATACAGCCTCGTCTGATCCCTCTGTCTCCTCTGTTATGAGATCCTTCTCAGTTCTGACGACTTATGAGAAACTCACCCTCTTTCCCTATTTCATCCACACTCCTGTCTCCCCCCCCCCACTCTCTGCTCTCTGCCTGTCTCTGTGTCGAGTGTGAATGTTGACCAGGCACGTCTGACGTCAGTGCATTGTCCAGATGCCTTAGGAGGAGTTGTTTACCACAGTTTTTGTTAAGGAGGGGGGGGGGGGGGGGTCGTTTATCAGGCTCACAAACACAAGGATCCTTAAGATGGAGAGGAGGCTGGCAGAAGTGGCCTAGGCAACAAGAGTTGAGTATCTTTAAAAAATATATATTGCAGTGGTTCGGGTCTGTTGTTTCTGTCCGTTCGAATAGGATGCAGAGGACATCACTTTACACACTCACAGACACACTCACATATACACACACATGAACACTGACACACATGCACATGCAGGGCTTCAGTGTAAGTAGGGCTCTCATGAACTGGTGAGTGGCCCGTTGCAGGCTCAGGGTCCTAAGAACAGTGTGAACAACCATGTGTAACTAACCCCTCTCGTTCCATTTTACTCTCACCCTGCAGCCCCTAGCAACCTCACTACTATCTATTCACACACACACACACACACACACACACACACACACACACACACACACACACACACACACACACACACTCAAACAGGCCCCTTTTCTTGCAGTCGTATCGACCAAAATAGCCACATTGAAAGCTATTTTGAGTGTCACAGTGACTCCACTTTTAGACCTAATCCAGAAAACAAACGTTACCACTCTCAAAACGTCTTTTGTGTGATTGTCTCGTGATCCTAATGCAGCTTTCGAAGAGACTGAAGAGCAGGGACGTAGGTTGTGTGCACTCTGACGTCACCACTAGCTTGGTGAATGTGTACAAATGAAAACAATATCACACTTTTACCACCCTATGTCATTCTCTATTTATAGCTGTTGTGTATATATAGCTCTTTATCAGGTCTTTACGACCTGCTTCACATTCTACAAGTCATGATTCACCCATTCACACCGATTCATACAGAGCAATGTGCCACTTGCTCGAGAAAGATAGCATTCACCCACCATGGCCATGCCATCAGGAGCAACTCAGGGTTAGTATCTTGCCCAAGGATACATCGACATGTTGCCTGCAAGGGCTGGGATCGAACCACAACCTTCCGATTGATGGACAAGCCATACAGTACATCATTAAGTGTACGTCATATTACTTTATTGTTGCAGCTGGACTAATTTGAATGACTTTATATACACCTGGGGAGCTCATGAATTTCCCCCTATCATCTTATCCTACTTGCTGATTTTATTTTTGGAATTATTCATCTAATTCTGCAAAGTAACTAGATGTATCAAGTAACTGCAGTAAATTAAAAGTACAATATTTACCCTGAAAAGTGGTTCAGTATGAGGGAGCATAACATGGACCTACATAAGTAGCCCACTGAAGTACAGTACTTAAGTGTAAGGAATTTAGTTATTTTTCACCATAATAATAGCAATAATCATAATATTCATAATAAGCAAAAAAAGAAAGAATAGCACCATCAGCATCCTGGGTTTCAAAAAGCTATTTTTCCTGAGATTTGTACCACTCTGAACTGTATATGGTTCAATGTCAGCCCCTTGTGGTACATTTTGGAAGCAAACATCAACAAGTGGTTCTCGGATTAGAGATTATGTTTGCAGAGTAAAAAAGGACCATTCATTCTTGTAGTGGACTTCCCTACAGACTATGAGTTTGAGAAACATTATAATTACATAAGGACAACATTCCAGAACTCATGTTGAACATTGGCAATGGCACTCAGTCTCAATACTAAAATGCAATTTGGTTTTCAGACTGAGTGTCTTATCTCAGTTTTTACTTCACTAAATTCACAATATAAATATACATTTCGGAATAATAATCCGGTTTAAGTATGTTTTTACTTACAAGGAATGTCCTTTAGGGTTGGCCTATACGTAGGTCCATAACAGAAACATAGAAATAGAAAAGTAAAATAATTAAATTAAGTCATAAAACATAAAACAGAAATATAGATATATTTCAAATATATCTGTAATAATTATTAGAGATGTGGGAGGAGGGGTTTCACAGGTTAAGGCAAACGTTTAGATTAAAAAGTATACAAAAATAATGACACAAATAACCGGAAAAAAACATATCAATAGTATACTTATTATGCGTAATGGCCTGCTTCACAATACATTTCTGGATTATCATTATTGATGTATACATGTGATTATCACGGCTGGTAAAAATGTCATTCATTTGAACTGTTTCAGTTTGTTTAATGCTGCTGGATATTTTGACCTATAATTATAAGTGTTTATTTATTAGTTAATTTTAGTTTTATTTAATAATCTATCTGAGTCTGTCTATAAAGTAAAGTAACTGAAGCTGTCAAATAAATGTAGCCTAGTGTAGTAAAAAGTAGACTACAATATTGGCTCTCAAAATATAGGGGAGTTGTTAAAGCAGCATACATTTAAAAAACTCAGGTTTAGAATAAGAACCAAACATTTTCACTAAATTACACTACTTGAGAAAATTCAAATGATTGACTACATTCCTCCACTGGGAATCAGGAATGAAGGGCCATGTGATAACGGAAGCGCACGGCACTGAGTTTGATTGTATAATCAGAGAGTGCCGGCTGGTCAAAATAGGGGGGCGGGGCTGATCGTTTTTGGCTGGCTGAACAACAAAGTGCCCTCCGGGATGTTGATGAGCGAACTGCTAATTACTCAAAGGTGGTGAATGTGTCGTCCTCTTCCTGTGGAGTGTTAAAAACATACTTTGAATCCCCGTGGACCATCACCTTGTTTTGCAGGCGTTGCAAGCGGCCATGCATTTGCACACGGTGCTGCATTGGTCACAAGGCTGCATCACGTATGTAACTGTGTGCACTCTGCTTCATTCCACAGGATGCCCATCATCGGCTGCTTTACGAGAGGAGATAACAACGCCCGAATTAAGTTATCATTAACATAACTATAGCTTTTTTAAAGTAATAGTTAAACATTTAAAGTTAACTTGTATTTTTTGTGTGGCACGTTTTTGTAATCCGGGCATTATACCGACTTTGAGGATTTGTTTTTAAAGAATCTGATATTCTTTAAGAAGTAAGAAATGTTCAGAAAGAAGGATCCGGAAAAACTTGTCCTGGTGTCCGGCGTGAAGAGCTCATACACTTCCCTGGGAAGGTAAATGTTATTTTATTTGCTGCTCTGATAGTAACTGGAATCATTATTATATGTTAAACGAATTTTAGAGAAATTATTTCTTAATGGATATATGCGGTTATTTGACATTGTCCCGGATTATTTGTAAAAAAACACAGTTGCTAATCCTTTTGTTTAAAGATACAAAAAATACTTTTCTCTGCCAGTAATGGCAGAGGAAACTATTTTTGCCCACGTTCCTTTGTTTGTTTCCACACGGGACTGGTCTGGGGTTCTGCTGGTCTGACTGGCAGTGCGCAAACTGCACTTTTCTCTTGTCACCAATGATGGGAAACGTCACACTTAAAAACACAGGGAGGTGTGCACTGTGCACAGATTATGAAGCACTAATATTTCAATGGATAAATTATCCACTTTATTTCTGTATGGCTTAATAACGGCTGGTGGTATTTACTTATGTGTATCCTGCTAGGTGGGCAAACTTTTAAAACATTATTAAGCAGCTCCAATTGGATATGACTTCGATCTTTTTTCAGTTAAATCCTGTTGTTTCTGCTCCTTTGTCAAGTTGGGTTCAGCTGATCAAGAACCAATTTTATTTTTCAGTTTAAACGATACAATTATTATTCAGCTCACAATTTCCATCATTTGAAATGCCACTTAACTTTCCTCATTTGTAGTTCATGTTTTCTTTAGAATAAAACAAAACCACTTCTCATAACTTAAATGTTTTTTGGTTTCACATTTAAATGTTTCCTATATAGGGGCTTTGTGTGGATTTACAGAAAAAGCACTGCATCCTTCCTGTTATATTAATACATATTTTTCATAGTAATGCTCAATAAGTATTAAAGAAATCTTGTTTAAATAGCCAGTTATTTTATTTATTTTCCTAAACCATAAATAACATTTCACCTCTTCACGTATTAAACTGTTTCAAATGAAATGAGTGACCAGTTAATCAACAATAAAAAGGATGCACCTAACATTAAACTAAGCCAATTAGTGATACCTACATGCTGTTATTTTCTGTCAATTCACTGCATTCATTCTGAACTTTGATGTGCGTCCAGCGAGGCCAACCAGGAAGCATTACAGATAGACATAGCTGGTGGCATCAAGCATTGCCATGACAACAGCCGAGCACAGGAGGCCCGTGACCGAGAGAAGAAAGTGGCCAGGAGGAGATTGTATGTGGTGACTGTCATCTGCCTGATTTTCATGATCGGCGAAATCCTTGGTGAGTCTTTTTTGTTTTTCTCCCATTTAAAATCTTTAATCCCTTTCATCTTTCTCTACCTCTTATTTTGTTTTCCATACCAGCGTACATGATGCTTTTTCAAACTAGAACACCTGATGCTTAGCTGTTTTAGCGAAGACGTTCACTCACCAACATTAACATAAGGGGATATCTTTCTTTGTTTACCTGCTAGCTCCCTCTTCAAATCCCTCTTTCCCCAATAGGTTTTAAGAGTTTAGGTAAAGGTTATCTCTCTTCAGGAAAAGCACATTATTTGTTTGCTGTTGAATAGTCCATTATTTGATGCACAAACGCTAACTGAACAGGACCACAAAGCACTTAAGTACTTGTTTTTTCACTTAAAACATTTGTTTTTTGTGAGGTTTTAAAGAGCTGCACTTAGCAAAAACCCTATCAACTTTGTAGACATGGTAATACATTTTTGGATTGAATTTTATCCGCTCATTTATTCACTAAATCACATACTTCTCCTCAGGGATGTGCACAGACATTTGGAGGGGCTATTGCTCTAAACTGGAAAAAGGGCCTCCCCCCCGAAAAAATATATAAGACCTAAACGATTATTACATTAACTAATTTGAACAGTAATTCACATCATCATCTCATAACAAAAAAGGCAACTACTTGCATTCGGTGACTTGATTTTTCAAATGAAAACCAGGGACATTTTTTGTTTTGCGGTCCGTATCTCATTAAAATATTTAATGTTAGTAACTATTAAAGAAAAAATGGGGACGATTCAATGTAGTTTGACCATTGTAACTGCTGTGCAGACATACTGATAAAATAGGGCTTCTATAATTACCTTTTTAAATAAACTCACTAATTAATGAAACCAGTTCAATACGCATTATTCGTATTCTTATCAATAAAAACGTAGGCCTACCTGGTTTAAAACATTTTTGTGGTCATACTGTGGAATGAGTTCACACTGAAAGGAGTTCTTCATTAAAAAAATTGCGGGCAATTACATGTAAGGAGAAGAAGTCAAAGAAGAATGAAGCTGGTGTGTTTCCCGCAGCGAGACGCTACAATACTAACTGTGGGCTTATCATGTTGACTCGACCACAACAGAAAGAAGAAGAAAAAACCTCTCGCTCTCTCCAGAGGGGCAGGTCAGCCAAAAAGAGAAAACGGGCCGTTGCCCGGGCAACATTAGCCCGTACCTGTGCACGTCCCTGCTTCTCCTTCTCACTATAGTTTCCTCGTTTTTCCACTCTTGACCTTTAGTATTTCCTGTGTTTGTCTCCTTTCACTTCCTCAAATGTTTTCTTCTCTATCATGTGCATCTTTTTTTATCTTCGCCTGAATACGTTTACATTTTTTTTAATGTACATTTTTATTTCTTAATTACTTCCCACACAAGTATCAATCTAGCATTCCAGCATCATAACGGTATGATATTGGTGTTGATGTATTTTCTCTCTTTCTGCAGGGGGGTATTTTGCAGGCAGTCTTGCTGTGTTGACAGATGCAGCCCACCTCCTTGCCGATTTAATCAGTTTCCTCATCAGCCTGTTGTCCCTCTGGCTGTCCTCCAGACCCGCCACACACAAGCTCAGCTACGGCTGGCATCGTGCAGGTGCAGTACTGACATTTATCTAGCAGAATTTTGTTTTCAACTTTATTTTTATTCATATTTTCAGACAAAAAGAGTGGGAAAGCATGGGCAACATATTAGTTACAGAAAAGTCAAATGGAGGCTTATTTGTTTTGGTACATAGTAACGGATATTCTAAAACTAGTGGAGACTTAAGACCTTCAGTGCTAATTCAATTGATTGTTGTAATGGGCTGCCCCAATATTTATTTGTTCTATTAATGCTTTTTCCTTACGTTGCGTTAATTTATCAAAAATGCTTCGAAAAAAGGTCAGATTTTTCTTCTTTTAACCTTTCTGAATTTAAGTGATATAACTTGATATTATAAAACCCAATTAGAGTGTTTGTAATTTGCAATACAATTTCTAAAGTTAAATAAATTAACACATTTCACAAAAGGATGTTTGAGGGTACTATAGCTTTTTTTAACTTCTCTAAATGTATCCAAATGTCCTACAATTTTAACTCTGAAACCAAATGAGATGCGATTCTATCCATTACAAAATATTTTGTAAATGATATTATGCCAGCTGTCCTTGTTGTCTGACATTATTCATTTGAAAACCTTTAATTGGAAGCAGCTTCCTGTCAGTATTTGACCACAGTTCTTCTTGTATTTTTCCTGTATTATGTTCCTCCTCATCCTCCTGCAGAGATCCTGGGGGCTCTGCTGTCAGTTTTCACCATCTGGCTGGTAACGGGGGTGCTGGTTTACCTGGCTGTGGAGCGCCTCATCAGCGATGACTTCACTATAGATGGCACTATCATGCTCATTACCTCCGGTTGTGCTGTGTTGGCTAATATTGTGTGAGTAAAACACATCGATATCATTTTTAATCAGCATGCAGTGTGTCTTTGAATTTTCATTATTTAATTACAGAGAGGTGACCAATACTTAATGTACTTTTACGGACTCTGAGTGTTGCATTTCTGCATTAGTTTTATAATTTCAATTGTTCCTACCCTTGAAAGCATGGCCCTGGTGCTCCACCAGTCTGGACACGGCCATAGCCACGGGGGTCTCAGCTCACACGGCCACGGCCACAACACAGGAAAGGGAGACAATCAGGTCTCAAACCACTCACACAACAATGATAACCATGCCGACCTGGAGCAGAGCACAAGCGGTAATGGTAAGTGTCCCCATACACAACTCATTCTTTTTTTCTCTCAAATATATATGCTGAATCAATGTCATATGTATTGCAGCACTGTGGGGGTCACTACTGTCCACTATCATAACATTATAATGGAATATGTAATGAATTATAACCCAGTGTATAATGAATTGAATAGCATGTGTCTTACTCTACCACTTTCTATCAGGACGGAGGGCTCAGCAGGACAACGCCAGCGTGCGAGCGGCCTTTGTCCACGTGTTAGGAGATCTGCTCCAGAGCATCAGCGTGCTCGTCAGCGCCATCATTATCTTCTTTAAGGTCTGGAGTCTCTCTGTGTTTCTCTCTCCTACTTTAAGATAGAGGTTGTAAATACACAACGACATTTGGGACAAACTATTCTCTCTCTGGTAGAAGCAGAAACGGTTGTAACTTTTCTTAACCATAATTTCCTATCAGCATCTCTTCAAAATATTTCTCTTTATAATGAAAAAATAAAGCATACAGTACTGTAGCTCCCATTTATTCACTCATGCATGAGTTTATCTTCAGATTGTCCAATAAAACCCCGCTGTAACTCTTGAGAAATGTCGAACAACACAAGGGTCTGTGTGCAGGAAAATTGTAAGCCGTGTTTTCTGTCCACTAGCTGAAGATTTTTCTCTCCCCAGGCAGACATACACTGCTAAAACTATGAGCTTCTCTTGCATAATAAATACTTTATTAGTTGTTAACAGCCTGTGTCCTTTTAAGTATTTTTCCCATTACTGAAATAAATATTTAAGCATACTTATCCTTTGATGCTTTGGCCAGCAATCCAATATAAATTATTCTGTGTTGTTTTTTTCAGCCCGAATATAAGATAGCTGACCCCATCTGCACCTTCCTGTTCTCCATATTTGTCTTGTGCACCACATTCACCATCTTGAGGGATATTCTTCTCGTCCTGATGGAAGGTGAGGCTCTCAGTCCCCGACACTAAGAACATTGTCAACATAGTTTGTTAGCACTCTCTCACTCTTTGTGCTTCCTCATAATTTCTCAAATTCTTAAATGTTCTCCTTTTTTCATGTCCCAGGCACTCCCAGAGGTGTGAAGTACGGTGAGGTGCGGGAGGATCTGCTCGCAGTGAAGGGAGTGACTGCGGTCCACAACCTACACATCTGGGCCCTCACCATGAACCAGGCCTTACTCAGTGCTCATGTGGCCATAGGTGAGAAAACAATGCCAGGCTAAATGCAAACCTTTGAACAACTGTCTGCACCATTTAACTTGATATTACTTTTCAATTGGTGCCACAACCAGAAGATGTCTAAACACCGTCAGTGGGCGTATCAACTAACTAGCACATTTTGTTCATATGAATTTGCAAGGAATTCTTTGAAACCATCTCTGGGCTAAAATACAAAGGGGCATTAGGTTTTGCTCATACATATTGTAATGCCATGAATATACAAATAATGACTCCATGCCGATGACAGATGTGATATCTCAGGAATGCGCGAGGGAATATCTTTACATTTGGAAAAAATGTCCACTTGAATGTACTGAGCAGATTTTGATGGTCACTTTGACCTCATACAACACGTTTTTGTCCATGACTCAAGAACTAAAATGCTAATTATGTCAATTTCACACATTGTCAAATTTTACAAGATGAAGAAGTGATGACATTTCGGACAAACATGGAAGTAAACTGAAATTTGAGTGGTTGATTTTTTTTTTTTTTTAAAGATGATCATTTGTTTTTAAAAGTACATTTGAAACCTTAATTAGAAAAGTTACTTGTAAAGCTGTCAAATAAATGTAATGGAGTAGAAATTACCTTTTTGAAATAAAGCAGAGCGAAAGTAGAGAGCAGCAGGAAAAGGAAATACTTGCGTAAAGCAGTGGCGAACCGTGGCCATCACAACTGGACCTTCTGTAGACACACCCATTTGCTACATTTACAAACAAGGTGACTAACATGTTCACTGACATTTCTTTTGACTCCCTCTCCACAGATGAGACCGTGGATGCTCAGACTGTCCTGAGAGAAATGACACAGGCATGTTACTCCAACTACAACTTCCACTCTGTTACAATTCAAATGGAGAGGCAGGCTGACCTGAAGCCAGACTGTAATCTGTGTGTGGAGCCCAAGAAGTAGCTACCTGCCATCATTATTTTATCTGACCCCAGCAGAATAAAGCAAATGCTGTTATGGTAAAGAACCTTCAGTTCTGCACTTCTCCTTGGACCCTGAGGTATATTACTGTGACAATATTGCCAAAGTCATATGACTGTCTTTAGTGCCTTTGTGATTACATTCCCAAATAACTGTTTTTATAGCATGTGCCTGAAGGAAAAGCAACCCTGCTCATGATTTAAATTATTTTAGAAGGGACATTCCCTTTTCACATGGTGCAACTTGTCTTTATATCCCTGTGTTGTCTTTGCTTTTAGGTGTATTCATGTTGATATAAATCTGTTTATCCTTTAAGAATCAATAACTGCTTTTATGATTGAGAAACTATTCATTTACACTTCGACTTACTGTCTTGAACGCACATTTTAAATAGTTTGTTTACCTTGTGAAGCAGTCAGACCGAGGCAAAAATACCCTTTATTTGAGCATTAACCTACTTTATCAATATAAAACATTGCACACAGTCGGGTATGTAAATATAGATCAATACATATTTCTATGCATTGACTTTCACACCAGCAATCTCAGAAGTACTGTATGTGGAGAGAATCAAGTGTATTTTAAAAAAAAAGGTGTTTCCACTGCCTTTGTTCAGTTGTAAGGTGAAATGAATTATTAAATAAAATGTATTTCTTTTTTAAATATGTTGTATTGTGAATTTTGCTTTTGTAGTCTGATTTACAAAGTCATGAAATCCTTCACGATGAAGCACTGTATCACTGCAAACACCAACTCCTCTGTTGCTGGGCAACAAGCTAGCACATGGATGCATTGTCCCAAGGTCTTGAGGTTGTTCCCTGTTTACAGTCCCCCACCTCTTTGACCCTAAAACCAAATTGTATGCTGTACAAAGTCAGCCATTTTGGTGTACAAGGGTCCTTTCACATGTTTCTGACACTCAAGTGTTTACACCTCGTTTGGGTCTTTTATTTTGAAAATATCTGCCATTAAGAAGTGGTAGATAATTATACAGGTTATTGACTTGAGCAATGCTTTGTAAAATATTGAGGTACTTTATACTTAACATTTTCCTTTTTTATGTTGCTTTATACTTCTACGCAACCACTTTGCCACTTAAATATAATTTTGTACTTATTTTTGTGAGAGCTGGAGCTGCTTTTCAGAATAAAGTGTTACGGATAAATCAAATTATATAAGGGTATAAACCCATATCTGACCGTATTTAAAGATGCAATAGCTTCATTGCCAGCTTTGGTTAATGTTTCATAAATAAGATTCAGACATTTAAATGCCTAAATGGCCTATTGTCCCCAAGCCATACTTTTACTTATGATATTTCTTAACTTCATCTTCAATCCTGAATGTAAGACTTTTATCTTTATTTTTTTTTACAGTTTACAAATTGCATACCTGCTTTTATTTATTTGTATTCATTCTATCCACATTAGGGTATTCTTTCATTTAACATATTTGAGTTGGTGTTAATCCTCATAACACACAATGTTAACTCTTGTATCTCCTCTTGTAAGAACATTTATTTTTGTTTACATACTGTACTTTATATTGATGTGTTGTTTTGGTATAAGAAAGTGCTTCATTGAAATACGTATTGAGAATAAGTATAGAGCGAATGTGTAGGCTTTTTGCACAGATATTAAATAGATTTAAGTCAAAGGTAAATCACTCATTCACATGGAAGCAAGCTACCATGAAAGGTGCTCTCAATTTGGGAAGTGTCTTGCTCAAGGACACTTGGACATGTAAACAGAAGGAGCTGTCCATTGTTGAGATCTCCATATTAGGTTGAATACTTGAAACGAAAGTTAATATAATCAAATATATTCTTGTATAACCCACAATGAAAATGCTTCATATTTTATGATTTTCTATATTTACAGTATAAACAAAACACAAGTGGTTTGTTAAATTGAGATTGAGGCCTATTATGGTTTATGAGTGTCACTGATAAGAGAGGAGAGACAGTTTATTCCCTCTTCTCTCACATCAGTACACAGAGGGGGGCTCCTGACTTAAGGAGAAATAGACTGAGGCCCCAAAAAGGTGTTTGTGCCATAGCCGAGAATAATATTTTGCAAGTCTTGCACACTAGAGGTCATGACCTTTTTACACAAACATGGGAAGGTGTGTCTTATGCCATAGCCATTGAATATGTCTGGTCATGTCCAGTCCTGTACATCAGAGGCCATCCCTGCAGTTTCCACAAATATGGGTATGGAGGAGGTGTCTTTAGGTTTTTCTGTCCTGTTTTTGAGCATAAAGACACTGGCAGAGAGGGAGCAAACTGGAGAGAGAGGGGGGGTTCTCTCAAACTTGGTAAATATCTCTCGAGTTCCTTTGTTGAATGCGGACTGAATTTCTTGGTTGAATGAGCGGAATTAATTTATGTGTGTTTGTGAATGTTAGTCTCCCGCCACCTGTGAGGAAAGGTGCTTTTTATTATCAACGGTCGTTTATGAGGAGATGCCTCTAAATTATTTCGGGAGATTTAAATATCTAATAATAAAATAATACAATTCAATAACGTGCTTTAACCACCAGGTGTCCCTTTCTATCAGCTCTGCACCGTTATGGTGTAAATACAGCCTATCTACCAATTGGATCAAATATAAAAGTCAGCTGAATTAGTGTTGATACTGCAAGGAGACGTATTGT
Organism: Gymnodraco acuticeps; assembly: GCF_902827175.1. Taxonomy (NCBI): domain Eukaryota; kingdom Metazoa; phylum Chordata; class Actinopteri; order Perciformes; family Bathydraconidae; genus Gymnodraco; species Gymnodraco acuticeps. Next base: position 679,666 of record NW_022989947.1, on the reverse strand, counting down.
GTGAAAATAAATGTAAGATGTTGTTTAATTGCTTATATATTTATGATCCACGTCACGTATTCAGTTTTGGCAGCAGTTCTCCTGTTTGTCTAGAAGTCTTCTCAGCAGGGCTCTATAAATAGAGAACTACGGCAGATGTAATATTTAATGCAGCCGAACCGTGTATTACAATGCCGTTATGTGATGACTTTCAAAGACAAAAGCAAGCACACTCGGAATAAAGTTTTATTTTTTTTAAACGTACACCAAATCCCAGCATTCATTAATGCTGGGATACTAAACCATCCAATCATCGAGCTGAGGATCTTGCCTATGTCTGTTTCCGGTTCCACATCCACACACATCTGTGTCCCAATTCAGCGGCCGCATCCTCCTGAGGACCCAGCCTTTGAATTCCGCAGAGGACCCAACCGACGTGGGTCCTCCGCGGAATGCGAAATGTCTACGGAGCATTTCCTGGTACGTCACCGGCAGTTATCCCTACCTTTTGCCGCCCCCGTCGCCTAGCAACCAGCTGCAGTCACAAGTGCTGGTAATAATTTCTGACATTAGGCAAAATATTTTCAAACGGTTCAGTCAGAGATAGTGCTTTTTTTGGTGATTTTCAATATGTTGAAATCAATTTCCCAAGGTCACAACAGGCGCACCATTTATTTCAGATTAATGCAGTGAGTAGTATTATTCATACTGTTTCAATCACATTAGTATGCATGAAAAGTGACAAGTGGACACGCCCCCAATTATGCAAATGAGCTAAGTCCCGCCTCCTTTTGTTCGAGATCCTTTGATGTGAGTGGGTACAATTATGTTAATGAGCTAAGTCCCGCCTCCCTTTGTTCGAGATCCTTTGATGGGTGTTATAACAGGTAGGTGTGAAAAGCCCCCCTGTGTAGTGCCTTTGTTGTCTAATTCTTTGATGTGTTGATTAAGGCAGTCTCTTTGAAGTTATGCTGTCTGGCCCCTGTCCCCTCACACCCCTTTGTAGTCTAATCCTTTGATGTGAGGTGTTATAACAGGTAGGTGTGATATAAGCCTCTGATGTTAATCTAGGTGTTGATTAAGGCAGTCTCTTTGAAGTTATGCTGTCTGGCCCCTGTCCCTCAAAGTTGACTAATCTAATTAGCCTTTGATGTTTGCCCTTTGATGTGAGGTGTTATAACAGGCAGGTGTGATTTCACACTGGTGTGTTATAAGCCTTTGATGTTAATCTAGGTGTCTCTTTGAAGTTATGCGTGAGACTGTCTACCCGCCCCCTCCCAGCCCAGGCCTCGCCCCCTTTTCTCCACCCCTTCCTTTGGCTATGACGCTAGCAACTAGTGGGGGTGGAATTAGATGAAGATAGAAATACGCTCAAACTAAATAAAAAGACAGTCATTTCCACTTACCAAGTCACCTTTTAAAAAAGAAAAATGGCCAAGAGACGCCTCGATAGGGGTTTAATCAGCGAGAGGCCTGTGACAACTTACCGCCGTCCGGAGCGCCAGTCAAGAAACGAATGCAGCGTCAGTGCGGGGTTCAGACGCCTACAGCCGAAAGATCTGTGCACAAACTTATCTCGTGCCCTCTTTTGGTCATGTGTGTTGGAGGAGGGGCTCTGTGAGGAAGTGGCAGATTTCCCCCCCCGGTTGTGTACTTTTCAAATATGTAAAGAGGGAAATAATAAAATATCCTATTACCCCCATGATCTTTGTCTTTTTTACAATTACTTTACACCACTATAAGGAAACCCAATATGAAGTTGTGTGAGGTTGTATGGGTGTAATATTAGAATTTGTTGTAGGCAACAAAAAAGGTTTGACTGCAAAAGACTCTCACTTTTTACAGAGGGCTCCTCATGTTTCTTTTTAAGTTTTTGTGAAACTGTTAACTACAAGGAAGTATCTGTTTTGCAAAGAGGGTATTCATATTCATTTAAAAATATCTTATTTAGGTTTTTTATTAGTGATACCTAAGGATATTCTCTTTAGTTGTAGGGATTGTGAACTAATGTGTAATTACTTTATTAACTATAAGAAAGTCTCCCCGAGAATAAAAGAGAAGTTTAAAAAAAAAAAAATGTGTTTCTGCTCCATTCACTTCATCGCGGCTCCAGCTTTTACAGAGGGCTCCGCCTCCCACTCAACATAACAAGTCCCGTCCTCCTCACCAGATCATTTAAAAGTAAGGGGGTGGAAATAGATGAAAAAAGAAATACGCTCAAACTAAATAACAAGCCAGTCATTTCCACTCGCCAAGTCACCTTTCAAAAAAGAAAAATGGCCAAGAGACGCCTCGATATGGGTTTAATCAGCGAGACGCCAGTGACAACTTATCGCCATCCGTCCGGAGCGCCAATCAAGAAACAAATGCAGTATCTGGGCCAGGTTCAGACGCCTCCAGCCGAAGAACTTCATGAAGAATGGACTCTGAAAAATGGCGATGTTTGGGGTTATGTATTCAACTATATGGCGAATGAACTGCATTTCTACAATCTGAAGAATGGAGAAACGTATGGACCCCGTAGTGTTAAAGCGACACTAACCTCAACAGATTGGGCTGTGTTAACTCTGGTGTCTTCCAGAGATCTCCACGCAACCATTGTATCGGAAGAAGTAGTGCATCAAGAAACCATAGTGGAACCAGTGGTGTACAAGATATTTGCATAGAAAAGCAAAGAAACACAGACAGCATGCGAGATCAAAGAAGAGTTTGCACCGCTGCCCCTCAAGGTGGAGGAAGAAGAAGGAGATATTTCCCCGCCGCCAGAAGTGAGAAGAGTCCTGACAAGCACCGTCTGGGAAACTAAAAGCGGACCATCGGGGCGATGGTATTACCGCGCAAGCCGTTTGGTGACGCTGGGGAAGGACCCCTCTGATGATTTTGTTTTGGAGTATTTCAACTCTACATGCGGGGTTTTTCAGACATCCTTGCGGGTGCCTCTGACTGCTTGGCTGAAAATGATTGATGGAAAAGCTACAAAGCTTAAAGAACTTTTTAAACAGAGTCAGACATCGATGGACATTATACTGGTGAAAAAGACTCTCACTTTTGCAGAGGACTCCGCCTCCCACTCAACATAACAAGTCACACCCTCCTCACCAGATAATTTAAAACTAAGGACCCCTCAAAGAAAAGCATTGTGTTTTCTACCTATGTAAAAAGAGCGTCGGGGTTGTCTTACGAAAATGTGTTATCTCTGTATCAAGATGATGTGTTTAAAAATGAATTTTGTGAAAAATACCAACGGTGTGAGAGATGTCATAAAGACACTCATCTTAACCACAGTGTTTGTTCTCTACAAATGTTTAAAGATTGTTACAAAATGTAAAAAATAAAAATAAAAAGGTCTGGAGACAAAATTAATTCAGGTGACTGTCTTTTATTAGGAAAACAAAAATATAATACAAATGGTTTAGGGGGTAAAAATGTAACCATCTTGGACTTAATAGTCTAACAAAATACTTTATCTGAATACATTTTCTTTTAAATGCACTTTTTGAAATTATTTATTTATTATTTCAGTGGAACAATCCAGTTTTTGTTAACATCAATGCTTTTTTCTCTTTTGTTGTGTTACTAAGATACTTTTAGACACACTTTGGCATATGCAACACTTAACAACTGGTAGAATATGAAGTACTTTGTAAGGAATTTGTTTTTTTTAAAAACACATGTTCAGTTAAACAAGGTTTTTTTCTTTTCTGATAACCTTACATATTTTAGTTATTTTCTGCTACCAAGATACACCTTGATGTACGCAACACTTAACAAAAGGGTATAATATGAAGTACTTGGTAAGGAATGGGGTTTTCTTTAAGGGGTGCAACATTTTAGAACTGGGTAAAATATTCATTAATTTGTAATGAATTGAGTTTTCTTTCTTTTGATTTTCAACATACTATGACCAGAGTTGGGTGTAACGCGTTACAAAGTAACGGAGTAGTGTAACGCGTTATAATTTAGTAATCACACTACAGTTACTAACATTGCCCCGACACGCGTTACTTCGTTACTTTTATAAAATAATCACACTCACTGACAGACTAGAGGGGTTTCCGCCGCAGGTTTATATACACGTAGGCCTATGTAATCTGCGCGACTTGCGAGACCACATCTCCACGTGCAGCAGTGCTGCATAAACATGGATGAGTCTTCTCATCTGTAAACTCCCTCAACGGGGCCGCTCGCTCTCTTTTGTTGATCGCCCTCTCACGGGTGAACAGTTCAATGTCCCGCTTCATTGTAGGAATTCTGTCTCTACCACTTTAGTTTGACCATCTCTGTTACTAAGTTATGGAATACTAAATACTTAAGTAATTAGATACCTTACCGTTACTGCGCTCATAAAGAATGATAAGAATAATGCGTCTTGAACTGGTTTCATTAATTAGTGTCTTGACGTTTCACAGACTGTTAGCTTGTTGTGGTAGGCTGGTAGCCTATTTTAGAGCATATAAAAAGAAAGACTTGTGTTATGTCTTCCTTAATGCAATAGTAATTGGGGGGCAAGTGGAGTCTCGCAGAGGCAAAACTGTGGCGCGCACACTGTAGGTGCACCGCAGTCTGCGTGATCTGCCTGTAGGGAGGGGCGGGCCGGCCCTGCGAGTAAAGTAACGAGTAAAGTAACGAGTAAAGTAACGAGTTACTTTATGTAGAGAGTAACGAAGTAGTGTAATATATTACTTTTTTTTTTTAAAGTAATATGTAATATATTACTTTTTTTTAGTAACGACCCCATCTCTGACTATGACACAGGCATACTATCGGTTTATCGTTCAATTCACACTGCCCAAGTAGATGTTTAGGAGTCTCTTGGAAGTATACGAATGCATTTTTTATATCAGATAAATGCATTAACATCACATGCAAATTCTCTGTCCTTTCACCCACAACGATTATAATCTGCTTTGCTTCTTCTTCGGTTTCACCATTATTAGCTCTGAATGTAATCCTTTCTGGGGCTTCTTGTGCTTCTTGTGGTCTGTTGAATACCTGGCGTAGGATTTGTTTAGCTGTAAGGACAGGTACCATATAATTGTCTTCAAAAGCTTTGTCTATGTCGTCACACGTTTTGGCATATCCTTCGATGTAATGACAACCGATACTAGAATAGAGATCCTCCAATAGTCTTTTAATACATGTTCTGGCACTGTCGCCAATTTGGGCAATTCCATAGTATCTCGCTTTTTCTCTCATTATACTGAAGCAAAGCTCTGCCATTGCTTTTGGTATTTGTTCAACACACTCGCAGCAGTCGGTTAGTGGTAGATGATCTATAAGATTATTATGATCCGGTAATGGCTCTATAACACCATCAGCATCCTCTAGTTTAAATGTCTTCACTTTGTTCCTTTTTCTTTTCACCTTCCTTCTTTTTGTCTTTTTCGTTTTCCGTCCTATGGTCCCTTTTCTTTTCATTCGCATTCTGCGTTTGCTTTTCATTTTTCTTCTCCTTTTCATTTTTCTTTTTCTTCGTTTTTCTTTACTTTTTCTTTTCATTTCTGCTAATTGTCATTTGCGATCTTGGCGAGTGGTATGAGATATACTGTTTCTATAAAGGTTATCTATAATACCATCTTTTAAAGAAAGATATTCTTCATATGTCATGTTATCATAGTCCTCTTTTGTCCTAAAGACCTTACATGGATATGATATAGAGGAGAGCTCTTCTTCGGGAACATCCTCTCCCCTACTTTGTAATATCCAGTCATTAGGCCCATATCCGTTATCCTGGTGATAATAAGGGGAGGCTACATCAGACTTGGTTTTTCTCAGATCCATGCCTAGTTTTCAACGGTCGTCATAGAGGGGTCCTTAGTTTTATATGATTTGCTGAGTGGGGTGGGACTTATTGCGTTGAGTGGGAGGAGTCATCTGTAGAAAGTACTCTGTTTTATTAGATTTCGTAAAGCATCTGACTCTTAATGGCAGTTTGTCATTTTGAGGCTATTTCAGTGAAAAACAAGGCTGTTTTGAACATTTGACAGATTTATGCTTAATTCTCTCAAAAAAGGTTACCGAAAGATACACTTTTCTTTTTAAAAGCTGACCACTACCATGAAAGTACTCTGTTTTATTAGATTTCGTAAAGCATCTGACTCTTAATGGCAGTTTGTGATTTTGAGGCTATTTCAGTGAAACAAGGCTGTTTTGAACATTTGACAGATTTATGCTTAAATTCTCTGAGAAAGTTACTGAAAGATACACTTTTGTGTATAAAAGCTGAAAAGTAGATAATGAAGTACTTTGTTTTAGTAGATTTCGTAAAGCATCTGACTCTTAATGGCAGTTTGTGATTTTGAGGCTATTTCAGTGAAACAAGGCTGTTTTGAACATTTTGACAGATTTATGCTTAAATTCTCTGAGAAAAGTTACTGAAAGATACACTTTGGTGTATAAAAGCTGAAAGAGTAGATAATGAAGTACTTTGTTTTAGTAGATTTCGTCAAGCATCTGACTCTTAATGGTCCTCTCTAAATTTGATTCAGGGTTTGTTTTAAATGATTTGTGCTTTGTGTGTACAGACAGACAGAAAACACTGAAAAACACAAAAAGAAGGACTGTAATACACATGTATCAGACACGCTCCCCTTGCTATAATGAAGACAACAGTTTTTAAATGTAAAAAAACACTTTTTTTATTTTTTCACACACAAAATCAATAGTTATACTGATTGTAACATCCCCATGACCGTCTCCAGCTTAGAATTCCCCATATTACTGGAAATATCGTGATGGAGTTTTTTCACTTCAGTCAAAATATTCATGTGTATGCTATTTTCGACACAAAGATGCATTACATCTACAAACAGAGCATACAATGAGAGCACATGATACACTTTTGATGTTTGTTTCATTTCTGAGATAATGTTACAGAATGTTTCGGAAAATGAAGATTCCAGGACCACTTTAAATGTTTCGTTTACAATCGTTTCCCAATGACCCGGAATAGTACTGCCAGAACGAACGATATCCAAAATGTCTTCCAGTTTACAAACTTCAGCCATTCTTTTTACACAGGGGTCACTACTCGTTCTGTTCTCAATCGTCCTCATCACCACACTTATTAAAAGGGTATTGACTACATTCTGATCAATATATACAGAGCGTTTTGCATAGTAGTTTCCCATTTTTATTTTACTTTAAAGAAAAAAAGTCAATGTATCGAACAAGTCCCTGGCTTCAGTCAACTGCTGGTTATTAGTCTTCTTCTTCTTCTCCTCCATCCAACTCGGCATGGATCTTTTCAAGTCTCTCCTTGAGGCGTCTGCAATTTTTGAGATTGTGAAGAAAAGCCTCCGAAGCGCCTTGGATCCTCCAATCATCCGTGAAAATGTCTTTATCAATAAGAGTCTGGTCGATCTCAGTAATGAAGTCGGTGAGCCAGAGTCTTTTCATTAATGCGTTGTAATTATTTCTGAAGAAAAAATCGGGCATGTCATTCAGAAAATCGTGTTGCCTCTGGCCGGGGTGACTGACTCGGCACCCGTTGCATATTTCTTCTCTGTACCGATGTATCACCCTCTCCACAATATCAACCAACACCGATTTCACTGTGTCCATAAACAGAGACGTCTTGGCCCAAGGAGCAAAATCAGCAGCAGTAGTATTGCAAGATTCGGGTGTCCAAAATGGTGGTGATGATGGTAGTCCAGGAGTCTGTTCCTGGCTGCAACTCGCAGGGGGAGTCTTGGTTTTTCTCAGATCCATGGCTCGTTTACAACGGTCGTCTTAGTGGGGTCCTTCGTTTTAGATGATTTGCTGAGTGGAGGGTGGGGCTTATTGCGTTGAATGGGGGGAGTCATTTATAGAATTGAGAGTTTTAAAAAAAAAAAGTTCTTTAAGCGTTGTAGCTTTTTCATCTATCATCTCCAACCAAGCAGCAATAGGTCAACATTTAAGAATAAGTAATAGTTTGTCAAGATTTTACGGAAAAAGTCAAAAAAGTATAGTTTGTCAGAAATATGGAAAAGTCATTGTGTACAAATAGTATGTTGAAAATCAAAAGAAAGAAAACTCAATTCATTACAAATTAATGAATATTTTACCCAGTTCTAAAGTTTTGCACCCCTTAAAGAAAACCCCATTCCTTACCAAGTACTTCATATTATACCCTTTTGTTAAGTGTTGCGTACATCAAGGTGTATCTTAAAGTATCTTGGTAGCAGAAAATAACTAAAATATGTAAGGTTATCAGAAAAGAAAAAAACCTTGTTTAACTGAACAAGTGTTTTAAAAAAAAGAAAAAGAACACAAGTTGTAAAAATGTGCTAATAACGTTATTCTGAGAGTTATTTCCCTCTGCATTATGAACGCGCATCTAACCCATGGGACCGCGCCGCCCGGCACCTTCAAGTTACGTGTTCAGCACTACATGCGTTTGTCTTTACCCATGGATGCACAATAAGAACGGACCCATATCCCCTTACTGCCATCCCACGGAGCTGTAATAATGGATATATTGTACATGTTTGCTGTAATTCATCATTTGTAAAATATTATACTACATGGGCTGTATGATTAAATCTTGTACCGTAAATGTTGTATTAAATAAAGTTAATATTACCGACGTTAGATTAACGTCCCTGTAGCTTATTATTGCACTAAGAAGCTTATTGCACTGTGTATATATATATATATATATATATATATATATATATATATATATATATACAGTGCAATAATTATTTCATGCTAAATGAAGCTCTGTTGGATATCACTAGATCCTGTTACAGCGTAATATAAGTACATAACGATTGATGTGTACATTAGCATAATTACTAGCTAGCCGCTAGCTGCTAACTGCCGCCTCGTTAATATCAAATCCATCATAATAACAATCCATTACCATGCTGTCATGAACGCACGGTGCTGTTACGTGTACGCAAATTTACGTGCTTGATGTGAACGAGCATTTTGGTTAAAGTTGCGCATGCGCTATGAGCGCACATACGGGTACTTCTCAGGCATGCCGGGTAATCTGTGACGTTTCACTCTCTCAAAAGTTGGGCCATTTTATCATCATGCGCCAATGAGCAACTCTCATAGGAATGAATGAGGCCTCGCCTCCCACGCTGTATCCAGTTATTATTATACATCCATGATTGCGATCAACAGAGGTTTCTCAATACTCAAATTTCCCCTCCTCGACTCAGCAGATAAAAACCAAAATAACAACAAAAAAACATAATCAATCTAAATCCTGCTTGTTAGTTACCCAGCATATAAACTGCTAGCGATTCATTACTGAAATCTTACCTTCAAAGCTGACGAAGTCGCGCTAGCTAACTAGCAGGCAATGCTAGCAAAATTGGTTGTAACAACCAAGATAAAATATAGATAATTACGCTGTGCATATACAAATGAAGACCAGTATAAGCATCATAATGAAGCATCTGATACAATATAGACAGTTGACAATTCAAAAGAGTTCGATATTTCAGCAACTTACCTCTGGAACTAATCGACGTGCCAAGTGAATGAGGTCCAACGCCCAAATGACAATATTTGGAACTATTTCGATGTCCATACCCCGGAAGTAGGCGCCGCCATTTTTTACAACGGAGGTCTATGGGAGTGTCGTAACTCTTAAGAAGCTTCTCAATAGAGAGGCGAAGTCCCTCCCCTTCCGGGAGCCTCCATGGGACCCCGGAAGCGGAAAATTATACATTGAAGTCAATGGAGAGAGAAAGGTTATCTTTTGATCCCGTTTGAATTGTGCCACGAATGACACATATGATGTTTGTCAATTTAAAAGAACATTTTGCAAGTCAAAAAAATAAAAATATGTCGTAAAACTGTGAAGTTACACATTTGTTTGTGTGAAACCGCTCAGTGAACTACAGGTCTCTGGTCTCGCACAATACGCGTCACCATCAAAAAGACGGCCGTCACGTTAGCAAATTTCACCTGTTTCTTTCAGAATGAGGCGAAAAGTATAAAACGAGGTGAACATCACTACAAGTCTGGGCATGTTGAGAGCTGTACATACACGAAAGGGGAGTTAGTCGGTTCTGTAAGAGCCAGCATGCGGGACCGGTGAGTAATATGAGTGCAATGTGTAACGTTAATGTCAGCTAGCTAACATTAGCTAACAAGGTACACTAACGTGTTTTGTTTTAGTAACTAGTTTTCTCCTTAAGAACTTAGTGGTCTCTGTGTATGCTGTGGATAACATTAGTGTTCACAAGAACAAGGTACACTCCCGTGTTTTGTTTTAGTTGCTCTTCCGATTGAAGCGGATAGTTTTATATCGACTATACTGTATGTGTGATCTCCTTTTTCTCGTTGTGTCATTTGACTTTATTTGCTGTGTGTCGATTCAAGGATTTTGGTTATCTAGGCACAGCTGTGTGTGACTCCCTCTGGTACACTGGTATGTGTTTTCCTAATGTAGAGAGCATTGATTAATTAATAAACTACACACTGAGTCTAGATCCTGACCAAATCCTTTTTTATTGTTGATCAAATGTTTACATTTTTTTTATTCATACACATTTAGAAAAATACAATGTACAATCACAACCAATACAACACAAATTACAAAAAATACAGAAAAAACAAACAATAACAACAATCAGACAAGAGGACAAAACTATGGAAAAATAAACCCTCCCACCCCCAGATCCGGACCGTCCTTGTATTATTGCTCATTCAATCTATTATAGCATGCTAACAAATGGTACTTACTTTATTTTTACAGATCTGCATGGGAGACGATGGCGCGATGGCGCGATGCAGAGATACATCGATACATCGATACATCGATACATCGCCAACTGTCAACTGGGGGGTTGTAAACGAGGCCGAAGGGGTGAAGGCTTTTGTGCAGGCCTATCGGGTGACAGTGTTCGAGTCTGGTCTCTTTGTGAGTGAGTCGGGTGTTTTGGGAGCATCACCCGATGGACTTGTGCAGCCATCTGCCCTGCTGGAGGTGAAGTGTCCACACAGCCAGAGGAACATGACCATCATGGAGGCAGTCCAGTTACCATCCTTCTGTCTCTGTGAGGAGGCTGGGTCATATATTCTCAAGGAGAATCACCCATACTGGCACCAGGTCCAAGGGCAGCTGCATATCACAGACCGGAGTCTCTGCTACTTTGTTGTGTGGACCACGAAGGAGGCGATCATCATCATCCCCATCCCCAAAGACCCTGCATGGCATGGAAATCTCCTCCTCCTGGAACAATTCTACACCCAGCATATGCTCCCTGTGTTGGCCAGTAGAGAGGAGGACATTTAAATAAACATACTCTTAACACCCTCGGACTCTGCGTTGTGTTTCGTATGTGTGATGGGGTGTTATGCAGAGGGGAGGAAAACAGTACACAGCAGATTGGGATTGTGGTGGAGATGCTGAGCAGTTATTTAATTGTTGCATGTAATTATTATTATACTGCGTGCTTCTTAGTTATTCCATCTTTTGCTGTAACATGGATCTGTATGTAACTCTATATTTACTTGTTATCTACCACACTACATCATACACCATCATTATACATGATGGTGTATATAGGATATATATATTTGTATACATATCTGTAAATTGTATAATTTTATTTAAACGTCTTTTTGATCTCTCTGTCTATAAACACAAACTGAGTAAGATTGACAATAAAGTTGACTTTGAAAAATATATATATTCTTTATGAAAATAGTTGACTGTTGGAGAAATGAATCCAAATGAAACGTTGGACTGAACTACAACTACGCCTTTAAATCTCTACGGACTGTTTTTCAGTGGGATGGCAAGTTCCTATCTTTAAACATGTATTAGTTTTTTCTCAGAACAGATTTGATTTTCTGAAGTTAATTTAACTTTGCCGACCATGTAAGGTCATTATTAAAAGGTACAATCAATTTGTTTAGGGTTGACTAAAATAATGAAAAACATTTCATTTGGATAATTTACTGACAGAATAAGAAACTCAATGATGCTCTACTCACCTGTTCCCTTTTTATAAAGTGAAACAGTTGAAACGATAGATTTTAGTAAACTTAAAAACAACCTTCTCCAAAAGCTATCAAGGAATATACCGAATACTTGTTTTAGAACTTTATTACATATTTGTATATAGTTTGAATGATCCATAATTGACAGAAGCTTGTGTTTACACTGACCTGTTACTCATATATGAATGTCTTTGTAACTTTAGTAAACCACTACCTCACTAATTTCTTTCATTCATCACGGTTCAGTAAACTAAGTGATACATGAACCAGTTTAATCATTATAATAACGTAGGATTGCAACTCTTTGAAACTGTAGGTGGCTCTTAAAAGAGCCGGTGTGCTGGTCTCAGGTCAGTCTAAGCCCTCTCTCCGCGGATGCGGCGGGCCATCTGGATCTGGATGTCCTTGGGCATGATGGTGACCCTCTTTGCTTGGTTCATCTTACTGGGGGGCAGCTACATGGATGTCGGTGCAGTCCACAATTATTGTGCAGTTGAAGGCAGAATGAATTTAATATTGACTCCGAATGAAGCACAACTTCATGTCATACAATACATTGACTTTATTTGTAATTGTGTAAAAAAATATGAGTATTGATTAGCAAGCAGGACCTGCAGGAACAGAGAACGGTGATGGATGGAGCTGGGAAGAGAGAAGAATAAAGAAAACAGATCACCTTTATTATCGGATATTAAAAATTCAATTTCAAAACAAGTTGCCGCTCCTACAGTTTTCTAGTGTGTAAAGATGATTTCACATGACCTATGCAAAATATCACACTCAATACATGTGTGTCTCTGGGGGGTGCATTGTGCCTTTGATGTATATAAATAATATACCATAACCAAATACTATTATGTACAGTGGAAATCAGGTTGCCAGAGCAGGTCAGTGTGCATGTTCCTCAACGTCTCAGTAGTTACAGGTGAGGTAAAGAAAATAAAAGAGAAAAAGGTCAGTAACAACACTTAGTTTAAAGTAACAACACTTAGTTTAAAGTAACAACACTTTGAATAATTATCTCTTCTAACAATTTTCTCTCAGTAAGCACACAACGACTGTCTTTCCAACAAACAGATTGACTCACTGTCATCACAATGAAACACGTCCAGAAGAATGTCATGCAAAGCTCCCTGCCTGCCTTCGACTCTCCCTGAACTGCTTCCTTAGCACCCGGTGGAGGGCGCAGTAGGCTACTCTTCAAAAGTTTCACGAAATACTTACCATCATGACTACTCTTACTGTTTAACATTTTGGTTTACTTCATGTAATAAAATAATAACTTCATGGTAAGGCTACTAAAAATGACAAGGCTAAGTAATGTAATGCTAACTAACGTGCTCGCTACTCGTCGCTACTAGCTAGGTAGCGACGAGTAGCGAGCACGTTAGTTAGCATTACATTACTTAGCCTTGTCATTTTTAGTAGCCTTACCATGAAGTTATTATTTTATTACATGAAGTAAACCAAAATGTTAAACAGTAACCAAACATGATGGTAAGTATTTCGTGAAACATTTGAAGAGTAGCCTACTGCGCCCTCCACCGGGTGCTAAGGAAGCAGTTCAGGGAGAGTCGAAGGCAGGCAGGGAGCTTTGCATGACATTCTTCTGGACGTGTTTCATTGTGATGACAATCTGTTTGTTGGAAAGACAGTCGTGTGCTTATTGAGAGAAAATTGTTAGAAGAGATAATTATTCAAAGTGTTTCAAAGTGTTGTTACTTTAAACTAAGTGTTGTTACTGACCTTTTTCTCTTTTATTTTCTTTACCTCACCTGTAACTGCTGAGACGTTGAGGAACATGCACACTGACCTGCTCTGGCAACCTGATTTCCACTGTACGTAATAGTATTTGGTTATGGTATATTATTTATATACATCAAAGGCACAATGCACCCCCCAGAGCCACACATGTATTGAGTGTGATATTTTGCATAGGTCATGTGAAATCATCTTTACATACTAGAAAACTGTAGGAGCGGCAACTTGTTTTGAAATTGAATTTTTAATATCCGATAATAAAGTTGATCTGTTTTCTTTATTCTTCTCTTCCCAGCTCCATCCATCACCATTCTCTGTTCCTGCAGGTCCTGCTTGCTAATCAATGCTCATATTTTTTTACACAATTACAAATAAAGTCATTGTATTGTATGACATGAAGTTGTGCTTCATTCGGAGTCAATAATACATTAATTCTGCCTTCAACTGCACAATGATTGTGGACTGCACCGACATCCATGTAGCTGCCCCCCAAGATGAACCAAGCAAAGAGGGTCACCATCATGCCCAAGGACATCCAGCTGGCCCGCCGCATCCGTGGAGAGAGGGCTTAGACTGACCTGAGACCAGCACACCCAAACACAACGGCTCTTTTAAGAGCCACCTACAGTTTCAAAGAGTTGCCATCCTACGTTATTATAATGATTAAACTGGTTCATGTATCACTTAGTTTACTGAACCGTGATGAATGAAAGAAATGAGTGAGGTAGTGGTTTTACTGAAGTTACAAAGACATTAATATATGAGTAACAGGTATTGTATTGTAAGTATTCGGTATATTCCTTGATAGCTTTTGGAGAAGGTTGTTTTTAAGTTTACTAAAATCTATCGTTTCAACTGTTTCACTTTATAAAAAAGGAACAGGTGAGTAGAGCATCATTGAGTTTCTTATTCTGTCAGTAAATTATCCAAATTAAATGTTTTTCATTATTTTAGTCAACCCTAAACAAATTGATTGTACCTTTTAATGATGACCTTACATGGTCGGCAAAGTTAAATTAACTTCAGAAAATCAAATCTGTTCTGAGAAAAAACTAATACATGTTTAAAGATAGGAACTTGCCATCCCACTGAAAAACAGTCCGTAGAAATGTAAAGGCGTAGTTGTAGTTCAGTCCAACGTTTCATTTGGATTCATTTGACAACAGTCAACTATTTTCATAAAGAATATATATATTTTTCAAAGTCAACTTTATTGTCAATTTTACTCAGTTTGAGAGATCAAAAAGATGTTTAAATAAAATTATACAATTTACAGATATGTATACAAATATATATATCCTATATACACCATCATGTATAATGATGGTGTATGATGTAGAAGGAAGTGTGGTAGATAACAAGTAAATATAGAGTTACATACAGATCCATGTTACAGCAAAAGATGGAATAACTAAGAAGCATGCAGAATAATAATAATTACATGCAACAATTAAATAACTGCTCAGCATCTCCACCACAATCTACCTCTACTGGCCAACACAGGGAGCATATGCTGGGTGTAGAATTGTTCCAGGAGGAGGAGATTTCCATGCCATGCAGGGTCTTTGGGGATGGGGATGATGATGATCGCCTCCTTCGTGGTCCACACAACAAAGTAGCAGAGACTCCGGTCTGTGATATGCAGCTGCCCTTGGACCTGGTGCCAGTATGGGTGATTCTCCTTGAGAATATATGACCCAGCCTCCTCACAGAGACAGAAGGATGGTAACTGGACTGCCTCCGCGATGGTCATGTTCCGCTGGCTGTGTGGACACTTCACCTCCAGCAGGGCAGATGGCTGCACAAGTCCATCGGGTGATGCTCCCAAAACACCCGACTCACTCACAAAGAGACCAGACTCGAACACTGTCACCCGATAGGCCTGCACAAAAGCCTTCACCCCTTCGGCCTCGTTTACAACCCCCCAGTTGACAGTTGGCGATGTATCGATGTATCGATGTATCTCTGCATCGCGCCATCGTCTCCCATGCAGATCTGTAAAAATAAAGTAAGTACCATTTGTTAGCATGCTATAATAGATTGAATGAGCAATAATACAAGGACGGTCCGGATCTGGGGGTGGGAGGGTTTATTTTTCCATAGTTTTGTCCTCTTGTCTGATTGTTGTTATTGTTTGTTTTTTCTGTATTTTTTGTAATTTGTGTTGTATTGGTTGTGATTGTACATTGTATTTTTCTAAATGTGTATGAATAAAAAAAATGTAAACATTTGATCAACAATAAAAAAGGATTTGGTCAGGATCTAGACTCAGTGTGTAGTTTATTAATTAATCAATGCTCTCTACATTAGGAAAACACATACCAGTGTACCAGAGGGAGTCACACACAGCTGTGCCTAGATAACCAAAATCCTTGAATCGACACACAGCAAATAAAGTCAAATGACACAACGAGAAAAAGGAGATCACACATACAGTATAGTCGATATAAAACTATCCGCTTCAATCGGAAGAGCAACTAAAACAAAACACGGGAGTGTACCTTGTTCTTGTGAACACTAATGTTATCCACAGCATACACAGAGACCACTAAGTTCTTAAGGAGAAAACTAGTTACTAAAACAAAACACGTTAGTGTACCTTGTTAGCTAATGTTAGCTAGCTGACATTAACGTTACACATTGCACTCATATTACTCACCGGTCCCGCATGCTGGCTCTTACAGAACCGACTAACTCCCCTTTCGTGTATGTACAGCTCTCAACATGCCCAGACTTGTAGTGATGTTCACCTCGTTTTATACTTTTCGCCTCATTCTGAAAGAAACAGGTGAAATTTGCTAACGTGACGGCCGTCTTTTTGATGGTGACGCGTATTGTGCGAGACCAGAGACCTGTAGTTCACTGAGCGGTTTCACACAAACAAATGTGTAACTTCACAGTTTTACGACATATTTTTATTTTTTTGACTTGCAAAATGTTCTTTTAAATTGACAAACATCATATGTGTCATTCGTGGCACAATTCAAACGGAATCAAAAGATAACCTTTCTCTCTCCATTGACTTCAATGTATAATTTTCCGCTTCCGGGGTCCCATGGAGGCTCCCGGAAGGGGAGGGACTTCGCCTCTCTATTCTGAGCCCGATCTCTGTAGATAAATAAAAATAAAGAACTACGACAGATGTGTAATATATTTAATGCAGCCGAACCATTTATTACAATGCATTCATGTGATGACTTTCAAAGAGTAAAGCAAGCACTGCTGAATAAAGTATGATTTTATCTTTTACGAAACGTTTTTTTTTTTCATATGGAATGCAGTTGGAGGTCAACCAATCACAGAGCTTGAGAACTAATCACGGGGTTTGTCAAACAGAGCACATGGTGTAGTCCTAAACGATAGCTGGGGATTCTGGGTAGTGTAGTGTCTTCTGCCATCCTTTACTCCGAAAAAATATTTGTTTCTCCGAATCGAAGGGGAAAAATACAAAAGCATTGCCCACAATTTAAACCAATCAATGTTGTGTAATTAACAAGGATAATCTGGTGTTTTTTAGTCGATGAGTAGTGCAGATATCACTGTAAAATCAATCGACAGTAAGGGGAATACTTACTTCCGGGTGTACAATTCTCTGTTATCCAATGGGAATGGACGCTCGCATTGCCTTTAAGGGCAGCCGACACAAACGAATGCCGTGCTTCCATGAGCGTCAAATCCCGCCGCAGATGGGAATACATTGCAATCAGTTGAAAGCTATTTGCGTCCCTTTATGAAGCTGAAGGAGCCTAGGAGCGTCACAACTGCACGCCACGGGACCCTGACCAAACGTCGCTCCTGGACGATTATGGAGTGAGAGTGTGTTGAAACGGAACACAAAAGCAGGACCAACCATCATTGAATTCCTTGATTAACAAGAGAAAGATTCATTCATTTAAATAAATATTTAACAATTTATGGGCCGGTTCTAAAGGGTTATTCAGTTAAGCCCGATGAGAGGGGATACAGCTGTGCACATGTCATCATTAACAGACGTCGTTTAAAAGTGACGTTTGAGTGAACGAGGACATCCCAATTAATACCTGAGGACTCCTCTGTCCTCGCGTCACCTCCTCGTGTCTCTCGCTCGCATCTTACGGAGGCGGAGCTAAGACGCAAGGAATGGAAGCGAGTGAGGGAAAGGAGGAGTCGAGGAGGGGTATTGGGATGAGGCTCACATCTGCTGCTTCCCCTCCTCTCTCCTCGGTTCCCCTCCTCGGTCCTCCGCTCGCATCTCCTGTGGGCGGGACTAAATCTCGAGGAGGGGAGTCGAGGAGGGGACATATAAGAATTGAGAAGCCTCTTTAGTATCTAGGGCTCTGGGTAGGGCCACACCTCATTTACTGATATCAAAATCCTTCGGGATCGCTTAAACAGATTTAGCGGGTCGTCTGAATTGAAAGAGCAGTTAATTAAACCTGGTTCTTCAGGAGTTAATATAGGTGAGATCTTGCTGACGTTGGTGGATCTGAGCCAAGCAGTACACTTACATGGACTCAATAACTTCTGTTAGGTCAATTAGTAGGTCTGAGTAATTTGCCGGAATAAATGATCAGCCGTCCTGACTCCAACACCATCCAACCAACAACAACCTGCTCTAACCGACACAGTAAGCCATGGCCCTCAGTGAATAGCAAGTGCCTGTACTGTACATATTTATAAGTATGCACACCAGCCCCTGTTCTCCCTGTTACATCCCATTCATGCCGTTTATCCGTGTTTCTCATACCTTCAGCCATACTAATCCTCTCCTAGAGACTTTGTAAAGTGACATTTGCTGTAAGCTTTACATGCCGCTGCCTTCAGAGCAGACCATTGTACTCCCTTCTGTCTCCCTCTGAACTTAGCCCTGCAGGGACCAGATCAGTGTGTATTTAATTAAAGCAGGAGTAATGCACTAGGTGGCTATATAATCCTGTTTTAGTCCTGATACCCCCTCAGCTAATTATAATACAGTTTCATCACAAGGGGTGTTATCTTTCCATTTGTTTTGTTCTTTGCTCCCTGTTGCTTCCTCTCCAACCATTTTTCTACGCTCTCCTATTTGCTTTCCGTCCTCCATTCCCAACCACTTAATCTATCTTTCTCCCCTCTGTCAGTGTCGGTCTCACCCTTTTTTATGTTCAAGGTCCAAGTCCTTTCAGCATTAATGATACAATGCAGTGCCATCAGTTTCAAGGTAATTTGTGTTGTATGACGTGTTTTTATATTCAAGAAGCCTTACAAACATGCAGCGGCACATGGTGCCAAGCATTTTGCACAAGGGTTTATCACCTTGATAACACACCTTGTGATGAACATAGGTCTTTGATTACATTTTGTTTTATACTATATATAAATGAAATTGGAATTGTTTTTTGTCAGCTTGCCTTGATGTGATCAACACACTCACTCACACACTAATTTGTCTTGTCTAATCTGTAATATGAATATGATGTGTGAATGAACTTGAATGATAGATTTAAAACAAAAACAAATGTTTCTTACAACTGGGATATTCATCTCACAACTGGCCCCCACTCACTCTCCATACTCTCTCGTCCCAATTAAGCACAATAAGAAGACAGGCTGGATGATTATGGGGAAACTTATTCCCAAGTGGCATGCCTCAGTTGGTCAGGCTGTATACAACAGATGCAGATTGTAACGATCATTCATCCTAACCAGCACTTATGCAAGTAAGAAGTCAAGTGAACTAAAAACATAGCTTTCACATCAGTTTTGCATATTGCAGATAGGGTGTTTTTTTTAGAGAAAGAGAACAATTAACAATGGTTGTTATTACCGAATATATGTTCCAGATAGAAGAAGTTGAAATACAGCTCCAAATTAGAATAAATAATGTAAATTAAGTAATAGGCTGACTAGTCTACTTTTCAGCCCCACTCAGGCCTAAAGGCAAACCTTTCCTTTTCCCTCTTATTTGCAGGCTCTGTGAGTCAGAGCAGTAATTCTGCTGCATGGCAGAGCACATGCTGAGGAAGCAGCCCAGTCTATTTCTCTTGTATTTCAAATTAATTTGAATTCGGATGGCTCACAAATTAATCCAAGCACAGCTATACTTTATAAGCAATACATGGATGGATGGATGCATTGAATGATTTATTTATATAAAGGCTACAGAGCAGACAACCTACCCATTTATGGGAGGATTTTGATTTAAGCCTTACTAAAAAAGTGATAATGACCCATGAGAAGCAATCATGTGGCGTAAATTGGCCTGAGGCATGAAGAAGGCAGATGTGTGTGACTTGGCTGTTATAGAAGAGTAGACCAGCACATGGCGCTGTTACCCTATGCAGCCCGTACAATCTGCTGTGCGCCTTGCTTTACCGAAACGTTGTCATTAATTTGAAATATTTGAAGGAAGGGGGGCAATTTCAAAGATAAACATGGTTTCACTTCAACCTGAAGGAATATCATATTTCAGTTTCTAGAGATTGTAATATATTATTTTCTAAAAAAAATCATTACTAACTAAAATCATTTTTTCAAGTGGCACTTCTACTTCATTATTTACCGTAACCAGTCATCGTTTTAGGTGGAATTCTCGCGATATTTGATGTAGCTGAAAATCCTAGGAGCAGAGCAGGGAACTTGACATGTCAACAAAACAGATACATTATCACCACACAGGTAACATTACACGTTGTCTTATGTGCTATGAAATAAATATGAAAACTCATTGCGGGGTTGAGTTTCACGTCGTGTCGGGATAGTCAAACGACACAGAAAGAAACCGAGCTGAAGTGCCGTGTGTAGAGTGACGGTCCACTTAGCTTTGCTGTCAACCACTCCACGTTAACATGGTAGCTAATTATCCCGTTATCACACTGAATGCTTTGGGTGTGGTACTGACAACATATAACAGACAGTACTGATGTAAAGGCACGCTTAACTGTTTCTGAAACCCCGCTACATAACTTATATTTCCGGTTATACCGTTAGCTCAGATACTTTGTCAGTGTTGAATCTGTTTAGCTAGATAGTGCATCGTTTTTAATGATTTGTGACAGCTGTTACACTTGAGAGATGTACTGCATTTCCTGAGTGTAAATGATGTTAAACATCATTAACTATACCATTAGGCTATGTCTGATGTACAGCTCTGTCTTTGTTTATATATTTTGTATCGCTACTTTAACTACTTGCATAACAGTTGATTAATTCGAATTTAGTGTAGGCCTATCTGTTGAAGGCAAATTCATATTATTTTATACATTACTATATTTAACGTTTGCTGTATTTATTAATATTTGCATTTTTACATGTGTTTCTATGCATATTGTATGATCCTTGTTAGAAAGAGCCTGAGAAATAAGTTAGCCTCTTCATTGCCAAGAACTGATACTCTCTAATTGTTGTCATTATGAAAATAATGAACTTCAACTTGTCTACATATACAAGCTAAATGATGCCACTATCATTATACATTAATTGGGGCAGTTGCCACATTATTCAGATATTTGCCCGTAAAACAAATATAAGGGGCAACAATTCCCCTGTGAAAAAGACAATTTATTATGTGACTTCTGTTTTCATTTTAGACACTCATCTCATATTAAGGACAGTGAATTCTGTGACTCATCTTCTACTTTCTCCTTCCTCATCTACATTCTCCTCTGTGTTAAATCCTTCATGTAGGCATGTAATGGTGTGGAGGTGTGGAATAGCCTGACAGGTAACCTCACCTGGACCTAGATCCTCCACCAGGATCTTCACCTGCTCTATGACAACCCCTCCGCTAGTGTCGCCTTTTGGCGGGCAGCCCCCCCTGCCCCAGCTGCAGCAGCAGGCCCAGGCAGCACGGGATGTCAACACGGCCTCGCTGTGTCGCATTGGGCAGGAGACGGTCCAAGACATTGTCCTCAGGACCATGGAGATCTTCCAGCTCCTCAGGAACATGCAGGTCTCTCTCTCTCACTTTGCTTGAATTCCTGTCAAATGTGGTTACAGCCCCCCTTCAGATGACAATTTACTCTCCTTCTGCCTTTCATGTTATTTGCCTTTTTCTGCCAAAGCTTCAAAACCCTTACAAAACCCTTAATGCCCTTATTGCAATAGCATGAGAGAAGTAAAAAAGGGAAACATGGTGACACATGGTTAACATAACATATTAAACAGCAGAATGTAATCACAAAAAGCAAAAAGTAAACATACAAAAATATAAAAGAGCATCCAAAAAAGTAATAATAGGTCTTATGGTTACAAAACAGAGCACTATTATGCAAATAACAAAACAGCTGTCATTCAGGAAGGCAATTCTTTGATGTGTTTGGATGCAGGATTATAAAACAAGTCAGTGCATGCAGAGTGAATAGTAAAAGAAAAGCTGTTTACGAAGGCGAGACATCAGTACAGCCAAACCGCCAGAAGCTTAATCAGCTCTTTGTAAACTTGGGATCAACTCCCAAGTGGATTTATGGGACGGAAGAGAGTATCAATTTCTTGTAATTTGGTCCTTATATGGATTGTTAAATAAACAAAGAAGTCCAAATGATGTGTAATTTAGAAGAAATTAAAATCAGAAGCGTACATGCAGAATTCTGCTCAGGCTCAGATTTAAATAACTTGAAGAAAAAACACATTATTGTAATTTGTACAACCTCTATTCTACCAGGGATGTCATTAATAACACATTCTTATTCACAATAGCAGCCTTTCGTTTTGGCAGTTACAAAATATATTTTGGCGAAAGATAAATCTAATTAATTATGATTAATGATTTACTAAAACATGGTCACTGTCACAAATAACACATTAGTAATAAGTTGAGAGCCTGATGATGAGGGCTTCAGAGTTTAACGGCATCCAATACATATTCAATGAAGCCAGATATTTGTAATAAAAATGTTGGCTGAGCAATGCATATTTCCTAACAGGAGTTGTTTGACCAGTGTTGTCAACTTGCTTATGATAGGATATCCACACTAGCTAAACAAGAGTTGTTTCTCTTTGGTATTCAGTGATTTCTCTTGGTTGAAGGAGTACTACTTTCTATTTATATTGTCAGAATGTGACATTGTGCTATTTTATATAAAGATCCACAATCAAGGCCACAAACTAACTTTACGTTGCATATATTCATACGTTGTTAGAGAAACGTATCTTTTGGGATGGTGGAAAGTTGCAAGAATGACATAAAAAATGAAGCTATTGGACCTTTTGGGTATTATATTCAGGATAATGGAAGTATTTTTTATCAGTTTACATGTAGTTCAGCTCTGACGGTGTCCTGAAGGCGAGGTCAGCATGAGTTCATCATGGATGTGCGCGCTCCTCCTTAACCTTGTTAAAATCAGAGACGGGCCAACAAGCTCGCCTCCGCCACAGAATACACAAACAGCATTGTTGTGACTTTTTCTGATCGCAAGCTGCCTTTATACTAAAATTCTTAATTTCTCTTCTCTTCCCTGCCTCTCTCCCTCTGTCCGTCTGTCTCCCTGCTGTTTCTCTGACTCTGTCTTCTCTTTGCTTGCCCAGGCTTGTTTCATGTTATGTAGGGTGTTTATAATCAGACAGTTTTGCCCCAAAGGCTTGTCTTGTTTTTCTTTAACACCCGTTGTAGTTAGAAGACAATGATGCCGCCTCAGTATGAGACTTAGTAAAACATTTAAAAGTTTATCAACTAAAGCATTTAGTATTTGATGTAGCGGAGTTGTTTGTGTGATTTTATTTTTATTATGAAAACCACTTACCATATTGTTGCGGCATGTGGCGCAGTGGGTTGTGCATAGGTGTTGGGTTCAGGGGGTCACAGGTTCAAATCCCACTGCAGTCAGCATGTCGTTGTGTCCCTGGGCAAGACACTTCACCCCAAATTGCTCCTGTGGGGATTGTCCACAGTCTTGAGTATGTAAGCATAAAAAAAAAGCGTCTAACATGTAATGTAAAAAATGTAATGTTGCATGAACACAATGATATTTACTGCATGTTTAAGACTGGTTGCTCTTAAGTAAGAATACATGTATTTTCATTCAGTGAACGTTCATCTTCCCTGCATAAGTGCACTGCTTCTAATGAGATATTACCAGTTAGGGGAACAACAGAGGATTGGAAGTGCATTTGGCAGTCAGGAGGGATCAATGACTGTTTATTTTTATTAGCTCAAGCTAAATTGTAGGGTTGTGCTTTGCTTAACACAACGTTTTCCTCTGTGGTGATCCTCAGCTGCCTAATGGAGTCACTTACCAACCCAACACTCACCAGGACCGTCTGGGGAAGCTCCAGGAACATCTCCGGATGCTCTCTGTGCTGTTCCGCAAGCTGCGCCTCGTCTACGACAAATGCAACGAAAACTGTGCCGGGATGGAATCTATTCCTCCAGAGGTGAGACATTGAGACACTGGTAACATTTGACCTAATTTTCTCATATCGATTTGATTAGATGGTAATTGTATGTTGCCAGTTTGAATACAGGTAATATTTTGGATACTGAAGTCAAAGAATCATGTTTAATCAAATCAAATCAAATCAAGTTTTATTTATATAGCACATTTATAAACGATTTATGGTCGAGCCAAAGTGCTGTACATATAATAAAAATAGCCTACAGTAGAGACACTTTACAGCAAATACAACAGCACAGATTGTTCAGAATATCAGTATGAGAAAAACGACACCCTCTATCCTTAGACCCTCACATCGTACAAGGAAAAACTTCCAGAGAAAACCCACAGTTTGAGGGGAAACAATGGGAGAAACCTCAGGGAGAGCAACAGAGGAGGGATCCCTCTCCCAGGACGGACAGACGTGCAATAGATGCCGTGTGTAAATCGAAGAGATAATACATTTTACAGCATATAGACCGAATGTTAGGAAATGCATGTGTCTGTAATAAGAAGATGAATCCACGAGGATGTCAGCTACAATCCTGTGGAAGCCATCAGGGAAGCAGCATGACGAGACCCAAGGCAGGACCGCAGAGACAGGTTCAGCCACGACCCGAACGTCCACGACTTAATCCAGAACTCGGGATAGAGGATCCAAGACACAGGACTACAGCAAGAGGATCAGCCTCGACTCCGGATCCCGGCGTAGATATAGATACAAAACAAGAAAAAAAAAGATTTGGCTGGGTTAATCGGAACAAGAGAATACACAGACACAGACAGAGAGGGAAAAGGTCATTGGATAAAAGTTATTCTTGATAACCCTCTAGAAAGATCTCATGAACTTCCCCACTCAATCTATCAGGACCGAGCAGTTCTATTAGAAGTCCAAGGTAAAGGCACAGGCCGGCGCATACCGCTCATGGAATCCCTCACCATATGAACTCTGACCCCTCAAGTGTACAAGTGAAGAGACACCATGTGTCAGCTCCTTTTTAGAATAGTATTTCTTCTCTTCTCAGAGAAACAAGGGTATGAAAAGAACAGCCAGAAACAGAGGAAGAGAGGCACAACGTGACTACGTAAATACACTCTCCTGTATAAATTAGTTCAAGGGAAAGGGGGTGAAAAACTAAACTAATCCAAAGAAGGAAGTAGAGAGGCCTAAATGCCCTCTCCTAGATTCAGTTAAAGGAAAGAACTGGGGAACAAACAAGTACAGGAGTCAACGTCAACACACTCTCCTAGAATAGTTCAAGGTAAACGGGGTAGGAAGAATATAGTAAGAAACAGCTGAAAAGGCGTCCAAGAACGCTTTCCCTCTAGTCCAGGGTGAAAATGTAGGATAAGAAACAGAGATAGAGAGCACAACAACCTATCTCTTCGTCAGATGCACTCCCCCGCCTGGATAAGCGACTCTGAGCCCCATCCCCCTCTACCAGACCTTAGATCCGCAGAGGGAGAGGGGAGGGACCAACCCCAAGGGGGGGTTTAGGGTTTTAAAACCCAGCAGAGATCCAAAAATGGATGAAGAAGTAATTACAAAACGGTTTATAAAACCAAGAGGTTATTCCTCATATTTCTAAAATGTTCTAATCTAATTCAGGGTTATACCAACTCAGCATCAAGCTACCAGATTTAGCAACCAATTCAGTCTAGTCAGAACCTTCTCTAAGGTCTCCCCGCCCCCAACCTACTAATCATAAAAAACTGAAACCCCATAAAACCCCAATAATATTAATAACATTTAATAATGTTAAAAATAGTATCAATTCTGTGGATAACTAAATAAATAAATAATTAAACAAAAGCCAGAGAGAAAAAGTGAGTTTTAAGTGTTGATTTAAAAATCCCCAGGGTCTGGGCCGACCTCACATGGAGGGGCAAAGTATTCCAGAGCCTAGGGCCAGCTGCTGCGAAAGCTCGATGCCCTCGGGTTTTAAGCCTGGTCTTAGGCACTATCAACAACAGCTGATCAGCCGACCTTAAGGCTCTGCCTGGGGTATAGCGATGGAGGAGTTCGGCTATATAGGCAGGAGCCAGCCCATTTAGGGCTTTGAAAACAAATAAAAGTTTAAAATCTATTCTGGACCGAACTGGAAGCTAGTGCAATGAAGCCAGAATTGGGGTGATATGGTCACGCTTTTTATGGCCAGTGAGAAGACGTGCAGCTGCATTCTGAACTAGCTGGAGGCGTCTAATTGAGGCCTGATCCATACCCACATACAGAGCATTGCAGTAATCCAGTCTCGAATGTCAGTTGTTTTCGATGTGCTAATGTTTTGCTCTTTAGGCTTGGTTAGGCAGCATTGGGCAAAAAAGCCATTATAAACTTTGAGCATATTGTGATTCAAATGGTACACCAGGTTAGGCCTTTTTAATAGAAAAAGGCAAAAAAAAGAAAAGCCAGAATTTGAAAGTACCTCATCCTGCAGCCCCCCCCCTCTCTCTCCATGCGCTTCATACGGTAACCAGCTAAACTATTAGCTTGAAACATGTTACCCTCTATTTGAAGTAATGTTTGTCTTTGTTTCACTCCATTGTATATATTTAAATTGGAAAGGCAAAATGAAATATAATATTGCAATAACATAGAATTAGGGAATATATTTATTTGATCTTATTGGGGTTTTTACCTTAAAATAAATTGTGATTTTATTGACCCCCTTTTATTTTAATTGACATTTAATGACATACATAGCTTTGATTGTAACTGAATTGATTTGTTTTAACAGGGTAGGTTGGCAGAGAAAACTGTCCATGTCCTAGTAGTCCATAGTTTAGCAGAATAATATTAATATAGTATCAAGAACAGACAGTCAACAAATACAACTTTGATCTGACAGTTAACAAGATTCATGCTCAGCGAGGACAATACCAGACAGGCAGAGAACATGCTGTATAACATAAAGTTATTTAGATGTAACCTCTGGTGGTTAGATAAGTTAGATTTGAATCCTACCTCACATAACCTTGAATTGAGTTTGAATGCATACACCTACTGCACTTAGTTTTTACTGGATGAGGTTGCAATTGCTGTTGCGTAGCAACTTTTATTTAGACGTGATTGATTGATCCTTCCAGATGCGAACAATGTTGAGTCGTGCTGTATAAGCTTGTCAGGATTTCTGTTTGGTGTGCTTGCTTTCAGCCAATGCCTCATATAGCCCAGCTTTTCACACACACTGCCTGCTAAATTAGGAAGGTGTTAGTTTAAAGGAAGCAGGCCATAGTTACTGCATCCCCCTCCCCCTGATCACACACACACACACACACACACACACACACACACACACACACACACCCCCCCATCCACCCAGGGGGACTCTTATCTAACCTACTCCCTCTAGGTCTGTCTCTTTTCTCCGCTCGCAGCAGATTCATTGGTCGCTTCAGGTGAGTCTCCAGGGTCTCTTTACTGCTGGTTACGGTCACCATCCACCTTCAGGAACAGCAGCACTTGAGCTCAAACACACTCCTTTCTGCTTGCCTGCTCAGACACACAAAAATACACATGCATGCACACTATTGTGACCCGCCCAACTTCATATACACCATGTAGACATGCATGTGGCCCACTGTAACATGTCACAAACACACATAGGCTCATGCACTGTTAGGGTCCATGCAGGGCTACAGGGAGGCTATCCACCAGTGTTTGATTGGATTTATTACTGCGGCAGTCCCTTCCCAATTTCTGCAGATTGGCTCGGAGCTAATCTCTCTCACCAGACTCCTACTGAGGATAAAGGAGGATGTGGGAGGAGACTGTTCTTAAATTGGAACACATTTGTGATGCTTGCCATCATGGACATTATCCACATTGAATAATACAACCGCTCGGAAGCATTTCTTATGGTCCATCCACTGGATGTTGAGTGACCCTCTTTTGCAGTTTCGCCTCTAAATCAAAGCCTTTAAAGGTCACCTGTTATGCAAAATCCACTTTTTCATGTATTTTATACATAAACATGTGTCCCCTCTGTTTAAAGAGATTCTGAAAGTTTCAGGAAAAAAGATTCGCTCACTTTTTGTTCTGATCCATTTATATAAAAACCTGTCTGAAAATGAGCCACTTTATGATGTCATAATGATTTTTTGGCTTGTGTAACCATTAGCCAATAACCAACCAAGGTAACCCCCCCCCCCCCCCCCCCCACCTTATCACCTGAAACTCCTCCTAATCAGCACTTTTGAAACAGGGCTGAAACAGAGGGGTTCATGGGATGCTACAATGCATGATCTGTTTGGTATTTAGAGCCAACACCAATAGAGACATGGCCCATTTTGACATGTTTCTTTGCTGTAATGGTGTAAAACCGCATTGACTCATTACTCCACCTCGCTATTTCCCCCTTCTTATTTCCACCTTATTTAAATGTTTATCTGTTTCCCCTCCAGGCTGAGGCCCGGCCCGGGGCTGACCAGCCAATAGCTCAGCTCACCGTGTTTGTCTGGGTTGCTGATTTTGGCTCCGGCATGCACGCCATTTATCATCCCGCAGAATTCAGGTGCCTGCCTGACAGCCGCTCACTATTGGCTGCCCGAAACAGGAAGTGGAATCAATGACTCAGGCAGTGTGACCTCATCGCAGCCTAATTAGCAACAGACCCGTTTAATGAACAGCTGGAGCAAATGCACAGTCAGCGCTTTCCCCTTTTTTCTTTCCAGCTGTCGTTTTTTTCGTTGCAGCTTTATCCTCATCTTTTCCCCAAACTCTCACACTCTGCATCCCTTTTTTCCTCTTCCAATAACACTTTTTTACTTCTTCTTTCTATTTTCTCTTTTTTTCCTCTAATATATTGGCTCTCCTCATTTCCTTATTTCTCCCTCTTTTTCTCGTTCTTGTTTTGAATCTATTTATTAATGTTGGCTTTGTTTCACTCTCTTCCTCTCCAGCTCTCTCTTCTGCCGTTCCATTTTCTGTGTCATGCAAGTGTTCCTCCCCTCTGTCATTTCCTGCTCTGTTCAGCCACTCTTTTTCATTTCCCTCTCCTCTTACCCGTTCACCCCGCAATTTTGTTGTTATTTTCTTTTCAGCTTGTCATCTACCCTTTTCGTTTTGCCTCAGCCAGGCAACATGGAGAACTTCATTAGCCCATTCTTCTCTGTCAGGCAGGAAACCACATCCATCTTTCTGTGGAAGAGGCAGGGGTTATGACTCACACAAGCACACACACATGCACACACATACAGACACACAATAATACACTCTCCATTTGTGTTTCCCACCCTAATCAGCATATTTCATTTTCCCCTCCGAAGCTGCCAAATCATCCCGCTGCATTTCAAATTCAATATGTAACTGGCTTCGATCTGAAATGATCCACATAAAGACGTTCTTCTTTTCCTACTTTAAGTTTCCCCGAGCCAGAGACAAGCTCATAGTTTGTCTGATATAATGTCCCGTACATGTCTTTGCCGTCTTTTCTCTCTCCAACCTTCAGTTGGAGTTGCAGCTTGGCATGAACCTCGGCCTGGAAACTGACAGGAGCACTGAAAGTTATCCAGATGTTGACATCTTTATGTCATTGTACTTCTTACCCTCTTCGTCTTCGTGTTTCAAGTAATCACTCTTTACTTTTCTCTGTTTGTGTTATTTGTTCTCCTCTTTCTTGCCCTTGTTTCCACCCATCTCCCTGCTCTCCTGCCCATCCTGATCCTACAGTCCTTTCCTCACATTTCATCAGTTTGTCTTCATCTCTCTCCGTCTGCTTTAGTTTTTTTTAACTCCATGTTATTCTTGACGTTGGCCGGCTCCAGCCTTACTCAAACACCAGTCAGTCATTACTTCCAGACTGAGCAGCTTTCTCAAATCATCGTCTAGTGTCCGCAGGGCCTCCTCTCCAGCTGCACAACCTCAGGTCAAACCATGTAGAAAGGCAGAAGAATAGCAACAACTTGGCATGATTTAGATCACCATCTTGCCAAGTCATCATTGAAGCAAGGTGTGTTTTCAGAGTATACAGCAGTTTTTATTGGCTTCTAGTTTTTTGAAGTGTTTCCCACCTAATCTGTGTTTGTGATCTTGTCTGGTATGATAGTATTTGTTTGGAGAGGAAACTTTGGAGATGTTATTCTGTCCTTGCAACAGGAACTCATTGCTTCCAGTCTAATAAACTACTGAATATGTTTTTGAAGCTCTATTTGAAACCCTCTTAAAAGTGGCGCCATACTGTAGGTCTGAAAAATGGTTGGTGGGTATTTGAGTGTTAAACTATAAAATTGACTTTATGTCAACATAACTGATACGCTACATTTCCTAGAAACTCTGCACAATAGCGCAGACATTTATCTACATTTACACTTTGTGTCCATTCAGCAGCTCTACAAAGATCATCAAGCTTATCATCGATCACACATTCTTAGTGTAAGACTTTTGATGTCCTTTATGTACGATTGCCCAGGAACAGTGTGTTCTCAAGTCATCCGCGCATGACTTGATGTGTCTGCAGCCTCCTCCTGTCTGAAGCGCCCACTGGGGGGCAGTATGATGTAAAGCAGCAGGCGGTGACCCTGCCAGCTCTCAGGAACGCCGACTCGCCTGAAGGTTCTCGCACATCAGCCTCGCTGTAGTGTCAAGCAAAGAAGGTCAAGCACACACAGCGTTTAAAAATGAATTAATCTCCCACTCGTTCTCTCTACTGTCTCTCTCCACGTTGAAGAGAGACGGCTGAAACTCAGCCTGTGTTCAAGAGCTTACACAGAATCCCCATTTTCACCTCACTTCATGGAGACAAGGTTATCAGACAGCACAGGGAAGCCTTCAGTGTAGGATGGCAGTTACACGCCGAGCTTTCTCATACGCACATAGCTCTGACCTATAAATGCACTCAGCGAGCATATAGGGAATATGTGTATATGCAGCACCATGCTTTTAAATGGATCATGACAGAAGAAGAGAAGGGAGGAACAAAAAGAAAGACATACAGTCCTTCACAACCTTTCTTGAAATGAAGTTGACTGCCACTAAAGTAAAACCGCTATGATTTTACAGTGTAGATGCTGTGTGAGCTGTACTACTGTAATTGATAAACCCAATCCAAATCAGTTGTCAGCTTTCCGAAGTGATCCTCTTGCAGTCGTATTGTTTTACAGTCAATAATATAGCCGGATTGTTGTTTGCTGTCTCTCTTCCAGCAACTGATACCCTTTGTGGAGGATGACAACTCCAAACACGAGGATCGCTCGGCCGGCCAGAGCCGCCCCCCTACCGAGGAGAGGAGAGAAATCCTGGAGGTCAACAAGGTATTGTGTTCTGTTTCTCAAAAGCACAACACTGTATGGGTTACAGGATGTATTCCCAGCTTGCTTAGTAAATGAAAAACGTGATAAAAATAAAAAGAGATCGCAAGATTTCTATCATAGCTTAACATGATGTTGTTTCAGATAAGTGAAGTTTAAGCTCACCTCGGAAATTCATGCGCCCCCAGACATTTCAAATCTACCTGAGCTTAAGCGAAAAAACTCTTAACATCATCTCAAAGATAAGAAAAATAATTAAGCGTGGAATTCATTACGGATTAGTCATTTTACTCTACATCTTAAACCCTTAAGCCTTAATAGCCCTCTTTTCATTTTTTGGGTAGCAGCCATCCAGATTATGAAGCTGTGGTTTCTACAAAACAACATTTAGAGGATATACTCGATACACTTTACTGTTCGTTGATAGAGTGCGTGTGTATAAAGGGTTCAATATGCTGGGGAAAAAGGCAATTCTGATTTCCAGAGGACTTATTTGGATGTAGATGGATTTAGATTATTTGCTGGTGGTAAAAGGTCTTTAGTTGTATTTGAATGACACCTGCCCAACTCTCAATGGAGGTCACTGAAAGTCAGAAGGGGACATGGCACTAGGGGAGAGAGGTAGATGCTGAAGTTTCTGGATGTTGTTTGGCTAGCTTACTCTAAACTTGCTTAAATACATATTACAGAGTACCTATGGACTGGTGTGATGGTTCCCAGTTTTAAAGCGGACCTGAGAATGTGTTTTTTTTGTCTCTTCATCTCCTTAGCCTTTTTAAACCGTGAGCCTTGCTTAACCTCAGATTTGAGACGTGGGTCACAGGGTATCCTTCGCTGTCATCAAAATAAATTGTTACATATTTTTTATATACCATATGCTAATAGACAGGGGTGCACAAACATGAAGTCTATGTTTAAATGTTAGCACCCCCCGAAGAGGCTCAAGCTCTTACGTTGAGTCTGGAGTTTCAATACATTCGGAATTTGGCCGTGTAAAATTTCCTCTTGGGTTGCCGTACAGCCAATGCGTGACGTCATTGGTAAGCGTAACGGACCCCGAACACATCTGGTAGGCCGAACACATATGGTACCTACACCGGTCGCCGTGCGCACAGACGGGGCTGCTGTTAACGTTGTGGGTTGATTATTTTCATTTCCTCGGTCCTCGGTATCACCGGAAGTTGATTTGTCTGCGCCATCTTGAGGCGCTTATTTCTGCCGGAGGAGCGAGGAGCGATAATGGAGGAGCGATAATGGAGGAACCACCAGACCATCCTCCGATGAAATCCACAGATACTCGCCCCACCCCCTTACTGTGTATCACTCACTGATTGGACGATGCAGTGCATGCACTGATCTGATGCTTCTTGACATGAGAGCAGTTTCCCAGCGGAGTGAAGAAAATACATGAAACTCACGAGAGTCACTCCTCAGTCTATACTGTGTTTTATTTCAATTCATGTATCATTTAGTTACAAATATTTGATATATCTGAACAACAAAGTGGTAAAAAATGTTTTATTCATTTATTGGAAACATTTTCATGATCGCTTTTTTCGTTTATACATTTTAAGAATGGCGTTTATCTTTTTTGAGAATGAGTTCTTATTTTATTTAATGTATTTGGGTCTACAACAGATGATGCAAATGTTTGTGTCAGTAAATGTATACTAACAGAGGCGGGGGTGTTTGTGAAAATAAAGGGGACAGAGCTGGCTGCTGTCAGACGAACAGCTGTGCAGCGTCATCACAAACGGACGTCGCTTCACGTGACGCTCCGGAAAAAAGGACGTCCCATTGCTCTTAAAACTCATTTCCCTGCTTCTCGTGGTTTCCTTGCGTCTCTCCATGCTTCCCTGGTGGGAGGGACTAAACGCAGGGAAACGACGCAAGTGAGGGACGCAAGGATTCCATTTAATCGACCTGAGAAGGACCCCTGGTGTACAACGGAATTGTGCCACAACTTCCGGCGCGAGTTCTACGCGCTTTCTCCACTAGCGCCCACCCCTCCCGTCAACGTTCAATACCACACCCCCACAGACACCCCCCCACCCCCCGTCAACGTTCACGAAACAGAGGGGCTGAACACATAACTTTGCGTGGGCAGCCCTGAGTACCACTCCTGGTACTCATTTGAGTAACTCACTAAGAAAGTGATGTGCTCCCCTGCTAATAGAGGTTAACATATCTAGTACGGAAACATTCATTTACTACAGTAAGTAATCAGCCCACCTATTTCATGGGGGTAGTGGAGGGGTCGTGGGAGTTTGAAAAAGTGTTCCTCCTGTCTTCTGGTGGGTTAACGCCATATAACATATCATTTTCAACCAGCCTTGTATTATTGCAAGTTGGGTGGCTCCCTCGTCTGCAAATGATTGGAAATGAAACGTTTAATTCTAATAACCCCTTTTGATATACCTATTCAATGCTTAACTCATGTGCAAGTATAGTGTACGTTTCTTAAAATTGTACATATCTTTATTTAAGGGCCTTTTCCAAGCTGTGTTGATGTGATGCAAGGCATTCATTTGATTTATTAATCAACACATCATATCATGTAACATAATTTTGTTTTTATTGACACCCCTTGTAAGGACAGGTGTGTGTTGCCAGTATGCAAAACAATTTCAAAATTCTAGTATGTGTCAGTTTATAGTCTAGATTCTAGAATATGAGTATAATCCAAAAATTCAAGTGAATGAGCTTTCCATTAGCTACAAATAGCCGACTTGAGCAAGAAAGCTGCTGATGGTGTTTATACACTGAACAAAAATATAAATGCAACACTTTTGTTTTTGCTCCCATTTTTCATGAGATGAAATCAATGATCTAAAACATTTTCTATATACACAAAATAACCATTTATCTCAAATATTATTCACAAATCTGAAAAAATCTGTGATAGTGAGCACTTCTCCTTTGCCGAGATAATCCATCCCACCTCACAGGTGTGGCATATCAAGATGCTGATTAGACAGCATGATTATTGCACAGGTGTGCCTTAGGCTGGCCACAATAAAAGGCCACTCTAAAATGTTCAGTTTTATCACACAGCACAATGCCACAGATGTTGCAAGTTTTGAGGGAGCGTGCAATTGGCATGCTGACAGCAGGAATGTCCACCAGAGCTGTTGCCCGTGAATTGAATGTTCATTTCTCTACCATAAACCGTCTCCAAAGGCGTTTCAAAAACTGTGGCAGTACATCCAACCGGCCTCACAACCGCAGACCACGTGTAACCACACCAGCCCAGGACCTCCAGATCCAGCATGTTCACCTCCAAGATCGTCTGAGACCAGCCACTCGGACAGCTGCTGCAACAATCGGTTTGCATAACCAAAGAATTTCTGCACAAACTGTCAGAAACCGTCTCAGGGAAGCTCATCTGCATGCTCGTCGTCAAGTCGGTTCGTCGTCGTAACCGACTTGAGTGGGCAAATGCTCACATTCGATGGCGTCTGGCACGTTGGAGAGGTGTTCTCTTCACGGATGAATCCCGGTTTTCACTGTTCAGGGCAGATGGCAGACAGCGTGTGTAGCATCGTGTGGGTGAGCGGTTTTCTGATGTCAATGTTGTGAATCGAGTGGCCCATGGTGGTGGTGGGGTTATGGTATGGCAGGCGTATGTTATGGACGACGAACACAGGTGCATTTTATTGATGGCATTGTGAATGCACAGAGATACCGTGACGAGATCCTGAGGCCCATTGTTGTGCCATTCATCCACGACCATCACCTCATGTTGCAGCATGATAATGCATGGCCCTATGTTGCAAGGATCTGTACACAATTCCTGGAGGCTGAAAACATCCCAGTTCTTGCATGGCCAGCATACTCACCGGACATGTCACCCATTGAGCATGTTTGGGATGTTCTGGATTGGGGTATACGACAGCGTGTTCCAGTTCCTGCCAATATCCAGCAACTTGGCACAGCCATTGAAGAGGAGTGGACCAACATTCCACAGGCCACATTCAACAACCTGATCAACTCTATGCGAAGGAGATGTGTTTCACTGCGTGAGGCAAATGGTGGTCACACCAGATACTGACTGGTTTTCGGACCCCCCCCAGACCCCCCCAATAAAGCAAAACTGCACGTTTCAGAGTGGCCTTTTATTGTGGCCAGCCTAAGGCACACCTGTGCAATAATCATGCTGTCTAATCAGCATCTTGATATGCCACACCTGTGAGGTGGGATGGATACTCTCGGCAAAGGAGAAGTGCTCACTATCACAGATCTTTTCAGATTTGTGAACAATATTTGAGAGAAATGGTTATTTTGTGTATATAGAAAATGTTTTAGATCTTTGAGTTCATCTCATGAAAAATGGGAGCAAATACAAAAGTGTTGCATTTATATTTTTGTTCAGTGTATATTAGCAGAAGGAAATAAGAGTTGACTTTTTTTATATGTCATGAGGTGTTCATGTGGCGGACATCAAACACATCTAAGAGCTTTCGGCGGACATCAAACACACCTAAGAGCTTTTTCAAATGTATTCACTGTCAGATATGTTTTAGCCCAGGTCTAATAGAGAGGCTGCTTTACGACACGCTGAAGTGCAGAGCAGAGAGCTTTTCTTCAAACTGACACACCACGTTGTCAGTCAAAGTCTCAAAGTTTGTTGGAGAAAGATTTAATCCCGAGTCATGGCTTACATGCTAGGGATAAACAAGCATGAAAGCGCAAAGAGAATCATTAATTAAACATATCCAAGATTAATAAACCAAGACAAAATTGTGTTGTGGATGAGGCTGTGAAATAACTCATCCTTAACCAAGCTGCACAATCTTACAAGCATTAAGTGTTATATTTATTCTAAAAGTCATAAGTCCTTTATTTTTCGACTGCAGTGGTAGCTGTGTGTAAAACCAATGGCAGAAATATTATGTCTTGATTTGATGACACATTTTTGATGAACAATTTCCTTTCAATGCTAACCTTGGTAAAAAATACATTAGAGTTACTGTGAATGCTTCAAAAGAAAAGCCACCACGTGCTTTGAATGATTTTAATGTGAAGCAGCAGCAGTTAAAATGGTATGGTTTGCATTTGTAGTGAACTGAAGGTATACAATAAGATACAATAACAACAAACTGTAATGCAGGATTCATTCATGCATAATTTCTTGGGAATCCCTTGTGCGTAGGAAGGCAATTTGAATCTAGCATGGTAATGATAGTCACCGCCACTCACAATGGAAACTACAACATTGACGGGTAATTACGGCACTCTAATATTGTACATTGAGTGGCTGTTGCCGGAAATTGTCGACCATAGAGACTACCAAAGTGGAGCGTAATTTCATGGAAAAACTAAATGATAAAGATAAGGTTCAAACATATTTCTGCAAGTGGAATGACATTAGTGTTACATTTGAGGTACAGTGTTACAAATGTTTCAATAGCTAGAATCAAGGCAGAGCGAGAAAAATAAATCCAATTATACATTTCATTTATATAGCCCACTTACAATACAGTGAAATCTCATAAAGGGTGCACTGATGCATTACAGATACAGATACTGATATCCTACCTACACTGACTCATATAGCTGGATAACGTATTGCTGACAATGTGGCCAATCAGGGATCAGATTTCATAAAAAAACAACAACTACCAGCTGATGTTTAAGTATTTATGTACTACGTGTTGTTTCACAAAGTTAGAAAAGCAAGTCTGATGTTGCATTACACATCTTATAATAACCACTGGTATTGTATGTATTGTAGTTCTCAGTATGGGTTAAAAAAAACTCTGATTTAGGCATCCCTACACCCGATCAAAACAAAGGCTGGATCATTTACATTTGATTTTTTTTTCTAATAATAAGAGATATACCAATACAGCTCTATACGGAGTCACATCTTGACACAGTATTGATTCTTAGTATATTATTATAACACATAGGTGATATCAGCAAATATGTGAGTGCATGTGTTGAAGTGTATGTCAATGCAGGCTGCGTTTCCTTTTAAAAAGCCAAAAATATGTTTGTGTTTCTGCACTACAGTACATATTGATCAACTAAAACGCAAGTTGTTGTTGCAGATAGAGAAACTGTAGGAACTTGAGCACGTTTTAAAGATGTTCAATTTATATTAGAAATGCTGAACAAAGAAAAAGGCAGAAATTAATGTTTGAAGATGTGTTATTTTGTCAAACTGCTTCACAGCCTTGCTGAACTGACCATTGAAGCACGACACATGTCATCTTTACACTGACCAACGCTGCCTCTTTTGGCATTCACCATGATAGATTATTTTTGAGTCCAGGATTAGGTTTAATCTCTCTCTGGGAATCGGGCCCATGAACATGACTTTAAAGCGCTGTGTGCTAATATAAGTCCTGGGTCGATGAAGCCTAAATCCTGCATATATGAAGGTGAGGTATACAGCCAGGAGTCAGGCACAATACCTCCCTGGCTGTTCCCATATCTCAACCCAGTACAGTGTTATGGACAGTGGAGTGTGGCAAAGGTTCAAGTAAAACACATCATGCATTATTTAGGAGGCCTTTTTACCTCACTTCGTCTGTCATGGATTTATTTTGTTTGTGTATACTGTATTTGTGTGTGTATATTGAATGCAAGAGAGTGAGAAAGAGCTTTTGTTCTTTCTTCAGACAGAGAAGATTGTGTTTTCATTTGCTTTGACAGAGGCTTTCAGCGTGCACGTGCTGAAACCCCTCTCTGTTTCCTCTCTTTGTATGTGCATTGTGTTGGCTCGGGACAGATTGTTCATGCCAAGGCTTCTGAGTGTGCTGCAATGATAATGGGCCAAGGTCAGGAGTGTCAGCCGCAGAGATGAGAATTGGTTATTTTTAAGAGAGCAGCATGGCTCCCCTGGCTGCTTTTAAATGTTAACACTACAGTGAAACATTGCAGTGAACCCTGCGCTCAGCTGCACTCAGCCCCATCCAAAACAGACCGCATCGCCTTTTCACACAAAGCTGAAAAGAGTACGGTAAGAGCCTGCTGATGTTGTGGTAGATAAATAACCAAGTGCCTATTCCAACTCTTTGAATTCAATACTGGACTGAAATACAGAAATAGGTTTTCAGGATCAATGCAAGAATATTCTTTCCTCAGTTTTCTTTTCAGTATATAAAATACTGAACTCGGAAGTCAATGTTATTGTGTCCTATTAGAGACCTGTATATGGCTATGATAAATAACCTTGTTTGTAGTATGACCTCCTCCCTATGCAAAGCATTAGCATGCAAATTGAATTCCGTCAAATGATCCAAGTATATAGAGATTGAGAAGACAGAAAGCCCAATACGCTGAGGGCAAGCTTTCCACACATTGTGAAATCTTCAACACACAGAAGGAACTTGATATGCAGCACATCTATAACAAAACCCATCTCATTATACTGAACAGTGTGTACACACGCTTATTTTAAAGTGAAATATAAAAGGATGCGTTATCGATTTTTTTGTCAAATCTCACTTGTTGTCTTGCATCGTCTGTTTTCCTTCATCTACCTGTTTATGAATATTTTTGATTTTATAACGGGAATTTAAGAGAGATTTCTGCCCGCTGTTCTCTTTAAGCCACCTTATGGAGTTGTTACCACGGTAAATACCAAACACATTGAGTGTATTTCCTTTTGCCTAAAACCTTTGCCTTTTCTTGGAAACCTGCATGTTTAATAGCTTGTCTTTTTCTCCCCTGCCTTTGTCGTCTTAATGCTGCAGTCTTTGTGATATTTCCGCAACCTTTGGAATAATGAGAAGCTCTTGTCCCGCATCCATAAGGACTAGCAATACGAGTACCTTCACAAAACCAAAGCTGGTGGTAATTGTTGTTACGGGTTGTTGGTTTATCAGCACACCACCTAACTTTTATTACCTCATTAGGCCACATTACTTTACATTTAACAATGTAACAGTTGAGTTCCCTCCGTTCTGTTGATTGATTTGTCGTAGGCCTACTAAAAGATCAGTCATTTCACCTGTGTTTATATGGCCTGTGGGATAACAGTTTCATCCCATAGGTCATAAGAATATTAAACACCTGAACTCTGTAAAGCATTCATCTGTTTGCATCTTGCAAATTATCTATCTATATATCATCTTCCATTTACTTGTATATAGACTCTTCTTGCACTATTTCTATTTTATTAGTATTTACATTTTTGATGTTTTAGCCTATCAAAACCTCTGAAAAAAGAAATGTGTCTCTCAGAATCGAAAGAAAAAAACACAAAAGCATTGTACACAATTTAAATCAAGTAATGTTGTGATAAGGATAAACTGATGTTTTTTAGTTGATGAGTACTGCAGATATCACTGTTAAATCATTTGATCATTCGTTTTATTATGAAAACGTCGAGACCGGAAATACTGTTTTCAACCCGTAACTTTACATGGAAGCTTGCCGCATATACACGTTCTCCTGACGAAACCTCAAATCATCTTCGTAATATCTATCAAACTATAGATCCTACATATCGACTGGACGTGGATTCTAAAAGTACAATATGCACTTTTCGCTAATCAAAAAGCATTTTAATAAACGACCCTCTGTAACGTTTGCATTCAACGGGAGCACTAGAGGCCGAAATCTTTAAAACGTAATTATAGGTCGTATTAAGCGCTTGAACAAACGACATATTTGGTCGTAATAAGGGCTTGAACAATCGACCCATTTGGTCGTATGAGTTGGAGGACTTGTTGTTCTAGATTTATCATTTAGGAGATTTTTCTATCATCCTTTCCATCTTATCAGCCATACCCAGAGGACAACATGAACTCATCTGAAACGCAGCTTTTCAGTTTGGCCCAGCAGAAATCCAGTGTATGCCTCATGTGTTCGCAGCATATTTAGCTGTGATTTTGCCCGGGCTGCCCAGCTGCACATTAAGGCCGCAATAAGGACAGCAAGCTTTGGGGAGTTCGAGCGGTTAGTGTGATCAGCAGAGTAGAGATGCAGCGGGACAGGGGGAAGCAGATGTTTGTGGCCTGGCTACATCTGCTACAGTCACTCCCGCCAGACAGGGAAGTTCTGGATGATAGGGGGACGATTTGGAGGGTAAGAAAGGAAATGGTAGAAAGAGAGCTAAATGGCAGATAAATGTTACCATGAAAAGGTTGATGGAGTGATAGATGAAGAAATAGATGGAAAGAAAGCCTCTGTTGAGTAAAAGGAGAGAGGAATGAAAAGGTGTTTGAAGATGGATGGATGACCAGACAAATAGCTGTGTTGTCACTTAGTGGAGGGTAAAGGACGAGGGGATACTCAGAGAAACAAACAGGTGGTACAAAAATGCAAGTCATATCATTCTTGTAATGTTTTATAAAATGAATGAAAGTGTGTATAGCGATGACAGGGAACCTGGGATTTACAGGAGAGAAGAGACAGGTTAAAAGATAGATGAAAGAATGGATTGATAGATGTGTCGACAGCTGAGGATTGTCAGCGTTAAGCTGTTCACATTCAGATAAGGTCTTCAAAAGGAATAACAGAAGAGCTGATGAAATTCAGCTACAGAGGGGAAAATAGGATGGCTTCTGTAACAGAATGCCGAGTGAGGGAGAGAGAAAGAGAGAAGATTGATGCATAAGTGAAAAGATAAGTCCACGCATGCCTCAAACTCTCCTCCAGATATGTCACACTGGTTTTCGATTGCTTGCCTCATATTTACCCGAAAGTAGATTTCTTTTTTTGGGAAGAAGCCTTCTATCAGAAAGAATTTAAATGCACTCACTGCTGTAAATAATGAGCAATGATATACTGCATCTTCATGGGATGGGTGTGATAGGCGGAGTAATAGGATGGCAGGGTAATAGGATTCTAAATCCATGGATGGGGATTTTTGTGCGCTCTGTTCACACTTCACAGTGGAATAACCTTGGGACAGACACCCCCCTCCTGTGTTACAATTTGACTGACGGGAGTGATCTGAGGAAGCCATTGAAGTGTGTGTTCTGTGCTCCGAGAGGGAATAATGGAAAGCAGAAGTGTTGGCCCAACCCTAAATGTTCACATTGTTCAATCCCTACTTAATCCTTGTCTACAGCCCGGCTTCTGCGATAGTCTGCAGAAATATTGACTTAAGACCTGTAGCATCACCGAGGGACAGATTGAATTCTGAGGTTTGCTACCATATCCATACAATACAAATCTGACGAGCAGGGTCGAGCCTTGGTGAAGTTGGGATTGGATTGGTGCTTTCAATTAAAGTAAACATGCTTAGAAACATGCATCTCTTCAAGTGTTTGAACCTCAGATAAGACAATATCCATTAATAGTAGGCTACCACCGGGGCAATCAACCAACTAGCGAAACTCCTTTAGTGAAACACATTATTGATTAATGGTGATTAATTGATTAATTAATTAATTAATTAGATTCATTGGAGATCCTTCAATTGACATCTGCCTTTTCTTGATTAATTCTATGGTGAAATTCTCTGAGCGCAAACCTTCATCATGAAGCCCTCGAAAACCAGAAACATTTTGCATGTGTTCCTCTTACATATTAATGCATTGTGCAAAAACATTTAGAAAATATTAACAGAATTTCCAGTAAATCTGCATAGGAAAATGTAAATGAATCTTGGTTCCCACACACTCCACACACACTCATGTATCAGGAGTTATTCAAATCAAGATCAAAAACAGGTTGAGCTAATTCCCCAGTCAGTTGTCATGAGAAATCTGCAGAACAATGTAGTGCTACGTTATGAAATCATCGAAAGTACAAAACATGATGAAGTATTGCATTAATGTTAGTTTCTTGTATTCATTTGAGGAACTTTTTATGTCTCTATATTGCATATTTGATAATAATTATTTACAATTTGACCAGAGACTTTCTCTGGCCATGACTGCTAACTTCAAGGGGGACAACTAGTGTTTTTTTGTATGGTGAGAAAAACAGATACAAAAATACCTTTTTATTGAAAGTAAATCTCATGTTTTGGATTTTATGTGGACCATTTTTCAAGATCGTTTATTGCCCAATCGTAGCTGTCACTCCAGGTCAATTCCATCCCCCACAACCGCAGTCCCTACTTCTTTTCAATTGAAGCTTGAAGCCCACCCCCCAAGGCGTTGAACAGGTAGTAGAAGTAAAGATCAGCGTGGATATGGAAGGGGGGGGGGGGGGGGGTGTAGCTGGAGGAGAGGCAGATAAATGACTCCTCCATGGTAATGTCTGGCTGCTTTATGGGGTGTCCTGGCTGTGAGTGATAGCCTTGCTCTCGTTATCTGTCGATTGGGGTAATTGCTGTTTGTCGGAGTCTGGCTGACGGATGGTGATGCAATCTGCCCAGCGTTGGAAGGGGAGGATGGGGGAGGCATTACTCTCATCACTCTCCACAAGTGTCTTCACAAGGATGCATGCTGTGTGTAACAATATGTATTTGAATTCAAGTGTGTTTTGAACGAATACATTCCCCCAGTGTTAATGTGGTGGTGTGCTTCTTTGTCTTTGTTGTATATCTTATATTCTATATAAGGTTTCTCAGTGCTCACTCTTATGCATGTAGTTAATTGCAATTAATGTGTGTGTATTAAGAATAAAGTATATTTGAACATGTGTGAAAGTCAACAGTGTTTGCATAAACGTTTAAGATGCATTAGCCATAATTCATTGGTGCCTAATGGGTTGCGATTGCTCAATCTCTGTGCTGCAGACCTCCGGTGCTGTAGAATGTGATCGTGCATATCAATTCAGGGTCTCCTCCCCGTAAACACACACTGTTCCCGCTCCAATGAAAATACACCCAATTCTGTGGCACCCAAGTGACCACAAATGACATCACTAATGAATACCCTGCATTGCTGGGCACATGCCAATTAATGGAGGGAAACAACAAATATGACAAGTAACTTTTTGCCAGCAACATTTTTCCACCGTGTGCTAATTTGGACGGCACTTTCTGTTTTGAGCAGCTTCCATTTTGGACCAGCTGTCTTGTAGCAAGTGCTGTCCATGTCGGTGGTTACAGCCTGCTTTCTGCCTGCCTCGCAGACATCCGGCTGAGTGACGGTGCATTTTGCAGAATGGAGGACGGGTGATTCATAGCGGCTCTCCGGACTACTTGATAATCATTCCATCTGGGGCGTGGGACAGGCGCTCTTGTCATTGGCACATCACTCATCGTTTGTTCTCTTCATACGGCCCTTTCTCCCTCCATCTCTCCATCCCAGAGGCCTTGGTCATGACCCCTCCGCCCTGCAGGGGAGGTGTAATGCTGAACCTGTGTGACACGGTAGACCCCCGCTGCACCTTACCCCCCCCCCCATGCACCGCCCCGCTCCTGCAGCCTGCCACCGCCACTCGCCTTGCGTTTGATTTAATACCAGCCTAAGTGTGAATAAATTCCTGTCACAGCCCATTAAGGGGGCCTTGGAGAGATCTGGCCTGTTTTTAATTCTCCACAGCTCCTCTCTTTCTCTCCCCTCTTTTAGTTACTATGTCTCTCACTCTGCTGCTGCTCCCTCTCCCATGCCCCCTCACCAACCTCCTCCTCCTCCTCCCCTCCCTCACCGCACACTGCCTTGCTTTTTTTTAATACCCCATTAATTACCGCGTCTGTCCTCTTTATTCAAATGAGAAAGAGAGAAATGAAAAGC
Organism: Gymnodraco acuticeps; assembly: GCF_902827175.1. Lineage (NCBI taxonomy): Eukaryota > Metazoa > Chordata > Actinopteri > Perciformes > Bathydraconidae > Gymnodraco > Gymnodraco acuticeps. Next base: position 635,811 of record NW_022989947.1, on the reverse strand, counting down.
AGGGAGATGTTTGTCATTTCAAATAGAGAAAAGCTTTCCACTGTCCGGCTCTCCTCTCCTCAGCAGACCTGTGCGAGCTGGCCGTCGACTCGTGTCTGTGTGTGTAATGAATTCCAGTGGCACTTGCGGTTAGTTTTATCTGAAGAGCAGGCGGAGAGTCTGCCGAGGCCTGGTGATAAACAAACGCACCCTCCTAACTGTAAGAGCGGGAGAGAGGGATGCAGCTTGGTTGGTCTGTCTCTTTCCATCTCTCTTGCTTTGCTCCCTGATTCCCTGCCTCCCTTCTTTCCACTGTTTCTCTTCTCTTTTTGTTTCTCTTTCTACTCCCATAGACGACACGCCCTTGCTGTGCTCCACTTCCTCTCCATTTCTGTCTCCCTCTTTCCCTTCCCATCTTCCACCGCTATGTTCAGGCTCCAGAATTAGTAGTCTGTGCACAGCAGGTGTCTGTACCTCTGTCTTATTAGCAGCCTCATATGTGGCCCATTAGAGGCTCCCTCAATGCCAAGGGCTTTTTAATTGTTTTGCAGGGGTCAGAGGAGCAGTGTAGCCGCACAGCTCTTGCGGAGGAGGAATCAGAGCTGTTTTTGTTTTTGGACAATACATGTTTTCCTAGTATTTTGCTGCATTTAGTGTCAAGTGCAACCCCAATTATCTCTGCTTTGTGTTACAGTGTTTAAGGGCTATGTAAGCAATTAGTTTTTCTAAACCATTGTCTGACTGCGGTGTTGTTTAAGACTATTGTTTACATGAATACTTGAAGTAGATTGGAGATTGTATTTTGCTTGGGCTGTATTGTGTACAGCATTTGCCAATTGAGTACCTGTGTAAGTAAAAGGCACATGCAGGTACGTTTTTATATTTTCTAAAGCTTTTGAGACTGTTGTTGAAAAATAAATTAAATGTAGGAGGCGGAATTGTACATACAACAAACAGAGGTAAGTTCACTTAAAAGACCAAAGGTTCAAGCAGAGAAAGATGTTTTTAATTTGGTTTTAAAGGAGCCTACACTCGGAGCACTCTCAGGTCGGGCATCCTCTGGGAACATAACGTTTTGCCTGGTTCAAAGTTACACAATAAGTAAGCAACTGTAGGTTCACTTGTGTAAAGTTATTAATCTAGGCACTCATTGTCTTAAAATGGTAAATTCTAAAATGATTCAAGGATACAGAGCTTAATCATTCAGAAACACAAGTACATTTTAAAAAATGTGCTAAAATATAGAACGGCAGAAAATGACCGGCAACTATCCGATGAGATTGATATAGTAATGATGCTAAGGATTCTCTCAAGACATTGTGCAAGACAGGACCGAGGATATACAGAGGTTGGAGGGCCGAGTTAAGCATCCTGATGGAAATAAGTTAAGAAGCTTTTTTCAAGTCTCTTGTTTGCTCGAAAACACAAAAATGACAAATCACATATTGTAATTACGAGGAAATGTTCCTATTGGTGAAACGTTCTTGAGTAAGATTACCCTAAGTTCTAAATCAGTGTGCAAAAACATGCAGAATCATGTTAGTAGACTCATCAGAATCCAACATGTATATGTCTTTCTTTATTTCATACACTTAATATTACTAATGTTTCCTATGTGGAGGTTAATGGCTGCAACATAGGAAGTTGCGTCGCAGTGGTATTTGATGTGGTGCCACATCAAATGGTGAGATTGTGGCTTGGGGTGCCTGAAAAATACCTTGTCTGCCTCCTTACTTCCTAGTACAATCTGGAGTCCGGTCTACATGTGGAGGAGGTCAGGGTCTCTCCAAGTCTCATCCACTGATGCAGTGGCAGGCAGACGTACATGCTAAACTTCGTATGCATCTACAGTGCCATCCATCCAAGGAATGTATTAATGAATTAAATATATAGAGAGGAATTGTCAATGATTTGTTAAAATATAATTATTCTTGGTTTTTACACTCATTTTGACTGTCCAGAGAAAACAAACAAACCTCTATATTGGTGCAAAATCATCTCTCTGTTGTCTTCTTGGTCCAGTAAGAAAAACCCTAACCGTTTTTTACTGTGTCTTTTCATGAATGTAGGCTGGTAAAATGCATTCAAACTTCTCTGGAAAAGTTTGAGGATTTGGCTATGTGCGTCTTCTAGAATTATACTGAACATAATACATAGAACATTTGAGTTTAAAGTGTGTTTTCCCCCCAGTTATATGTGACTACCATGCCACAAGAGGGAACATAGCACGGTAGCTAACATGTATTAGTTTTGATTTCCAGAGGGTTTTAAGGCAGTCGTTTTGTTGCCTTGTTGAATCAGGGATTATGAAATAAACAACAAGCTTTTTGGTGTCCTCTGTTACGGAAGTGAATGGAGTGATAAAGTTAATTTGTTTTAAAGAGTTTGTAGTCAGAGTTTGTGAAGATATGATTGAAGATCCTTTCTTCTTTTGACTTTTCTTTATGACGTGCTACAGAACTGGTCTCGCCTTGCCTGTGATGTGGGCATGTTACATCAGCCTGCTAGTGTGTTTTTGCTTCTTCAAACCCTGTCATCCCTTTTTTTGTTCTGCTTTTCTCGATTTAGTAAGGGAAAGCTTCTTGCTCAGGTGTTGGCAGGAATATTTACATTTGAACTTGAGAAATAGCTTAGTGTGTAGGTGAAATATTAGGAACATGCCTGTTTCGACCTCAACTCTGTCTCACAGTAAATGAACAACATCTCCTGCGACTGGAATTACCTCTTTTATCTCTGTATAAATCTGCCTGCCTTTCTCTTTTTCCTTTTTCCACCCCCTACTGCTACCTTCACTCTCAAAGCGAAGGTGGTAATTAGAGCCAATATTAATTTGTTGGAGAGGTGCCGTAAGGGGAGCTGATTTTAAGTTTGTGAGAGTGATTGTACTAATTTAACACATCACTGAGTCGCAAGATGCTTTTGACATCTGAAGAAATGTTGTTGGCACATTTAAATGCCAGGTTTTTTCAAACCCATAGACAGTTTCCACTTCCAATTAGGAAAAACAACCTTCATGTTTACTTATGCCTCATTTCCACTGCATGGTTCAGCTCTATGCTATTGACAATTCCCTCTAACCAATCAGTGGTCTGCATTATTTTCAATTCAGCTTTTAACGACTCTGCTTGCTTGGAACTTTGACTGAAGTGTTACCAAGAAGAACAGGTACACTTTTGCTCATTTAAATCAAAAAATAATTCTAGATGAGCCAAGTTGGTTTACGCTCTGCCGTACCTTGCAGTGGAAATGCGTTTGAGACGAGGTGTTCAGCTTGGCCTCAGATGATTTAAGCTCCTGACAGACATCTAACAGAGATGAAAGAGGGACGTGCGGTCCGCTGCGAGATTTAGACGGCGGGGTATCACTCTGATAATTTCGGCTTCAAGCTTTCAACACTCAAACATAAAACATCATCTTCTCCAGTATACAAATCAGCCCTCACAGGATAGCCATCACTCTCTGCAGCTACCTTCACAATGCAGTCTGCTTGGGACTATTTCCCTACTCTGAATTCATATTTAACTGTTAATAAAAACTATAATATTTCCATTACCTGGAAAGTTTAGTGTTAAGTATTGACTGTGTTTTTATTATTTCTGTCACTTTCTATGTAGATCTCTCTAAAAAATTGCAGGGTATTTTCTAATAAATATGTATTTTTTGAGTTTTTCTTTTACTTTCACATATTAATATGGTTCTATTCCTAAAAGTCACATTTGTCATATCATATTTGTTTGGCTCTACCTGCTGCAACCAGGGCTTTGACTGTCTGTTGGTTTATCTCGGAATAGTTGATCATTTATATGCAGTCAACACATCAGAAACCCAGAAGGTTGTGATTTGAATGTTATTCTCCTTATCAGTCTGCAAGCTGCTGTAGCTAATCTGCTTCTGTGTAAAAATTAACCTGTTTGCTCTCCTGAACCACGTATGAACTGAGATATACACACGCACAAGAGCGTAATGTATGTTCTGATGCCTGCAAAAAGATAATTACTGCAAAATGTGACTTCTGCAGAGAAATAGACATTTTTACTTCATTATGTCCTTTAGTGCATTCTTTGGATTTTGATCTGATTCTGCTGACGGGTACGTCGCTTGCATGGCTGCCCATCATTGGTTTCAAAGCAACAGCACTCCAACCTTCTTGCCCCTCATTTATTATCACTGGGAACCAAATCACAAAGGAAAACACAATCGATGGGGCTACCTGGCAGAGACTCAAGTGCTTAGGAGGGAGCGAGAGGACGCCTAGCATCAGATACCTCTAAAAGGCTAAATCGATTGCAACCGTTCTGCAACAGTCGGCTGACACTGCAGGCTTTCCACCTCGATGCTGAGGACGTACTGGAGAGAACCCCCGTTATGCAAGGATGACAACATGGCTATTGTATTCCTGCCACCCCTGGAAGAGAAGGCTTTTATCTGCCTTCCAAATCCCTTTTAAAGGGCTTCATTCCCCCAGGAAAGCCCATGCCAAACACAGAACACACTTGCACTTAAACCTTCCCGTTGAGAAAAAGCCATAAAGTTTATAAAGTCAATTAAGGCTTTTTTAAACTAATGGCAGGCAGATTAAAGCTGCGTGGCTTGGCTCCCCGTGCATAGTGTCAGATGGTAAACCAGGGCCCACTTAGAGTCACAGGGTCCCCCAGGCAGGGCACACCGCAGTAAGCAGCTTACCCCCAACTCACTTCTGCTTTTTCCTCAGAATGGGCAGTGTGTTTTCCGTCAAGACATTTCCCTTTGGTCCGAGCACTTTGAGTACACATGTGTCATACTAGAGTTCAATCTGGGAGCATTCAGGATTAACTTGACCGTGATATAAAAACCACATTTATTGATACAAATAAATGGCAACAGATATTTAATGTAGCCTGTATAGACACGTGTGTTTATGTATAACCTTGGTCCCCGTTTGCCTCATTTAGTTTGTTCCAAATAAACCTAAAGTATTTTCCATAGTGTAAAACATTTAAGGAAAGGACATGAAATAGCCCAGGTCTATGATTCTGATTCAGAATATATGTATTGTATGGACATGGATACAGTAGTTTCAGAGGTTAATTCATAATTATCATGCACTGATGTTTTTGTGCTGTCTTTTTTGTCAGCAGGATCACAGAAAAACTACTTTTTCATTAAACTTGTTGTAAGGGTGTATCATGAGTGAAGAAAAAACCCATTAGAATTGAAGAGCAGATCCAAATCACAGGGTAGATTCATCATTATCGTTCACTTACGGAAACAGTCTTGGCTCCTGCTCTCTTCAAGTGCCCTTCTACTGGAGTATTAGTTTTATTAGCTCTTACTGAAGACACACTCATTACTAAAAATGTTATCCCCTTGAGTTTGGTTTGTTCTAATTCTTCTGCCTAATGGGGAGTTTCATTTCCCTTGAGGATATTTTTCAATGTTTGCATAATTTACAGGATCGTTGGTTTCTTGAAAGGCACCTTTCCACATAGTTGAGGCTTCTCTCCAAGTTCTTTGTCTCACTTTATTATAAACCATATCATTAAAAGGGATTTGACTGCATGCGTTTCCGCTAAGACACTCGATCTTACTATCTGAGGACAGCAGGAGGTGTTCGCTTCAGCCTCTGTGTGGATGATGATGGAGGTTTCAACCTGCCCCATCTCTGGCAGTGATGAGATATGAAGGTGATATAGGAGATGCAGTTACATGTCTTCCTCTCCATTAGGGACGGGGCCATGTAGTGTTTTATCACGTCCTTCTCAAGCACTCATCCATCTCAAAGTAGCAAAAATGCAAAAATGTCTTATTTTAACATAATGGACGGTAGATAAATATTTAAGCAGTCCTTCCTCCGTTTGTCGTGAGTGCCCCGGCACACTTATTGCTTTTGGTGGATGTTTCATTGACTATGATAAAGTAAATCCACATTCTAAAATCTTTAAGCGACGGTATCTTTATTTGTTGGATAGATTATGGATATAATATTAGATGAGGGATTTATTTGATGCAGAGCATACAAATCCAGACATTGTACCATCTTAGAAACATATCCAAAATGTAACCATCTTCTGGAACCCCTCTCCTCCCCTCCTTACTCACAGACTCTAACTCGTGTAATTTCCAGACATCCGTCGGATCTGTTTTGTTTCCCCATCCTCCTCTTCCTCATCTTCTCTACTCGCTACTCTTCCTCTTTTTGTCCCTTGTCTCCCAGCCTCTCCTCCCTCCTATCATCTCTTTGCTTGCCATTTGATTTGTCTTGCTCATCCTCTACTCTGCTCTCTTTTCATGTCCTCACCTCTCCTCTACTCCACCTAATCTCCTCTGTATTCACTCCTTTCCTTCCCCTTGTCTCCTCTCCTCTCCCTAATCCTTTCTCCTAACTCACAGACACTTACACTTGTAATTCGCAGACAGATCCGTCGGAGTCAAAGCTGCGATTTGAGTTTCAAGTGACAGGGTGGATTAGCAGAGGAATCCTGAGCGAAGACGTGCCTTTGCCACTTGTTATATTTCTCCCTCTCTCCTCCTGCACATGTGTGTGTGTGTATATTTTAATCTGTAGTATAAGTTGTTTCTTCACGGCAATTATCTCAGAGCTCCTCATCAAAAAGCAACGCTTAATTTGTTAACGTGCTCCTAAAGCATGGTGGTCATGATTTTTAATCGTATACGAACGGGTTAAATGCCCAAAAAGCACATGAATGCCTCATCTCATTCATATAATAATATAATTACAAGATTAGCTTCATTTTTCTATAATGTGTATTGGATCAAAAAAGAAAAACCTCCTCCCAAATCAGCTTTAAAACGTGGAGATAATGCTACAGAATTAATTAATATAGAGATGCCAATTATAAAGCTTGATAAGCCCGAAGACGCCCTCTTGTTTGTTGGCCTACATTTGATAAATCCCAAGTGATTACAGATAAGGATCTTGCGTTGTGCATCTAACGTGTCACCGAACAACATTTGAGCAGTATTGAAGACACAAAAATCCACTTAGTTTTTATTGAAAGCGTCTCTTTGATGTGAGTGTATGAATATATATTATGACTAATCGATTTCTAGTTGGGCAATGTCTTGTGTTGGCCCGAGCCAGGATCTATGTTGACTTGTCACACAGACACACAGCTGTTTGAGCTCCTCTCGTGGTAAAGTTTCACCAGCGCAGAATCTTGATATAGTGATTTTGAGGAAATATTCAGCATTTCCCCCCCCCCTCTTCTGTCTTCCCCCTTTTACTGAGGACAGCTTCTTTGATCTGATTTGGTGGAGTAAGGGAGAGAAGGAGCATGATGAAGGGATTCTGAGAAACACGGAGCAGGATGGAGTAACATCCCATCATCCAAACAGCCCCCCGTCTCTTTTGCCATTGTCCTGTTTTAAAGGCTTCAGCTAATGATGGAGCTGCTGTCCTCCGCTCCACTATGCACGATCCTTCTCTGTATAATCTTTTGTCGTTTTAGATCCAAACTGATGGTGTTGATGGTGCACAAAGCATCAGACACTGTCAGGATAAAAGCTGCAGATACTAATAAAATGAAACTAATGTAGGTCAGTGCGACTCCAGTGACACCATGTTCATTTTCTTTTAGAACATGTTTTTGATATGAATCATGGATGGAAAATGACTGCTACTCTGCCATGTCCATCAGGCTTAGCTGAAGTTACAGGGACTGCAATCGGATTTGTTTTAACCCCACCCCCCCAAGCCAAAATGTTTAATCTCTTTGCCAAAACTCAGCCCTATAAACAAACTACTCACGAGTCCATGTGACTTCTTCTTACAAGACACTCAAAACAAATCTCCCCATGACTTGTCCTATGCCCGATGTGCTGTTAGAGAGCTTCCTGCGGTTGAACACTGTCATGACCTTCTCTCTGTATCTAGACAGAACACATACACTAATCTAGACAGAACACATACACTAAATCTCTGAGCTAACTGTAACTCTCATAACATCCAGTTTCACAGTAAATGCTGACAGTTGATAATGTATTTATTGTCACACACTTACAGGAAGTGCTGTAGCATCACTAATTGGACTGAATTGATTAATTGATCAGAAAGATCTGGTTGGTCTGACACAACTAATTGTTTAAATACAGGTTATTTTTTTTGAGGATTTTCCCAATATTTTATCTTTTAAATAATGTTTGTAAAAATTGCCAAAATATTAATCAATAATACAAATTGTAATAGGTCTCTCTTGTTCAGCGTATTATTGCTGCAAAACTGCATCCAATAGATAAGAAATGGATAGAAACCATGAACACTGAACAATGCCGACATAAAAACACATGTTCCTGTGTTCCCACCCTCACACACACATTTTGACTTCACAAACAGACCAGCACATCTGACCATAAACACTTGCACAGCTGAACATTCTCCGACACACACTGACACATCGCTGCATCTCCTCCGTGCGTGCCAATCTCCATTTCCACTCCTTCTCGGGTCACTGTGCTTCTCCTCCGTCCTCCGCCAGTCCTCCGACGGCTGCCAGCATTTCCAGGTTCTGTGTAGCAGGAAGGCAGGCTGCCAGTCTGCAGGAGGCCTTCAGAGACAGGGGCTCAGACAGCGCTTCCTTGTTTACTTTCATGAGTTGTTGACTGGCCACCCTGCCGCGGCCGATTCGGTGTCAAAGCGTGTCAGAAGAGGCCTTCAGCGGATTGAAAAGGCATCAAAACATTATTGTGGGGCCGAGCCGCTGAGTGGCGTGCCAAGAAATGAAAAAGTACATCCGCTGGAGTCCTCCAGAGGTGTTTGAAATCCTTTTAACAGAATTAAAACAATGTTACAGAGCTCCCTTTCTCTGCTTTGCTCTCAGTAGTATACCCTTTTCCCAAACATCGCCTTATACTGTAGGTGTGAAGGATTAGAGTTAGGCTAATTATGAGGTTATGAATGGAAATATGTCTCCCCGAGGTTGCAGAACAATTTCTGTGGAAAAAGCACTCTTGTTATTCATATATCAAGATATGCCAGCAAGCCTTTTATGATGAATGTGCCGTGAAGGCTTCGCTGCCTCCATACTCTCTTATTTCCACTGTGAACAATTTGGAATTTCATGTGTGGTTTCAAAGAAAAGCTCAAAAAGATCTTCTGGATTCTGGAAGCAGTACATTTGGCCTTTGAAGCCATGAAACGCTTGTAAAATATCTCTATGATTGCAGCTTTTTAAATCCTGATGTCAAAAGGTTTTCAATTCAAAAAGAAAAATGAACACGTGTTGTATTCTTTGTTTAAAAAATGTTGACTGAAATGACAAAGGCTCATGGTATCATCTCGTTAATAAAGAGTGAATGACCGAGTTATTTCAAGAACTGCTCGTCAGGGTAATGAGGCATATCCCATGTAATACACACACATATGCACATGCACACAGAATTGAAGTGAAAGTCAAAGAGGGATTGGAAAGGGGGGGTGTGAGAGAGATTGTGAGGCAGCGAGACCCCCTGAGAGTTGAGTAGAGAGAGACTGGAAGGCCTCCAAATGTTCCACTCTGGAATATCTTCAAGGACAATCAGCTAAACAGTTGATATTAAGAGAGCTGTGTGAAATCGATTGCTCAAGGTGTTATCTGCGCTGCAAAAATGGCTGGTAATTAGTCACGGCTAAAGGAGTGTTACCGAGAGAGAGAGACCGATTTAATCTTAAACGATTTCACTGCACTGCAGATACAGTAGCTCCTGAATGAGTGAGATATTTGCTTCCCCCCCCCCCCCCCCCCCCCCCTCCTTCTCTGACTATCCATCAGAAGAAAAAACAGCTGAGTAAGTAGCTGTGATGTACTGCTGTTGCTAAATGTGCCTTCAGATGGAGATGTTTTGCCCGAGGTACTTGTTCAAAGGCAGCGTACATTTGGCAGCTCCTACCTGTTTTTATTCCGACCCTCCAGCAGCAGCAGAGCCATTATTTGTTTATGTATAAAGCTCGGGCATCGAGGCACTTCGGTCCGCCGCAACTGTTGACTTAGAGATCTTGGCGGCACATTCAGAGGCAATCAGCAGACAAAGCCTTCAGTGACTGACGGGAGAATGGCTTGTCTGCCCCTCTGTGATGTACCTGATGTGTTAGCTTAGCGATTAGCAGAGGCCAGGATTGATGCACTTAAGTACTCAGTATTTGCAGAGAGGTCAATGAGCAGGTGGGACAACTTGGTTTATTGTATGTTGGACGAAGACATACACTGATGTGGCTTTCAAACGTCCATTAATCATCACCATATACAAACTCTAAAGGGTAAGGCAGGTGTTATTTCAATGAGTCAATAAATCCCATGAAAAACACATTGTCTGCTTTTACTCATGTGGTTTGTCTATGGAACTCAACCCAGACACATTCATTCCTACTGAGGATGTAAAGGTTTAGATATGGGTAATAGATATTAGCAGAGGTGGGGGAGAAGTACTCAGATCTTGTACTTAAAAGTAGAATGACAGAGTGTAGGAATACTCTGTTACAAGTAAAAGTCCTGCTTTCAAAATGTTACTCAAGTAAAAGTACAAAAGGTAAAAGTACTCAAAGTTGTGGGCAAATGATATGTTTTGATTATAATTATTAAGTGTTATCACAGCTGGTAAAGGTGCAGCTAGTTTGAATGACTTTGTATACTGCAGGGTAGCTTGTACTCCAGGTGTAACTAAAGTCTGATTTAAGTGTTGATAATATTTCACATCATTTATCCAAATATGTGAAATAACTAAAGTAACTAAATAAATGTAGTGGAGTAGAAGTACACGATTTACCTCTGAATTGTAGTGGGGTAGAAGTACAAAGTAGCAACAAATGGAAAGTATCTCAAGGATTGTACTTGAGTACATTTACTTATTCACTTCACTCCTCTGGATATCATTTAGTTTTTTGTCACATTAACAAGAAAGCTGTGGGTATGGAAATGTTGGTCTATGATTCAAATATGTCAACAACTATTTAATGGATTGCCGTCAAATTGAGTCCAGAAATGTATGATTTCCAGACCCTCACTTTTTATCCCACGCCAAGTCAAATATTTACCAATAATTTTACCACATGCTTTACGATCAAACTTGCCAAACTAATAGTCTTCCCATCAGCCTCACTTGTACCTTTTTACGATAAATACAAAATGTGTGTTGGATGTGGAAAGTGTTTAACAACATACCTGCTATGTTAGCATCCAATGTGTTTCTCATGGGATTCTACGGCTGGGAAAAACCTCCCTGTTAATTTCCTCATGCTAACAGCAACAACAGCCTCAGTCATTAGGAACAATGTTACATCTGGAACCAGTTTTTTCATTAATATGGAGAAGTACATTATATTTTACAAGGACGTACAATAGTGCAGGAAGTGTGAAGTTGATGCTGTGTTATAAGCTTGTTGCTAAAGTAGTGCTGTCAGAGAAAACCTTGTAAAGTGTAGCAGCTTAAACTTGGCTCCATTGGACTTTTCAATACCAGTATGACTACCGTATGTACAACATTCATAACCTGTAAGGCTTGAATTATTAGTTTTCTGCTGAATTGTAATTGCTTTGTTGTTTGTGGAAGGTATTTGTTGTGTTTGTGACCTTTCGTAAACCCGCTAGTTAGGGTCAGGGTTAGAAAAAGGCACTCTGACTTTCATATATGTAGATTTATGCGTCTCATATAAGTCTTTTTTTTGTCATTGGATCCACAGAAGCTGAAACAGAAGAACCAGCAGCTGAAGCAGATCATGGACCAACTGCGCAACCTCATCTGGGAGATCAACTCCATGCTGGCAGTCAGGAGCTGAGCCACACACACAAAAACACACACAGGCATACATTTACTACACCTAATGGTGCAGCGGTTTGGTCGTTGACTGGATGTGTAACAGGGTACCACATGCTGGCTGAGGCTGCACTTTACCGAAGAAATTGGGACTTTGGCAATATCAACCCGTTTCCTGAAGAAGACCTGAAACAATGGAAGGAAAGATTAGAGCGAGACACATGAAGACTGAGACGAAGGTGTGGACGACGGCAGAAGATATTCTGTCTACCTCAATATCCTGTATTTTAATCAACAAAATGATAATCTGAAGAGTTGTTATATTATCTATTTGTAGCTACTAGCTCAGTAGAGGGTGTATGCCTGAAGAAATACATTGATATATTCTATTTAATCTTTTATCATAGTTTTAGAACTTTGTGAAGCCCTACATTAAGAAAAATGATTTTATATGGCCCTTAAAAACTTTAAAAAGAAGGAGAAACACTATGGCAAAAATAATGAGTCTAATTCTGACTATTGATCTGATTTTATTTGTTTGATCTGAATGTGTGAGATATGTAAACTCATCTATGCTCTTCTCTGATTGGACATTTCAATACATGCCTTGTAAAGGATTCTGCTGAACTATAAATCTTCCTGTGATTTTTTAAAAACTCAGTGCTGTTTTGTGATTTTTGTTCGCTGTTGTTTATCCCGTCTGTATTCATCCAGCATCTCAGTCACTCTTAGGAATACTGCTAAAAGATCATTTCTTATTACTATAACAATGTACCGGACGAGACCAGCTTTTCATTACTCAATGGTGGACAAATAATGTTTCAAAATGACCTTAAACCAAGTCTGTAATGCATGTATGTTACACTTCCAGCATATCCCTCACTCCTAACACACTAAGTTAACGTTTATCTATGTGAGACACTTTTTTAGATTTCTGGTGTGTGTTTTCTTGTGGAATTAAAACCTGTATTTTAAGACAGTCTTATTTCAATAGCTTCCATGTCATGAAATTCTATCCATACTCAATACTATAACTATCCTGAACACATAAGACACCCCACCTTTATTGGATATTAGTCACCCTTCTGTCTTACTGTATATGAATGTTTGTTTGAATGAAACACACTAAAATTATACATAAAGCACAATTATTTTAACTGACACTCAAAGAGCAAAACATCGGCTCAAATCTCCAAAAACGTTTTCAGCTTTTCACATAATTTGCAAATCAACATGGCACTTTTTGCAAACCACTGCACACGTTTCTCCACGTAAGAAACAGGAATCTGACATACAGTCACGTGTTAGCTGAACAAACAAAGTCGCTGAGAGGCTGAGGCCGGGCCTGTTTGATATTGTGTGACACGCTACAAAAAAGTACTTGCTGAAATCAAAAACTCTGTTGCAAAATAATGTAGTTTAATGAAAACTGGGATAATCAACTTATACTCCTTGGACATGTACATTGTTATATTAATCGAAGCAATTGCGGTCAACAAAAAAGTACAACAGCCCTGTGTCACCCACACCTCACGCAGGTTATAATGAGTGCCGCCCATATCCATATATAAAAACTAGGGCTGTCAAGTTAACGCGTTAATAACGCGTTAACGCAAAAAAAAATTAACGCCACTAATTATTTTAACGCGATTAACGCATGTGTATTTTTTGTCCTCGGCCGCCCCGTAGTTTCAGAGCGCATCGAGTTTAAAATACCATCTACAAGCTGATGCTGACAGCCCCGCTCCTGCCGCCCGCTTGTGGCAGACCACACTTCCACGCTCACCGGTGTTCCGGATTAACTGGTTCCCCGATCAACTGGTTGACAGATGTGGAGGCGTGGCCTTCGACTGAAATACACATTTCGATCGCTTCTTCTGTCGTTTACATACATCTTTTGGTATATTTGGCTGGATAGGAACACTTTGATGCACATTCAGTACCAGTGTGTGAGGTTGTGGTTACAATGGCGATATCCGGACGCGAACAGCGAGGACTACAAAAAGAAAAACGAGTTGACATGGGGATGTCTGTTCAAAACATTGCGAGCTCCAATAAATCATTTAAACCAGCTATTGTTGTACACCTTCAGACAGCCTCCAAGTGAAGCACACGTTGTTTACTCACAGTTTGAAAGCAGCGTGGAGAAGTCGTCAACTGTGTTAAGCTGTGATCCGCTCGAATACATCCTTAAAACCAGCTATTGTTACCCGACTTATCACTGAATATCGTTCCTAATGTGATACCAAATCCATCTAAGACCTGTGTACACCTTCAGACAGCCTCCCAGTGAAGCGTACGTTGTTTACTCAGAGTTTGAAAGCAGCGTGGAGAAGTTTTCAGCTGTGTTAAACTGTGATCCTCTCAGGTAAACTGCGATTCGCTCAGGGGAAAATGGGATCCGCCCATGGGAAAATGGGATCCGCCCAGGTTAAACTGTGTTACGACTTCTGTGGCTATCTACCAGCGATCATGTTTAATATGAAAGACTACACACACATTTATTCCTTATAAAAAAGGCATTCTGCAGCACTCATCCAGATAACATGTGACTGTTAACTCGTTTTGAAAAGATAGCAGCAGAATTGTCATTGCTGCATGTGCAGGGATATTAGACTTTAAAATGCTGATGGGTCATTAATGTTGGTGTCGGCAAACAATATTAGGAATCCTCTATTCAAACTACATAATATTCAGTGTCCATCGACATGAAAATAACAAAAAAGTTCATGCTGGACTCAAACCCGAGTCCCAACAGCAAAAGTCACTCCAGCCCTGCGCGTTATGAGTGCGCCACGGATCAAAACAACGTATCGAACCACCACACTATAATATTTTAGATTAACCTTGTTAAAAAGTTCCAGAAAAATGCAACCCGACCATCATTTATAATGTGAGCGAATGTATGTACACTTTAAGCCATATAATATACATATTATAATATAGTATTCTGACTGAGGTCTGTATCAAGCCTCATTAAGACCCACCGAGATCAGATATCCTAGTTTATCAGCCTGCGAGCCCACATTATGTTGTGATAAATGTTAGTTTTACCATGGTGTCGTGTTGATCCGTGGCGCACTCATAACGCGCAGGGCCGGAGTGACTTTTGCTGTTCGGACTCGGGTTTGAGTCCAGCATGAACTTTTTTGTTATTTTCATGTCGATGGACACTGAATATTATGTAGTTTGAATAGAGGATTCCTAATATTGTTTGCCGAGACCAACATTAATGACCCATCAGCATTTTAAAGTCTAATATCCCTGCACATGCAGCAATGACATTTCTGCTGCTATCTTTGCAAAACGAGTTAACAGTCACATGTTATCTGGATGAGTGCTGCAGAATGCCGTTTTTATAAGGGATACATGTGTGTGTCTTTCATATTAAACATGATCGCTGGTAGATAGCCACAGAAGTCGTAACACAGTTTAACCTGGGCGGATCCCATTTTCCCATGGGTGGATCCCAGTTGACCCTGAGCGAATCACAGTTTACCTGAGAGGATCACAGTTTAACACAGCTGAAAACTTCTCCACGCTGCTTTCAAACTCTGAGTAAACAACGTACGCTTCACTTGGAGGCTGTCTGAAGGTGTACACATGTCTCAGATGGACTTGGTATCACATTAGGAACGATATTCAGTGATAAGTCGGGCAACAATAGCTGGTTTTAAGGTTTTATTCGAGCGGATCACAACTTACCACAGCTGAAGACTTCTCCACGCTGCTTTCAAACTGTGAGTAAACAACGTGTGCTTCACTTGGAGGCTGTCTGAAGGTGTACACATGTCTCAGATGGACTTGGTATCACATTAAGAACGATATTCAGTAATAAGTCTGGCAACAATAGCTGGTTTAAATGATTTATTGGAGCTCGCAATGTTTTGAACAGACATCCCCATGTCAACCTGTTTTTCTTTTTGTAGTCCTCGCTGTTCGCGTCCGGATATCGCCATGTAAGCACAACCTCACACACTGGTACTGAATGTGTATCAAATTGTTCCTATCCAGCCAAATATACCAAAAGATTTATGTAAAAGGCAGAAGAAGCGATCGAAATGTGTATTTCAGTCGAAGGCCACGCCTCCACATCTGTCAACCAGTTGATCGGGGAACCAGTTAATCCGGAACACCGGCAGGCACCGACTGGCTATTGGGAGGACCGGGAGGGTGTGTGTATGTGTGGCACGAGCGAGCGAGAGAGAGCCCTTACGTGCATTGTTGTTGTTAGCATCTGGTGCTAGCTAGCTGCGCTAATGGATAGAAGCAGCTGTTTAAATGAAAACAGAGGAGCGACATTTCGCCACAACTGTGCCGAGCACTTGACTTTATGCAGGAAGCCAGACATTGTACGAGAAGTCAGCACACTCAGCACGGATAGTGCGCAACATGATTGCAGCGTCTAGGCAGCTCCCGTTCGAGCATATGCCTTGAGTTGCACATAGCGCCAACGATCTCTCACACACACACACACACACACACACACACACACACACACACACACACACACACACACACACACACACACACACACACACACACACACACACACACACACACACACACACACACACACACACACACACACACACACACACACACCATTTGTATTGTATTATTGTATGAGAGAGGTTCCAGGTTGAATTGAGGCGAATATTTGTAATGTTCAGAGGTTGTTGCGTTTAATATTCATGAGAATATTTGTCATTGTTCAAATGATAATAAACATTAGCATAAAGCATATTTGTCCACTCATATGTTGATAAGAGTATTAAAAACTTGAAAAATATTCCTCTAAGGTACATTTAGAACAGATCAAAAATGTGCGATTAATTTGCGATTAATCGCGATTAACTATGGACAATCATGCGATTAATCGCGATTAAATATTTTAATCGACTGACAGCCCTACTTGTTATGAAGGGAGCATCTTGAATGATTTTAACTTGTCTCTCAATGAAGTGTGTGATGTCAAAGAATGTTGCTCTGCGGCTGTTCCTCTCCTGCAGCTCACAGACTAAAGTTCTCCACTTGTCTCTGACATGGTAAGGTAACTTTCTTATTATGATCACTATATACGCAGCCATGTCAAGCTCATGCAAATACTGCACCTCTTCCATTGCGTTTGCACACGCTCGAAGGAAGAAGCTGTAGTCTTGCAGAGCCTTAACATCGTCTGTTCTTATAGGAGGTCATGAAAGAGCCTTTTGCAAATATGCAGATGCCACTTTCTGCTCATTTCCAAACTGCTCCTGGATTAGAGCTTTAGCCTTGATGTATCCCCTCTCTGGATCCATGTGCTGGCAACTTCCAACAAGTCCTTTGGGATGACCCTGAGTGTACTGCTCCAGAAAGTAGAGTCGGTCACTGGAGCTGTTTGCGTTTTTCTCAACACCATTCTCAAAAGCCTTCATAAATGTGTGATATTTTAACGGGTCGCCAT
Source organism: Gymnodraco acuticeps (assembly GCF_902827175.1). Taxonomy (NCBI): domain Eukaryota; kingdom Metazoa; phylum Chordata; class Actinopteri; order Perciformes; family Bathydraconidae; genus Gymnodraco; species Gymnodraco acuticeps. The sequence goes on along the minus strand of NW_022989947.1, from coordinate 618,662 downwards.
CAAAAACTGGAATCTCTCTCTTTGGCAAGGATGAAAGGCATTGCTGTTGTATTAACAGTGTGGTTATTTCATTTTCTCATAATGCCCAGTATGTTGTTTTGATCTTCACTTGCGTTCAAGCTATCTCCATAATTCATTGTGTTTGCAAATTGGATTTTTTTTGGGATACTGGCTCTGAGGAAAGGAACCAAGGTGAAATGTTCTCATTAGGCCGTGTTGTTGGATCCAAGAAGTCATTGCTCTCCCTTTGGTTTAGCAACATTTTTGGAGCATTTATATTGTCCTTGACAGTGTGAGGACTTGTGGTTTAAGGTTTCTTTGTTCAATAAGAGTTCATTCCATCCGAAGGCTTTGTTTTTTAACTTTTCCCACTTAGGATGCTCCCTGTTTGCAACACATCTAATTTAGCCATGTGTGCTGCAATATCCTCCTCCATCTGAAGTTGCTCCTTTCTCCTCCTTATTCGTTCCTCCTCCATCTGAAGTTTGCTCCTTATTCGCTCCTCCTCTTCCTCCAGTTCATGTTTGTCCTTTAATAGTTTATTTCTTGCCATTAAAGCTGCCAAGTCAGCCTCTGTTTTACGACATGCAGACGAAGCAGTAGAAGTTGCAGACTTTTTCCCCAAAGCAGAATTTTGTGATCGGGTTGCTCTTCTTCTGATTTCCACGTTTGACACACTGTCCCTTGGTTGTACATCCTCTTGCATGTCATTCGTTGTTGGAATATCCAGCACAGCAGCAGTTATTGTGGCAGAATCCTCTTGTGGCTCCTGTAACCACAGTTTAATGTCCCTCTGAAAGCTTTCACTGTATTCCAAGATACTGGCAAACCATTCCTTTTGTTTCTTTAGTTCATCCTCTGGGAGTAAAGGAATCAACATTTCATGTGAAATGATGGCTTTTTCACCCAGTTGAATCTGAATGAGTTTGCACACGTGAGGCATTTCCCCTTTCTCCCATGTGTGCTTTTATTTTGTTCACACTGGTTTTACGTTCCCGTTGAAGTGTTTCGATGTTATTTACCAATGCCTTCGCAGTGAGTTTGCGTTCTCTTTTCCCATAGTCCATTATTTCAACACTTTCCACGTCAACATTTATTTGACTCATGTTCTCCGTTTGATTATTCAAACTTCCTCAGTGCATTCGTTTGATTGTAACACACTTCAACGATCGGAAGAAAATTCCTTCAAAGCATCACATTTCCACATCAACAGAGCAGCGCAACTTCCATGCGAGAGAGCGGAGTTATACAGTGAAGATGCACAGCGGTGAATACGTGCACATTCAGCGGTAAGGCTTACCTGGCTGTGATCCGCGTTGAATGCGGCTTCGAAAACTGCAGTCTTTATTAACAGCCAGTGCTTACCTCGCTCCGTGAATTATTTCAAACAATTGCTTATCTCCGTTCTCCTTGAAAGATCCTTAATCCATGCGCTGTTTGATGACGTCTTGTGTGATTGTTGCTTTTTTTGTTGACAAAATATAGGGACAGCAGGAAACAAACAAAGTCGCTGAGAGGCTGAGGCCAGGCCTGTTTGATATTGTGTGACACGCTACAAAAAAGTAGGCTACTTGCAAAATAATGTAATTTAATGAAAACTGGGATAATCAATTTATACTCCTTGGACATGTAGATTGTTATATTAATCGAAGCAATCATTCCAACTTGCGGTCAACAAAAAAGTACAACGGCCCTGTGTCACCCACACCTCACGCAGGTGAGCAGGCTTATAATGAGTCCATGTGACCCAAGCCAACCAATCAATACAATAGTCCTCAAACAAATATCTTATATAAAAACATAAAGGATTACTAAACACGTTTCATGGCTCCTACAGCAGGTTTAAAACACTGATATTCAAAATGCCTCACACATGGACCAATAATCAAGAAACACGTTTCACCTGACCAAACACCTGATAGCATAATTGTTGGCTCATCAATCAGGATGTTAGCACTATAAAAAGACCACAGGTGAGTGCTTTCTTACAGCAACAATGGAAGCCAACATGGAAGCAAGAGCAAGAGCAAGAGCAAGAGCAAGAGCAAGAGCAAGAGCAAGAGCAAGAGCAAGAGCAAGAGCAAGAGCAAGAGCAAGAGCAAGAGCAAGAGCAAGAGCAAGAGCAAGAGCAAGAGCAAGAGCAAGAGCAAGAGCAAGAGCAAGAGCAAGAGCAAGAGCAAGAGCAAGAGCAAGAGCAAGAGCAAGAGCAAGAGCAAGAGCAAGAGCAAGAGCAAGAGCAAGAGCAAGAGCAAGAGCAAGAGCAAGAGCAAGAGCAAGAGCAAGAGCAAGAGCAAGAGCAAGAGCAAGAGCAAGAGCAAGAGCAAGAGCAAGAGCAAGAGCAAGAGGAAGAGCTGGGCTGGGCTGGGCTGAGAGTGAGAGTGAGAGGAGGAGGAAGAGTACTCTCTAATGAAATGAAATGTTATCAACCATGGTTTGACGATGAGAGAGGCTGGACAGGGTTCAGCCTAATCTAAACCGATGTACTGTTGCCTCTGTAATCCGGACACTTAGACTTGAAAACAGGTTAGTTACCAGTTGTTAGCTCTGCGTAATGAAAAAAAAGTGTTTATGTAGTTTTGAGTCCAGTTCTTCACTTAGCAGGAAAAATTAGGTGTTTTGCACTTTGGGTGTGTGGTTTTTTGAATTGTGTTTAGTGTTCTGAGAAACAGAACAATAAAAACAAAAAAGTGTGTTAGCAATCGAGAAAAACTCGAGAAAAACTGTAAATGTCTTGATTTTTGTAATGGCTTCCATGTCATGTGACCTATTGGCCCCCAATCCTACTCTGATATTATTTCTACACTGGACACATAAGACATGACTCTTTTCATTGGATTTAAGAACCCCTTTTACATGATAACTATTAAGTATTTGTATGAAGACTTAGCAGTTTTCAATTAAAAACTTTGCATTACCAATGCAGCATTGTATTACTACACTGGACAAATAGGACCAACATATTTTTATTACATTTTAGGGCTTCTTCAAAATGTATGTCACAATAGTCATGTGAACAATACTCAAATGAAATTGAAATATTAATAAAATCTAATAAAAAGAGGTGTGCATTCATTTTGAGTCACAAGGTCACATGACAAGGCAGGTATTGAAAAAAATCCTTGTTTATAGATTGGAAATGTCAGACTGAGTAAGGGTAAGACGGAGAATTCCCAAAGGACATCATTCAATCCAAACATGCAACATGAGCTAAAATCTGAGTACACACACACACACACACACACACACACACACACACACACACACACACACACACACACACACACACACACACACACACACACACACACACACACACACACACACACACACACACACACACACACACACACACACACACACACACACACACACACACACACACACACCACTGCCGTCACAGATATGCATGAGAATATGGCTGTCTGATATGGATGCGTTTAATAATTCAGAGCAAAGCCGGGGTCCCATCTGAGATGTGTTCTGAGGGTACGGTCCTCAGGGAGAGCAGGACAGACGCAGCACTGGAGCTGAGAGGGGGCTTTCAGAGGAGTAAAGACAAATCAATGGTCAGAGTAGTAGTGACTAATAAACCCCCCCTCAGAGGTCTAATACAGGGCTGGTTATAATATCTGTGAGGGCCGTTCAGCATTATGACTGTAATAGTGGAGTGTGTCACTAAATATCACTAAAAATATGTCATTTTTAGTGATATTTTTTAAACATACTATACTATAACCTTTTTTGTGATATTTTCGACATACTAATGCGATTTTTTGTGATATTTTGGACATAATAAACAATGTCTATTTTTTTTATACTTTTGACATTCCATACTATGTTGTTATTTGTGATATCTTTTGGCATACGTTATGTTGTTTTTCTTATATTTTGACATACTGTACTTTTTTTTACTGTACTCGTTTTTATCAGATCTTTTCCACATAATACACTATATCGTTTTTTTTAATCTTTCAGAAATGTTTTACATACCATCATTGGTTGTTTTTTGTGTTATTTGTCTCAACCTTTTCAAAACATACCTCTTTTGTAAAGTTTCAATGACATACTATGCTGTGACTTTATGTTTGACAACATATTATTATTTTTTGTTTGTTAAACTGTAAAATTGCATCTCTTTGGAACACTATACAATTCCTTTTAATATGTTTTACTTATACTACACTATAACGTTTTTTGGCATGCTATGCTAGGATATTTTTCATGACTTTTTATGACACTGTACGCTGATATTTTCCTTATAACTTTTAACTATACTGTCTTTTATTATTGCATAGTATACTATATAATTATTATGGATATCGTTACTATAACTTTTGCATAGTGTACTTGTACTACTCACTATTATAAAGACAATGTTTTATGAGATGACTCATGTTATGCCATTCTTTGCTGACTTTTAATGGCAAAATATAGTATGAGTTTTAAAATACTAAAGTATGACTTTTCACCGGCCTTTATTGTGAAATTCAATAGTATAAAATATCAATTATTTTCACAGCAAACATTCAAAAACACTGTAAAAAAACGGAACAATGCAATGCAGTTATCATCAAATATGAGTTTATTTTTTTATAAATCATTCTTACAAAATTGGCATTTACCTATTTCATTTGTGACCTCTATAAAAGTCTTCTGTTAATTACATGGTAGGAGGAAGGAGAAGGCATCGGGACAGCTGGGCTCGACTGAGTCCATACGGATCAACAGATCTTACTGCTGATTGGTAAAGTGAAAACAGCCAAATCTCTGATAAATAATCCCAAACAGGAAGTGGTCATACGTTGTCGCCTCAGCAACAGTGTCCAAACACAAAGATGAAAACAGGGTTTTGGAATAAGGGAATGGAAGCTGTGACTCATCCAGTGTATGAATGCGGGGCTGTGGGCCCTGCTGCCCGCCTGCTGGAGGCGTCTCGGACAGACAGAGCTCGGCATCTCAAGAACTCACATGTTGATAAAAAGGCACAAATCAAGAACAGACTAGTTTCCAGCACACACGCTGTCGACACTATAAACACCAACTGCCTGGCACATTTTGGGTAAACGTTCCATCTGTTTCCATGCACACAATGATAACTTGCATAATGTTCCCCCTGATCAGGTGACAGAGGCTTTGTAAGCGGATGCAGAGGTTTTCCAGGTGGCCTAAATCACATCCGTCACACTCTGATGGAGCAGCGGACTCGATATACTGTACAGCACGCCAACTGAGGGATGGAGCAGGTCTCTGTTGCCATGTTATCTGACCCGAAAGCAGGCTTTGAGAGAGGCAATTTAAACACAGTGTGTACAGCCTCAGACCCATTACTGTAATGCATGGGGGGAAGAAGTTACAGCACACTCTGAACATGTTTCCATCTGCTTCAGAGGACCCAGCTGCTTATTATTTTCCATGTGTCAGTTGGCGTAGTCTTTATTGGGGACTTTGCAATTTGAATCCCGCACAGAGCCAAGATTGTGCGCCCCAATCCAATTCTAGATCACTGGTGTATAAAATCTTTTAGAGTTAAAACTCAACTCTGGGGAGTTGGGTTTGAGAAAGAGTGTGAGTAAGTTTCCCTGGAAAACCAATGCACAGTGAAACATAACACGAGCTGTGTATCGGCATCTTTGTGGATCAATGTGCAGCGCATAGAAAATAATCAGAATAAATACCACTACCCCCCTCAGCGATGCAGGATCAGTCTTATGTTTGCGCCACGTCATCTTAAATCGTACACTGTTTTGTTTTTTTTCTTCAAAAAATAAATATATGCCTATATACAGTGCTGAGAGGCGCATGGATTTGAAATGGGCGGTGAGCTTTGCGTTTGAAATGTCTGCAAAGCTAGGGGACGCTTGAGATGATCCACATACAGTGATTCAAACGATGGGACATGAAAGGCTTGATTTGGATTCAAACAATATGGTTTTCTAAAGAAGGAGAAATAGGAACCAGATGCACACAGAGTAAGGAGTGTGTTGTTCCCAGAATCACGTTCTGTACCATAGACGAGAGAACGTTGACTGCTGTGACTCGTAAATCTCTCCTGGCAAAACAACTAACACTCCAAACTTGAAGTCGCAGAATGTAACTCCACACATGATATTTAATGCAATGATGAGGGGAAAAAAACACATGATAGTCCTGCTGTTTGATAAATGCTGAAAACCGAGCAATGGCAGCATTTGGATATGACACTTCTTAGCATGAACGACACCTTTGTTGACACTGAAAAGGCTTGCCAATACATTTCATATAATCTGTTCGTAAACAGATAAAAACCAAAGTAAAACATGTGATAATGACAATGTTGATGTAAGCTAATGATTAACACACTGAACAGACATTACGCTGAATGCCTGCCTGGCAGAAAGGCCACTAAAAGCATGCTGCTTTCATTTATGTGTCTGCAAACTAAATGTGAGAGTCGCCTGCGCTCACAGCCGCTGAAGCTAGTAATTTAAGCATTTAGATCTGGTTGTCCAATACCAATAAAGGTCATTTAAGGTGCAAAATGTTAGGCGGTTTGCCGGGGATACTATGGGCGATATGAGCAGATGTTATAAGGGATAAAAAAAGCCCCCCTCCCAAGGCTAGCATCAGCCAGCAGGTCATGTTTGTGGGTCACTGCCTCCACATCACAGCGGTCTCTAATGTTAGAGTGTTTCATCAACAGCTTGTCTCCCGGGAATAAAACTGCACTCCAAATGAAATAGCTTTACCTAATTGAAGCCCAAACATATCTCTGCCTGACAAATGGAAGAGAAAATCTTTTGTCAATTTAATGGCTCCGAGGTCCTCTTATATGTCACGGGGAAAAAAAAATTGTGATGGCATTGGACTGATGACTCGAATATTTCAACACAAGAGCGTCTAGGCATCTCAAAATGAAGTAGGCAACGTGATGTGCAATAAACAATTCTTAAAGGCAGACCCTGATGACAGAATGGCACTGATGCGCTCAGCGTTTAAAAACGGAATCTCTCTACAAGCACTCCTGTGAAATGACGCCGGTCACTAAAGACCTGCGATGGTATGAAATGTTTCTGTTCCTCCCTGTAAGGATAGTGCTGCAGGCCATGCAGGAAGAATACATGGGCGAAACGAGTTTGGGTTAGAAAGCAACGTTATGCTCCATTTCATCTAGAAATGTTCATTATGCTCATTCCAACGGAAGGAAAATGTACTCCGCTTGAGCTTATGGTTGGATGAGCCAACTTTTCAAGGCTCTGCACACACATAAACACAATCACACACGCGCGCGCATAAGAGCGAAGAGTTTGGAGGGGGAAATAAAAGATGATGAAAGTAAGTGAAAAGAAAAAAAAGAGGAGAAATGTACAAATGCCGTGGTGAGTGTGAGAGGAAAATGGGATATGAAAGTAGATATTTTTCTAACTTAACTCAGTGATAACGGGGCAGCGGAGGGACCATTATAAAAGCCATATCAGCACATCAAGGAATGAGCCGAGGAGGGGGGGGGGGTGTTTTCAGGCTCAAGGATGTGTTTTGAATTGCAAGAAATAATGGCTGCTTTGCTATAAAAGAAACCTTGTCGGGCCACTTGATTAACAGGTTGGACACTGCTGTTTACGTTTCTGCTTTGAGAATGGAAATACGACACTGAAGACGCTCTGATTTGAAACCTCTTAGAGAGAAGAGAGTCAACAGTGACACCAGAGAGCTGATTTGTACAGAAATCAAATCAACTAAAGAACAGGGTTTCCTGGGATATGAAGCAGGGGTTTGGGTAGTCCAGTATTACATCCTGATGCAGGCAAGGGGGAGGGTTGCTAGGGGCGATCAGTAGGTGGGCGGGGTTGCCAGGTTTGTGACCGTGTACACCTTCCCTCTTCTACCCTCCTGCACATGTGCCGAGAGAGCAGGAGAGTCAATGTCGTGCTTGTTCGTGTTGTACAAAAAAATATTCTATCCAAGAGTTCTTGTCGTCAGTAGTGTGTGCTGTGTGTTTGCACGTTTGCAGAACATACAGAACTGTTTGGCATGTCCATCAGTTTGTGTACTCTTCTCTGTCTGTCTGTTTGCGATTTCTGTTTGTGTTTTTTGTATCCAAACGCCATCTGCTTGTTTCCTATTCATCCCTCCACACGTCACGTCCTGGCGCTGTGGTCGTTGGCGATGTGCTGAGTGGAAGACAGAGCGGCCCCCCCCGTCCACCCCGCTGGAGTCCTACTACTCCTTCTGCTCTCCACCGAGTCTCTCTCCCGCGCCTCCCCCTGCGTGGGGTCTCCCGCGAGGGGGCGCCGGTCCTGTCAGAGCCTCTCGATGTCCCTGTATTTCTTGCGCAGGATGGAGACCTGGTCCTTGAACAGGACGGGGTCCAGCCTCATCTGGGAGTGGACCAGCGGCATGGCGCCAAACCAGTTGGCGAACTTGTTCATGCAGGTCTGCCGCTGGGCGAAGTGGTCCGGGTCGGCCCAGCGGGAAGCCCTCGAAGACTGGGGGAAGAGGAAGAAGAAAGTTAGCTTCATATTATTACAGCAAATAATGACATTACATTGCATTGAGTTGAGGCTTTTATCAAAGTGACTAACAATAAGTGCAATAAACCGTAAAGATTCAAACTAAGAACAACAAGAACATATTTGATGACATAATTATTACTTTACAGGGGTTTATCTAGAAAAATATAGTGTGAGGGCGCTGATCTTGTTTCTAAGATGTATACTTTCTCACAAGAACATGGCGCCCCTATACAAGATGGCCCCGCAGACGTAAACAACAACGCGACGTCACAGCTCCGTAAACACAAAGCTGTATGCGTCTGACGGTCTATTTGACCTGATTTCATATTTCTTGAGTAATTGTACAGTTTTTGACAAACAGATTTTTTTTAAATGTTACGGGTAATATCGGCATTTTGGTATGAGGGCGCAGTGCCCCTGTTACCCAGATAGGACAACACCCTGCTTTAGATAAGTGATTCATCACCACGGGGTACTGATACTCAAGGATGTACTTCTGCTCTTGCTAAGGGCTGTCTCTCAATTACATGGAGAAATATACAAGGTATGAATTTATATAGCCTGATTTGTGCTGCTGATCTCTAGGAAAACAGTTTTGTCATAATAACCAGTTAGCTAGATAGTTGAGGTAAACCAGTTGACATAACAAGCTTAAAATAATGGTGAACCAGTTCAAATAATAAGAGCTAGTTTGAATGGATAAACAGCAGTAAAGAAGACCTTAAGTAACATTTTACATAATTAACTAAGGGGTATGGTTATCAGTTTGAAATGGTTAGATATAAGGAAATGGCTAAATGGTAAACAAACAAAAAGAAGCTAAACTGTGCTAAAATAAAATGATTAACTGTAGGAATAGTGAGCTTAAACACAAACAATTAAACTGCATGAAAAAGCATTGGAACAATATCCTAGTGTATGCTGTATAACTTGAGATCCACTTCAAAAGCAATTGTTATGAACTTTTTTTTGAACGTGGTGAAGTGGGGTCGATGGGATGGATGTGGGGCCAGACAGAAACCACAGCCTCAGATCATTGGCAGGAAAGAGACGTTCTCATTAAAGGAGAAAGTTCGACAATAACAGTCATCTGCATCCTTTCACTCAATCAGTCACATTTCAGACGCTGTGACAAGAGAACACCATTAATACATGATGAAGGACATTAACGCTTCTCAATAAATCATCAGCTGGATCATATTCTGTATTTGGGAGACTGGAGTCAGACTACAAAACTCTAAAAAGCCATAAAACTGACACGACTCCTCTCTGTGCCTTTGTCTCTGGGCTGTACAGTGAGTGACTTGTCCTGTTTACCCACGGGTCAAAGCATTTTAACAGAATCATTCATGCTGTTCATGGAGCAGCAAGTCATGCTGAGAGGCCATGACACACACTGATGCTGGGAAGACAACAACGATGGCTCCAGCATGAATCACCAGTTATAAAAAGCATAGAATCAAAGAGGATTATATTATAACTCTAAATGTAAGATTCTGAAGAGTTCAATCATATCCTCTTTAATGCAGATCAATTTATTTTTACTCACAAGTGTCCTGTTTCCCTTGGCAGTGTTGAATACCATTGATTCATTTAAAGGTCTCCTATTATACTGTTTTTCATCAATATATTATAGGTCTCAGATATATACAAACATGTCTCTGAAGTGTTTGGCTCCAAACACCAAACAGATCATTGCAGCATCCCATAATCCCCTCTGTTTCAGCCCTGTTTCAAAAGTGCTGATTCTCTGTCTGTTACTTTAGATGAAAATAAGGAGCCCCTCCCCACGCCCCTCTGAGAGATATTTGGTTACAAAGAACACAATGGTGCTCTAGGAGGAGATTCAGGTGATAAGTTGGGGGGGGGGGGGGGGGGGGCTTACCTTGGTTGGTTGGTTACTGTTACACACAGGGCCGCCCCTCCCTACACGCAGATCACGCAGACTGCGTGGGCCTCACCTCGCGGAGGGGGCCTCACCTGAAGCGCAAATGCGGCGCACCTTTATGCGCTTATGCGGCACAATAAGAGCAAGCTCCACTAGCAGTGGATTTTGCACAATAGGTGACCTTTAAGTAATCCATAATACATTTGAAAATGACCTGCGTACAGTCTTGAGAGGGGCTTCATCCACTCTTACCTGTCCCATCATGGTCTCCTTGTACTGTTTCTTCTGTGTGACCTTGATGGGCGGCAGCTTGGTGACGGCAGAGACCAGGAAGTTCATCAGGATGTCCTCACAATTGGCCAGCTGGTCCACCATGCCCTTCAGACTTGTGGGTAAAAAGTTGGTGTAGAGGTGATGGTAGTACCTGCAAGAGAGGACAGAGAGGAGTTAGACATATATAGAAAATAATGATTTGGGTTGCTTGGAAAAAGCCTGAGACCCTAAAATAATGATACATTTGATTTAATTTAGCGTCCACCACAGTGTAAATTGGTCTTGGCATTTTCTAGAACAGCAAAAGTATATTTTCCAATATACATAACATGACCAAACATTAAAACACCAGTACAATATACTGTACAATAGTGCAAATAGGCATGTAGCAGCAATAGTTATAGACATATTAATTAGAGCACATTATTAAAATAGCAAGCGTCCCCTGATTCAATCGTTCTCAGTTAAATGCTTGTTTGGCACAGGCAATAAAAACAACTCATATGTTGTAACTGGCCCTTAGGACCCTAAATCAATGGGAGCAGCCACAACTCTGACCATAGAGGAACATCCCAAAATTCAAAACACATTATGTGTGTGTGTACTGTATCCTGGCCCAAGTGTAACTCCAGTAAGAATCAAAGATGAAAGCATTTCATAGGAAAATAAAGCAGAATAAGGATTTGATTTGCCAACTTTGTTGATGTTCATTGCTTTTTTAATTGCCTCTGTTCGAGAAAACTGTATATCTGTGAGATGTGGTCTGATTACATTTTGTGTTTTTAACTAATTTCCCTTTCCATATTGCACACGTTAAATTGTATATTGATTTGCTTTTACATTCTTCTCTAACAATGCTGACTAAGTCACAAAGAACTGCTTCGACAACTCAATTAAGAAGAACCACACATGTGAGACACCTTTACGTTCCAGGTTGAAGCCTTTGGGCAGAACTCTGATTCCATCAGCAGACTGATTGCTGGTGTTCGAGAACAATCGAGTGTCTGAGTTATTGAAAGCGATTAAGCGTTGGGCTCCTCTGATTGGCTGGCTTCAGCCTAATGGACTGCGGCCGTCACAGCTGAGTGAAACCATATAAAAGCTGACAGCCCTGCAGTGAAACTAAACGCAGGAACTATGAAACGCCTTGTAGCAGACACATTGAAATGTTTTGGGATAAAACATACCAAGTGTCAAAACACTGGTTTCCCGAGGCTGTGCAACACTGAACATCACACCTACTTTTATAATCTACAGATCACCGCATCAAAGTGTTGCATCAAAAGAAAGACGACTGAACACTGGAGAGCAGAGCAGAGCTGTGATCCCCCGTACAACAGAAGGAGAACAGAGCAGAAGTGAAAGAGCATGAGAGGAAACAGCAGAGCGCAGTGAGACAGAGAGGAGGTGTAGTGGAAGTGTTTAATGTGAGGCGTGTTCCGTACCGGTGGTAGATAGCGGCCCCCGTCAGCACCATGGAGTAGTCATTGGTCCATTTGGACGTGTAGCCCCAGCGCTCCTTGTTGCTGTCCCAGAAGTGGCTGCGAGCCGGGTACCCAACGATTCGCTCTGGGAAACTCTGCCACACGGTGAAGGCAAAATCCACCTTGACAGAAAGAAAATACAGATTTCAACATATATGATGCAGAACATGATATTTACAACTAGTAACACATCCTGATAATTCATCTATTTCAAGTTTAGATGAATTATTTCATGATAAAAAATGTATTTTCTTATGATTCATCATTTTTTGGTTGGTTCGAGTTTTTGGGTTGCCAGGTTGGGCAAATACATTTTAAATGGCGTTTATCCTCCTTGAGCAGGACACTTTAATGAATTATTATTTGTCATTCTCTAGTTGATCACGGCAGCGGTTACCAATATATTTTATATGACATACAGTCTTCACAATCGCGTCAAATGAACTACCCCAAGGTACCCCTGTTGTTTATTTCAACCATTACTTTTAAAACAATTAAAACGATTTATTAACTAACTCTTTAATTGATTTGATTTATAAAGCATAAGTATTGCCATATGTATTCTGTCAGTTTAACATTTAAAGACGGACTGCAGGACTTTTTGTATTTTGGAGCATATTGGCGATGTGAGTAACTTTCCCATGCTAGTTTTGTAATTACTCTCCCTGCCAGAGGGGGGAGACAAAAGGTCTACACTGAAGGTTTAAAGCATGACATTTAAAATGTGGGAAATAACATTTGGTTGAAATTCATGTTCTATTTACAGTATTAATTGATCAAAACAAGAAACAAAGGCTGTGCACACTGTAACACACCATAGGGAAAACACAACAGCGGCAAAACCTCATCGAGCACAAAGCAGTCTCCTCTCAGCAGCTGCCTGAACTTCTGAGGACACGATCAAAGCATTCAATCAAATAATCAGATGAGAAGATCTAAAAGTGCTCAGCTGCTCCTCAAACAGCCTGTTCTGCATTACACCACACTGTACTTCACGGAGACTGCTTACATTATGTCAAACCTCACTCTAAAACACAACACACATTTATCTCTTCCTGCCACAATTTGTGCTCACCAACAAATCCCAGAGGAGGAGGAGAAGAGAGATCTGCTTCTCTTCCGCTCTTACTTTCAATGCAAGGCAAAAGCGTAGCAAGGAAAACTCGTTGAACCAGAATCAAACGGAAGTATGGCTGGCATATTTTACAATACATTATTATAAATAAAAAAAAACAGAAAGGAGAACTGGATGCTAGTTTTTATTTTATTATGAATATCTGCTCTGCTTCTCACCATCTTCAGCTAAGAGGAAAACAAGGAGACTGTCCAGAAAGTGATGCTATTTCTCACTAAATTGTATACACATTACTGGCATTTATTTTTCCCAAACCCTAATGTTTGTGAACATGATTCAACTGTCTCCATGTGAGCAACAGGAGTCAATTCATTTTTTCGGTGCTGGATTTTCCCTCCACTGCCAGCTCTGAGTTGCCATTTTGATCCTCGGCACAAACAGCCTTTATGAGATCTAATTCTACCCTGTTTAAAGCAGCATCTGGCTTCCCATGGTGCCACGCCAAAACCTGTCCCCGGGAAACACATGAACAGTCATGTGGAACAAAAATGCCCATAATACTGTTCTCCAATAGGGGATTCGGGAGGTACGGTGTGATTACAGGCGCCACAATGGACAGAAAAGGGAAGAGAAGGGCGGATGTGGATAGGGAAAAAAAATCACTGGGAGTAAAAGTTAGAGTGGTTTAAGCGATTTAAGAATTGAGTTTCAGAGCGATAACTTGAAAACACCAGGGACAAACCAAAAGAGTGATAATAATATAGAGAGAAAATGCAATCAGAGTTGCTTTGGGCACATGGAGAGGGTTTGGAGCTTTGTTTTGTCTCAAGAGGACCAGACTATCGATACAGACAAGAAGCAGCAAGAAAGAGAGCAAACGTTTTCTACTTTATTATATTACAACAAACCTCTGTGGTGGACAACACGGTGTCTTCATCCAGGCTGAGGACAGCGTCGGTCACTATGGTCTCGTAGGGCAGGAAGCGACTGCTCATCACCTGCAGGAGAAACACAGAGCACAGAGGATTAAAACCAGAGGAGTTGGGAGTTCATTTCCCTCATACAGCTTTCATTTGTGATCATTTAGTAGCCTGGAACACAAAAAAGGCAGGAGCAAATATATTTATGAAAGTTGTGGAAAATGTTTGCCCCTTTCTTCATTCAGGTGCCTTTTGAACTAACAGTTGAGAGATGATCATGAATAGAAACGAGAGCCAAATGGAAACAGCTTCATGTCATTCTTACTTCTTGGAGGTTGAATTGAGGGATTTGCTCAAAATATGGGCTTTTTTATCTAACATCTTTCTTTTGAGCTCTGATTTTGGTCTCTACCAACTCCAGAGGGAAAACACTTTAGCTGCCAAATGCTCCACTATGTTTTCCAGCTAACTTTATCTGTTGTTTGGTGCGTGTATAAAGTGTACAGTTTTGGGGGGCTGCCAATTGTGGGCGTAATTAAAGCCAAAGTCCAGCTTTAGAGTTGTGCGAGTGAAACAATACAGTCAATCTGTGTGCCAAAAAAAACAAACAATGAGCTGAAAGACAATACAATGCAATGAACTGGTGATCCTTGTGAGTTCACATGACACTTTTCACGTTAAAGTAGTCAAACGATCCAGAGGTAGTGTAAACACATGGCTTATATAATTGTTAAGGATGATCTTAGCTACCCTGACGTTTTGTTCTTTCAGTTTCTACCTAAGAGAGTGTCGAAAAGCTGAACGTAGGTGGCGAAAAACAAATCTCCAGGTTAATTTTGAAATCTATAAAGAGAGACTTGGCCATTATAATTTGGAATTTAAAAATGCACCACAGTCTTTCTTCTCTGACATCATTAGCAAAAACTAAAACAACGCACGTGCCTTATTTGCTACCGTCGACAGACTAACAAACAGTGACAGTGTCAGTAGCCTCTGAATTTCTATCCACCAAAATTCAGAAAATCAGACAATCAGTCAGTGCCTCTGTATCAGGTACAGCAAATGTTTTGTCCCTGTGTCCACTTAAAATCAATTCAAACACCATGACACAATTTCATCAGATTAATGATAAAAACCTAGAGGACATTATTCAACTTCTGAAATCCTCCTCCTGCTGCCTTGATATTATTCCAACAGGATTTTTCAAAAATGTTTTTCATTGCATGGCCTCAGATCTACTTCATATAGTAAACAAATCTCTTCACTCAGGTGTTTTTCCACAGGCCCTGAAAACTGCAGTCATTAAACCGCTCCTAAAAAAGAATAATCTAGATGCTTCAGTAATGAACAATTACAGGCCCATATCAAACCTCCCATTTCTAGGTAAAATCATTGAAAAAGTAGTTTTTCAACAGTTGAGTAATTTCTTGCATTTAAATAACTGTTTCGATGTGTTCCAGCCAGGCTTTCGTCCAAACCACAGCACTGAGACTGCTCTTGTAAAGGTCTTCAATGACATCCAGTTAAACAGACAGTGGCAGAACTTCAGTGTTAGTATTATTAGATCTCAGTGCTGTGTTTGACACTGTTGACCACAACATATTACTAGACCGACTGGAAAACTGGGTGGGACTTTCGGAAACAGTTCTAAATTGGTTTGAATCCTACCTAAAGGACAGAAACAACTTTGTTTCTATAGGTAAATACACATCTGAGTTGACAAATATGACATGTGGGGTTCCTCAAGGCTCCATCTTGGGGCCTCTTCTCTTTAACATCTACATGCTACCACTGGCTCAGATAATGAAAAACAACAAAATAAGTTACCATAGCTATGCGGATGACACACACATTTACGTAACCATTTCACCAGGAGACTATCCTCCAATTCAAACACTGAGTAAGTGCATTGAACTAATCAATAACTGGATGTGTCAGAACTTTCTCCAATTAAACAAAGATAAAACTGAGGTAATGGTTTTTGGAGCCAAGGCAGAACGTATAAAGGTTAGTGCTGAGCTTCAGCCTGCAATGTTCAAAACAACAGATAAAGCCAGAAATCTAGGTGTAGTCATGGACTCTGACCTGAGTTTCAACGGTCACATTAAAACAGTTACTAAATCAGCCTACTATCACCTAAAGAATATAGGATTAGAAGACTAATGTCACAGCAGGATTTGGAAAAACTTGTCCATGCTTATATCTTCAGTAGACTCGACTACTGCAATGGTGTCTTTACAGGTCTCACTAAAAAATCCATTAGAAAGCTGCAGCTGATTCAGAACACTGCTGCTCGAGTCCTCACTAACACTAAGAAAGTGGATCACATCACTCCAGTTCTGAAGTCTTTACACTGGCTTCCTGTGTGTCAAAGAATTGATTTAAAAAATACTGCTGCTGGTTTATAAAACTTTGAATGGTTTAGGCCCAAAATACATTTCTGACCTCCTGCTAAATTATGAACCATCCAGAACTCTCAGGTCTTCAGGGACTGGACAGCTTTCTGTCCCTAGAGTCAGAACTAAACATGGAGAAGCAGCGTTCAGTAATTTTTAGGGATGTAACGATATATCGACTATCGCGATAAATAAATGTCTCAATACCGTCGTGAGACTGACAAAATATACCGCGTTTTTTTTTTTAAACCTTTATTCAACCAGATGGTCCCATTGAGATCATCAATCTCTTTTTTAAGGGAGACCTTAAAATGTCCAACATGGCAGCAAGTAAGTTACAACATGAACATAACACAATAGATAACAATAAAGGACATCGTATTTACAGGGCTACATGTACATACCTACAGACATTGACAAGTACCAACAGTATATGTACTGTATATCTCGCCCTGTCAATAAGCCTCACCTTCTTGGCAAAAACTGTATTGTTTTTGAAGTGGTGGAGAGACAATGCACAGTTTTACCCACTGCTGTTACCCATGACCAAAGCATATCTCTCTGTCCCAGCAACATCAGTACCAAGCAAGAGAGTTTTTTTCCACAGCAGGGGATATTGTAAACGCCCAAACATCCCAGCTTCAACCTCGAAATGTGGACATGCTCATATTCCTAAAAGATAACCTTGATGATGCTGAGTGAGTGAGTTAGAGTTGAGTTACTTGAAAAACTAAAGTGAAACTTGATTTATTCTATTGCAGGGTCTGATTATTATATTGTTGACACTTTAAAATACTACTATCCTACTAAAATGCTGTACAAATCAGATTTATTATTTAATAAAGAAAAAAAATTCAAGTAAAAATAAAAAATAATTCACATTTTTTTCTTTATTTTTCAATATCGCGATAAATATCGTACCGTGGACTTTTTATCACGATATTATCGTACCGTGAGTTTTTGGTATCGTTACATCCCTAGTAATTATGCTCCAAATATCTGGAACAAACTCCCAGAAATCTGCCGGTCCGCTGCAACTCTGACTACTTTTAAATCCAGGCTGAAGACTTTTCTTTTTGCCGCAGCTTTTAATTGAACTATTCATATCTTAAACTGCACTGTAACTTTTAGCCATGTATTTTTTCTTTTAATGTTTATTTTATTATCTTTGCTTTTTAATGACTGTTTTTAAATGCCATTTTCTTAATGTGTTTCATTTTTGTAAAGCACTTTGAATTGCCTTGTGTTGAAAGGTGCTATATAAATAAACTTGCCTTGCCTTACCCAAAGCTCAGGAGTTTTTAAATCATATACACTGGCAGAGCTTCACCGGGAGATACATTTTCTAAAAACTTTTCTGCTTCAACTATCAACTCTATGTATTTTTGATGACGCCTTAAAGATTCACGGGAGACAACAAGCCATCGCATCAACAAACAACAGCGCACAGAGAAGAAGAGAAAAGCCAATATCCTACGCTTTACTGCCCTCCCATTTCCAACAGTGATAAAGTGCTGATACAAGTTTCCATTACTGCCGCAGGCTCGTCTTTCTCTTTTAAATCAATAAAAACACATAAATGCAGCAAGACACATACAGCATGATTCATGTGTCCTGCATATGGGATACGTTTACCGCTCCGATCCACCACTGTTTATAAACCGAGTGCATTTATCTAACGGCAAATTAAACCAAACATTACATGACAGTCCTTGAATATTTACTGGAAGCACAGAGAGTGATGGTGTCCGGGGCCTGGTGGGCGGATGTAGAGAGCAACATCTTGAGGACATTTAGACGGGGAAGTCTCTCGGTGTGTTTCTGTGATGAAAAGCGCTCGGATGAGAAAACAGCAGTTTCTTGTTGACGAAGTGTGTGTGGTGGTTGCTGGATGTGTGCTCGGGCTTAAACAACCTCCCACACAAACAAGATGCAGCTCACGAAACATAACTTTAATGGACGTAGACACAGATACACAGTTTAAACATATACACACTAACAGCCTGTTATTCAGTTATGGAGCACAGCACTGAAGGTCAGGAAAATAAGAAAAATGTTCTTTTGAATCGCCGCCTAAACTGAAAAGCCCTTTTATTTACATTGGAGGATAGTCAGTGTTGAACTTCTTTCTATATCAACTCCTGGCATTGTCTGCGTGATGCGTTCAAGCGCGGTGACTCACTCTCAACAGGTCTTCATCACTCCTACAGCCGACGGCAGCAACAAACACCCAGAGAAAATACTTTACTGTGGAGCTGTGAGGAGCCTGTTTTCCATTCTGGTAACTGCAGATAATGATTTATTTTTATTATCGACCAACTGTTAGTGTTTAAAATGTCGTAAAGTATTGAAAAAGGCCCGAGGTGATGTCTTCAAGATGCTCATTTAAGCCAACCAAAACTTTAAAGACTTTAGTTTTAGAATTACATCAGTTAAGGGGTTAAATCACCTACACCAGAGACAAGTACATCAATACCTAATTAAAAAAACATCCTCAAATGTATAACGGTCATGATTTGCTTCAGTGTTTGGGTTCTGACTCATTTGATTAGCTGTTGCAGGATGTGGCTAAATAATAAATAAGCTTTTTTTATTTTATGAATCGTCAGGGCCATCAGCTTGCAGTATTCAAAGCTGTCATGATTTCATTTTCCAGACGTCTAGCCGGTGTTCTTAAGGCAGCACTTAGTTTGAGGTAAACAATGGTGATGAAAGATAGAGAGAGCAGCAAATCTTTACAATTTGAAAAGCTACAGCTCGGTATGCCATTACATAATAATTTGTTATTGCTGCAAAACCAGTCTATTCTGATTCATGGAGGAAGAAACTGATTCTGATACCGATTTTGTATTATAGTCCAGGCGATATTACCTACAAATGTTGGTAAAAAAAAGAGAAATAGATTGCATTCACATATCAGTTGACTGGGCAACATAATACAAAATAACTGTATTTAATACTGTTAAATACTAACAATAAAGTGTTTAAAGGTCCCCTATTATACTGTTTTTCATCAATATATTATAGGTCTCAGATATATACAAAACATGTCTCTGAAGTGTTTGGCTCCAAACACCAAAGTGCTGATTCTCTGTCTGTTACTTTAGATGAAAATAAGGAGCCCCTCCCCACGCCCCTCTGAGAGATATTTGGTTACAAAGAACACAATGGTGCTCTAGGAGGAGATTCAGGTGATAAGGTGGGGCGGGGGGGGGGGGGGGGGGTTACCTGGTTGGTGATTGGCTAATGGTTACACAAGCCAGAACATCGTTATGACATCATAAAGTGGCCAAAATCTGATCAGCTCATTTACAGACAGGTTTTTATATAAATGGATCAGGACAAAAAGTGAGCAAATCTTTTTTTCTGAAACTTTCAGAATCTCTTTACACAGAGGGGGACACATGTTTATGTATAAATGACATGAAAAAGTGGATTTTGCATAATAGGTGCCCTTTAAAACCTGATTTCTAACTTTTAGAGCAGCAGATGTTCATGATTCATTTGTTTAAAAGTTTGTGAGATCGGTTTGCTGGATAGCTCAGTTGTTAGAGCTGATGGCCAATAGAAGTGTCCGCTGCCATGTAAGCTGGTTCGAAACCCTGGCCCACCGAACATGTCTCCCCTCTATCTCCTCTCATAACCCTGCATCTCCAATAAAGGCACTCTCTGGCCCAAAAACATCTTTAATAAAGAAAAATATGAGATCCATTTGGTGATGAAAAAGGCAGATTGAACATAATGTTGCTTAAATGTCATAAATAGGCAACACAATAAGGTTTTTACTGTTTTTACATCTAAAGCCATACAATTAAGTATGAATCATGGATTTCCATCCACCATCTCCTACAGCGGAGCCTTGATTTCTGTGTTTGGGCTCGTACAAGTGCCATTTTGGATTCCTCTTCTCCCCAAAAACCCACCAGAAGCAGCACCAGCATCTCAAAGTTACTGTCTCTCTCAGTTAACAAGGTCGGAGGAGCCAAGTCTAGAGAGTGACATTAGTATTAACAAAGAGACAAGGAGGGAGAACATGAGAGTGGAGAGGAGAGATTCCACTGTCACTGCTCTAATATCCTGCAGGCCTGTAGAGAGAAACTATCCCATGTTTTTCACTGGAACGTGTCAGCGGGAATACCAGCGAAGAAGAGTTAGAGACAAGAGGGGAGAAAGTGGCGGCGAGACAAAAGCAAAAAGGGACGAACAAAAATAAAGAGAGGATGAGAGGCTGGTGTTTCCAACTCCCCGATGGTTTGTAACGTTAGAAGTGTGACACATTAGCCCGGGGCTTCTTGGTGCTCTCCAGGAATGTGAGCTCTTACTGCAGGAATCAGCCTCCAGCGCTTCACCTCCTCTCTAAAGGACAGCAGCAGAGCAGGGAGAGACGAGGACCACCCGTTTGTGTAAACCATATTAAGCGCTGCAGGGATTCTCACACGGCTTAAATCAACAGTCCTAAAGCAGCCTTTTGGCCAACTTGCCAGAGAGACAGAAGGAGGGACAGAGAGAGGAAGAGAGGGAACACTGTTGATGATAAGGTGGTGTTATTCCATGTTGTTCTAACTTTCAACAAATTCCATGACAAGAGACACGCTAACAATGTTTGTCAATCTTAAAAAGGCTCAGTGATTTCCAACACAGATGGCCAATTTTTGCAATATGCACTCAAACTGGAGTGAATGCTCAGGACTATTTTAAGCTGCGGATTTGGTGCGTTGGTGAGAATTCATGGCTGTGTGTGACTCAAACTACTCTACAATGGCAACGTGGAGACATTGGATCAGAATTTAGGCCTTTATGCTTGGAAACTTTGCAGAAAACAAAACGTAAGTGTTGATTGAAAAGAAAAAAAGATAAAAAAAAGAAATTGGGGGAAAGGATCCATCAGGGGACTAAGAGTTATTAAAAAAATTCAGGCTCAAGTTTTGAGAAGACTGTGTAAAATAAGAGCGAAAAGGGGAATGAAAAGATGGATTAAAAAAAGGATGAGAAAACGATAAAGAGGGAAAAGAGAGGACATGTAAATGAGAGAGGGGATGAAAGAGACAGGGATCAGTAAGAAAGAGTCAAGCAGAAGAGATGATAAACTCTCTCTCTCTCTTTCTCCCTCCGTGGGGTGGAGGAACACAGCTTGCCTCGCCACAGTCAGCACAACAAACCACACACACACACACACACACACACACACACCACACACACACAACACACACACACACACACACACACACACACACACAACACAACACACACACCACACCACACACACACACACACACACACACACACACACACACACACAACACACACACACTACACACACCACACACACACACACACCAAACACACACACAAACACACACACACAAACACACACACACACACACACACACACACACACACACACACACACACACACACACACACACACACACACACACACACACACACACACACACACACACACACACACACACACACACACACACACACACAGCCTGTTTTGCTCACTTTCCACGGTCACACAGAACCCTCCCACTGTGATTGACAGCTTGGGAGAAAGCACTCGGAGAGGTAAACCATAAACCCAGCCTACCGCCGGGTGACTGACACTGATGTGGAAACCACTTCCTCTGATTGGCAGCTGAAGTTAAGTCCTCACTAAAGAAGGTGGAGAGAACTGTATCGGATGAGTCTGACATCCCCAAATACAGATGAGCGACCAGATCCTGTTTCCTTTTCCAAAAAAATAACTCAGATCAGCGTTTAGAGGCCAATATTCACCCTGTGTCAACGTCTGACCTTTGACTCTGACAAGCAGGGGTCACAGGGAGGTCAAGAGAAACACAGAGAGCCCTTCACCAGGGAAGAGTCTTCAGCCTAATATGGTTGCACTGAGGCTGGGAGCTTAACTTCACTCTCCTGTGACAGTGTCAGTCATAAGAACACATGAAAACAAACTAATCTCCAGACTGACATGAGAACATCTACTGAGAAAATTCCCTTACTCATGGTAAACAATCCTTTTTTGAGTCATTTTTTTTTTCTTTTTTCCCCCTGTGTACTTGAGATATTGAGAAAACAGATAAAGTTAAGGTAGTGATGTTGGTGAAAGACAACAGAGAAAGCATAATAACTATTGTATAACTACTCTCTAGTGGCAGCTTATTAACTGAATATATTGAGACTCTTCATAGTACAGTATGTTTGAATAAAAACAAGTTGTTTTAAGATATCACATTACTGATTGGGCATTTTGACCCTTAACAACAGTCATCTTTAGTTGAATCTCTGAAAAGTATATATTTAAATAAAGATTTTATTCTTATACTAATACTTTTTGTGATATTTTTTCCCTGTGTACTTAAACATATTGAGAAAACAGATAAGTTGACGTAGTGATGTTGGTGAAAGGAGATGTCAATTAAGCAAATAGTCATTCAACACAAAGCATAATCTACAATTATTCGATAACAACTCTCTATAACTGAATATATTTAGATTTTCATTGTAAGTTTGAACAAAATATTTAGAATGATTGAAATTCTGATTTTCGAGCTTAACAAAAGTCATCTGTTGAATATCTAAAAAGCATATAAATAAAGATTTTGTACTCATGCATTTAGACGGCTGCATAGATTTGAGGGTCATGAGTTATTAAACACATTTAATAAAATATAAGCTGAAAAATAATTACATCCGTGTCTCGTCTTCTGGACTTGTATTTATTGTGTTTATCCAAAGTGCATTTTGATAAATCAACTGTGACTTATTCCTCCAGAGAGATTGTGTGACTCTTCATTTAATTATGATTAAAGAGCAAAATGCAATAAAAACATTAAGGATAAATAAAAGCCACTTAGCGGTTATTGCCTCCTTATCTTTCCTAACAATATGCATTAGCTTCTCGCCACGCTTTGCCCCCTCCGATGTATATTATTCCTATTACTAAGCTTTAATTGAAACCACAAAAAATGTCCTTTAATGGAATCAGTGCAGCACAAATCGAAACTCATTAACTCCCAGAAACTCTCCGACTGAATGAAATGGGCAGAGATACAGTAGCTTTACACTTAGAGAAAATGCATAAGAAGAGCTGTGTAATTAGAAATGATAGTGATCACATCTTAAGGGTAAAAAAAAAGGGTTTAGTCTCACCTTATTCTCCCCCTCGATGACGATGACGGGCACAGATGTGGCCGGCCAGCGGTGCTTGGCAGGGAGAGGCTTGTCACAATTCCACAGGACAATGATCTAAAAGATGGAAGAAAAGGTTTTATTATCACCTGCAAATAACTGAATTATATCTAATTTGATTCTCTAACCTAAACAACTCGCAGCACTTCCAAGCTAGCTGAACATGTGATATTTACGGGACCTAAGGCCAGCAAATGTCACCGTATTACAGACTGATTAAACGTTAAAGAGCCAGAAGGGCAACTCCAGTGATAAAATAATTCCAATTATGGCTCCAGGGTGGTTCATAAAAATTCAGCGCTTAACCAATCATGTCCCATTGTCACATATCATTTCTAACTACCACGTTTCGCTGAACACTTTTCCGGCCCATCTGATCTCACTCCACATGACCGTTAAACATGAAAGACTAATGTTTTATCATGCTTGGACTGCTGTTCAGCGACATTCACATTTCACATGCAGTTTAACCTGCTCCCATCCACTGCAGTTCAATTCCAGACATGTTAATGTTTGATGAGAAACACACACATACACACACAAAACATGACCTCCATCTGACCTTACACACAGTCTTCCATTCTTATATCTCAGCAAGTTTTATAGTTTTGTGAAAAAGTTTGATTAACCACCCCTTCCCCAAACTGGCTATTACTCCAATCACAGCCTAGCAAACTTAGCTTTGCATCACAGGGACATGGCAGGCCCATCAAGCTTGAGTTTGGTCTAGTAATACAAATATCTAGATATCAGACTCAAGATGCTGCCTATTCAGTGATATTTGCTCACCTGGCTAATACGACAAAAACAAATCCTTGCTTCTGGTCACTTCAAGGTTATGGTACCATGACATTAGTGTTAACTGCTCATTAGCAACATCCTGCTCTTTATTGGACAACAATATGGTTACCTTTCCTAAATCAACTGGTAAGTTCTCATCCTAAAGCTTCTCTAGTGTATAAATTAAAAACGAATTGTTTTTCAGAACGTAAGCAATGACACAGGTGTGATCATGTGTTTCCTCATAATAGGATTCCTATTATACTAAGTCTAACATGCTTTTCCCTTAGCTTTAGACTATGACTCATATATGTGACAATAGGTGAAAATTAAGGCCCATTTTTACAATATGTTATGATAACAGCAATTTTTTTAACCAACTCATGGCGCTAACGCTAACAAGCTACATTAGCTAGTAAGCTAGGTAAGTGTGTTGGGGGGTTGACAATGGACATCAGTATGTACAAACTACATGCTATTGGCTTTAATATATATAATAATATAGTGTACATTAATGACGGAAGTCTAATATTAGTGCAGTTACCATGCAGCTCAAATCATCTGAAACTATGAGGAGAATGTGAAGATGGATTGCATATCAAGTTGAATCTTTCACCCCCCCCTTCTTTTGACATTTCAAACTTTACAAATGGCAGGTGAAAAATATGTTCTCTAAGATTTATTAGTTTCTTGCCGTGTGAGCTTTGCCTGGAGCTCCAGCACCACCATCTGCCATGCCTTCACTTCCAGTTCCTCATTTCAGTCATGCTGTTGAAAACCACATTCAAAATGTGATACATTTTAGTATGCATGCCAGCATTTTGTCAGAAAAAACAATCTCCAAAAGGAGTGGAGTATGTTTTGAAGTTTGATCTGATCATTATTTGTACAGTAAATGAACCCATGAAATCGAGGTTGATAAATGATTACATACATTGAGCCAAACAGTTAAAACTAATAATACAACATATTTTATCCTCTTGGAATTATTTTTGCCTGAGCATTTGGGAAATACAATACCCAGTTATTAATAATAAGGAAAGCGATAGGAACACATCTTCATCTCTTCCTGTGTGTCAAGCTCACATCTGCCCCGCTGAAATGTCCTTGAAAATGTCGTTAAATTAATCAATGGCAGATCCTGGCGTTCCTGATACAGGCAAACCACAAGAATCTCCCTGCGGGGATCAATAACAATTCACATGATTCTGACATTAACTACGCCAGCCGCAAGCCCTCGGGGACGCTGCGCTCTGACTGGACCTGCCAAATTATGAGCTTGAAGCCATTTGGATGGCCTGTATCAAGGTATTTGCCCTGTACCTACAGTATACAGCAGCTGTGTGGAAATATGTCCACTTGTCTATAAAAAAAAAAGGATGACACACAGCTGTTTGATGAATTGATGGATGCAAAATCACATTATTATAAGACGGTTTGGATAAAAAGCAAAACAAGCATCGCTCAAAAGGAGAGAAAGTGTTTGTCATTGTGAGACAACAGGTATACAGTGTGGATCTCTGCACACACACAGCTGAGAAACGTGTTGTTCTCTTCTTACACGGGCTCTAGTCCTTTATTAGAAAGACAGATGGTGTCTCTGTCAAGCCCACCAGCACTCTCAGGGTGCTGATGATGGCATTGTGTATGCATGCCTGCATGTTTGTGTGTATATGACTGGAGGAAAGGGGTGAAAAAGCGGTTGGTGTATCTATAGCACAAGTGGAAGAATGCATGTGCACGCAGCAGGAGATCCACTATGTCAGAAGACGCCTCAAAAGCTTTCTTGCTTCCAATTTAGGCTCCTCCGCCCTCTGAGTTCTTTCATTCTCTCCTCTCCTCTCCATTCATTTATTTATATCCCTTTCCTCAGCAGCGCCCCCCCCCCCCACTCTTTCTCCTCTTTTCAGTGTGCTCAGAGTGGAAGAAAACACCCCGACTGTGTACCTGGCTCTCCACTCAGCATGCACAGCCTGGAGAAGGCAAACACAGAAGCACCTCCAGAAAAATGTACAGATTATTTTAAAGTAATGTTGGCTAAAAGTGGATCTACCACTTGGGTATAACCACACTGATGTAGCACCATCAAACCTCTATAGTGATCGAAATGTGCCTGAAACACAACATCTCTGGAATCAATTGCTTGCTTCGATCGGTACTTTTCCTATTAGTTGATCATACATTACAATCATTAATCTGAATTCGGCTGGTTGACAAAACAATCTCTACTCACAGGCCACTTAATCACTTGTTCCACAGTTTTGAAAAGTATCACAACAGGGCATCATCAGCATTATAGCATTCCTCAATTTTCTTCTATGTTGGCTACACATTTTAGCTTGACAGATCATTTTTTACCTTGACACGGCAGTTAAAAAGGCCCACTTATACGCCTACTGGAGCTTATCGAGTAAGAGAATCTCGAGTCAGAGAATCTTTAGGGGAAAGTGTTTCATCAGAATAAACTGTCAAGATCAATAGCTTTGTTCATTACACTTGACTTAATTAAGGCAACATTCTTGTACTGGTTATGTTTGGTCAAACACATTTAAAGGGCCAATTTTACATTTCACAGATAATTAGTTCAATGGTGACTCGATGAGTAATACTCATTATAAGAGATATATAAATGTTGGGGAGAGTTTATCTTTCAGAAAATCATAGCAGTGTCATCAAGGTTATCTAAACGAAAGTGTCGATACTGTAAATCTAGAGCACGGACATTTAGCACCCAAGAAAAATATTCTACTAAATTTGATCATTGGAAGTTTGGAGTAAATGTCTTCGTTTTGGTAGATTTGGTTAATATTCCTAAAAATAAGGTATTGGACCAGGTTTCGTTTTTTGGATGAGTATAAAAACATATCAACAAACAATTATCAGTACACAAAGAGTCCAACCACTTACATGGACAGTACGTACACAGATACAACCTCAGACACAAAATACACACAAGCTTGAAATATACACATGTGCAAAGAGCCCACCTACGCAACACACATTCATTTTTAGATAGAACTGCCCAAACCAACACACACACACACACACACACACACACACACACACACACGACACACACACACACACAACACACACACACACAACCACACACACACACACACACACACACACACACACACACACACACACACACACACACACACACACACACACACACACACCACACACACACACACACACACACACACACACACACACCACACACACACCACACACCACACACACACACACACACACAAAATACAAAGTCGCTTACTCATACACTCTGCTGGCCAAACAAAAAAAGACACACACTTGCAAACACACACACACACACACACCAGCAACCGGCCTTTGGAGAGCAAATTCCATTTCATTTCCCGTGCTGGTAAGGAGCAAGCAGGGGAATCAATACATGCCGTCTCCAGCTGTGCTGAAGGGGGTTTCGCTGCCATGGAGACAGATGTAGCACTGCTACAAATTGCTCTAATTCAATCCACCGGTGTTAACACACACACAGGGATGAGTTCTGTTGGTGCTTTGGTAGGAAAATGCGGAGGATTCTGGGAACACACACACACACACACACACACACACACACACACACACACACACACACACACACCACACACACACACACACACACACACACACACACACCACACACACACACACACACCACACACACACACACACACACACACACACACACACACACACACACACACACACACACACACACACACACCACACACACACACACACACACCACACACCACACACACACACACACACACACACACACACACACACCACACACATCACACACACACACACACACACACACACACACACACACACACACACACACACACCACACACACACACACACACACACACACACACACACACACACACACACACACACACACACACACACCACACACACACACACACCAACACACTACCTGTGCACAGTACTGGGACTTGGCCACCGCGACCAGCAGCTTGAGTATTGGGCTGGGACTGCGACACCAGAGGAGAGACGGCATGGATGACTGCTGTGAACTTGGGGTACGGTTTAATGCCTGGAAAACAACAGAAAGATGATCACTTGTTAATGCAGTGTTAAGAAATCCAGGACAACAACACTGGCTGGAACACAGAGAGCCGTCTGTCAGCCATCAATGCAATATCAGGCTCTTTGAAGAGAAGAAAGGGCAACGAGAACTGAAGGCTCTCACTTACAAACACTTCATATCTATTTTCAGAGAGATTTTTAAGATGTTACTTGAAACGAGTCTGTCAGCGGTGCAAAAAATATAGATGATATAATTGTAAGGGAAGTACGTTCTCAAGATCAGCTTAAAAATATTCAACAGCGTTAATGTGTTTTGAAAATGCCAAATCTCTTGATCGCTGAATATTTCATTTTGGAAACTTGTCGGCTGGAGTCTGGAACCCAGTGAACGGACGACTAAGTGCTGACGTGACTTTAAATTTAGTCCGACTTGATGCTGCAATAGATTAATCTAAGCAGGAAATAAGATATTGAGCATGAGCGAGAGAGAACATAGAGGACGTTCAACTTTTCCTAATTTAAATGTAATCTAACCCAAACCAACAAAGCATAACACAGAAGAGAAAGCATTAGCCACGTCTCCATTCTGCCACTGAGCAACTTTTATGATGAGGTACTTAAAGCAGTCTTAAAACTTGTTAAACTATCCTTGTGATTTGTAATGAAAAAGTTTAGAGTGTGCAGAGTTTGTAAAGACACAGGATGTATGGCAAACTGGTTACAAGCTCATAAACAGACCTCCATGAAACATTTGACAAATCCTGGAGATGAATAACAGCTTTTTCTTTTAATGTGGATGCTGTTTTCTGTCCTGAGCTCATGATTCTAAGAGGCTTTTATCACGTCCTCTATCAGCTTATCACATCATTCAACAAGCTAAATGTTTATGGAAACACAAAAGGCTGCTTTGGATCGATCCAGCTGTTGGAGGCGATTTAATACCAACAATGACACTGGCCAAAATGATGTGTCATGCATGTTTACATACTTGTGTGTACTTTTAGTTGCTTCTCATGGTTTAGTTGCAAATCACGAAGGTCTTAAGGCCACAAAATGACTGTCTGTTTAGAGGAGTGATTTCCAACTTATTTGGCTTGTGACCCCTTAGAATTATCCATCCCCATCTTCACAAATGTTTATAAACTAAAAGCAAGTAAGCACCAGATACCCCATTATTTAAATTGTATGATTTTTAAAAGACAAACTATCAGACATTTCACAAGAAATCTGATTAAGATACAACTCCTCTCTCATCAGTCATCAGCCAAACTAGATAACAGCGACTTCTGCTTTTCTGGCAACAGATTGGGAAAGTCCCTCTCATGTTTCAACATGACAGTTAGCCTGTTCTCAAAGCCCAGTCTATCAAAAAATTGTCTTTCAAGTTTTGGAAGAAATGTCCCAGGCTGAGCAGACCCCTTACCCACACAAAGTCCAACACTTCAGATTTGACAGCGAGGCCTCATCACCCAACATCAGTGGTCTACATCACTTATGCTCTTATTAATGAATTGGAGCAAATCTTGTGAAAATGAATGGAAGAAACATCTCAATAGGGTTTTCTGTTTGAGTTCCTGCCATGTTCTTTTCAAAGTTAAAAGCTATGTCGTTCAACTGTCTAATATCTTTACTTTCCTTTATCAGAACATTTAATTATTGTTACTAAGTGTCACATATTGTTATTGGATTCTAGTTTTCTCAAGTATACATTTTCATATCACCCTAAAACATCCGGTATCCTTTGGCTTCTAAATAAAGAGTCCATTTAACTAAAGCAACAAAAACAAACCGTGCTCCCGCTGAGTCGGAGTGGTAATATACATAATGAGTGTGAGTGTGTCTTGTTATTTGCTCTTGGAGAACAAGAGGAAGTGTCAGTTGGAAACAAACTCTACTGCCTTGATGTTTCTCAATTACCCATCAGCGACAAGCCACCTTGTCTCCTAAAAACCCATCCGTGTTTAATTGCTTCCTCTTTGACAAACAAATAGCCAGCGTTGTAATCCCTGCCTGTCACTGTGCACATCCATTTTAATATGAACCCTCCACTCCGGGTGCTCAATCAACTGAATTTCTGCATTTGTACTATCGTGGTCTGTTTATTTAAAAGTGTGTGTGTGTAGCTGGAGGATGAGGGGGTGAGGGATGGAGGGGCTCGCGGGTCACAGACATGAGGCGGGGGATAACTCGCCGCCGCTGAACCATAGCATGAGGAATGGGCCGCACAAGTAGCACCAGTAGCCATGCTGACTCAAAACCCATTGATGGACGGGGTGGTGTGTCAATGTGACAAACATCTGTCAGTGACCCATTCCTTCACACACACACACTTGGAGGAGGGCAGCAGATCAGAGCTGCAGGCCATATTTCAGACAAGCTCCAATTCAACAGTCTAAAGTCGTTTTACAAAAGGGACAAAATACTTGCTGATGATGAAGACACTTTTCTGACCGACTTTTATGGATCAGTTCATTGCCTCCTAGGTGTGTTGAAGCGTTATCTAACAGCACTTTGTACAGTTTACGACATGTCTATGCTTCTGTGTGTGAGTGTGTGTGTGTTACTGACCCAGTGTAGCGTAGTAGAAGGGGAAGTCTCCCAGGTATCCAGAGTACTGCGGCAGGGCGAAGAGCCCCCCAGGGTGACTGTTCCACATCAGGCTGCTCCGGGAGCCGTGCGCCAACACACGGTCCTGGATGATCTGCACGGGGAAACAACACACATTAGACTTTGTATTGACCAACAACTTTTCAATTCAAGATGTTATGATTTTTACCCTCTAGTTGAATTTGTTGACTGTCAATTTTTTGTGTTTTCTACATTACAAATAGGACAAAGTGACCACTTTTTGGGGGAAATACACGAGTGAATTGTGCAAGACTCTTGTCTGTCCTCATAGAACAATCTCTATTGTTGCTCAAGTTATATAATTAGGAGAGTTTTCTTCATTTTTGATGCAAGGATTTCCCTTGCTGTTTGTTGTTTAATATGCATAGGTGTGACAAATGTGTAAATTGTAGACTACATAAATTAACTTGACTAACTCAAGATTATCCTTCAATATCCTTTCTAAAAATTGTAGGAGACAGCTAAGCGGGTAAACCAAAGCCGAGTAGGCCAACATTTTCTGACTTTTATTCCAACAAAAACGTAACTTACACTTTGGATAATGGAACAAAGATTTGTGTGAGACCCGACCTGAGTGGTAAACCACATTATACACTTGTCTTGTGAGGAAATCAGTTATGGAAACAGCATTAATTTAGTGGTCTTATTAAAATATATATATATTTAAAGTATATCAAGTAACTGTAAATGCACATAACATGATATAGATTGAAAATGAATTTACAGATTACACTTCTACTACAATTTGAATATCCTAATACATATAAAAGGGAATATCTGTGTTGCTTCGACAGCCTTCAAAATAATTAAAGGACAGACTGTCTGTATCAAAGTTTTGTCTTTTTTATTACAGCAGTGTCTCTGTTTTTCTTAAAGTCCACCCTGCAGTATGCAAGGCTTCCCTTTCTAAACTGCCTTTAAATTACATTTCACTCAGAGCCCTCATACAACTTTGTGTGTTGAACAAATCTGCCTTTCATTTCATTTCAATCTTTATTTCGAACAGATTAAAAAAATAACAAATACAAAATAACAAATGTGAAAAACAGAATACCGTATTGTTAAAATACAGTATTTATCCACATTCATGATCATATTTATATATTCAACAAAAAAAAGTCTTCATATTAATAATATATCATATGTGTCCGAAAGGGAGCAGGAGGGAGCAAATGCTTATTAATTCCCACCCCTTACTTGATCAATGATTGTCCTTTAAATCATTATGCAAGTTATTCCTACTTACATTTACACTTATACACAATAATTTCTCATCTTCAATCACCTCTCTTCATTCTCATAGTTTTTCCAAAAAGTGTTTCTGTACATCCTTTTGTTGTGGAATATTTTCCAAGGCCCATAACTTTGACCCAGTTTATCAGTTCAAACTGTCCTGACTGAGCACACGCACCTCGTAACCTTGGCTGCTGCTTCCTGCCTGTTGGCGTCAGCTGATAGAAGTGTTATGATTCTATGTTCCTGCCTGTTGACGTCAGCTGATAGAGGTGTTATGATTTTATCTTGTTATGCAGCATGTTGATGATGCTCTCGGAACTAGCTAAATACATGGGTCTGGGGTAGAGTTCTTCAGAAGTGACGTGGCAACTCTACCGTGCAGTCAGATCGTGGCTGCTGTGACTTGTGATGTGAATTCTCCGGCCGAAGCTCCAAATAAACCATCAGTGTTTGACATCAAAGCTCCTGCTCTTCCCGTGTCTCCTTCATGAGTCAGTGACTCCCACTGCATTGCTACACAGAAGTTTCCCTTACACCTTTTAAACTGAATTATGCTTCTGCTATGTTTTAACTCCTGCTCCAAACCATTCCATAAAATCACCCCACAGATTGTTAAACTCATACTTCTCAGAGTTGTTCTGACCTTGAGTTGTTTAAAATGTAGATTCCTCTCAAATTATAACCACCCTCTCTGTCTAGGAACAGTGTTTTTAATTTCCTAGGAAGTAGATTATGTCTTTCTCTGTACATGATTTGTGCTGTTTTAAATTTAACCAGATCAGTGAACCTCAATATGTGTGACTTCAAAAATAATACATTAGTGTGTTCAAGATATCCAACATTATTGATAACTCTTATAGCCCTTTTTTGTAATGTGCATAACGGCTGTAGGTTGGTTTTGTACGTGTTTCCCCAAATCTCCACACAGTAAATCAGATATGGCAATATTAGTGTGTTATATAGAGTATACAATGAGTTGTGGTCCAGAATGTGTCTGGCTTTTCCCAATATTGCGATAGTCTTAGCCAGTTTTGCTTTTACATGAGTGATATGAGGTTTCCAGCTGATGTTGTGGTCTCAAACCACACCAAGGAACTTCATTTCATATACTCTTTCTATGTTTATGTTATCTAGTATTAATTGCACCTGTGGATTTGTTTTATGTTTTCCAAATAACATAATCTTTGTTTTGCTTATATTTAATGATAATTTATTTGTGTCAAACCAATGTTTTACTTTAATCATTTCTGCTGTTATCACTTCCCTTAGCTCTTTCAAATTGTCACCGGAACAAAACATATTAGTGTCATCTGCAAATAAAATACATTTCAATATATTTGATACTCTGCAAATGTCGTTGATGTATATTATGAACAGCTTTGGACCCAACACAGACCCCTGAGGTACTCCACAAGTTATGTTCACCAATTTCAACAAATTGTTGTCTGTTGCTTAAATAATCTCTCACCCAGTCTAATCCCACCCCTCTGATGCCATACCAGATTATAGTCAGTGAAATATTAAGGATTCCATCAATGAGCCTAGTAATCAAACAGATAAAACATTTCACACGACTGCAAAATGAGTTTTTCACACAAAAGCACCAAGAAGCAGAAAGTCGTAAATGTGAATGAATATCAACACGGATAATGTTCCAACTTCTAAAAAAATCCCATTTCAATTCAGAACGATATTCAGGGTGATATTTAATACCCGGGTTGGTGAATAAAAGCAGGTGGAAAGCGGTTTTAAAAGTAAGTCTGCGGTCGTTGTATGAAAGTAAGAAAAGTGGCTGAGCTGCCCAAATGCTTGCTTTGTATCACCTGAATAGCAACTGTTGATCGTGAGTGAATCGCCAGGGCACAATGCTGAGCTAAAATAAATCCATGTTATTGTGTAATATTTCATCCTCGGACAAACATACTGAGCTCTTTTTTTGGAGAAGCAGATCAGCAAGTCAAATGAATATGTGCCGGTCAGTCACACAGACAGAGGCCATCGGAGAATAAAAGAGGCAAAACCCAGACAGAGTCATCAGCTGTGTTTAAGCGCCAGTCAGTCAGCCTGCCCGATCCTTTCTGTGCACAAATAGAGCAGTCGGTCACACGTGACAACGGCCACTATTTTCTCCCCGCCGCCAGCCTCTGCTGAGCAGGCAGGGGAAAGAGATATTGCTGCCGTGCCCTTGAGCCATGCTGAATTGCAGCAGTAAAACAGACACAGGTTTGCGGCCCTGTTTTATGGCCTTGATTGAATCGAGAGGTGACGGCTGCTGGCTTGGCAAACTCAAAAAGGGCGGACGTATAGAAAGAGGTGAAGAGAACAAGACGGGCGGAGGCTAATAGCTTTTCCAATTGTAAAAAAAGTTAATAATGTAGCTGGAGGGGGCTTGACTGTAATAATATTGACAAAGCAACATCAAAATTCATCACAGTGAGGCAGGGATGTGAAAAAAAACCTCTGCACTGGGTGAGTTTTTTTTTACTTTCCCCTAGATTTGTCCCCGAGGGCAGTCGATAACCATTTGCCTCAGTTGAACAGATTAACTCACAATCCTTTAACTTCTCTATAAAAACACCGCCTGCCACCTTAAAAACCTTGAGCCCCTGCTCGCTCGGCTGCAGCTCCCCCCCCGCGCCGGCAGCCCTCAGTCGGGACATGATGGACGACTCAATCTCACCTCAGAACAGCCACAATCAACCAATTAGAGCATGATAGATAAATCCTGCCTCTCTGGGAGCACTGTGTGAGCCCCGCTTTAATAGGTGAGTTTAATAGGTGCACCCGCAGAACAGACCCGGCTATATTGAACTTGTGATTGGTTGAAACTCGACTGCTCCCCGGCAGGAAACACTGCATGATAGGGTGAACTCATGTTTCCTGCTTGCCTTGCAATCTCAGCACACACACATAGTTTGGAGTGGAAGTGAAGTCAATAAAAACAGCAAGTGAGTTTGTGAATGTGTGCCGGCAGATTCAATCTGTCAGGATATCGGAGTGTGTGTGTGTATGTGTTTGTATTGTCAAGGATCTGCAGTGAGGAGGACGATGAGGAGGAGGTTGAGGGTGGGGGGGGTTGCAGGCTCGACAGGATGAATAAACCATGTCGCTCGTTATCTCGGGGGCTGCCACGGCAACGCCATTTACATATGTCACCCCTTCTCCTTTTCACCCTTTCCACAACCACTCTCCCCTTTTTTACAGGACAGTCAGTCAGGATTAAGCATTCAGCCCCTCGCTGTATTCCACACACACACACACACACACACACACACACACACACACACACACACACACACACACACACACACACACACACACACACACACACACCACACACACACACACACACACAACACACACACACACACACACACACACACAGACACACACACACACACACACACACACACACCACACACACAACACACACACACACACACACACACACACACACACACACACACACACACACACACACACACACACACACACACACACACACACACACACACACACACACACACACACACTTTTAGTCAGAGGCTTCAGCCGTGTCACCTTGCTCTTTAGTGCCGAGTGACAACATGTCAGCAGGGTTATGCCTGGGTGGTGCCACGTGAATCTGGGCTGACACACTTTGACATATGGAGATGTGTTTCTGCCTCTAAGTGCTCGCGTGTGTGTGTGTGTGTGTGTGTCTTTGT
The DNA here is from genome assembly GCF_902827175.1 of Gymnodraco acuticeps. Taxonomy (NCBI): domain Eukaryota; kingdom Metazoa; phylum Chordata; class Actinopteri; order Perciformes; family Bathydraconidae; genus Gymnodraco; species Gymnodraco acuticeps. The sequence continues at coordinate 582,511 of NW_022989947.1, read as the reverse complement.
GTATGATAGCGCACACTGAGACGAGGCTAGATAACAAAAAGAGATGTAAAGCTAGCAAAAAATCGGAAAAAAACACTGAACAAATCTGAAAAATACTGAAGCCACACTTCACTTGCCGGTGCTTGTGTGTATGTGTGGTAAAGTCAATTTCAGATGTAAGATTTGGGAAGTTTTAATGAAAGTAAGATTGCAGTATTGGGGGGGTTCCTTAGTTTTGGATACATGTTTAAAGAGGAGATACAATTCGTGATAGAATACTTGGGTTGTAACCACAGATCAAAGCTAGCACTTAGCTCAGGTGTTATCTGTATTTATAAACAATTAATTCAAACTGAGTAATGAGTAAATTCCAGTCAATAATGTGTATAAATTAATAAGGAAGTGGATTTGTATGGAATAAAGGGATCAGAAGAACGTAAAAGCACATTCCAGAACTTATAATGATACTCCACCAAAGTCTGTATTTTGTATATGAAACCCTTTTTGTAGTTGTGTTGACATGGATTGGATGGAAACAAGTGATGACTAGTTTTTATAGTGGGACAAACATCAATCCGTCTTTTAACACTCATCGAGCTTTCGCCAAAAAACAGAAAGCAGCTTTGACCAATGCTGTTAAAGGTCACATGACATGCTTTTCCGGTTACTACCCGTCCCCTTGTGTGTTATGTAGCTTTTTATGCATGTAAACGGTCTGCAGAGACAAACCCTCAAAGTAAATCCTGTAGCGAGTAAAACTCTAACAAGACCTGTCTATGCTGCCCCAAAACGCCTCGTTGGAGATTTTCCATTTTTTTCTTCCTGGTCATAGTGACGTAACGCACACACACTCACTCAGCCTTATATTTTCTCAGTCACGGTACTCTGCGGAGCTTCGCCGGCACACACACTCACTCAGCCTTATCTTTACTCAGCCGCACACACACTCACAGCACAGTGTGCTCAGGCTGAGTTCCGCGGAGTCTCGCTGTCTCGCAGACACCACGCAGCAACCAGGAAACGGCACCAGTAATCCAGCTCACACTGTCCACTCCTCGAGCCTCAAAGGGCGGAGCAGCGAGCCCCGCCGCAACGTCCCGCCAACACGGCACCCAGACAGCATTCTCATCTGTTTGTCATTAACATTTTCATGTCATTTTCTGGTTGCTAACAAACGCCATTGTAACACATAAACACTGATGTTCCGCTGTAACGGTGGTGGACTCATCAGAACAGAGTGGGCGAGCTGACCAATCAGAGCACAGTGGGCTTATAGTCAGGAGCTCCAACAAGGCGTGTAGGACAGAGAGTGAATACACATACTATACAGAGATGCTGTATGAGAAACCAATGTGAGTTTGGAACATTGAACAATGTAAATCTATTCTAGTAGACCTCAACAATGGAATTATGATCAGTAGAAATGGCCATGACATGAGACCTTTAACATGTGCTGAAATGTCCTTTTTGCCCTCCGTAAATGGCACTGTCCAGCCTTTCATTCTGCTTGGTAAAAGACCAAAGAGATGCCTGAGAATAAAGTGATGCTACAGAGAGTCTGCTGAGGGACCGCATCCCTCTGAGAGAAAGATTGATGATGTGAGAGCAGAAGAGAAGAAGCAGAGAGGCCAGAGTGCGGGTGGTGGTTAGCAGCATGTGTGTCTTCAATCCTCACCTCCAGTGTGGTCTGCACTATCTTCTCCACGGAGGAGAAGTAGGCCTCCCAGAGGAACTGAGTCTGCTGGCGGAGGGAGAGGATCTTATCCTGGTGGATGGAGCGCACCGTGGTTGGGATCTGCAACAAAAAGACAGTAGTCAGTCAGCACTGTTGTGGGACCTCAACTGTGGGGACAGGAAGATTAAAACTGGTCCCAAAGATGCACTCAGGAAGTCCCCGTCAACAGATAAAGAACATTAAGAGTAGTATTACAACTATTTTCAAGCAATTAAGTTCAGTTCCAAATCTCAGGTGTTCTCAAAGCACTTCCAAACACAAGTCTGAAGCCGTTAAGGGAAAATCGAATTTCAGTCAATAAACTGCAAGACAGTACTAAAATGCTGACACAGCAACTCTGTGTATTGAGGATACCACAACGGGTGATGGAACACTTTAGGCGTGTCTATTTTTTTAATTTATTTGTCAACTTCAGTTTACAAGGTTAAGAAATGTACTTTTAAGCAAAACCTGTTTCACATCTCAAGTCATGTAAATCCGGATTTACAAAGTCCTAATATTTGTGACTTTTTGTGAAGAGAAGGTTTCTTACTTGGAGAAGTATAATTATTTGTTTTCTTGCAGTTAGAGGATCAATACACTGATACAAGTATCAGTGTATACACTGATACAAGTATCAGTGTATTGATCCCACTTTTAACTCTATGGTGAATTAGAATGTACTTCCATCAGTGCTTAGCATAGAAAATATACTGATAACAAAAAGGAAAACATAAATTCTTAGAGGCAATATCGACTATCCATATATCTATTTTTGTTTTCACACACAGTTTTTTCTAAATATTAAACAGGTTACATTTCTGTTACCTTTCAACAGCTGGCTTAAGCCTTATATTTAGCAAACTGATATCAGAGACGATATTTAACTGTATCTCTCCGGCCAAATAAAAAAATGTTGAACCTTTTCGTGAATGTAGCAGTCTTGTCCGCCAGGCCTTTTTAAATTCTTTAGTATAGGATCCAACACATTCTACTTTTAAATGTAGAATCCAGGGAATAAAAGCATTCACAGACACATATTAAAAGGAATAAAGCACACAACACAGGGGCTTTACAAAAAACCAACAGCTACAGCAACTATCAGTCATCAAACAGTATTTGGGAAGAAAAGCTAAAATGCTACAGCAGCCTTTGGTGAATGCTTTTGTACGTGTATTCAAATAGCTGTGAAGTTAAGTCCTTCTGTGACTTTATTTGTCATACTGAAGGGAGGATTATGGCATATAAATACTTTTTATATGCACTTTAGTAAATACTGCTATATCCTGCTTACTGGGAACATTTTAGTTGAAGAAGTGAATACACTTTATGTGTAGTATTTAACCCTTAAATGGTTTCTGTATCTAGGAGGATACATTGCCCAGATAGTTTATAAAACATGGATAATTACTATATACTTGTGTTTGGAAGCCTATACTCGGTAGATAATCAGATAGAAAGGTGTAATAACAGTGAAATATGGGTTCAATAACAGTGCAATATGGGTGGAAGACGGTTGGAATATTTGTGTAATAGGGAGGTAGCATGAGTGTAATTTGGGTTATTTAACATTTTATTACCCCTAAATGGGCAATGTATCTTACAAGATACAGAGTGTACGTTGGTAAAAAAGGTCACATTTAAAAATAAAAATAAATCATGAAATTCTTACGATGTGCTTTTTAAAAAGATCAGTTTGAATAGACAATAAATACTTTGAATGTACAGCAGATGTATCCAACATGAAAAGTGAAAAACATACATTTAAATATGTACTTTATGTTGTTTGCATCTCAGCCCATCGTATTTTTGTAAAACCCCATCCGTAAAATAGATAAATAGTACCAGGATGAGTCAGGCACATCACTGCACAAAGTTATAAAGCTCAATGTCAGACAATATTATCACACACTTCATTCAAATTAATATTTAATGAGCATATCATTACTTTTCTCCCCATGAAGTTGAAGCGATTCTATCTAAATCCATTCTCTTTTATTTATTTGCTCTCTCATAATAACAATGTGGGGTTTTGAGTGGCATTTCTAATCAGTCAAAGACTTGACATGCAGCTTGCATTTTGTTTTATCGTCAATCACTCCACAAGAAAACTAAATAAGCTGGATCCTGGGGAATTTAAGTGAAGAGCGTGTGCTCAGGATATCGACAGCAAGAAAAGTATTTTGTTTTCCGGTGTGGGGCTTGCTGCTGTTTCTCTGTCTGCTAACGTTTTCAGGTTTTAGTTTTCAGGAGCATGTGGGAGTGTTTTCTCCGGGCCGTTACCTGCAGCAGCAGCCTCTCGTCGCCGATCACTGCGGCTGTGTTCCAGTCGATGATCTCGGAGAAAGGCAGCTCCCAACCGTTACTCAGCATCACCGGCACACACGCAGCCTGACACACACAGAGAAAGAGGGAGAAGCTTGGACATGATCCTTTACAAACACAATCAGAGCTACGGCTTAAATGATGACTGCTTTGCTACATATTGATCTGGATTATTAAAGCTGTAATATGTGGCTCTTTTCATATAAAGGCTGCACTGTATTATAATTGATCCGCTTGTGTTTGTCTGTGATCCTTTGTGTTCATGCATTAATTCCCCATTTGGCAAAAATTGGATTTGATTTTCGAGCTTCTTTGGTGTCGTGTATATATCACATGAAATCACTATTGAGGCTCGTAGCAGGCGAGATGGGAAGTAGGAACAATGATACACGCAGCAGACGGCCCATTACTGTCTTTATTGATGTCAATGTTATGAGCTGCAGACTAGAGGCTGTTTCAGAGTAGAAATCACATCAATGTGCTTAACTAAACAAAAAGCAGCTGCCTCAAAATTGTCATACTAGAGATTCAATTATAAGTGTTAGCCCTAATTATATAAAACAAATATATATTACACATCATCACCCCTTAAAGTTGATATTGTGAATGTGTTGGTGTGTTTTTTCGCCATCTGACAAATGCAAGTCCCATATCTATTCTTCGTCCAGCAATTGTTTTATATAATGGGCAATAATTATTTGGGACATACTATATCTGGCTCTTTAACTCTTAAATGCTCAGCTCTGTTCACAAGCTAATCGCTAACTTTGCTGCTTCCCGCTGTAAACTATTGATAAGGTAGGTGGGTGGGAGTAGACAAAAACAATAAAGCAGCCTAAAGGGGCTACAACACTGAGTAGAGCTGAAGGGAAATGCAGTGACTTTTGATAATGCTATGTGGGTTCATCACTTTTAAGCGAACCCTATTTGCATTAGACAAAGTATTTTGACCCATTGGTCATAAAAGTGCAGCTTTGATTAAAAAAGAAGCCTTAAAGCACAGATATGAGCTCAAATGTAACTTAAACATGAATACATGGTTTCTGGGTTCTTATACATTCGAGATCAAATACAAGCTCATCACAATGCAGATAAGCAATCAGATAAACAGAAATGAGCTTGAACCTACAATCTAGATAAGCAAGCAGGCAGCCGGCATATGGTCACAGATAGTGAGGAATTCAATATAACAATGACTGATATGGATATGAAAAAAAACAGCAGCCATTTGTTGGAGAGCAGCTCACAAAGCCATTTGGATTCATACAAACCAGCCTACTGTAACAACAAGAACTCAAACAGGCACAAAACACTTTTTTTAAACTGTGGTTTAGATTATCTGTGTTTCTCTTTGATTTTGAATCACTTATGTGTCTGAAATTAAAAGAAATAAACCATATTCAGTGTTAGTCAGTGTATGGCCATTTTCTTTTTTAGATAGTTTCACCTGTTGATACATCTTACATACACATATTAAAATGGTAACTTCCCTTTCTGGAAATGTTATAACTCAAAGGAGGAGAGCATGAGTAATGACTTTGAGAGGAGAAAGGAGAAATCAAGAAGATCACAAGGCAGAAGAAAGTGGATAAATAGATGTTTTAAAAAAAAGATGAGAAGAGAGGAGGCAGTGAAGCTGAATGTGACCTTTGGCAAAGGAGTGGCAGAAGGATGGAGGGATGAGAGGAGAGGTGGAGGGAACAGCTGGTGTGTGTGTTTGTGTGTGAGTGTGTGCATGTGTGTGTTGGTGGTGGGAGTTTGACGTAATGACGGCCCTGTCACTCCCAGGTCATAAAGGTGTCAGCTAAACCAGAGCTGGCCCGCGGGCTCCGCTGCTGTCACGTCCACACACTCACACAACTCACACACAATCCCATGCATACAGATATACACACACACACACACACACACACACACACACACACACACACACACACACACACACACACACACACACACACACACAACACACACACACACACACACACACACACACACACCACACACACACACACACACACACACACACACACACACACACACACACACACACAACACACACACACACACACACACACACACACACACACACACACACACACACACACACACACACACACACACACACACACACACACACACACACACGACCTCTATTAGCAGTTGCTTTCTCATGCAAAGACTAAAGCCTGTAAATATTCTCCTTCCATCTTCCTGTGAGTCGATGGATCGAGAGAGTCATACAAATGTAGAAAGGAGAGGAGAGGGCATATTTCTCTCTTGAGTGAAGTGTGTGTGTGTGTGTGTGTGTGTGTGTGTGTGTGTGTGTGTGTGTGTGTGTGTGTGTGAGTGTGTGTATGTGTGTGTCTGTGTGTGTGTGTGAGAGTGTGTGTGTGGCAGCTGATAGTGAGATAAGCACACTTATGTGGCTGCACTCTGTGGACGGTAAGGAGAGGTAAAGGACAGTGCAGTGGTAATGCGGAAGAGTGTAAACATGGAGAGAGAAAAAGAGAGGTTTGTGAAGTGTGTAGATTTCAAAGGGTTTGAGTGAAGTGAAGGTAAATGCATTAATGGCAAAGGACTCTTGATGGGAAGAATGTACCTCCCTGGTTAGTATGACAGGTAAAGTCATACAGTCTGACAAGGTATAGCGACATTATGTGTAGCCATTTCCACTTAATGTACAATTAACTTCAACAGGCACAACAACCTGATGGGTTTTTCTTTGTAAAGCATTTTAATATTATGAAATCACTTGAACTATACCTAAAAAACAGAGCCAAAATATTTGGCATGTACAGTATGTGGGAACATTTGAATCATTTTGGCTAGCTCTCACTGCTAACACGCTAGCCAGCTGCGAACATGGCTAATCAGTCAAAATAGCTCCCAGAGTTTCTTTCTATTCTTCCTCTACATGGCCATTTACTTACCCCTGGCATTTTCTTACCAGTGAAGACATTATTTGTATTAAATAAAGTATTAGTTAAGAGTTCAGAAAAGCTTTACAAACTAGCGTACACGCGTGTTAGCTTGGTGGCTAATGGGACAATAATGTACGGGATAATACAGGATAAATCACAAAGTTTTATTGAACAGATATTTTATATAGCCTGGTGTGACCCTTCATTCTAACTGTTAATACTCTGAAGAGCAGTTTTTCAGAGGACAACAGGTTCTTGATTGTATTAAAACTAATCAAGAGCACTAACCATTTTATATAAGGTCTAATTATTTGAGCTTTTTAGGTGGATGAATACCTACAACATGATTTTTCGGTAGACTCATGGTAACTAAATATGTTTTCAAAGTTTATATTTTTCCTACCCTATCATTTTCTACGGAGCCCTGGAGGGTTCATAGAGAGAAAAATAAATAAAACGTGGCCACGTTTTACTTTCTCGTGCGCACGCTTTAGTAACTCGTGCGCACGAGTTACTAAAGCGTGCGCACGAGTTACTAAAGCGTGCGCACGAGTTAATAAAGCGTGCGCACGAGTTACTAAAGCGTGCGCACGAGTTAATAAAGCATGGCCTCGTTTTGTGTGTGTGTGTGTGGGGGGGGGGGCATTTGTTTATGATAGTATCGTTCGTTCCGGTGCACTCCGGCAGGACTATAGCACATCGAGATTAAGATTAAACACATTTCTTTCACTTGAGGAATACACTTAACTATGGGGAACCAGATTTGTTTAAAGTACTGTTCGTGGTAATTTGAAAACAAATGCCGGTGGTGTCGGATACACACGAACACGCACACAGAGCGGAGCTGAGCACACACACACACACACACATCATGCGCCCCGGTGACAGGACATCTCCTTCATAAAGCGAGGGGGAATACTCTGGTAGTTCAATGTGTGTATAGGTGTGTGTGGTTAAACGTAGCAGCCTCGATCTCTATTCAGCGGTTCTAATGAAGGGAAACGCAGTGAAGTAAACAGTAAAAGGCACAGCTCTTTGCAGCTGGTGCTGCTCTTCTCAGATTCTGCTGAGTTACACGTTACTGCCTCCAGTGCCCTGTACGACGAAGCCAGTTCAACAGACCCTGGACCTGAATATGTTCGATTTACCCGGCTTAACTGACCCTAACAAACGCGATGTCGATAAGCGGTCCTACGAAGCTGGTTATCAACTCAGTAAATCAACCAGGGTTTCTCTGTCCGGCTGAGAGCGCGTTCATGTGAAAGGGACGGGGTTAGCAACATTTGACCAATCACAAACATGGAGACGCGTGCTGACAGCGCAGCATCATACTTCATGAATGAATAGTGTAAATAGCCAATCCTGCTTCGTAGTACAGGCCACTGGTGCCGCTGAGATTTCATAAAGTGAAGGAGGTTTTCCTTCTATAAAACAGCTGTGGGCAGCAGATACTGTGAGTCACGGACAGGAATCCCTCAATTTAAATAAAACGAGGCCACGCTTTATTAACTCGTGCGCACACTTTAGTAACTCGTGCGCACGAGTTACTAAAGCGTGCGCACGAGAAAGTAAAACGTGGCCACGTTTTATTTATTTTTCTCTCTATGAACCCTCCAGGGCTCCGTAATTTTCAGACAACAAGTTGAAAGATTATCTGCAAATTCAATCCTGTTTTACAATGTACCTTTTAGTTAGAGGAAGGAAATCGCAGCAAATCTCCTCAGTGAAGGGTGTTTGTTTATATTTATTACACTATTAGTCTCACATAAAAGTTGGTAATGATTTAGAGATCCTTTATTACTGGAAGAAGCAGCAACATTAAAACAACAAATGCGAGTTGGTAAGGGATTCTATTTATTCCTGGTGATATTGCCGGTAGGCATGCATTTACAGAGTACAACAGTGCCTTCCCGTAATGAGATGTTGTGTGTAATAATGTCTGTTCATGTATGTGTGTGTGTGTTACTGCAAACTACCTGCAGCGCCTCGAGGAAGCGGAATGAGCCTAGGCGTCTGCCACGGGGCACCAAGCAGAAGGTGGAGTTGTGGAGCATCTCCTTGTAGTCGTACCTGCAGAGACACACACACACACACACACACGATGAGGTTACTGAGCAAGAACATGTTATTTATGGCAACATGCTCAAAAAATGTGTGTAATTACAGGAATACATGCATCACTGCTACCTGTTGTAATGAGCTATACAATTAGATCGTTTCTCATAGTTCAAAAACATTTTCAAGTTAAACACCGCTTGTGGGTTATGTCAGACATCAATCATGGAAAGACACTTTTACAGCAACATTATCAGCTTTTTTATGACATAAGTAGACAAATCAGGAAAACATTAAAATCCTGTTGAACATTTTCATTTTACAACCAGCCATTCCTGTGGTTTAAGCTTTGGTTGCTGTGAAACTCTACTGTTTCTGTTGTAATTGACTCAAAGGACAAGTCCGGTCTATTACAAGAAAACATGGGTTGAACGATAAGCAGTTACACGTCCTGTCAGACAATCTGTCAGGTTATCTAAACCCCTTTATTTAGAAGGTCAAAGCTGATAACAGTTTTACTAAACATGTGTCATAACTCCCTGACTGCAGCGTACTAGAACTGGTGCTAGGTCATAAATGGGTTCTATAAACCTCATTGTCTTATTTCAAGCAATGTCTAACTTCTTCCCAATGATGTGGCCGTATGCCCAAGCCACATCAATTACATTTGTGAGCGATGTTATTGTTACAAATAGAAATGACGGCAAAAAAATATGATCCGGATTTCATAAATCTCCCCCTTTTTGCTTGTTACACTTTCACTTAACAGCCCTTCCATACATAAACGTCATACCCACCCGCCTTCAATCTCCCCAACCATACGCTACTTTATACACCTCCTCTTTCTCACTTGCTGCCCTTCTCAATCCCTCTATCTCTTAAAGCAGGAGGTGGATGTTCCCTCTCCTCCCTCCCTCTCCCCCTCCATCCCTCTATCTCTCCAGTGAGGTGTGTCTTATTGCTCTCCAAACAGGGTGATCAACCCTGCCAGGGGTAATGAGCTGAGAGTGACACCTGCTACCACACAGCTGGCTCTCTCTGTGTGTGTGTGTGTGTGTGTGTGTTGTGTTGTGTTCAAAGAAATAGAAAGACTGAAATATGTGCCTCAGTCTGTATGTTTGCCTCTTTTCTATGGGTTTTGCCCGTTTACATTTTATAAATACAAGCAATGGTGCCATGTACGTACGTCTTAATAAAGTACTTACTTTCTTTTCCACTAAATACACTTTTACCAAGTAACTGAATGCCTCAATCTCATGGTTTTTTCTTTAGTTCTCCTTTCCCATCTTTATTTCTTCTTGCTTTCTCCCTCTCCGTCTTGCTTTCACCAAGTTTAGCCACAGCAATGGCTCCCTGTGTGGATTATCCTTCTCTATCTCACTCATACAGACACACAGAGCAAATACATGCCACCTAACAACTGAAGTGCCGGACCAGGAATTGCAAGGTTGTTGTGGTAAGTCTAATTATTAAGGTTAACTTCTTTTTTCAACAAAAGGTTCAGAAAATGCATTTTACTATAAAGAGATGGAAGAAAAAAGTGGAGAAGAAGATGAATGACATGCTTTGTTTGCATTAGGGTAAGAATGTCATGATTATTTTATATCCATTTATTTTAAAGGTTACCACACACACACACACACACACACACACACACACACACACACACACACACACACACACACACACACACACACACACACAACACACACACACACACACACACACACCACACACACACACACACACACACAACACACACACACACACACACACACACACACACACACACACACACACACACACACACACACACACACACACACACCACACACACACACACTTGGTGGTGATGCTGATTGCTGATGTTGCTGGCGGGATTCTTTAGCAGCGCTCTAATGAAGTGCAGGGGACATGACAGCCTGTTATAAAATCCCACCCTCTTTTACACCTACATGCATAACGTGCTGTGCAGCACATAACAGTTATTGTGGCGAAAACACATTTAGACAAACATACACACACACACAGGCAGGCAGACACACGCGGCGTGTACAAGCGACAGCTGCACGCCCTCACATTGACGTTCCGTCACCTGTCGATGGAGAAGCTATCTTAGCCCATATTTCCCACACCAGCTGGGTGCCTGGACGGTGTGTGTGTGTGTCTGTGCATGTGTGTGTGTGTGTGTTTCCACAAAACAGACAGGCATCTGATGGCAGTGAATATCAATGTGTGGATTTAACATGCAACAGCCCTTGGAAAACGTTTGTGTGTGTCAGATCTTCTGTAGGTCTAAGTTATCTGCAAATACTAATTACCTAATGTAATCTGTCATTAGCAGAACTTTTAAACTTTTAGTTTGTCTTTCAGGTTTTTTTTTTTATTCCCGAAAGTCGCTCCAGTTAATCTCCGTTTTATAAGATGCAATACACATGTGGCTGTTCTCTTTAAAAGGTGCCAGTACAACACTCCTACATGATTCACCTGCTGTGCATCTTCACCTTATCATGACATGATTTACTCTGAGCAGGGTAGAGATTTGAATTTTGGCGAGGAGGTTACAGGGAGATGCCAACATGATTTCTCTGCTGTTTAAACCCACATGTACCTCCCTTCTCCTCTCTCCTGCACCTTCCTGCTGGTTAACGCTGGGTCCAGAGGCCACAGCTTGCTTTTGCCATCTTTTCACCCTGTTTCTCTCCCTCTAATCTCCTCTCCTCATCTGTTCTGTCTAACAACAGCCATGCTTCGTTTTGTCCCTGTGACCTTGAGCAGGCAGAGGCAAACCACAGCGAGCTTGCGGGGTTTGATTGTGTGTATTTCAATCTTTACACTAAAACATGTGTACGATTCTCCATTGCATATGTGTGTTTATGAGAGACAGATGACACAATGAAAGCAGGGTATGAAGGAAACAAAGCAAGTGTGACAAAGGTAATGCGACAGCCTACTGGGAATGTGTCTTGCCATGTTTGGAGGGAACAAGTGTGCACTCAGAAGATATGAAGCAGACAGAAAACAAGGCTTTGTGTAATAAAGCGCAGGAAGTGACCTCTGTGTATGCACCCTGTCGTTTGGTATGCATACGAGTGTGTTGAGTGCACGCGTCAGCATGTCCAACAACTGTGAAGCAGTTTAGAAACACTTCAACGCAAGCCCTAACCGGCAACGTACTACATGGTTACCGTGGCAACCTGCCATTAAGGCCTTCACTTGCGGCAACTTAATTACATGGGATGGCGCTACATTCACACAGACAAGAAGGTCAGGGGGTGGAAGAGCAGGAGGATGGATACTGTATTATTTTATAAACACACTATCTAGTTAATGCTCTCTTTGTCAAGCTGATCCTTCAGTCAGTAAGTATCAATAATAATAATGAATGTTGCTAAATCTGTCAAGTTTTCCACTCTAGAGTAAAACAAATGAAGTTCACAAAGATAACAGAGGCAGACAAGCCATATTGAGGATTAAACAAGACATTGGTCTTTTGATGCAAGAAGAAATCAAAGCAAGCTTCTCATTTGTGGACAAACGGTCTCTGAGCTTTGCCATCTTAACGCGTTTGTCAGCTGTGGCTAGCTAGCAAAATAAATGTTATTCCATGAGTTTGCTCCAAAATTATCATAAATTCACTTTTTAATGTATCCTTCAGAGGCCCCATCATTTAGTACCTCTCCTGTGACATTACAAACCTATACACTACAGAAAAAGGGAAAAAAGCACAATAGGGCCCCTTTAATACTGAACGATGTACGAGGTGTCATACATATGCAACTGATGACTACACAAAAAACGACTCAAGCAGGCTAAAATGTTAATGATGCATGTGGAAGACATGAAAATAAGGAGCCCCATTGTTCTTGTATTGCAGGATAGTAGAGTCTATTTGCAGATTACATTAGAGCACAAAAGCAAGGAGCACAATGCAAATAAGCCTTGGGCTGTATTGTGTTATCCCAACTTTCACTTACTGTGCTGTCTGAGCTGTTGTTTACTTTTAAATAAATCAAATCAAAACACACTGAAAAGATTCAAAAGTGCTATGATTTCCTGTGAAATGTAGTGTAGTACACATATAAAGCACATTAAATGAAGTAAGGTATCTGAAAACTGCCCTAACTTGAGTTAATGTAACAACTTTAGTTAACTTAAGTCAAGCCCAGATTCCCAAAGGTGTGTACTTGGTGGTCTGCCATCTGGACTTTCTGGTGCTGTGTGGGCATCCAGCAGTCGCCTGAACATGAAGCCTGAGGGTGATGAAAACACAAAACCACAACCAGCCTGCGAGTCTTCCAGGGAGCAGAGAATAAGAGATCCAATGTACTTATTGCGGCTGTTGTTACATTAGCCTCCTGGACCTCTCTCCTGTCTCGCTTTCTTTAATTTCTTTGTCTTCCAAAGTGGGTTTTGGTACGTGTGTGTCTGCAACAGTGTGTGAAAGAATGGGTGTCTGGAGGTCTGCTGAAGTATTTTTGTACTGCATTGTAGCCAGGTTTGTAGTGTGTGTGTGCTCATGAGATCTTGTTACTGAAAAACAGCCCTCTAGTAAATTATTAATTTATGATGAAGAACGCTCTAATTTCCTCTCACTGTGTCCTTCTGCACATGAAAGTGAACTGCACAATGTAGAGGAGGAACATCAAAGATTATATACAAGTTATTTATCATTATGAATGTCATGGCACAGATGTGCTAATTCGTCTAGTTAATAACTCCTGAAAAAAGACTAAGGACAGATTCCAGCAGTAATTAAACAGGAGCCTCGTCCTCCTCATAAACACACCAGTGTCTAAGTTGAAGCATATTGTTGCGTGTGTTCCCATGAGAGGAGGACAGATGTGCAGGCTAACCGAGCTTCTGGGTAATACAAAAAAGGCGGCATCTCTGGCTCCTGACTAACAGAGATAGTGTGTTTGGTGAGGGGGAGAATGTGTGTGTTGTATCCACATATGCTCCAATGTGTGTGTTTGAGGATGATAAGATGTGTGCGCACATGCGTATAGCGACAGATATGAGCTTGAAAGAGAAATCAGTAGTGTGTGACAGGAATGTGTGTCCCATAACTTTCCGCCCTCTCTTCTTATTCCCCCTGCAGCTATGTGGGGAAACTTGTCCGTATGTGTGCATCCAGATGCGTGCCTGTCCATTTTTGTCCCATCTTCCTCCTCCTACGTAGCCATAACGCCCGCTGTACACACTGCATCTAATTCATTAGCCTAATTAGCGCTCATTAGCCAGCTTATGCTAGTTCCAATTAGCTTTCTAGCATGGAATGACCCAGAGGTCCGCCGCCAGTGGCGGTTCTAGACCAATTTGACTGGGGGGGGGCCAGGCTGGGGCCAGTTATTTTCTGAGGGGGGCACAATAAAAGCAGGACGACAAAGACAGTATGAAGTAATTGCGCATAAGAAGAAGAAGGGTGCTATGGGGTAGCTTGACGTTTCACAGAGGGGGCTCAAACATATAGGGTTTCCCATTAGCTCAAACATGTAGGGTTTCCCACACGCACATACACGGTGTACCCGCGACTGTTACAATGAAGGTATTATTGGGTGTAGTAGAGGGTAGGGCTGCTCGATTATGGCAAAAATCATAATCACGATTATTTTGGTCAATAATTGATATCACGATTATTAAATACGATTATTCATTGACTTTGAAAACATCCATTTATTGAACTTTAAAACAAATACAAATAATAATTTGAACAGTATCTTTTTAACTGTTGATAACCCTGAACGTATAATTCAACTGAAAAACCAATACAAAAATAAATAAAATAAATGATACATTTATATCTACATTTAAATAAATAATATCAAAATAATAAATACCAATATACAAGATCAACAAATATTTTGGAGCACACTTCAACAAGCTACTAGACATATATAAATATGATAAATAAATGAGACTAAAATAAATTAGATCAAATATGTTGCAGTGCACTGGCACAACCTAGCAAAGCAAAATAATCGTTTTTTTCGATTATGTTGTTTTTGTAATTGTGGCAGGCCAAAATCGCAATTGTGATTAAAATACGATTAATTGCACAGCCCTAACAGTGTACCCGCGACTGTTACAATGAAGGCTCGATAATCAGCTCACGGCATATAGGTGTAAGCAGAGGTAAAGTGGGTGGACCTAACATCCCCTAGGGGGGTCCGGTTTGATTTTTTTTTAAATATTGAACTTAAAAGCATCAATCTGGTGCACTTTGAGAGCAACATTAAGAGATCTATGGATACATCTCTGCATATGAAACAGAACTGTAAGCAGATTTTCTTTTTTTTAATGAATATTTTACAAATCACTCCCCTTTTAAACTGTATTCTTGTTTTACTGTCATAGTATTTCATACCTGTTTTTCATTTATTCTCTTATTTTTGTATAACTATAATGCACATGACATGTGAAACACAGCTGAGTGCATGTGAAGAAAACGATGTCATGGCGGCTGGTTTGATGGGTAGAACTTGCCACATCTAAAGAGTTACACGTTAAATGTAGCAGCTGAAAAGACAGCACAGCAGTTACAAGCACATGAAGGACAACTACTGGAGCTTTAATGTGCATTGGATGAAAGCGTCCACATATGGCGAGGTATATTTTAACGTGACTGTATAGCTTAACTGCTATCGCAGACGACACTGCTTCAAGTGAATTTGTAGACTTGTCAGCCTTAAAATACATCCTCTGTAATTTAACCTTTATTTGACTGGCAAAAAAAAGAAAAATGTTTTTAAGAGTGTCCTAGGCTGTTTCAAAGAGTTCCCAACTTGCAGAATGACAGAAATAATGAAAATAAGACTCATAAGTTAGGTTAACAAATACAAAATCGTGTTAAGAAATCACCAATATTAAAAATGTTGAAAATCACTCCCTGAAATTAAGCCAATAAAGACAAGCTGAGAGCAGTGTGAGCCATCAGACAATACATTAATAAAGCACACACATCTAGATTGTAATACCCTATAACAATATTAGCCAGATGAAAGTGCATTACAGAGAGACAGCTGTTGTCACAGGTGTGGCAGCTCACTAAGCAAACGGAGGACGCATCGGGGACCGGACCGCGCAGGCCACACACCAACATCGGTCATCTGCATAAGTGGAAGAATGTGTTCCTGCACATGCTGGTTTCATCATTGAGAGTGCGAAATAATCAGCAAAAACAGATGACAACCTCTTTGAGTGTCCAAAATAACAATATTGATCCCCGCGGATGGAGCATAATGAAGTGTTGATGATCGTGTGTGATGTTGTGACTTTGATCGTGAGCTTTCACAGACAGTTGTATGCATAATAAGTTGGAAAAGTAAAACAAGTGTTGGCTAGAGACTCTTCTGAGAGGTATTCTGATATCAGGTATGAACCCAAGACCATCTTGACTGGATTTCAGCGGAACACGGATTTATCTGTGTATAACATTTGAACAAGAGTTTAATATGACAGGTCTTTCCGCCCCGTCAAGAACAATTTATTGAGGGGAATTGCTGACTGATAGGTCCGTGGTAATATCTCTGTTATTCTTTTTTCTCCCCTTTCTAGCTCCCTTCACTCTTACCCCTACGTGAATACATTTCAATCACAAATAACAACCCTGGAAATGTTTTCAGGGACAAATACACCCCTTTCAGTTTCAAAACTAAGAATCAAAAGCTCTATTACATTATGAAAATCTGCACAGCTTGACACAGGCCCTGGTGACCTGCAGCCTTCACAGCTAACGTATATTAAATCTCCTCAAGCTGCCAATAAATGAACCATACTCGTCGGATATTGCCTGGAAAGTCCCAGCTCAGTGTTGCAGCTTGAATTCAAAAGTAACTGACTTTAAGGAATTTCTGAGATGTCACGCTAGTTTGCATAGCTGCGCTAGATCCATATTACTATTCAAATGAGTGCTGGGAAGTTTAGCTGCAGGTGGTGGGAATGAACCACATAAGCCTAAACAAAAAACATGTCCACACAGAAGGCTCATATACATGCAGAGTCACACTCGGTACTCTCGCGCAAACTTCTGAATCAGTTGGATTCAGCGGCCTGTCCTCTCCCTGCAGCTACCCATTCCCCCCTCACACGTGTAAAGCCTGAATATTTTACAAATACCCCGATAACAAGAAGTCTCCCTGCCGCGACACTAATTCAATATGACGGCTTTATCCTTGCAATCTTTTCAATTTGTCCTCTCAGATTTTTCCCACTGCCAACAGATGGAGGCAATTTTTCAGTTACATTTAGTGTCTGCACAGTAGTCAGAGTTCCAAACTGCTCACACACACACATTTCTCCAGAGGATGGAAGTGAGGTCGATTTCAAACTAGGCGACACCTATTCCAAACATGTTTCTAAGAATATTTGGGGGATTTGTTATCATGGGCATCTAGAATCACGCTTCACCCCACACACACACACACACACACCAAGTCAGTGATTGGCGCCTTGCAGATGAGGGGTCCGGACTCCGTGGATGTTCACTGAATACCAGCTGTGCCTCTCTCTGCACTTCCAGATGGCTCTCGGGAGGACTCACTGTGCTTGTTACTTGGCGTGTGTGTGTGTGTGTGTGTGTGTGTGTGTTTGTTCATGTGTGTAGATCCATACGTGTGAGATGGTCTCAGATTTAGACATGTCAGCACATGCTCTGCGGCGGCCTCTTTTTTTAAACACTGACACATTTTGTCATGAGAGCCACTGAAACGAGGAGCGCAGAGGAGGCCGGAGTTACCCCTCTCCTTTCATCTGACTGACACACACACCCCCCAGCAACAGTCTCACAAACACACATGCAGCGTTAATATGCATACACTGCACACACACTAACCCCCCCCCCCCCTTATTTTCAAAGCCCCACCGACCATTATCGGGGTCCCATCTGCCGGCAAAGACCATTTCCACTCTCATCCAATAGGTGAGTAGAGACTTAATCGCCTCTAATTTCTTGTCTGCAAACACACTAATGTATTCCCTCTGAAGACTCCTCTAAATCTAAATAAAAACCCGGTCGTGTAGCCACCTGGGTCCCTCAGCACTGTGAAGAGTGCTATGAACCTGCATCCAGCGCCATGACTACCACAGTAAATGGGTGGATGTGATGGTGAGATGCACTGTCGTCAGTTAAGATAGCACCCTTTGAAATGTCAGCTTTGCAGAGAATTTGGAAAAGCAGGCTTCTCTCCAAATAGTTATTTTGAAAAAGGCTTTAGAGTTGCCAGGGTCCAGAGACTTGAGCTGCTGCAACAGGGTAGGATACTTCAACTCACTCTTAACAAAATTGGAAAAAAAGACATCACAGCGACTAGAATGGGGAAGTTTCATGCGTTTCTGATTTATATGCAAATCTATCTATCAAGTTGGAAAGTCATATTTAAGTGGCTCTACGGTTCCAGAGAACCACTTTTTCACAGGACTCATGTGCCAGTGTGATTTTTATAAATGCGCGGTGGAATGAAACTGTGTTATGACTCTATTTCCGTTATAATTCTTGTTCATTCTTCAAATTTCTATCCATCTCTCACACACAGACCTCATACGCTCTCATTTGAGAGTGCGTTTGACATTGGCGTCAGACTATGTCAGCACCGCAGCCCGCTGGAGAGCAGCATGATGTCTGAGACAGTCATTGCTCCCAGGGTGTGTGTGAGAGAAAGAGAGGAAGTACAGCTGTCAATCACGAGCAGAGAGGCGAGCAAAGCGATACGCTACCTAGTGGGTTCATCAGTGCCATGTGTCAGTCACACCCTGAGATCACATTGATTGTCTGTCGGCACCCATTGGAGTGCGTGTGCGTGAGTCTGTAATACATGTGTGAGAAAATGATAGTGAAGAGGGCAAATTTGGCCTTGAGAGAAGTATCACGGGGAGTGGGATACAAAGGACAAGGAAAATAATGAGAGAAAAGGACGAAACGTCCGCCATGATGCAATTATGATTCAATTTAAAATCCTGCATCAATTATGCAAACACATTCAAGAGTCATGTCAAATATTGATAGGCTCTTCAACTTCTCCAACTGTATTCATTAAGGAGCCAACATGTAACCTGGACTCTCTCATTAATCATGGATAGATGTCAGCTGGAGGTCTGCATTCAAATTCAGCCAGCACTCCCAAACCTCTGCAGCAAGGCTACTATATGTAGGTGTGTGTGTGTGTGTGTGTCCATATGTCTGTTTTTCTGTATGTGAGTTGCTATATAGCTGTTGTCAGCGTTAACCCTTCACGTTGGAGTGTGTGCACGGCTGTAGTTAGTATAGGTAGAGCTGCGGTGTTAAGTTAAATATGGTGGAAAATTGCGCACGGATGCTATATTGGTAGGAAAATGATCAATGTATCAGCCATGCTAGAGCTGTAGCTTTCTAAATTGAAGTCGGCCTATTACTTTTGCATGCTAACGTGCAACAAACCAGTAAGCAGGTAAACAAAGACACCTGCAAGGCCACAGGATGATAGCATTGTCATTGTGACAAAGTTATCGTAGTAATGTTAGCATTTAGCTTGTGGCACTGCTCTGAAGTAAAGCCACACAAAGTTGCTAGCATGATGGTTTTGATTTAGAAAAGTTTTCCATTCTAAGTTTTACAGAGTTTAGATGTCTGATGGTGATATATAAGTGTATTTTTTATATATATATATATATTTTGTTGATTTGTTATAAAAAGGTAAAGGGAATAAAATATGAATGCAGTTTTTTTGCAGCACAGAAACACTAATAAAATGATCACATCGACACTGCGTTATCCCTCTTTTGTGTGTGTGTGTGTGTGTGTGTGTGTGTGTGTGTCTGTTCTGTCTATCTGCATTCCTTTGTATCTGTGGGATGTCACCCTGGGGAACGGTTCCTTCAGCTACAAGCGCTCCATCTCAGTCATATGACACACACCTCTCAAGGGCTAACCTGCTCTCATGACTATGAATTTAGGCTCCAAAGCTGGGTGGGGTCACAGTGAACAGCTCAAAGGTTACTCCGGTCCCCACCCTGAGTAACAAAAGGAGGAATAAGCCTTTCAGCGAGGCTCGCGGAGGCTGAGATTCAGTCTGACTGGGGGAGCATGCAGAGTTTGGATGATCGTGTTGGGAGTTATATCAGTGCATTTGTGTGTGCATATACCTTTACTTTATTATATACAGCTTATGTCTCTGTCTGAGTGCAAAGGGGTGAGAGTTCATGCTCATGTCAGACCACATATGTCTGTGTGTGTTGTAACTGTGATGATGAACCCATAGTGCAAACCTACTGCAGGCTTCCCCCGGAGCACTGCACTTGGCTGGTTGGTGTGTGTGTGTGTGTGTGTGTGTACAGGGAACAGCTGTTCTCCAGTGCTACATGGAGAGGTCAGGAGGAGACACGGACGAGCTACAGCTGTGGCCCCGGGGCTTGTGGGAACTGTGGCTTGAACAGCATGGGAGAGGAGGAGGCGGCGAGAGGGAGGATGAGAGAGATGCAGAAGGGTTGAGATTTAAAAGGGAAAGACAGATTTACAAGATGAGACCAAATGAAGCTGCAACTAATAAAAGAAACGAGCACATGAGCCACGACAAGAGGAAGTATTGAGGAGATGACGCAAGAAAACCAGACGTCCCTTCAGTCCTCTGGGTCTCCAAAAGCCACAGAGGCCAGGGGGCGACGTGGATGGCGGCGTGTTTTCGCCACAAGGTCTTCGCGGAGAGACGCGGGATGAGGAGCTGATCCAGACTCATCAACCACAGCCACTTGGCATTCTGCATAAAGCCCTGATGTTTAAGAAAATTAATCACGGTTTTTGCGCTCGTAAACAAGTTCACTTTCCTGGTAGAGAATTGTCACGCTGGCCTAAGATGGCAGAGCAACGCCAATAAATACCCACTGTTGGAGATAATGCTTATTTTGGGACAGTACATAATGGGATGAGTCTGAGAAACCACTTTATATTTTCGCACAGACAATCATGAGCTGCGGTTGAGAGCAGAGGCCCTGCTCCAACAGAGAGAAGGGGGGAGGGGGTGACAGTGAAAACTAATAAGCCCTGTGTATCGGGAGAGAAATTGGCTCATCTCTCTGAGGCACCAAGAAAAACTATCGGGGCTGTTGTATTTCCAAGAACAAAAAAAAAGGCCGCCTCATCTATGCTGAAACCCAACACTAAATCCCTGCTGCCTGACAGATTCGGCGAAAGAATAATATCTCCAGCAAGTATAATATTTGCAGCCTGCATTATGGAAGCATATGAAGGAATAGAATAAGAGATGGAACTAGGCCAAAAGCCAATTTATGGGACAAAGATGTTCAAGGTGGTCCTCCCTGACATCCTCTCACTAGCAAGCCTCAATTAAACAATGCCGCTCTGTGAGGTAACGGAACCTAAAATCATTAAAAGTCTGCGAAGATTAAAAGTAGACGAATGCGAGGAAACCGAGGAAAGAAAGAGAAGAGAGGAAAGGAGGTGAGTTCTCAGATATGAATGTTTGAGGTGACCTTCATGGAAATATCTTTGAGCTTTCGATCTTAAGTGTACTCTCTAGATGTGAAAGGTAACGCAATGAATCCTTCTCTATAAGGTGTGTATATGACCTGCTGTTCAGAGGCGGTGTTGGTCGGGGTGTTAGATTCAATAAACGGTATCCTAGCAACATGCTGTGACATATCAGAGGGTATATTTCCTGACAAACTGATTGCCACATGTTCAGTATGTAATATCCTGTATGTGATGGGAGCTGTGGGTCAAACAGGAACATGTTAGGTCTAAGTGGGGCTTTACTCAGATCTTTATACAGCGGAGGGTGATGCATGTGAGGAGGCTGTTGATCTCCCTGCTATCTCATATCTGTATGCAATGTCAAATCCGTGGCCTGTCTGTTGTCAGCATGGCTCTGCACCAGTGCCAGATAGATGTTATCTTATTGTGCCAGGGAGTCGACAAGTTCTAGGAAGCCAACTCGTTTTTTTAGAATAAGAAAAAGCTACTTAAACAGGATTAACAAGGGTTCCCTGTTGGGACATTGGGATAGTGTTTTGATTGGCAAATGAAATGACAGTGCGTATTGTACAACTTAATGCTTTTTCTGTGAGGTAGTGTGAGTGCCGGATCAAATCATAAAATGGCACAGCTAAATTAAATCACACAAGCTCATGAAAAAGGGAAGTTGAATTTTAAGAGACCTATTAAGTACTTGTGAAACGTTTATATTCTATCCCGGTGTCATTACTGACTACAGATCATGCTGCATCTCAGTTTAGGGTTGCAACTGATGTTTATTTGACTTGCCATTCAATTTCCCAATTATTCGAATGATTATTGGTCAACATATTTCAGAAAATAGTGAAACACTGCCATTGCAATTACTGAAAACCCCAAGGCGACAACTTCAAATTGCGTTTTGTGTTCGACCAAAAATCTACACCCAAAGAGTTTCAATGTAGTATCTAAAAAGAGAATTCTCACAAGTTAGAAGCTTGAACTGGAGAATATTTTTCAGATTGTAAACTACTATTTATCTGTTGGTTTTTCTCTAATATCTTGTCTTGCCAAGCCACAACCCAAAGATATTCATTTTTTCTTACAGAAAAATAGTTTTGATTGGATTTTGGTCAGAAACTATGCCGTCATAAAGGATTGTGTGAATGAGCCCAACCACAGGTCATGCAGTGCAAACCTGTCATTAAATGGTGATAAAAACACATCCAATAACTTCAAGATATCTGATTACTATCGCAGTCCTCTTGTCCTTATCTTTCGCAAAACTCAACAGCTTTTCGACTGGAGAGAAAAGTTCATGTATTTTTTAACAAAAGCAGCATTCTAATCAAAAGCCCTCTTTTCTAATATAATATGAATGAAGCAAGAACGAACATGAAGAGGCAGTTCTTGGAGAGAATCACTGGAGGTTTAACGATACATGCTGCAGTACGTTGGAGCATTGGGACATTCCTCCCTGATCTCTCGACTCCTCTGAATGCTGTCTTATTATAGCTGCCTGTCTCTGGGTATCTTTCGCAGGATGACTAGTTCTTCTCTGAGACTGCCTTTATACAAATCTGTCTCCTGGGGGATGAGATGAGGACAACAGAAACAAAAAAAGAGACTGGGAACGTTTTGACAGCGATGTAAAGATACGCCAAGTCCAAAAAAACCTTCAAAGTTCAGAAGAAACTAACCTGTTGTCTTATTTCTAATCTTACACATGGCATTCACAAGAGAAGAGCACTTGAGGATTAATGGTTTCTTGCTACAATCTGGATACCGGACAAATGTTAATGTGAGGTGTAAAAGCGGGGCCTCAGTCTCTAACGCATTTCTGCAGTGCATTGGAGCAGAGAGCCAGCCCTCTCCTCTTGTACCTGTAACAGAGGGATATTGTTGCAGCAGAACCCTGACTTGGGTTACCCAGCATTCCTGCTTCTTCATTTCAAAGACAGAAAACTTAAAAAGGTAAGGTGAGGCGGGATAGGGAGAAGACAAATAGGTGCAAAATAAAAAGGTGCAGAAAGGAGAGGAGAATATATTAGCAATATATTACCAATTACTGGTGACTTTCTCAACTCGCATGTTTAGCAGATCAAGCAATAATCAACACCTTACTTCTCAGGCACACACTTATCTTAAATTCAACAATAGGTGTCTTTTCCTAGGTGAACTCTGATTTGACTCGATGAGAGATTGTCATCTTCAATCCCAGCATGTCATTCGGTTTGTGTGCACACTTTGTACTTCCTGAAAGTCATAACGCTCACACCACTGCGGTGCATTAACCATCCGCGACATGAAACCTCTGCCTGGGGAACACGTCAGAAACACTCACACACACTTACACTAAAACAGTTTAACACCTTTTAGACTCACTTAGCTCAGGCTATCATTTCCATAATCTGCACATGCGTGGGATTGCGTGTCTAAATTTGAAACAGCAATCATTTCATGAACACAAATCGCTGTATTTTGTACATTCACACATTTGCCTCTGATATACAGAGAAACGTTTTTTCCACCATTTAGTCCCACAGTAATGGATTTACCTCCAACTGATAGTCCAATTACAAGAGCAATAAGTGGTAATGGTAAAGCTAATCATTACAACGGCATCATGGTTTAAAACCACTAGCTAGGACACGGTGCTTGATTTTCTCCATCAACAGCGCTGTGCCATTACAACAAACACATAAACCGGGTATTACAACAACACCTGCATCTATACTCATCACTCTTTGACAAAATATCTACCTCTCTCTTTTTATGTATTTAAAAAAAAATCTGTACTCATTATAAAATCAACTCAAACCTTCATTATTGATTTTCTTGGCTACTAGTGGGCAACAAAACAAGCCCATAAACACAATACGGACACTTGAAAGCCCAATATGGCTGGCCTGTTAACACATCCAAGGTGAGAGTCTTCGCAGAGCATCACCTGTTATATTACACACATTAATTGTATCTATTGCTAATAGGGTTAGCTATTCATCAAACCTTGTTTTAGGCATGCTACAATGTTTTTATTCCAGCAATGGGCAATCACTGTCTGTCTCTATAAAATAGTTTCCTTTTAACTGGCGGGGCCCGCCTTTCCTGAGTAGACTCAGGAAATGATGCATAAAGGCAGAACGGAAAAAATCAGAGCATGCAATATAACTTCATATTCATTTGCGTTGCGATTCAGATATGTTGGTATTAAATTAAATTATATATTGATATCATGTAGCATGTAAATATTCCAGGGTCTCTTAAGTCATTTCTATTTCCTTTTTCCCTAGGCTTCGGTACAGCTGTGGTTACAGACTTTTTCTCTATACGTGTAAACAAAGAAAATACATGTACAATGTTTTGTCCTGATGTAAAACACCTTAGGCAGAAGTAATTAGTAGAGTTAGAGAGATTAAGCCTTTGAGCATGTACAACTAAAGAAAATACAAATGAAACAAAAGATGATACAGCACTATACAAATGAATGCAATAACAAAGCGAGACATTTAATTAATAATTGAATAATCTGTAGTATCATTGTCTGATATCAATAAACAACAAAGCTTTAGCTAATTACACGTCCGAAAAGGGGTCGGAAGAAGTTTACACTTATTTAATCTGACCCCTTCTCCCAAAATCTAAATTATTAACATCTTAATAGATGTTAACATACAATATAAATGTATACTTATAATCTTGAATAATATAATCATTAATATCATATATATCAACATATACAGGCAAGTTAGGAGAATGGTCTCTATATATTTATATATATATGTACACATACAAATACATACATACACAAATTCATAAATAGAATACAAAATAAGAATATAAACAGTTATGGTTTAGCAATCCCTGTACCTTGTGAGAATTGTGTCTTTATACCTCTTTTTGAATAGTTTGATGTCTGGACATCCCTTTAGCTCCTCACTCAAATTGTTCCAGATCTTCACCCCACAAACAGAAACACAACAACTTCTCTTTGTTGTGTAACATTAGTGAGTATAAATGAACCACGTAAATAATAATTCCCTCGTCTTTCATTGAACATTATCTGAATATTCCCAGGTCATTGAACTTGGAATTCAACAAGATCAGACAGTTTTAATAATTTTAGCTTTGACAATAATGGGTTTGTATGATCCCTATAGAATAAATAGGGATTGTGTTGTAGCTTTAAAATTACTGCCCCAAACCTCTGCACAGTAACTTAAATAAGGTCAAACCAATGAACAGTAAGGAATGTAGAGGGGATTATGATCAATAATCAGTTGTGTCTTGTTTAATATTGCAATACTTCTTGAGACATTGGAATGAATATGTTTTATGTGTGGTTTCCAGCTCAGTTTCTCATCAATTGTGATTCCAAAGAATTTATTTTCTTTAACTCTCTCAATGTAAATCCCATCTATCTTAATGGATGTTTGTGTATTGCTATTTCCAAATATGATTAATGTTGTTTTATTCAAGTTTAATGATAACGTATTACTGTTTAGCCATAACTTTAGTTTGCATATTTCAGCTGTGGTCATCAATGGGGCCTGGATTTCTCTGGCTCACCTCTCATCCTCAATGTTAACTGGGTCATCCGACACACACACACACACACACACACACACACACACACACACACACACACACACACACACACACACACACACACACACACACACACACACACACACACACACACACACACCACACACACACACACACACACACACACACACACACACACACACACACACACACACACACACACACACCACACACACACACACACACACACACACACACACACACACACACACACACACACACACACACACACACACACACACACACACACACACACACACACACACACACACACACCACACAACACACACACACACACACACACACACACACACACACACACACACACACACACACACACACACACACACACACACACACACACACACACAACCTCCAGTTGAAGTAGTTCAAAGAAGGCCAATAAAACATTTACAACGTGGTAAAGCCTTTTTTCTCTCCCCCCCTTCACTCTCAATCTGCTTCTCTGGCTTGTTTTGCATCGTTCCTTCTCTCTCAGTATTCTGCCTCTGATTCTCTCTGCTCTTACGAGTCTTGACATCTCTCCGAGACTCGTCCGTTTCTCTCGGCGAATGACCCTGGGTTAAACACATTTAATTAGCGCTCACAGGATCTACACGCCCCCTCCTACTGGCAGCTTAGAGACGAGCCCCTTGGACTAACCAGCTCGTGCAGTGTGTGTGTGTGTGTGTGTGTGTGTGTGTGTGCTTAACAAGTTGCACTACTACAGTGGTAGTCAGATATCGCATGGGCACATACACACTACCCTCAGGCTTGATAATTACGATGGTGCGAGCCAAGGTCTTGTGGTGCTGAAAAACAAACGCACAGTTTGGGGAAGACCATCAGACCAACTCTCAACCTTAAGGCTTTCTACTTCCTCACATTACACCGAGCCACAGTGGAGCCACTTGCTTTGAAACATGCTGCTTCTGCGCTACACACAGCAAGATGTCTTACCCAGCGTGGGTCAGTATACACACACGCATATGGTGGTCTTTCATGTTTTTGACAGTGAGAGTGAGCAGTTATCTGGAGAGGCCCATTCAGTATGCTTACAGAGAATACTCAAAGACGTGCCCGGCTGCACGTTAATGAACTGAAAACTGTTCGGTGATACGGACTACAAAGGTCCGTGTAGGAGTAGGAGAGCACGATAGAGCAGGTCAGAGCACAAGGGTTCAATGAAACATAATCAGGCTGCATTGTGGGAAATGGAGGCTTTTAGTCCTTCTGAGGGATGGACCTGTATAGTGGAGCATCTCAGTGAAAATCATGCTTTTCTCATTGGGAGTTTTGGGGAAATACATGGGTATTGCTTTCTATGATGGGTCTATAATTTTTGTAATTATACAAATTCCAATCCCTTGTAATTGGTAATAAATTACATAGTTTTCCTGGGAAACACGCATAACAAGCTTACAGAGAAGACATTCAGTTCTTGTGGTGGCAAGAAATCCGCCAATAAACTGTGCATAACAGATAATGAGGGGACGTTTTTCGTAGAACATTTCACGCCTGAGGGAATTCAAGACGAAAACAGGAAATTTGGTGTAACGAAAGCAGCTCTTCTTCAGAAAACCAGCAGGAGCATTTTGTGTGTTTAGCTTTAAAACACAAAACGGAAAATGCATGTTTTGCCTTTGCAAGAAAAAACCAGAGCGACAAAAACTAAATGGCCTTCACTTGGTTTCGAAATGAGAAAAGAGCAATTTAGCAGACAAGAGGAGAGAAAATAAAGCTGTGGCGCTTTTGTTTGAAATCTGATGCAATCTACCTTGCAGTGGAACATCTGGGGAAATAAAAAGGTCACAGATTTATATTTAGATGCCGCAGGTAGAAATATGCCTCTCCACTCTGCTCTGCAGCCACAAGCTAACAATGGCCCGGCTATATAGAGCCAAATTAATGTAGCATTAATGGCTGCTGATTTTCTTTCTGTACGCCATCTGACATAAGCAAATGGTAAACACGGTTGGCCTCAACCTATGGCCTCAACATATGTTAGCTTAAAAGCTAGAAAGATAATAGCTCTGTTTTGTGATTTTTGATAATACAACCTTCATTATTTAGTTTGTAAGATCTCTGTCTTTACTTCTAGATTTCCCAATTTGTTCTAAAGTTACTTTATTATCCTTTGTATAAACATAGGACAACTCTGGATCATCATAAATACATCAGTATGAACAAACATTTA
Source organism: Gymnodraco acuticeps (assembly GCF_902827175.1). NCBI lineage: Eukaryota > Metazoa > Chordata > Actinopteri > Perciformes > Bathydraconidae > Gymnodraco > Gymnodraco acuticeps. The sequence goes on along the minus strand of NW_022989947.1, from coordinate 554,267 downwards.
AATGTTGAATTAATTACTCTGTAGCTATGTTAGTTTGACAATAAAGAACCTTGAACAGTTTTGGGGGAAAAAACTTTTACAGGATTTCTTGCTGACAAGATATATTTAAACCCCTGTCTTATCAGTACGCTTATTATGAAGCTACCGCCTGTAGCATAGCTTAGCACAAAGATGATGGTCACGACACGATGACACTTAAGTTTCTATATGGGTTGAACAAGGGGATTTAACGTCTTTAGAGGTATTGGTAGAAAGGTTTTGATAGCTGTATCTCCCGAGTCTTTGAGCTAAGCTAAACTAACTAGCTACCGGCAGTTGCATCATATTTAATGTACAGCAGGGCTGTGTAATGGCAAGAATCTGGTGCTACAAATCCTGACACAGGGGAAACTGTAAGCAGCATTTTTTTTAATGCAATCACAGCATTGGGATTTCCACTTGTATTATTCAGTCACTATTATATTAAAAGTCATATATGTACTTTGTGTGTCATTTAAACTACTGCTATGAATCTTTGCATGCAAACTATTATTTAAAAAGACAATCTTTTTGTTGCTATTTTTGCTATAGTAACATAAATCCTTGCTCTACCTGCATATACTGATTTTCAAGAAGCTAAAAGGTGAATAAGAACATTCCCAGATTATGATAATATCCCCTTAAAGTTTCTGGGATTTATGATTCAATTAAAAAGCAGTAAAGTATGCTGCTGCAGTTTTCTCACATTAAACACATCTTCATTAAAGCAGAGTTAACACTCACTTTCTTAGATTTAGAGCTCAGACTGTATTTATCCTTTCTAATACTGAGTATTTTATTTTCACAATTTTCATTTACATCTTTTCATGTAAACCTTCCCTTTTCTTTCCTCTGAGCGAAGGGTGGTGCTAGCTTAGAAAATGAAAGCTGACAATAAAGCGCTGTTTGGCTGTAGGTACACAAACATTAGCTATTTGCTGATGGCACTGTCTGGCGTTAATGTCTTTCCTCTTGCTATGGAAGCTGAGATCTCATTTGTCTTCTTTATGACTATTTGTGTGGTAAATCTAACTCCCTTGGGGACACTCTGAAGCTTGAGAGAGAGAGAGAGAGGGAAATATATAGCAAATGTGCAGAATGAGACTAACCACAGGGACTAGGTCGAGGAGAACGCCAGTGAACATTTCAGGCAAATACAGGATTAATTAGGGTGCATGGAAACACCCGAGGGCGCCCAAAAGGCCTTGCTTTACTCGTATGCTTCAAGAGGCTTAAAGGGTCTTCTCTATCTCTCCAGTAAAGGCCGTGTAGACAGACTGTGATTAATGCAGAACACTTGCAAGTGGGCCTCTTTTCTGCTTAAGAACCAAAGGGGCAAACCATTCATCTGTGATTGAGCCGCGCTGATTCACCTCTAATAAATCAAAAAAGGTATTCCACCTCCCGGGCTCCTTTGGCAAGGCAGCGCATTGGTTAATATCGGTCATGGGATGCTGTTGAGGCGCTAACCCTGTCTAAAGCAGCACCATCTGTCTGCTGTCCTTTATAGCATGGAAGCTTCTCCTCTGACAGGCAGGAGGGCATCATATTACCGGCACCATGGGGTGGAGTGTGAGTATACAGGAACGGAGAGGAAATTAATCTGTATTTCAATATTTGTACGCTGCTGTGTGCTGTTGTATATGGATACCTGAGGAGCTGTAGAGAATATTGGACGATGCTGATTCTGTGTAGCTCAGCCTCAAGTTTATTACAAAGCACCATGGCATAAAGAAATGTAAAATGAGATGCTTTTTTTATAGACGGCCTGGAGTCCTCGCAGAATACAATGAATAACAAAGAGTTTAAACATTGATCAAAATGCAGCCTTAAGTTAAATATTGTCCACCAAAGTGTTGTAAAGTTGAAGTGTAAAGTAGGATGAAATGGCAAAACTCCAATAAAATACAAGTAAGGACATTGAGCTACATCAGTGATATATTTAGGGTTAACTACTTCATGAGTTCTGTTGAAAACCCCCAAAAGATTATTCTGTGTAGTCACTATATTTGCTTAATTGGGAACATGCAGTATAAGAATACGACCATGGAGCTAATTAATCATTGTATCCCTCTATGTAAACGTTTTATAGCTCTTTTACTGTTAACCCATTTGTCCTAATATCTTTAATGTAGCAGACCAAGGTCAGCCTGAAATTATATAATAAACCCCCCCCCCCCCCCCCAACTAGTGTGCAATTGGTTCGTGCAATTGACACACACACACACACACACACACACACACACACACACACACACACACACACACACACACACACACACACACACACACACACACACACACACACACACACACACACACACACACACACACACACACACACACACACACACACACACACACACACACACACACACACACACACACACACACACACACACACACACACACACACACACACACACACACACACACACACACACACACACACACACACACACACACACACACACACACACACACACACACACACACACACACACACACACACACCACACACACACACACACACACACACACACACACACACACACACACACACACACACACACACACACACACACACACACACACACACACACACACACACACACACACACTTCTGACTCCCCTGTGTGGTGTGCTGCTTTTAACAAAGCTCCCAGTCAGCTTTTCCAGACGTACTTTGAGCATGACACAGTGGGTGCCGCCGGATTCATGATTCACTGTGTTATGACAATAACACCGACTTTTGGTGATGAACAATGACTTTTTATGGACTTGGAGGATATCTGAGAACCCCAGGTTCTCCTAAAACTGTACACAGAATGAGCTCATCTTTCAAGGAGGGTTTGAAAGTGAGTAATGCCAGCTTCCTTAGCTATGCTCATTACAGCCGAATTAGGCCGTATCGTCGCGGTAAGCTCCAGTAATCAGACTACCTCGGCAGCTCGGCTTAATTGGCTCATCACTCAGCCGACACTCACTCGATGCACATTAAAATAGAAGGGACTCATGTCATTTCGCCCGCACTTGAAACGCCAAAAAACAAACTACAAAGGATGTTTTATAAAAGCAGTTGTTCCTGATCTTAAAGAAGGCAACAGTGAATCTGGGTCAAAGAAAAAAACGACAAGGATGAGGATATTGTAATCATCAAGGATATTGTCGTATTGCTCATGTTTTTCCCACAGCTACAGCAGACACAAGCATCCCCTGTGGAAAGTACCCCGTTCTGTTTTCAACAAAGAACAACCCAAGACACATGAGTAAGAAAATAACCTTCAACTGCATTTGATTCCAACAATTCAAACGGATACCTCATTATAAAAAAAAGTGCCTTGATGCTATCTCATCATCTATTTCATGAACCTCCAGCGCAGTCACAATGCGAACGTTAAGGATTGTAGCCCTACTGTTAAAGCAAATATGCAGGTTAATTTATTGGACGTCATACCAGCAGGAAGACAAAACAGGAAACAGATGAGCGAGAGGGATGGAATAACATGGACCGGGAGAGGAAATGAATGAACAAGAGTGGAAGAATGCGACAGAGGCCGGCAGTTTTTGTTGGCCGGCTCGGGCCTCTCCGTGCCAGCCTCTCTGAGAAGATCAGATATCCATCAGGTCTGCCTCTCTGTGCTTGACAGCGGGTCTACAGAGGGTCCTTTTAAAATCAGGCCTCTCCCACCGCTGGCACAGCTCCAGATAAAGGCCCACTCTGAAGGGGATTCCTACGCCCACAGACCTCCGCTGGGAAATGGCTGGGACGGACCAATGAGCGCTTTTGTAGAAGGGGAGAGCAGGGCAGAGCGGTCAAGGAGACAGACAGACAGAGAGGAACTGAACACAGAATGAAGGGGGAAAAAGAGGCGAAAGATGCAAACACATGTACACAAAACACTTTCAGGCAGCAAGACACAAGCTCGATAGGGGGTCCTGTCGGGACCTATTGGACATTTGTTCAATGAGTCCTATATACGTTTGTGTCCCCTTTTCTCCAGGGACGCTCACTGGGAATCGGAATGTGATTAAGAGCTGCAGCTATGCATTTGGTGTGTGGTGAAAATACAAAACACCTCAGAACATGTGACCAGGTTTTTAATAACTTTGATCCTTTTCTCCTGATCGTAAGGTTACTTTCACACCTGTATTTCAGATCTCTTGGTCAGAACAAAAGAAACAATAATAAAGTGCAGTTGTTTCTACTTTGTTTTGTGCTCACACTTACTCATTATAAATTAATTATAAGTTGGAAGATGGAAATTCAAATCGACAAACACAAGTCTGGAAGTGTTTTGAGATCGCCATCCTGCATAAGGTATACATAGTAAATTACAGCAAAGTCTCGCTGCACTTCACTGTGACCTTTGGGTTTAAACAGCTGGTTATTATCCACTGGATCGGCTCTAATTCTTATTTGGAAGGTTGGTTTGTATGTCTTGGGTATTGATTGGTCAATACCCGAGAGATACCATCCATCTGCCAAACACCCAACAACCAAACTTTTTTAATAAAGCTGTTTCACAACAGGTTAAAAACACACCAAGACATGCTTGGAATTGGGTAAAAATGAACTTCTTAATATATATATTGGGAGGGATGAAACCCTCTTTAATGGTCACACATGCAGAGCACACAGCACACACAGTGAAATGTGTTCTCTGCTTTTAACTAGGGCTGAACGATTAATCGATTTTAAATCGAAATTGCGGTTTTTAATGATGTGATTTTTTTTACATTTTTTTTTCTTCTTCTTGTGTGTCAGTCATCCACACCAATCAGAAGTGCTGTGCTCCACATGTACCAGCCATTGTTAACCAATCAGAAGTGGCCCATGATAGGTGATAGACAGATTGATCCAATCACCTGCCAAGTGCTTTTGAAAGTGCCTGCCCTTTCCCAATGGCTTCCAATGGAGCTTTCCTAGATGGTTTGGTGAAACAAAGCATCTGGGTCAGGTTAGTAATGCTCCATCACGTGTTTCTATTACAGGGGGAATCTTAAACTGAAGCTTGACTTTAAAGCAACCCAACGGAAGTTTCATGTAAGTTTAGTTCTTTCACTCGTAGCTCGGGCTGCGGGTGTGCTAGAGAAGGGAGCACGTTGATATGACCTTCCAAGCCGGAGATATGGCCGCATTTTACAATAAACTTCCGTTGGGTTGCTTAAAAACAAATATCGCAATTCAAATCGCAATTGCAATATTTGTCAGAAAAATCGTATTTCGATTCCCAAAATCGTGCAGCCCTACTTTTAACCCATCCTAGTACCAGAAGTCTAGGCAGCTATTGCACAGCGCCCGGGAAGTAATGGGAGTGAGGGTGGAAGGGGGTTGTCCGGTGCCTTGCTCAAGGGCACCACGGCAGGGCAAGAGGTGAACTGGGACCTCTCCAAGTAGCAGTCCACACTCCATTTTTAGGTCTGGTCGGGGACTTGAACCGGCGACCCTACGGCTCACAGTCCAATCCCCCTACTGACTGAGCCACTGCCGCTGCCACTGAAGATGTGTCAGAGTGGTTGAACACTACCAGTCGAAATAACCAAGGTTAAACCATTCTAAAGAAACCAAAACGAACGGGCAAGTGCACCGTTCAAACTGGAGAAGCTGATCTCTAAAGATGACATCCGTGGATATTCAAGGTACATTTTTTCTTATTTTGTGAAGTTTGGAGATATACCTGGCATGCTATACTTGCATTTCAGATAAAGGCCCCTAATGCATGTCTATCTATCGCACAAATCACGACCCGATTAGAGCTGAAAACTAACCCTTGAATGACACCTGTAACACTGCTGTTAAAAGCCACTCTCTCTCTGCGCTGTACTTATCAAGCTTTTTGGAGCAGCAGTGGAGAGCCAATCTGGCATCGCTCACCACCCTTCTCCCACTATCTCACTCCGTGTGACTTGTCAGGCAGCCCTGATTCTGAGATGAGCCCTCCCAAGGGCTGACAAACGGCACAGTGTTGACTGAAGCACAACAAGCCTTCAGATGTGCCACGCTTGCTAAACAGGACACACTAATATCCACTCGCCATACTCGGCTACTTAACAGTCAACGTGGCTCCGGGATTGGTTCGGTTATCTGTTTACTCCAACCAGCTGACAGCCGGTTATGCTGGAGTTAGCTCTGCAACACAATGGAGTGTATATACAGCAGCGTTTTCTCCGTAAGCCCCTCGAGAGTGTTTACTTATCGGTGGGCACACACCCCTATCAACTGCCTTGCTCCAACACACCGCGCAGAGGAGTGTCAGAAAAAAAGACGAGGAGAGAAAGAGAATGAGGCAGGAAAAGAGGCTCTCTGGAAGGTTTTGATATGAACTCAAGAACATACATGGCTACTCCACCGGCTAATGTTGCACTCCTTGAACACATCTGTGTGTGGGGCGGGAGGGGGCCGGCTTATGAGCTCCGAGGAGTACATTTCTCACCCTCTCCTGTCCCTTGAGACTCATTCTGCCGCCTGTAGATAAGTGAGGAATCCAGGCTTGGTGGCAGGCGTGCCGAGGTGAAACGGATGCCGGGGCTTCGGCTCATGCATGATAACCGACCGTTGGCCAAGACGGAGGCCTGCCAACAAGCGCCGACTGTGGAAGCTTATAAAACAATTCTTATGACAAGGCGGGATGAAAACCAGCCACCCTGTGAACTACACAGGCCAAAACGAAATATATGGGCACTAACAATGTCAGGATGATCCTTTGGGCTGTGCGGGCTTCATTACTTGTGTTTGGCTGGGCTGTGCTGGTGAGATTCCCTCCATCTGCTGAACACAATGCAGCGAGCCCTGCTGACTGCTGTCTCCTCTCTATACATCTCTAACCAAAGCACAGTCACTTTTAATTACATTTATAGTAATGGGACAGGGTGGCTTGACAGGACAATGTAAGTGTGTGTGTGTGCGTGTGTGTGTGTGTGTGGTTCAGTGGGAAAGAAGAGAGATCAACCCTCGACTGAAAGGTCTTGGCAGCCGTTGTCTCTCAGCGACAACTGAGAATATTCAAGCACCCTGAGGGGAAAAGTTGGACTCTTTCCTTCCTATATGATGAGAACCCATAAAAAGAAGCGCTATAAACCATTTGTTCCCCTTCTTTAGCAGTAGCAGCTGCAGGAAGTGGCGATGACAGTTTACATCACATCTCTGAGAATCTCTTTCCAGAGGCAGCGACAATTTGAGCTTCAGTTGCTTATTTACACAGAAAACACAGGGATGAAGGGTGACGCTTTGAAAAAGAAAACACTTAGAGGGACAAATGCTGATAGAAAGATGAGGAAAATAAAGGAAGCGAGGGCAGAAGCAAGGTGTCATGGAGCTAACACAAGCCCTGTCAGATTCTCCAATTAGTGTATCCGACAGCGTTAACAAAAACAAATGTTGAAAGCCTAACAAATGTTCTTAATGTCTTATTTATTGGATATCTTATTATTGTGCAGATGTTTCTGTTACTGTCCCCTTGTCCAAGCTGACCGGCATATACAGTACGATTGCACTAAAAAAACTCGTGCACTTATTTGATTATCTGCTCCTAATAAATGTAAATCTTTATTTTTGCACCAACTCATGATTAGTTATTGATTGTTCTGCTTGTTATTAGGTTGATTAATTCATCAATCTTTTCTTTGGTCTATTAAATGACTGAAGATATTTGAAATCCCAAAGACCAACAGAGAGATTGTGAATCAATATTAGAAAACAGAGAGCAGCACATGCCTAACAAGACAGGTGATTTGAAGTTTTCTTTTTACTTGAAAAATGACTAAAACGACTAACGATTTATCGGAATAGTTCCTGAATATTTACTTTGAACGACTAATTGGCGGAACGACTAAATATTTGGGCTTTAATGTATAAATTCTACAAAAATAATCTTTCTGAAGTTACCAAAGAAAGTAACAATTTGTATTCTTAAGAGCTCAGTAAAACAATGAGAAAGTGCAACATGCAGTACTATCTCACCAAAATACATTTCGTAAATGTATAACACTTGCTGCACGACTAAGTGACTCTGATTTGTGGAGTGAATGTGATTCCCTGCAGGGCAGACGGTTATTCACATCCAACCTCCAGTCAAATGGGGAAAAAAACACGAAGGGGGAGCTGCTGCCTCATGCTGATGAAAAGCAAGGCAGAGAGGGAGACCGGGCAGCCACTGGAGCAGGGTTAACATCGGAGAGAGCAGGGGAGGCATGTTGAGGGGGAGTGTGTGGCGGCAAAGGCCTGCGAATGTCGCCGCTACCACCTCGACCACTTTGTCTGACTGATGAGTTCAAACAGGACATGGTAATAGCCTGTCTCCAACATTCCCCTAACCATTAATCTCTCTGCAAGAAAAATGGGAAAGCAATCAGGTGGGAAGAAGGTCCAGTGTGTGGGTATGTGTGTGTATGAGAAAGAGGGAAAAGGAGAGGAATAGTGAGTGAAACTAGAGAGAGCATGTAGTTGTGCAACGCGTACCTGCAAAAGAGGGAATGGTTTGTATTTGTGTTGAACTACAGACACGAGAAGGCCACGAATGAGCATCTACTGTATGAAGGCAAGCAAGATGATGAGTGGGCACTCAAGCACTTGAGATATGAAGCTTGTTTTAGTGCACATCAAAAAATGGAGCTGTCGTTCTTGCCCGGCACTTAATATGATTAAAGAGTGAGAGACAATAGGAAAGCCTTGCCCTTTTCTTTAGAGTAGTTAAACCATTAAACGGGGCAAGAAGAGTTATTCTGGGGAGACTTTTGGCAGGCGGAGCGGGTGGAGAGTGGCCAGAGATTTAAGGCTTTACTGTGAGAGATGGAGAGGGATACGCCTTGGCTAGTAGCGGATGTATATCGCAGTACTGCCAGAGTATCGATCAGACCCTGACCCGTCCTGTTTATCATTCAACACGTTATCACGACGGGCATTAATAAATATCTCCACACCGCTGTGTCAGCCGCTGGGAGGCTAATGTAACTGTGCAAAGGTGCAGGGGGGCACACAATTTGGCGTGTTGTTGCGTCTGTGTGCTTTAAAGTCCACAGTCGCCATCAGCTCCGCACACACACAGTTGCACACGCAGACCCTTGAGGGACTAAGATGTAGGGCCTCATCAAAAGCACAATGCAGCCAGTGTGCTGGGCGCGCTGCATTCAAGCATCAGCGCTGTGCGACAGGGCCGTCAGGTCTGCCAAACAGCCTGCTGCAACACTGTGGCAAATGAAGTCGGAGTTTATTGAACGGGGAAGGAGGGACCGGGGGAGAGAGGGGCTGAGGAGAGGTGCGGAGGGGGAGGGAGGAGAAGAGTGTGAGAGGGAGATAAAGAATGAAGGAAAGTGCATTATTCACTGCAGTGAAAGAGCGAGGAGGAAGGGAAAAAGTTGGAGAGCAGGTGAGGACAGTGAGAGGCTAGTCAGTTAGGGTTAGCTAAGCTAGCGCTAACATGTGTGCTAGCGTTTTTACTGCCAGGTGACCACCAAGCAAACCAACTAGTCTTTGCTGTAGAGAGTTAACAACTATTTTTAAGGACAGCTGTGTCATGTGCTTACTCACTATTCACCCTCTTCTTCACAGAACAAACAAGCTAGCAAGCTAACTGATGCAGTAGGTAGGAAGTTGTAGGAGTAATGACATTGAAAATGAGCCTTTGCTAACAGCGAAACCAAACAAACTCTCTCACACTCTCACATCCTCCTCCTCGTTGGGGGTGAGGACGCGCTGCCCCAGTCAAAACAGCGGACGCTGTGACCGCAACGATTCAGGCAATTGGCGTGGGAGAGAGTGCGGTGGCCTTCAAACTCAAAGCTTTGTTTGCCTGAAAACAGTCCGCAGAGAGCAGACCAAAAAGCCTCCCACCAGCTGCTATAAACAACCAACAGACCCCAAGCAGGAGAGAGGAGAAGCAGGAGAGCGCAGGTAGTGTTTAAGGGGAAGGACATGATGGTGGGAGGGATGGAGAGATCCACAGCCTCTGATCCTGTGGTCTGTTACGGCGACACCTCTCTAATATCAACTCCAGGCAGGGAAACCGTTGCCCTTTGCTTTCAGTTTATATGCAAATGTAGGTCTGAATTGCTGCGCCCAAACAAGTGGGAGGAAGTTAACCATGCATGAGTATAATGTGCAATAATACAGACTATTTTATTGTGTGGGCATGTAAGCAAATGTGTATGTTAATTGAGGAGCCTGTGGTTCCCTCTGTGACCTATCAAGGTTGTTAATTTGTAAGCTGTAAACAGTACATGCATATGAATACACTGCTTTACTCCCATCTAAAACAACCCCGCACTGACATTGTGTAGATTGCTTCAACATATACTGCTGCTTTTTGCTGTTAGCCCCAACTGTGATATGAGCTCTTCAAGTCGAGGTTACTTGTTAATGTGAGGGCTTGTTGAAAAAGGGAAGAAACTGTCTTTTATAAATGTTTGTGGGCTATAAAGTAGGGCTCCACGGTATGTTTAAAAAATATATTATTTTTGTGTCAACATACCCATAAAAACACATCACCTGTCTGCTAAAAAAATCCTCCATTGGACAATTTTGTTTGCTTTCGTAACATAATGACATCACTTTGTAACACTAGCGATAGGGCTGCTCAATTAATCATATTTTAATCGCGATTACGATTATGGCTGGCAATGATTACGAAAACAACGTAATCGAAATAAAACGATTCTTTTTTTTTTATTACTTTTTTTTTTTTTTTTATATAATTTTTTTTTTATTTGGGTTTTTCAGTTGAATTATACTTAAAGTTCAGGGTAATCAACTGTTACAAACATACTGTTCACATTTTTTTCTCCAAGTCAATGAATAATCGCATTTAATAATCGCAATTACAATTATTGACCCAAATAATCGAGATTATGATTTTTGCCATAATCGAGCAGCACTAACTAGCGATCCACCACAATGTACATGATAGACTAAAGGGCGGGACGACTAAGTGGTTGACCAATCACAACAGAGCAGGCAAGCTAATCAATCAGAGCAGACTCTGGTTTCAGACAGAGGGTGAAAAGAGGTGCCACAGGCAGTATGAGAAAAATAAAGAGCTTTTTAAACATTAAAGCATGGAAACATGTCACAGTAGAGACAACATATACTAATAACAACCTGACATTTAGCATAATAAGTTGTTCTTTTTATATGTTTAATTTAATAAGCAATTTGTTGTATTTGAGCATTGTAATGCAAGCAACAGAAAGGCATAACTAATATCTGTCATCATCGCAAGTAATGTTGTTATTGCGATATTTAACAATGTTTTAGCATAGTTTCCTCATATCGTGCCACTATACAAAGCTATGCCATGCTCACATTTTACTCCAATATCTGAGTATATAAACAGATATTTCCATAAACATGCATTATAGCTTCAGAATCACTGTGATTTCCCTCCACAAAAAGTGTGCAGAATTGAGTTCAACTTTTTAAACAGACACAAATGTGTTCATCCATTCACTTTCCAATTGTGTGAAAGAGTTTCTTCTCCCTCTCTGTTCTTTCCTTCTTTACATTCGAGTAGATAATCTCTCTTTTTGGCATACAACGAATAAAGAAAGTGTCTCTTTATTCGGTCAGCTGAAAGAGGTCCATGAGAGGCACAACAGTGGCCCTTTGACAGGAACCCTGCCTCTTATTTCAACATGTTTGCTATATGTTAGGGAACTGTTTGTGCGTGCTCTCGGGCGTCATTGATATGCCGAACATGTTTCTCTGTGCCACCCTCGCCAGTTCTCACGCCCCACCCTACCTCCCACACATTTTCCACAGCACACAAACACAAACTCACAATAAGGAGAAAAAAAAAAAGTGTTCTTACCTAGATGATTGGTGTGGATGAAGGGCGGCGCAGGGAGAGAGAGAGAGGGGGTGAGGAAACACAAGGAGAAAGCTTGATTAGTGTGAGTTCAGCACTTGTAACCTCTCCTACGGCGAGCTAAGCTGCTCGCTCTTGTTCGGCTCTAACAGGTTGATGCCGGGAGTATGCCTCAACAGATCCATCTCGCACTCCTCTGGGTAAAACACTCTTTTATGTTAGCCTTTTCTCAATCCTCTCCATTTTACATTTCTCTCATCCTCACAAAAAAGGCCAGCTATTTTGTTTGATTCCCTCCCTCTCTTTTTATGAAATGTTCCTTTTATTTCTTTACCTTTTATTCCCCCTGCAGACATTTCATTATCTCATGTCCGCCTCTAATCTCCTGGGCCTCCACTTTTAACCCCTCTTCTCTTTCTCCACATGCTTTCCATCCACCTATTTTTAGCTCCCTTACCACTTGTAGCAAAGAGACAGAACACCTCCTGTGGGAAGCCAAGAAACTGGTGAACACCCCAATTAGAAAGAGTGAAACCAGCATGTAGGCCTCCTTGCAAGTGCTCCACATGACAGGGGTGACCCTTCACTACACCTCGCATCATATTATTCCCTCCCATTCCTGTCTGCAGCCGTCTAAAGGTGCACATGTATACGCCTCTCACTACTCCTCGGGGGGATGTACATCTAAAACCTCGAGGCACGGGTCAAATACAAGGGTGGAGTGGGAGTGGGCTGGCTGGAAGAAGAGTGTGCCAGACTGAAAAAGCTCCTGAGATGGTAACCACAGGAAATAAAATGTGCTTTTGTATATTTCTTATGGAAGAATTTACTCCACGTTTCCCAGGCTGTTCCTTCCTGTTGCAAAGAGGATGTTGCTACTTGCCCTGAGCGTCACAGAGCGAGGTTATATGCACTACAGCAATCTCATTATTCCTCACTTTCAGCAGGAACCTTATTCAACAAACATGTACGCTGGGAGCCTGGCTTCCTTGTAACGGGCTAAGGGAATAAGAAAAACCCTGTGAACACAACATTTTGCTTGGAAAAGCTTCATTACTTGGACTTGTACTGTACACCTTAATTGCCATGTATAAAAAAAGGTCAGGACCATCCTTCTTTTTTCTTCAAACTACTTCTTGAAAGTGGAGAATAATAATAAGTAAATTACAAGTATTCCTTTTTTGTTCTACTGCATGAGCTGTTGCCCGAGTAAACAATACATGTGTTAATGAAAAATTGAAGGAAGCAGCGAGAAACTAAATAAACAGAACAAATCTGCAATTGATTCTATGATTAGGTTATTTGAGTTTGAAATTGTAAAATAATTTGCAAAACGAATTTGTGTACATTTTAGTTCTCAATACAGACCTGCTTATTGCTGTTTCAAAAAATGAAATAGCAATGCTAACAGTGACAGTGCTTACATGCTGATGTTTAGCAGGTAATATTTACTAATGGGTCAGTATGCTAACTTTTTCTTATTAGCACCTAACACAACAGCTGAGGATGATGGTAGTGAAATCATTCAGGGGGGGGGAATCATAGAGATGAATCCTCTTAGGGTTAATTCAATATGGTTCACCCTGAACCATCACCAAAGGCATTATGATATGTGTCTGTACCTAACCTCGTGGCAATATATCCAGTAGTTGTGAGATACGTCCATGTCAACAAAAGCGATGGACAAACCGACCGACAGTCATCCATTATCCAAAATCCTACTGAAACCAAACCATTTTGTTTCTACTACACATTTCTGTGTTCTCGTTTCCAAGCCTGTCCTTGCCTGTGCCTTCAGTCCAGAAGTGCTGCCAACAAATCTCTCTTACTCTGACAGGGCCATAAAACTGATCAGATATCCACTCAAAACATGATCTGAAATGGTTTTGCAACAAAGTGCTTGATAGGAGGAAACACTGATTACGAACCAGCTTAATGTAAACTGTGGTTTTAGAGTGTGCAGACTTTAAAAAAGCCCACGCTGTTTGGAGATAAGTGAACGTGACAGCTTTTGATAACAATGAACATGTTTCCTCGACAAGGTAAACAGATGTGTGCAATATTATCTGACTGATATAATACTTTAGTACAACAAAGTAAAGCAGATTTCCTGTACTGGATTCAATTGGAAACTCACACACAGCTTTCCTTTGTGTCTTACATTAATTATTATCACAACATGTTTAGATATTTAAAATGTTGAGCAAACACAAACCTCTTCAAGGGCATGTTAAAGGTCTTAGTTCTCTCTCAAACACTCCCAAAAAGTATTTCCAGGGACAAATCGCTCCTTACTGTAAATATTCCTTAATGTCTTTCTAAGAGTGGGAGATCTAAGCCTACCAATGGCTGTAAGTTGAGGACACTAAGCAGCAGCCTAAGGTCTGAAAGTGCCTTTAAAGTCAGCCAGGCAGCCGTTCAGTCAGACATTTAGAGAGCCTGCAGTGATGGGAACATTTCCTGCGGTTAAAACAGGAAGAAAGAAAGAAAGTCAGCCTGCTGAGGAGGCTAACTCGGCCTCATGTGGCTTAAAGCAAACCCGTCAGATGACAGGGAACAGGCGAGGCGAGAAGATGCGGCATTTCTGACACATGCCGGAAGTGTGTGCGAATGTTTAACCTCTCTCTATGTGTGTGTGTGTGTGTGTGTGTGTGTGTGTGTGTGTGTGTGTGTGTGTGTGTGTGTGCGTGTGTGTGGGCAATTGTTTGCAAGAGCTGTGGGAAGTGTGTTGTGGTGAGAAGGCAAACAGGTTTGTCTCATACATTTAGAATGGCACAATCCCGCCTTCTCAAATGTCAGGATTTAATGATTTTCTTTGCTTTAATATTTATTTTAAATTAAACTTTTGGAGATTTGGCAAAACAAGTAAATGCAAGATAATACTTAAGGATGTTGGCGTTGCTATATTTCACGGATATTGTTCACTATTTTCTAAAATTATATTACGAACCCTGTTGGCTGATATCCAACTATCTATGATTTTTCTTTAAAGTTTTATATAATGGTAAGATATGTCAAGTGCAATTTGCCAGAGCTGTGAGTCAAAGGTTTAAATTGTTGGTTTAATCTGACGGTTTTATAAGATATTCTGTTAACAAATAAGTAGTGTACCCTAAAAAATATCAGGCAGTAAAAGATAATGGAAGGAGAAGGAGAAAATCTTCACTTTTGAGAAACTGAAATTAGAAAATGATAGTTATTCCAGCCTGAAAAAGGACTAGAAATTATGAAACTGTCATTTAAATGATTGCCTATCACTGACAGATTAATCATTTTAACTCAGCTCTTCAATAAAAAATAAACATTATTCCTTGCATTAATAATGGTCAAAAGTTTGAATTTGAACATGAAGTTTCTTGTGAACTGGGTATCAGACTTTTTGGGTAAATCTTGGCCACTGTCTGACAAGTATACGTCTCCCAACAACAGAAGCAGCAAACCTTTAAACACATCACACACTGAGCCAAAAGACTGTACAACAGTATCACTCTCCTAGATCACGCATCCCATAAATCTTAGCGGCGCAGGGAACAGCTGCAGCGAGCGTTGAACGATGAGCAGCCCTTCTGCTCTAAGGCTTTGTTAAATGCCACGCCAGCGAGTGCAGAGCGCATTGTCGGAAATTCATGGCCACTAAATATCAAGCTAGCTTCTGTCAATTAACATGCGGGGAATATATTAGACAGAACAAAGCCTAAAGGAGCCTTAATGGGAACCTTAATAGTTTTGCTGTTTTGAAATATATGCTTTCAATGTTGATGAGGCTCTTTGGTGGGGAGTACAGTGCTGAATGGTGGTAAAGAGGTACACAATTCACCAGCACACCACCTAAAGGGTCCCCAAGGGGGGATGTGCGTCAGTCTAAATTAATGTTGGTGTAAAGTAAAAGAGAGAAGAATGTGATTTGAAAACAAATAAAGGGCAAAGTGCTTTCTGAAAAGGTTACACAGTTATCACTGAGGTTTCCAACCAGTTTTTGTCAGACTGTGTGAGGCAGAGAAAGGTTGATAGTTGTCAGGTCCAGGCACAGCCCGCACCCCCCTCAGGTGTTTTGACATTTTAAGTGAATTTAAGCGCGGCTGCAACCCTACACCACGAGCAGCCTCTCACCGGCAGCAGCACCTGGGAGCACTTGTCTCCCAGCACCAGCCTGACATTTTGTCTTTTCCTCTGCGTGTGTGTTGCACCTTCATGTGCGCATCTTCATGTGTGCTTCCATCCACCCACCACTTTCTTTTGATAAAAGATGAAACCTGCACGATCAGGTGTCAAACTGCACAGGGAAGTCTGCGTGGGCTGCAGAATCTGAGCGAGGTAAAATGGAGAAATAAATCATCCTCCTCATCATCAGCTATAGACGATGCTGGACCTGCAGCTATCTACAGGACTGTGTTTTTAATTAATTACTCAAACACACAGCATTATCAGATCAGACAAGCAGTTTCATTTGTAACTGAGATGCTGCGTAATTAGATTAGTTTCAGATTAACTGGATTATTTTCCACTCTGGTTGCAAAGCAGCAGGAAGTGATCACAACCACAGAATGTAATGAGCTGATCCGGAAAGTAGTGGCTTAGTTCACCCACTCTGCTGACCTTTGACCCACATTGTATCTCTTGATTCTCAGGCAGGAAAGCATCTCTGAGGCCCTTTCACCCAGCAAGCACCCAAATGTCTTTAGCAGATGTTCCTGCTGTCAAAGATACGCTGAAAAACAACACATACCAGTTTTCTAAGTGTGTTTCCAAAGGAGCCCAATTATCTTTTTTACTTTTCACAGCACAAACAGAGTAGGTCTGGGCATTTTTTACCACAATATACGTGTTGATATGACACCATGACTTTCAGTATGGATTAAAGATAATAACAATTTGTATTTTGTTTGTTTTGCTACAAGATTCTTACCATATTAAACAATATATATTAAACAATATATATACACACTCACAAAACACACACACACATATATATAGTATATATAATTCAAAATGCAGGCTCTCCTACATCCAGACTACTGGGTTTGTTTGAGTCTTATTTATTATCTCAACTTTGATATTTTAGTTAACTGCTAAAATAAGGCAATTTAAGGGTTTACTAAGTATTTGCCTATAAAATTATTTTTCAAATTGTAAGTTGTTTATTTGAAATACAAACTCTTAATCAGAAAACGAGTAGACCAAGTAGATTTCCTATCTGACCAGACATTCAATGCCAACTTGACAATCTTTGTTGATCTTTGCCATACAAAAACTTCAGCTCTACGACAGAGCACAAACAGCTGTTCTTTTTGTAGTTAATAAACACAACTTTAAATGCTAAATCTTCTTTTGAGTAGGTCATTTAAACAGCAGTAGAAAACTATAAATACAAGGACATATGTAAGGACATTACCTAGTTAGTGAACAAGCTGCTTGCTATAATTTATGCAGCTGTTACAACTGGAGCTAATCTAATGTCATTCACAAACACCAAACAGTCAGTGTGTACATAATGGATATTGGTCGGAGTCCATGCTGCTGACGCCTCAAATTTCCCGCTTGAAGCACATCAAATAAATGTCATATTACGTACGTCCATTATTGCTTCCATTGCATTTCGGCCTCAAGGTTTCCCTGAGCAACAGAGCGGCTCGCTGCTGTCGGACTCAGAGTGATAATGGAGTGCTGCGTGTCAGTATTCAGGACTTCTGCATTTACTGTGGGAAGTTGAAGTTACTCTCTGGTTCTTTTGACGCTTCACAACTTGAACGGTTTGTTAATGAAACACAGCCTCTCATTTTAAGCTATGTTTATTGACTTGTTTGCTTGTACAACGATTTAGAGAGCCTTTGTGATAACTACACAGATTTGCACCAGCGAGGATAACAAGGCTGCCAATTAACAAGTCTTCCACTTCAGCTCTCTGTTAGCGCTGAAGATTCACCTCCCATTAGAGTTAGGTAAGGCTGACATTACAGCTTCAGAGGTTTTAGCTGCTCTCGTCTTGTACCCTTATCTTGTAAAGCGTGCCGGGACATGGGACACATAATTGGTTCCAGAAAATCTGCTTGTCGCTCTTGACCTGTGTTTCAATGCACGTGATCTTTAAAAACTGCAGCTTCCTCTGCTGTGAGACACATTCAGACTTGTGGGAAATCACGACACAAGTCTGCTAGTTCCTGTTCTAGAGGTGTTAGACTAATTTAATGGTTGTTATTAACACAAATGATTTGTCACGCAAAAACTCATATCCTTATGGTGAATCACTGTGGTTTCACTTCTTAAACCGTCTGTCATTTATTGCAATTACAAAGACAGTGTGGATCAATAGCTATAACAAGGGTTTGAAAGTGCTTTGCTGTTACATAACACACCATTAAGAACAAATCATTGCAAAGAAGCATCAAAACAATGCAATGGATACATGACTTCAAAACTTTACTTAATAAAAGCACAAATGGTCGAAAGTATGGTATGTGATGTATGTAAAGTATGTGATGTGTTTTTGATGATCATCTTCTCACAGCAGAATGCAAATCTTACCAACCAACTCAAACAATCTCAGTTGACTTTATATCATAGTGAACCTCTGGTCTAGTAAACAGCAGTACAATTGTCACTGTGTGTTGACATGTGTGTGTACTGCAATGGCTCCATTGACAACCGTGGGCCCTGAGAAACCTCTGACAAACTGAACAGAAACTCCTCCGCAATCAATTCTGTCCACGCAACAAAGAAGTCAAAGGTTGGCAGATTACCATTAAAAGAGAACAATGACGCCGAAACAGAGCCGGCATCTTAGTCTGCTTAAAATTGCAAATTGGGCCGAGGCCTTTTCAATGCAGTATCAAGTCTGACACTTAATTATTGTGTACTTTACATCTATTTATTTGCACGCAAGAACTTGGCAGGAACGTGTGTGTGTGTGTGTGTGTCTCTACACGTCCTCACAAGGCCCGCCTGGCTACTTTGGAATACAATAGTCTGAGCTAACAGGAAGTTAAGCTGGATACTTCCTGCGCTTTATCCAATCAGACACTTCCTTTTCACTTCATTTTGTCGTGTGTGTGCGTGCGTGTGTGTGTGTGTGTGTGCAACTGTTGCTGGCATCATGTGAGGCATCATGTGAGGGTCAGTAGGGGGAGTTGCTATAAAAACATCAAAAAGCAGCGGCAGACAACATGGGAGAAAAGTGCGCTCCTACCAAGACACAAAATCAGAGGACATCAAAGCTTGGCTAAGTTACCCTGCCTCAACAGCAACATATATCCAATCGCCATGAGCACCTGTGTGTGTGTGTGTGTGTGTGTGTGTGTGTGTGTGTGTGTGTGTGTGTGTGTGTGTGTGTGTGTGTGTGTGTGTGTGTGTGTGTGTGTGTGTGTGTGTGTGTCCTCAGACTCCCAGAGAGGGAGGGTTGGCTGGTGTTTTCAAAGAAGAGCCATGTGTGCGATAAGCGGTTGCAGATGACCTGACCTGGATAGAGTCAGCGGATGAATAAATAAAGAAGTCAACAGCACACTCAGAGACATCTCTCTGTGTGGGTGTGTGTGTGAGAGAGAGAGAGATAATTATCGATGCAGCCGTTTTCTATGCATGAACGAGTGGGAGTATGCTTGCCAGGTCAAGATCAATGTGCATATGAGGTAAAGACACAGCAGCATGGAGTGTGTGTCTGTGGAGCTCAGTCAGTACAACAAGCCCCTGATGTGATTAATAACTGCCTTACTTCGTGTGTGTGTGTGTGTGTGTGTGTGTGTGTGTATGTGTCCTTCTGCAAGTAGCCCACTGTATTTCTGAGTGTATGTGCAGCATATGTTTTGTGAGTGCTTATTAGGGCCTGTCCCATAACATTATACATTGGTCTTGCTGATTTTCAATTGTACCGTATTGGTACTTTGATTGATGATTACATATATTAATTTACATTTCTGAAACATGTTTATTGTATGGGTTTTTGTACTTTTTTCTTGAGCACGAATATTTGCTGTGCTCTAAAATCCCCATATTTCAGATTTGAGTAGTTGGAACTTATTGGAAGGATGTTTATGCAAGGTAACATGAGGACGGAGATTGCTTTGGCACTGAAAAAGTGTCCCATTGGATAGATCTAATTGCTGGAAATGATTAATGAAAGAAAATGGGCCGATGCCCAATATGCATACAAACCGTGGAAATCTTATTGGCATGTCCCTAATTGTTATATCAGATTTGCCATCACGTTTCTAAATCGTTACTGAAACTAAATTAAATCTCAGTGAGGTTTTAACAACCGTTTAATTATTTTCATTAAGTGCATGTTAGGCAAATGTAAACCAAATGTCAGTATTAGCCTAAAAAATACAGTTTTAAAATACAGTTTTTTCCCTTCCCTTTTCCCCATGTGTTGCCTGTGTGCTCATGAGGGCCAATGGCAAATACCAAGTCAACATTAATAAGAGGAGTACATTAGCTCTTCCTGTTAATGGCTCTGTGCTCTGCCAACCACTCTGCTGCTGCCCGTCTAACAAGCTTTCTATCTGCGCTCTCTTTCCCTACAGGACGCCACCGCGGCTAAAGCTTCCGGCTGTAATGAGCCAAATTGTTTAATGCAACCACGAAACAATGATACAAAGCTAAATGCATCTATTTTACATGACAAGCAAGATAAAGGCTATGAGGTTTGTAAAATGAGTTGGTGCCTCTCGTATAATGCGTGTAAACTAAGTAGGTGGTTGTTAACGTTGGCGGCGGCATTATGTGTGCACCCACATTATCTCCTAAGCTTCTTGCAGCCCTGCTTAGCAAGGTGCTCATCATCCATCTTCATTTCCCAAGGTGCCAGCGCTCGTGTGTGTGTGTGTGGTGTGTGTTTCTGTGTGTGTTGAAAGGCAGATTGAGCGAGAGTAGGAGGACATGGGATTCAGAGACGGTGCAATTGTTTGTGACTGTTAAAGAGATCCATTACAGGCTGATAGGACGACCTCCACTCTTTCTCCCTACGTATGTCTGTGTCAGGTCCCTCGTTTCCCTCCTTTCCTCCCGCACTGAAATTAGACGTTCTACACGCCCCGGTTTGCAAGACGCTGTCTGATGCACTTAACTTGCTCCCCCATATGCCTGTACATTAACTCCTCCAATGTGAAACGCCTCACTGAGCCAAAAACACTCAACCTGCAACAAATCAACCACATGAGAGCGATCCGACTCTGTACTGCAGATATGCGGCTCCTGCCAGCAGAATCAAACTGAAATGGACATGAACACATCACTAGCTATTCTTTCCACTCTGTAACGCACGACTTTTGATGTCAGAATTTAGTCTTTTCTCATCCGTTCCATCTTCTCCCATCAACGAGCATCTGTCTCAACAATGGCCTAAGGCGGTGACATTAATTGTTTCGACTCATGGCTTGTATTCCACAATTACTAATTGTGGAATATTAATGTATCAGCAAGAGTGAAATATCAAGTTTCATGCTGTAGGTCAGAATAATCATCCTCATATCTGATGCAAACATGTGGTCGTGTTTTTGAATAAGGATGAATTATTCTGATTGTCATATTAATAATCAACACAAATACAAAGTAGCAATACAGACGGCATCTGGAACCACATGAACAAGCTGTTGATGCATTTGTTTATTAATGAGTAGACAGTAGAGGTTGGGCAAAAACTGTTAGTGACATTCTGTCTAATTTTACAGAGCAATTCATCCAAAAAAAGCAAAGTGCATGATGAGTGCAGCAGTAACATATGGCCCATCTTGGTTGGTTGAGTCTGACCTCTCTATCTGCATTTTTCAAAAATGTTTCACAGTAGTTCTCAGTTTGATCTCAATTTATGTGTAGAGCTGGTTTAGAATACAATACTAGTATTTATTACACAATACTAAAGTTTCGTTACAGATGCTACTTATTTTCAAATGTATCCAAAAATGAGTCAATAATCACTTTAGAAAATAGTGAAACATGTCGGTTACAAGAAGGTAAAGCTCATAATGTTTTCAGGTCTTGTTTTTTTTCCAATCAAAAGGCCCAAATATATATCATTTCTTTATTCAGATGGTTCACAGAGGTTCAAATTAAGACAACAATCTCCACGAAGGTCCACTGAGCTACTATTCTCGAGCCTACAAACATGACATATGTCTCTGCCATTGACAATGTTGGAAGCCTCAAACTGTAGCCGATGAAAGACTCCCAAACATTGTCAATGCCAGAGACATTGAAAAAATAATTAGGGGATTTGATACCAGCCTTATGCATGAATACTGAAAGCAACACTGGCAGGGATATCATCTTGTAAAAGCTTATCAATTAAAGCAACCTGATGCTTAGTATTAGTCAGCAAGATAAAATAAAGCCGATACAGAGACCCAGATTACTTTCATGTAACATCTCCACAAGGCCTGATAGGAAAAGGATATCACCCTCATGTATGCATTTCATGAAGATACACATTTGGTGCTGATCTTGCACAGGCAAGAATGAAAACTGTGAGATAAATCGTCAGGCTCTGCATGGTCTTCCAAGGCCAAGCGACATTCTCCAGCGCTGATGCACTGCTGCTCTACCCGGGCACAGCCAGCCATCAATCTTTATAAATCATTCAGCTCTCCTGCGCTGAACCTCCACACAAAAACACGGGAGGACACACTCTGAACACACACCAAGTACACACACCTTGGTCCCCGTCTTGTTCCTGCCTTTCTCCTGCAGTGCTCCAGGATCACTGGAGTTTACGTAACCATGTGCACGAGAACGAGATTCAGCTGGAATGACAGCTAAATCTTTAAAAAAGGGCTTTTTTTTTTTTAGACGTGGGACCTTAAACAGCCTGCCCTGTGGAGTCGCTGCACAACCCGACATGACACAGACTCAATCACAAGATGATACGAGAGGAGTGATATTGATATTTCAAGCAGTGATCCATGAAATATTTATATTTGAGTAGGAAATGTCTTTTGTCCTCTGATGAATCCCAATAGTTACATCATCCTAAATCAGCTTTCATTCTTGTTCTTCAGCATGCCCATTAAATCACTGCTGCATTCAAAAGATCGTTTTGAAATGGAGGCTGGAGAGTTACTATGAGCAGCTGTAGTCAGACAAATTACAGAGAATAAAAAAACCAAACAGAGGCAACTATACCGAAGCAAACTTCCTCAGATGAAAACTCAACCACGGGATATGTCATGCACACAACGCCACAACAATGACCACAGATAAGGAAGTTGAGAAGTATCACTAGGAGGTGCATGTGATACCTTGTAAGCAACACCTGATAGTGCTGAACCACAGTGTGAATTACAAGCGTATGGGCTACCCGAGATCGAGTTCCTTCCTGTCCTCCGTTCTGTTTCTGGAAAATGGTGTAACACATACTAACATTGACCTTAATGGTGTTGCGGTCTGTACTTGTATTTTTGCTCAAAAACTGTCATTCTCACTTTTTTCTAACAGTTATGGTCTAGCCACTGCACAATGCCTGCTTAATAACACAAGTCAAACAATGATGAAGGGTTCAAGTTGAACACTTAAGATCATCTTGAAGATAAAAAGTAAGAGTTTAGCAGTCATTTGGCCTGATTGGGACTGTAAAGGGAGACAAGTGGATAACGGTGAATAATGCATCAACTCCTTTATAAACTCAGTTGGGAAAGAATTTAAAATATTCTGTTGGGGAATTTTTATCTAAAATCTTAGTATTTGGAGGGGATTTAAATCATTTAATAAGTTGTGAAGACAAAGTTAAGAAGGACTTCATGATGGAATGTCATCTGGGACAGGATAAAAAGAGACTTTTTTTGTTGTTGATGAGGGGTGCTTTCTGTTAGCAGTGCGGCTGTTGTGACCCCCCCACCTCGTCCCTGTGGTCACCTTGTATTTAAATAACATCGCGGCCCATTGATCTCTAGGGAGAGGCCATGTTGGCTCCGATTTAGACTGCAGAGGAATGCTGGAATGTCTCTGGCTCTCAGCCAGCAGCCTTTTCCTGGCCTGACCTCTGACCCCTGCCACTGCGAAGGCTGTACGCAGGGAGGGGGAGTACCAGGCTAAGGTAGGCGGCGACCACCTGCTCCCTCTTTGATCTAATGACCTCGGCTCCCAGCGCACCAATACAGACACCCACTACAGACACAAGCTAACAAACTCAGGCCCCATTGTGCTCCTGCATCCGACAAACACGTGCGTCGCAGCCTATGGACGGAGTCATGCACTGCGGCCGTGGGTAAATACACAAGCGAGGGGCTGACTGCACATGTCAACACACACTGAGCTGCCTGTTCCAATGACAGCATAAACACGCAAACACACAGATGAACAACACCTGACTGACTCAGTACATTCAGGGCTGAAAGCATCATAAAACTAGCATCATACTATATGTAACTCATGCAGGAGACAGTTATGGCTCCCATCTGGTAGCTATACATAACATCATTACCCCATCAGACCACATTCATGTAAAACTTGGAAGCGTGTCGGTGGCCTCTGCTGAGTGTGTATATTTCCGTGTCCATAGCCTGTTTCCATGTGACTGACTCGCTGGAAAAATCTGCTTCATTACATCATCTGGCCTGTGCTAACCTCAGCCGCTTGGCATGGCCAAGAACGGCCTGGAGCGCCAGCGTTAAGGGAACTTGGAAGCATTTTTTTTAAATAAAACGTGGAGCTGTAAAACCCTGAGTGACTAATCGGTGTGGAAGGTAAAGCCGGGCAGCGTGACGGGGGGAAAAAATAACAAACCCTGGAGCATGGCCGAGGTAATCAGACTGAAAAGAGGCCATTATGCCTGGCGTGCCAAGTCCACGGAGATATATGCACAGGGGGACACATAAAGAGAGAAATATGGAGGTGGAGAATATACAAGACTGTCAAGAAAGTTGCGACTGAGAGAAATATAGTATGTGTGTGAGAGATGGGGAACAGTGACGGCGATGAGGTACGGCAGAAATATGGTGGAGGAAATATGTGCAAGCAGGAGTGACAGCGACAGAGTGAGAGGCAAGATGAGATGAAATTAAGGAGGAATGTGGATGAAAAAATTAAGTAAGGGTGCCGAGTATAGAGGGAGTAGAGGGGTAATTTGAGATGATGACAGTGCTTCCTCTCCCAACTCTCGTTCTGGCATTTCCAGTCCGAGACACACGGATAGTGAAATGTAATGCAATACTGGGTAAGTATAGGCAACAGTCTGAGTGAATGTATGTAGGTGTGGTGAAAGGAGAAGCCTTTCCTATAAGAAATATCTCCTGAAGTGAGAATACGCATGTGGTCTGCCTGATTGGGGGACAGGAAAGGATATATTCAGCTCTCTGAGAAACATATACAAGTACACACACACACACACACACACACACACACTGATAAATACAGCAGCACCATCTTTGTGAAAGCAGGGGATAAACACAGGGTATTCCCTCACCGCCCCTGGCTCCCGTTTTTGTCGACGGAATGGAAACGGAGAGGAAGTCTCAAAAAAGAGTGCGAGAGGGAGAAAATTATAGATCTCTCTGTCAGTGTCTGCTTATGTCATGAAAACCGACCAACCACATAGCATTAGCCCGGACGGTTCAGCGCACTCAGACATTGAGACATGGTATTAGCAGTATGTCAAAGGTTTGGTACGGCTACGTCACGCAGCCCATAAAGAAAAAGGAAACCAACAAAGTAAAAAGAAAAGCGGCGAGGAGAGCTGGTTTTCGCTAACCGGTGAATAAAGCATGGGACCATTGAAGACAAAACGGGGGGAGGGAGGGAGGCTTCCCGAAGATGACGGTGTGGTCTTTGAGTGTCTTAACCGTGGAGTCGCTCCCACCGCAGATCAAAGGCAGAGAAGTGGCTTGGCTCTCAGTGGCATTAAGTCACGTTAAGCCTAGACGGAGGCTATACACATGCTCCCACAAATAAAGCTGGCTGGGATTAGACTGACAATGGCCCACAGTGAGTCACAGACTTTCAAACAAGGTCAGACCACAGTCACACGGGCAGAGGGCTCACAGGAAATAAGATGGGATGAACTACTTAAGGTGCGCTTGATTTAATTCACCAGTGTAATGAAAACCTTTTTGGTGGTTTGCTTCATCGGTTCATTTGAGATGTTAAACATCCAGCGTAAAGTGCCGACGCGGGAAGCAGTGTGGAGTCTATGTGGCGAGGCAGAAGAATTCTAAGGTGTCAAGGTCAAGTTGGTGGATAGGAAAGGGCCAAATCTGCATTTAATATTCACATTCTTTTTTCTTTTAACATTTATATTATATTAAACATTTTCAAAAGACAAAAACACACGGCCAAGGACATGGCTCACACACGTCACAAATAGGACAGGACATAACATGAAGGGTGGGGGGTAGGGGGATTAAAGTATGTATGCATATGGTGTTGTATTTATACATGATTTGCTTCATAATATAGGTATACGTCATTGTTTAATAGGTAAATAAATAGATAAATAGTCAAATAATAAATACATATATGCACATATACATGCACTCATCTCTTCCTTTTATGATTAATTCAACTATTCATCAATTTCCATTTAATTTCACTTCTTTCATTATTATTACCGTTATTTTTCAGTTTCTTCGTCGCTTATTTCTCTTTATTTATTAATATTATTATATTTATTGTTGGCAGCCGAGATGGTTTGAGTCCAAGAAAGCCCTTATCTTATCCCAAAGCCTGTTGTCTGGCTTAACCAAATATAACAGGGAGAAAGCAGCTTCTTCCATACTTAAGATGTTTAGGAAGTCCTCCAGCCATTTATTTAAATTGAAGCAATTGGGCTTTCTGACTTTCCAGTTCATAAGAACGAGGCAATAGTTGAAAGGCATGCTACGGCTATAAGTTTACTTGCACATTTTTATTTTATGCCATTGAGCGGGGATCCCAGCAAGCATGTAGCTGGAGTTAAGAGTATCTCTATGTTCAGGATCTCAGCGAGAGTATCTCCAACTACGTCCCATAGAGATTTTACAGCCGGACAGACAGGACCAAAGACAATGTAAAAGGGTACCCACTTCTGCACAACCATGCCAGCATAGGCCCGAGAGTGTTTGATCCATGTTTTTGAGTCTACAGGGTGTGATGTATGCTCTGTGAAGGATTTGTAACTGTATTACTCTAAACCGGACACACTTGGAGATTGATGTTGAGTTCGACCAGATGCTGTCCCACTCAACTGGGGTAAGAGTGATGCCTAAATCCTGTTCCCATCTTTTCTGTGTCTGCAGATTAGTATTGGCGGTTGAGGTGAGGAGAAGTTTATATATATATACCTGAAATCATTCCTTTCTTGTTTGCAATACTTTTTAGGTTCATATCAAGGTGTTCATGACAACCTATCTTTATACCTTTTGATGTTACGTTTTTAATATTTGATTGTAATTGCATATAGGAGAAGAAGAGGGATTTATTCAGATTAAAATGTTCCATCAACACTGAACGGAATTATGATATTGTTTTTTACTATTTGCCCAATGTGTTGAATGCCATGTGCTTGCATATGTATATTATTCAATGAGTGAATATTGGGTTTTTACATAATGGGCATGAAGGGAGGGAAACACCAGTGATGCCTAGCCTCCTTTGAACAGATGTAACCACACTGATAGAAAATTGAATTACTGGATTATTCAGATTGGATTTGGGGGAGTACCATAATGAATTTAAAGATATTGATTTATTGTTTTCTGTAATTATGTGTCCTTCCTGTTTTCTGTAATGATGTGTCCTTCCTGTTTTCTATAATTATTTGTCCTTCTATATATATATATATTCACATTCTTAAAGTCTTTTACCTGCATCCCAAACATTATAATCATAGAGATGTCACTGCTTGTTGATGTGTGACACTCGCGTTAACGATGGAAACAGCAATTACAGTGTAATATTACAGTCAAAACTCCTGGAGGAGCTACTTATTTTTTTTCAGGAATTCACCATAACAGAAACTGGTGCATTAGTTTCCACAGCAACCAAACAAACAGATGTTTTAATAAAGAGGTCTGTCAGACATTTATGAGCCGATTTCATGCTGTTTTCCACAGAACAGCAGCACATAGTGAAAGGAGAAGGTTACCTTGCAGAGGAGTTGGAGACATGCAGTCTGTCAGCCCTCTCTTCATCAAACAGTTCACTGTGGCTACTCATTCCTATTAAATTGGTAAATGCCAAAAATTACCATGTTTAGTGTGGTGTGGTTTTTTTATTGAACAATCGACGGCCAACCACAATGACAGATTCTAAATAAAAGACCAGGTTTTGCTAATTGGATACTTTTGTATGTGAACAAGTAACAATGGAAAAGGTTGGTTGGCATTAGCATTAACAGCTCATTTGGGTATAACAATAACATTGGATTACATGCTACATGTTTAACTGGGATTCTCAGGCATCTGAATCCAGTACAGCAATGGTGGACTTTGTTCCTCACACTGAAAACTACTACATTGTATAAAAGATAATGAATGAACCAGTGGCGGCCGGCCCATAGGGGCGCCGCCCCACCTCTTCCCACATTAAAAAAAATATATATAAAAAAATATTAAATAAAAAAAAAAAATTAACATTTTTTTAAATATATATATTTTATATTTTTATTTTTAATGAACAAGGTAAATATCATACAATTGGTATCAGTAAAATGTATAATCTACAATAAAATCTTGTTTAAAATTGTGTTACGATGTCTAAAGTTACTGATAAGTCACATGTTTCCTGCCTGGCCTTGCCCATGGCATTAGTTTATCATTACCAGGCGCCGTGCAAGGAGCCCCCGAGCCAAACAGCAGCAACCAGCACGTTGCATAAGTCTCAATAGTAAACTGTGCCGCCGAAACATAATTTCAGCCAATCAGCGCCGTCAAATATTTTGGTCACGAGGGCGCTCACGTTGGCGCCCACGTTGCTTACGTGCGTTGACGTGAGTTGTTTTTTAGACTTGTGAGTGACCAAGGTGACGCAGTAGTTGGATGAGAATGGCTTTGTGTGCAGGTGGAGTCGCCGGACCTCGGCCCCCGCCCAATTCCGTTCAAGAGCTAATTTCCAATCCTTTCGAAAGGAGAAGTTTGGGAGATAAACTGTTGCTTAAAAGACCTTGGGCCGGACCAACCCGATTTATATATATATATCGCAGCAAGCTCGTGAAAAAGACAAAACGTATCAACGAGGCTTCTCACGTAGCTGGTACACCAGAAAGGCATGGCTAGCTGGATGCAAACAGGTAAATGATGTCTTTTGTTTCCCATGCTTGCTCTTCAAACAGCCGGGGACAGATACGATCTGTTCAGAAACTAGACAAAAATTAAACAAGTACAAACCACAGACTGTCTGTGTCATGGAGAATACAGTCGCTGGTTTATTTATGTCTGTATAGGCCGTTGTTGTGAGTGTGGACGGTCGGAACATATATAACGTTAGCTTAGCCAAGCTCCATTCAGAAAACAAGCATTTTAAAAGGTTTTTCGCCTGCCGTCTGTCTTCAGACTTGTCAAAGCATTAATTCATGGTTTTTACTAACCGGTATCAGTATGTTGTTACGTCGGCATCATTTAGAAACGTGTATTACAATTTAATCACGGTAAAATATGTTCATTTTGTTGTAGTTGTAGCTCCCGAGCGCGTCTTGTTTGAATGATGCGAGTAAACACAGCTGGCAGCCGCGGTGAAACTCGAGCGACTAGAGCCATGCGATAGGAGCGTTTAGAGCGAAGCGAATATTCGCATTGCGTCCGGTCTGAACGCAGCATTAAAGCGAGCTCCGCACTGCACTGGAAACGCGCCATTACATCACCAGAAGTCCTAATTTAAGGGGTCATTTCTCCCCCCAAATTTTTTTTTACTCACTATATCAACAGCCCCACCAAAAATATTTTCCACCAGCCGCCACTGGAATGAACGTTAACACATCGGCTGGATATTGCTGTAAAAATATATGCTTAACATTAATACCAGAATACTGATTTGATTTCATGTGTTTTATCTGTGTTTGATTACATTAAATTAAACACAGATCCAATGTCAACATTTTATTTCGCACACCCAACACTCACATCATGGATGAGACTGCATGGTCTGAATGCTGATACTGCACTCTGAGTTCAGATTGGTGCCATAAAAAGGGCCTTCAGAGAGCTGGCGGCGGGTGAAATAGAAAAACAACAATTCCCTTTAAGACAGCTATATAAACCTGTGAAGGCCAACAGAGGGTCACCGAGGCACAAAACAGGATAAAAAGCAAAGAGACATGAAAATAAAAAAATAACACGAAGAAAAGGCGTCAAACTGTGTTTAAGTTAATAAAAAAACCTTCACACAAACACACACATAGACACAGGTGCTGGAGTGTCACTGGGCTGTCATTAGATAGCAGAGCAAGGCAACACATTTGGACTTGCCAACACTACCTGTCAACACCAATATAGGCTTTAGCTCACAGGCAGATACACACACACATATGCACAGAAAATAATTTGTACACACACACACACACACACACACACACACACACACACACACACACACACACACACACACACACACACACACACACACACACACACACACACACACACACACACACACACACACACACACACACACACACACACACACACACACACACACACACACACACACACACACACACACACACACACACACACACACACACACACACACACACACACACACAGAGACAGAGAGACAGAGAGAGAGCGACAGGCAGCTAAGGGGAGCGCTTTGGCTTTAAATATCGACGTGATGAAAGGGCGAGGCTCCACTAACTCGCAGGAAAGAAGGGATGGAGGGAGACGGTGAGGGAGAGAGTTCAGAGGGGGAACACATGGAGATCAAAGGAGTCTTTCAGAGTCAATCCCTCGTTGGGCTGTTTGAGAGCTGGTGGCTGTCAGCAGGCATGAGAACAAACACACAAACGTGACACGGCGAATGGTTTACATGCAAAGCTTTTGCCGCTGTACAGACACACACTCCTGAGTGTATACACAGAGAGGCAGACGCATCATTACCACAGATGAGTATACAGAAATAAACGTAATCAACGAGCAGGCTTCAGAGGAAATCTCTCCCGTGTTTTCTCTCTAATTTACATCCATGCATCCCCTGTGTTTGTTCCCGATTTACTCCACACACCTCTCACTGCTTCAATCCCAAATGTAGTGTCTGACTGCGCAGTGTTCTCTTTTAGCCTGGGTGGCCCCGGTGGGAATCACACCCCCGTCTGTGGCAGTATTAGCAGCGTTCTCTTAGTTACACAGGGTTTTAATTTAATGTGACATGAACATGTAATAAAATGTGTGGTTTGGATCATAGTGTGAGAGCAGCCCAGCAGATTGTAACTGCAACATTAGCTCATGTTAGGTCGTGTTTCTAGTCAAGTCATATCCCTTTCAAATGTAGTGCTTTACTTTAATACATACATTTTCTTTTTTTATTATTGGAGCTTTAAGTTCAAATGACAGCCCTCGGCTAATGTTCAGGAAACATTGTGTCCTCTGTTCAATATTGAATCTGTCAATACTGACTTAAAGATGATTGATTACATATCTGGCAAAGCAGATTAGAAGTCCATACACAAACTGTGTGGGAGTCAGGGTTGCAAACTGCAGAGTATGGCTGCTCAATTCATCGTATTTTAAATCGCAATTACGATTATGGCTTGCAACGATTACGAAAACAACGTAATCCAAATAAAACGATTATTTTTTTATCATTATTTCCTTTGGTTTTTCAGTTGAATTATACTTCAAGTTCAGGGTAATCAACTGTTAAAAACATACTGTTCACATTTTCTTTCTCCAATAAATTAATGTTTTCAAAGTAAATGGATAATCGTTTTTAATAATCGTGAAATCAATTGACCCAAATAATCGAGATTATGATTTTTTGCCATAATCGAGCAGCCCTACGGCGGAGTGTATGTGCAAAATGGTGTTTTGGGGGTTTTAAAAGAGGTTAATATCTATTCAAGTGAAGTAAAAACTTGAAAATCCCTCAAACAAAAAGGCACATTTACTGGCAGGATAACAGGAAATGCTTTCTCTTTATGTGCTGCATCCTCTGCTTAGCTTTCTTTAAACACCCACACAAACAATCAATCTGAAACCTGACATTTTCAACCTCTCCTAAAGGAAAACCGTTGCAGAATGAACCAAAATCAGTTTGCTGGAGCCACTAGAGCAGCTCGCACCTCATTTTCCTTTTTCCATGCAGATGGGTTTTCATCTTCCTCCTGGCAAAAACATCACCTATTGTTTCTCTGCTATTGTGCTTCTCACACCTTCCATTCATGGCTGCGAGAGGCGGCCTATTCAGCCGTGTGGAAGGAGGCCGATTCTGTTCCTGTTCTGTGCCCGCTTCCCATTGACTGTACAAATAAATGATCATAGAGGTAATTTATCTTACATTCTCCTCACAAAAACATCACACAAAGGGAGGTAAAAATAGTCAACCGTGGCATTTTTCTCCCGACGGATGACCTCCCTGGGAAGCTTGTATCTGTCTTTTTCCTGTTTCTAACACGCAAGAAAGAGAGGGGATTCAGTGCAGAAGGAGAGAGGGAGGAAGTAGCCCTTCCAGGATACTGACCACATGTTTTCCCCCACTGCGCCTCACTGGCCTCTGGAGGATTAGTCCATCTATGTGTGTGTGCATTGCCATTGGCTGATGGGTTGCAAGGCAAAGAGCTTCTACCTGCTTTGTGTGTGGTTGCTTCCCTCCCTCAGACACACACACATTTCTCAGACCCCCACACACATATATAACCACAAAGGCTCAGTCTGAAGCAGAGATACATGCTGGGATACACACAGCACACACAGTGGAAAGCTTCTGGCCTCATGCTGCTCAGGTCTGGGAGGAATGGCTAACAGCAGCGGCAGAACAGTGAGTCTCATCACATTCAAAGGAAAGGCTTCTCTGCAGATACATCTGGTTTTCTCTTATGCTCAAACACATAATCGCACACAATCTCCTCTCCTTAGTCCTACAATAATGTCAAGTGCGGAGCCTCAATTTCTGTTTTATTGAAGACTCTCTGGGGTTTGCTGGAAAAATGATGGTAAGCTATTACCTTTCAGGAGGCTTCACAACATAGACACGATGTGTGTGTCTGACATACCTCCTTATTTACAGCCCAGTCCACTGTATGTGTTCAGGTGTCACATATTCATTTGATTTAGTGATCAGTGATCCAATATGTTGATGCAAATTGAAAAAATTGATAGATATCATCCTTTATATAGACATTCTAAAATGATTTGAACAATTGCACTTAAAGTGGGAATAGAAAACATTCTCGCTCAAACTGCTCATTATCAAGCAAATTTCGATTTAATAATGTAATCGCTCTAGATTAATGACTAGAACAGCATTAAGATGGGTTCCCTATAAGCCTTGCTTCAAAATGCAATTCTGTTTGCCAGCATGTCACATTTAGACTTTTCCGAATAAAAGCCCAGGACATTAACCGTGCGTGCATCACTGTCTACCAGAGAGCATTTCTCTTAGAGAAAACTCAACTAGATAGCTAAGAGTTCTTATCTACTGGCAGCGGTAAAAACTGAGTAATGTTAAATGTTAAAACTCTAACCCACAAAAGTTATCCAAAGAATGTAGTAAACCACTAGTATTTTCTGTCCTCCATTTTATTTGTCTTCCAAATTAACTCATGCAAAACTATACCAATCATGGTCAATATTATGAGTTGCCTTACATTTTAATGTACTGTTCAACTAATAAGGGAACATGGTAGTCATTTTAAACATAGCCTTGATGATTACTTTACACAATTAGACTCAGGTCTTTGAACATATCAGTGCCATGACAGCAGACATCGGTTAATACAGTGGTTCTCAAACTTTTTCTGTCTCCCTTTGGGGAAAAAAAGTCGGGCCCCCCCAACACAAGTCAGGCTCAGTGGCGGCGCCAGAGATTTATTTTGGGGGTGCTGTGGGGTAGCTTGACGTTTCATAGAGGGTGCTCAAACATTTAGAGTTTCCCATTAATGTACCGGGCGCTACAGTGAAATGTTCTACTGCAACACTCCCCACGCAAATACAGTGTGACAGTTACAATGAAGGCTCGAGGCATATAGGTGTAAGCAGGGGTAAAGTGCTATTTTTATAGGTGGTGTGTGGACCTAACATAGGGGGGTCCGGGGGCAAGCTCCCCCGGGAAGATTTATTTTTAAATATTGAAGTTAAAAGCATCAATCTGGTGCACTTTGAGAGCAAAATTAAGAGATCTATGGATACATCTCTCAACACTCATATGAAACAGAACTGTAAACAGATTTACTTTTTCTTTATGGATATTTTACAAATCACTCCCCTTTTAAACTTTATTCTTGTTTTACTGTCATATAGTATTTCATACCTGTTTTCCATTTATTCTCTTATTTTTTTAAAACAATAATGATCATATAAATGTGTGCCTCGGAAATAATTGTTTACATTAATGGTGACTAAAACGTTTGAGACCCACTGAGATAACGCTGAGAGAGTCCTTTAGCTCACTGAGTCTCTCAGTCTGACAGGAGAGGACTCTCCTCCACTTTGTTGTTGAAAAAACTCCTTATATCCGTTAGTGTCGCTCGCTAGCACCAGAAGCTAACAACAACGATCTCCGGTACCGGTGCGCTCTCTCTCTCGCACACACACAAAATGGCTCGTTCTACACACACACACCCACACACACACAGCCGAGCTTTAAACACAGAGACCCAGACATAATAGTACTGTATCATATTATTTTTGAATCAATAATTTTTCAAATGATTTCTTTTAATCTTTTTTTTTTTATAACCATTTTTCCTCCTGGTCTCTTGCGCCCTCCTGTCATTCCTCTGCGCCCCCCAGGATGAATGCATCCAAAGAGGAAGTCATTGGCTCATTACAGGTCCCCGCAGAGAAGGCTTCCCTGTTTTGTTTGCTGTGTAACTAGGCGATTGATTAAATCTCAATTACAATGCGCAGATTGCAGAGCTATTTTCTTGATTTGGTTCATTTCCCCCTCATTGAGCACTTGTGACTCAGATTTAGAATATGAGATGTTTCCCAGTTTTCTTTACAAAAGGATATGTGGGCCTTTAAGCACCAGAGATGTATATATTTACAGTCGGGAGAAACATCTCTGTTACAAGCAGTAGGTCAAAGGATGAACATAGGGCCAAGTTTATTTACTGGAAAAGTACACTAACCTTTCTTGACTTTTGCAAGCTTTAATAACCTGAGGTCTTATGCCAAATTAGCAGGAATTGAACCGCTAACCACAGCAGTGCCCTTCTCTCTCCAATTATAACACAGAAACCTCAAAGCATAATATCCACATGTGGGCACAGAAACCGCACCGACCCCAGCATGATTTCTGCACTAATCAACACCCGACCCACGTGTGTCAGCGAACAGAAGGGCCACACAAGTCGCCACCATCTTCCTAAGTACCCATCATTACCACCTCACCTCTGTACATTTTCTCACCTCTCTTTATCTCTGCCTTTCCTCCCCTAGTAAAGCGTCCATGCACGGGGGCTCAGTGTTTGATCTCCTCTCCCCTTTTGAAGAGTTCTGGCCTTGACTTGTAAGGCGCTGGGAGATCTTGTGGTGCGCATGGGCATCTGGGAATACCCCACTATGCCGAAAAAAAAGCCATCGGATCATGGCTCCGAAACAAAAAGAAGAGGGGAGGAGTGAAGCAAGAATATGAGGAACGGTAAGTGTAAGGCATAGACAATGGATAAAGCTGGTCGTTGCACAGTACGATTTAAAAAGCGGGCAATAAATGGAGCAGGAACGGAGAAAACACACTAAAATGTAGGAAATGTGGAATGTGTGTTTTACCATCGT
Source organism: Gymnodraco acuticeps (assembly GCF_902827175.1). NCBI lineage: Eukaryota > Metazoa > Chordata > Actinopteri > Perciformes > Bathydraconidae > Gymnodraco > Gymnodraco acuticeps. The sequence goes on along the minus strand of NW_022989947.1, from coordinate 518,623 downwards.
CCTACTTTTACCCTTCAGTCAACAAAACGCTTTTCTGAAAGTAGCAGCAGATTCTCATCATTTGATTATCCCCGGAGATCCATTTTCTGTTCTATACTGTTCTCTCACAGACAGATAGCTATACATCCTGTTCTAGCCCTCCTCTACCACCACCTGTCTTACCTGCCTCCTCCTCAATGCCAGAGTCCCTAATGAGGCTCCATGGGAATGCTCGGAGTCCATCCCTGAAGATAGACCAGTTAGCTTTCTGTTGTTTTTGAAGACCTGCTGGAACGGATCCACTCCGGATGACAAACACAAACACAGCCAAGCAAAGGATCTCACACTTGCATTTGTGTTGCACGTTTTGTTCAAGCACACGTCTTCATATAGAAGAGATGAACATACTGTATGTGGGAACCCAAAGACATACGCACAATCATAGAAATCTAAAAGAAGGTACGGAGGAAATACATCCATAGGATCCGTCACTGAAACATCCCTTGTCATCGATTCTTTGGCAATAAAAGTTGCTTTCATCTTCGGCAATTTAAAACGAGCCGAAGAGAAAGCAGAAACATGATGCTGAGATTATTTATTTGAACATTTAGAAGATTTCCTGGGGCTGTGCTCAAGGTGTGAAGGTTTGTCATATTTGAGTGTGTAGTTCTCCAGCGTCATGTTGTGAAAGCACTGCCGCCATTATTGTTCATTATTTTCTTTCGAGATCAAAGTAAAAGGGACTGCTTTAAGTCATGTAAGGTTGCTGCTGGTTGAGTCACGAAAACAGTTTTAAACTTGATCTGGATCAAAGACAATTTGACTAGCCTATGTTAATGTTGCTTATTTTACAAGTTGCAGAGCGTACATGCAAAACATAATCTTCCTGTTGGCAATACAGTTAGAAGATAATGTGGTCCTTCCTGACAGTAAATCTGATTCTGATTAACTGTGTGCCATTGACCAATTGAAAACGTGTTGGCCATTTCTGATATTTAATGGACCGTAGAGAAGAATGGACGAGGCTACTAAATGTTATCAGATGTACACCATCTAATGCTCTGCCACAAAGACAGAGATATGCTATTCATATCAAGTTAGACACAAAATAATTAGCCACAAGCAATGGAAGCCGTAAAACAAGCTAATACATCAACGAAATGTAAGCACCACTATTTCAGAGGAGATAAAAAATAATTTATAGTCACATTTTAGTTTGAGGTCACGCTGAGATTGACACAGCCCTCTTATTAATTGGAATAAGGCTACTTTGTGCAGTGTTTTAGTGTCTGATAAGTCTTCAAACTCATGGATCTATTTCTTAAACGTCACCGAACTAAAGCCACACACCTCCCCCATGCAGGGCAATTTTCTGTCGACTCCAGCACTATATCTCACGCCACAAAAATGTTATTGTTATCTCAAGAGGAAAAAAACATTGGAGATCAATCACATACATGGAATCATGCAGCTGACAGCTGTGTGTACAGTATCAGACCGAATGTGAATCGACCACAGGATAAAGCTTATAGTTAGGGCTGATTAGATCCAGCCCCTAGTTTTGCTGATATAGGCTTAGTTTGTCGGGGGACATCTTACTTCTTCCTTCTCTCTGTCTATACCTGTGTACTCTCATGTTCCGATTAACCCAGCTTCCCCAAATGTCTTTCTTTTTGGTGTCTATATACGCCGGGATCCGGAGTCATGGATGATCCTGCGGTCCTGTGTCCTGGATCGCGAGCCCTGGATCTTGAGTCGTGACTGTGGTCCTGGATCATAGGTCCTGGATGGATATCCTTGTGGATTTATCTTCCTATTATACACACATGCATTTCCAAACATTTGGACTACCTATGTTGCAAATGTATTATCTTTTCAATTTACACACGGCATCTATTGCACGTCTGTCCGTCCTGGGAGAGGGATCCCTCCTCTGTTGCTCTCCCTGAGGTTTCTCCCATTTTTCCCTTTAAACTGTGGGTTTTCTCCGGAAGTTTTTCCTTGTACGATGTGAGGGTCTAAGGACAGAGGGTGTCGTATTGTCATACTGATATTCTGTACAAACTGTGAAGTCCACTGAGACAAATGTAACATTTGTGATATTGGGCTATATAAATAAACATTGATTGATTGAGGATGAGTCGCCGCGGCTGGCGAAAAGCATAATGACAAAAATATTGGCTCTGCTGTTTCAGAATTGAATGGAAAAGATGTTTAGCTGCTGCCCCCCTCTCTTTCTCTCTCCAACAATATGCCAGTAATTGGATAATAAACTCTACCTTGATGGAGAGTTGAGAATATTGTGGTTTTTCTTTCTTTAGCGCACTAAAGGTCTGCGTCTGATGGGCTTAACGGGCGCTTGTTGAGGATATCGAGTGCATCGTGATGGGTCAGGTTCATTCTGTTTTGCTTGCCATTCTCTTTCACTCCCTTCATCCTGGCTCTCACTATATATCTCTTTTTAGTCTAGAGTTCTCTTCTCTGAGTCATGCAGTTAGCAAGCAGACTGTTTTGTCCAGGTCTATTTCTGGATGTGATGCTGTGGAAGAGAAAAATAAGATTAAAAACAGAGAGGGAGAGAAAGAGGGACATCTCCCCGAGGCTTAAGGATCTTGGAAACTTAAACCGTTTTATTCAAAAATGATACTCAGCAAAAAGGACAGTCTGTCACCAAGGCGATATAAAAACGCACATCCTGCACAAACACCAACATTAAAAATAGCTAAAATACCATAACCATTCCTCATCTCCCACACCGAGCGTCAGGAAGCCGGCATAAAAAGTGAGCCCACAGCTGTTGGATTGATAACTGAACCTGATAACCTATTAACAAATTGATTTTTGAAATGGAGCTTTAAATGGATAAAAGGCAGCAGGCCCACAGATGTGGGTTTGGAAATGAAACCATGCAAGCTTTATATTTTTTCATACTCAATTTACAGCTTAATGCAATTTAACCAAGCTATTTTCTTCTTTTTCTAATAATACTCTTATGAGTTTTGTAACTCTCTTTCTGATAATCCAAACGTTTTTGGGTATCTAGAAAATTGTCATCACTTTTTGTGAAGCGTGTTACATTTTATTTTTTTTACATTTTCTGTCAAATGTCAAAAATGACACTTGAAAGCAGAAATGTGGAGAACATTTATTTCTGGTGGAATTATGTTCTGTATTCAGAAAGACAATGTATTATTTTCATTCAGGCTGATGGAAGCATTTCTGATTTTACTTTTGTGACATTTTAAATTTGCTTGAGTCACATTTGACAGTTTGATTGAAGGTTGGTGAGTCATCACAGAAAAAAAAAGTTCTTCAAAAAAGAATTGCTGAATTCAAATAAGAATTTTTAAGTTAGAAAAGGTTCATTAGTCAGAGTTTTAAAAAACACAAACCCTTCGAGCCTCTAAAAAGTGCAGGGCAGCTAAACCCTCAGCAAGAGTAATCAGTGAGTCAGTAATATTGCAACAGCAGATGTGAGAAAATCTGGATCTCGCACTTCCAACATATATCCTACTTTCCCCTCTCCTTCTTTGTTCCCATTTCTTTTTAACCTTGGAAACCTAACTCCAGCCGTCCTCCCTTTGATAAATGTAATTTGCTTTGGACTCGACAGAGACTGTGGAACAAGGAAAGAGGAGTCACCCCTCCCTCATGGATCATAACAAACACTCTGTATTCATCATTCCACTCATTAGATCACTTCTGACTGAGAGATTCCACCGTCTCTTTTTCTATTCCACTCTTTTCAAAAGGTCACCAAGTTCCCCTTTTTCTCTTGCCAAAGAGGTCAAGGTAAGTTCAGTTTGTTCCAAGCATCCATGTGAAAAGGAATGACACACACATGCACACAAACGGGTCTCACGTTTACTCAAAACCACAGAGGTGCGTCTGCGTGTGCATGACTCATGATTTACATGAAAACTTGAAGAGGGGGCAGGGGTGTGATTCGGGAGAAAGGCTTGGTGCGAGAGTTTTTTTTTCTCCTGGACAAACGGCAGCACCAGCAGAAGGTTTTTCCTCGCTGCCGGGCGGAAAATGTGGGTCCTTGCGGATCAGCGCAAAGCCCAAGAATGTGACTCCTCATACGACGGCTGAGCTTTGAGCTTTGATCCCTGACTGAAGAGAAAGTCGGATTTTCCGGCAGTGAGTGACGGGCCAGCGAAAAGCATGGGGAAAGCCGGGCTGTTACTAAGGCAAAAAGGAGTGTCTGTGAAGAAGGGATAAGGGACATTTTCCAACTCCTGTCTTTCATCTCCCCTTGCCAATGCTAAGTCATTTCTTTTTTGGCAACTGCCGCCTAAAAAAAACTTTTCTCAATGGAGGGACAGAAGGGATGCGAAGGGCTAAGACTTGTCTGTCGTCTCTCTGGGGGCTTTTTGCAGGAAGCACCGTACCAGAGGCGGACGGAGATGGATTCGGGGACAAGCTGGGAACAATGGCGGTGACATGGCATAACTAATCGATATGAGAAAGCTCTAACTCGAGGGACGGGGGTCAGGCTCTTGATGTGGCAGGCCCTGTCTATACCAGCCTGTTCCACTCGTCCTTTCCACTCCCGCCATCCCTCCACACCCTTCATTTCCTTTCTCAGCATACATGCTTTGAAATGCTAAACAATCAGGGCGAAGTCCACACCTCTGTTTTCCCCTGAAGACCTCATGGCACATTTTTCCTTGGCACTCACTCGGTTCGCCCAGTCCATAAGCTCTTCCCTCCCAGGAAGCTGGTGTTGATGGAGGGTTAAAAGCCCGGAAACTAGCAGATTAGGGAAAATGAAACTAAATAAATTGTGTTTTTTTGTAATAGCAGGAGACTGCATTTGCTTTAATTTATCAAGGACTCCTTTATCGTTGCCCCAATTAGAAGATGCAATTGATTTGCACATTAAGCAGCAGCTTTTGCCTGAATATAAACTGGAGTTTTTTTACCAATAGATATTACAGAATGAAAATAAACCTTAATACTGAGGCCGTCTGGCTTAACTAAAGCCGGTCTAAATCTTTTTCTAGACTTTAAATGTGTTTCTATTTGCTGTTGCTGTGCGTCTTCCCTAATGCTGCGTTCACACCGGACGCGATGCGATGTTTGGGGGCGGCACGATTACATGTAAAGTCAATGTAGAGACGCAACAGACGCGAATCAGCTCCGACGGCGAGCATGAGGCGGTGGACGCGGCGCGAATCACGCGATTGAACTGTGCCGCGTCAAACGCGAGAGTTCAATCAGCCAATCAGCGGTGAGGATCTCAGCCTGCCGTTACTGACGTTCAACCAGAAAACATCAGCCATTAGCTGTTAGCAGTTAGCACACAGAGATCACAGCTCCTCATATCTGTTCAGAAACTAGACAAAAGTTAAACAAGTGCAAACCACAGACTGTCTGTGTCATGGCAAATACAGTCGCTGGTTTATTTATGTCTGTAGGCCATTGTTGTGAGTGTGGAGTGAGCATATACAACGTTAGCTTAGCCTGGTCGACCCAATCTCCATTCAGAAAACAAGCATTTTAAAAGGTTTTTCGCCTGCCGTCTTGTCTGCAGACTTGTCAAAGCATTAATTCATGGTTTTTACTAACCGGTATCAGTATGTTGTTACGTCGGCATCATTTAGAAACGTGTATTACAATTTAATCACGGTAAAATATGTTAATTTTGTTGTAGTTGTAGCCCCCGAGCCAGCGCGTCTTGTTTGAATGATGCGAGTAAACACAGCTGGCAGCCGCGGTGAAACTCGAGCGATTGAAGAGTGAAGCGAATATTCGCATCGCGTCCGGTGTGAACGCACAATTAGACTAGAGCGATGCGATAGGAGCGTTTAGAGCGAAGCGAATATTCGCGTCGCGTCCGGTGTGAACGCAGCATAAGTGAAAAGCAGTTCCCTCTACAGGGCAATTACTACTGTCAATTTCATTGTTTATTTTGAACTAAAATGTCATTGAAATTATCTCATCTAGTGATCATGATAACAAAACAAATCAAGAATCGTAGCTGTAGATGCAGTAAATATTTAAAGGTGGATGATCCTGGAGAACGTCTTTGCCCATCTCACATTTGATAAGACTTGTATATTTTCCAGGATCCCAGGAATCCTTGTACAGTAGTAGTTCTACCTGAGTTTTACTTCTTGGTTTGTTACTAAATCCCAAAAAGTCCCTGCCCTTGATGACGGATTTGCCAATGGTCCAGGAACATAAAAAAAAAAAGGGGTGTGCATTGTAAATATTTCTAAAAGTGCAGATTTGTATTATTATATTCAAATGTCAGTTATATAGCCAACGTTCGGACCGGTCTGAAAACAATTGACATGAAGAGAACGTGTGGGGACCAGTGGGATAAACTCATTTAAAACGTAATGGTATTTGCAAATTGCCTCAATATGGTTACACATGAAAAAGGGAAAACCAACCACAGAAAACACTCTGAAGACCAATAACTGATTCAATTAAGCAGCTTGTCGTCTTCTGATATTGGAAAGTCACTTGTAAAACTACACTTTTCAAACTACAGTATCAATTAGATCAATCTCAAGATGCAATGGAAAAAAAAAACTGTATTCTACTACACTTCCAGACACTATTTGCTCAAAACAGCCAAATAATTTCCTTACAAAAGCTGGACTTCCGACCCCTCAGAAAAGGAAACCCAGAAGATATATTACATTAAGTGGCAATAAGCATGGGTGACATTTAACTGTTGATCTTGGTACTAGTGTTCCTTATTGTGAAGCTCTACTGTTGCTCAGGCAGTAGTGCTGTTCTTCATTACCGCAGCACGCAGATCACAGCCACACATCACATCAACAGTACTCTTCTGAGAAATCCTAAATTAATATTGGCAGAGTGGAGGTGTCTGGTTCAAGTCCCCAGTGACAGAAAATATGAATGAGGTCCGGGGCGATGCCGGGGTTATCGCTGACCACATTGGCTAGAACAGCCGTTTGCTTGTGCTATGTTGTGGTTTTACACAAACACTGTCAAACACGCGTACATACACATACATATTTATACACATACACAAACACACAGAGCCTGCCTGTTTCTGTGTTTTGGTCAGGAGCAGAGCGAGCCTCTGTGGTCTGGTGGGGTTCAGTAACACACATGCTCTCTGTTTATGTTCAGCTCTCCTGTGGTCTGCCTCGCTCCAGACTGACACAATATACCATCCAACTTTTATCCTGCATCACATCACTCCAAAATGTCCCTCTTCGTTATTAAATGTCACCTAATTTTCTCGAACTTTCAATATATTGATTCTACGCTAAAACTGTGTTCTGTTGATATTTGGGCAGCAGATACAGAGATAGCCATACTTTTGGTTTTGTGCAGGGTCACGCTTTAAGTTTCTTCCATTCTTCTTGCCTCAATTGATTTCTCTTTCTTTCCTCAATTTATTTCTCTTTCTTGCCTCAACCCACTTTCTCACCCTGTTAATCTCTCGTTTCCACAATCTCCCCTTCTTTCTCTTTTTTTTCGTCTGCCCGCCCAACTCTGTCTGCTGCGTCTCATTTTGCAGTCCATTGTTGGAAGCCAGTGAGTTTATAGGGGGAGCCGGCCAGCCTGAAAACACAAGCAGGGGTCGGCGTGGTCGCAACCGAGCGTGACGGATACAATAACCCCTGCAGCGGAAGCAACCATGTGCTAAATTACTGCCGCAAATGTTCTTCCATCAGGCCATGGCAGGACCATCAAAGCCACTCAGCTATCTCAAGCCTGGACGCACTTTTATTTTTCTGTGTTACATAATTGGGCGCTGACCAAGTGCGTCCAACAAGTCAAACTCCACTTAAGGGTGGGATTAGGTTGATTGGAGGAGAATGGGACAAAAATTGGGACTGGCGATATACACCAAAAGAAAACTAATTTGGTGTGTTATCAGACAGCTTTTTACTTTGGCTCAGTAAGCTAATACCATTTTAAACATGGTGTTGCTAGTTTAGTTATGAATCCTGAAACAAGTATAACTCTATAAAAGAACACCCAAGTGAACAACACGCAAAAAAAGCCATATTTAAAGGATACAAACCAAAGTAAGGGAGTTCTAAAGGGAAATATGTGCTTCTGGGTTAAAAAAATAAATGTATACTCTTAAGCTAAACTTTTATCAAGCGGATAATCTCCAAATATTTTTGACTTAATTCATACAAAGTTTAATTTAAGGCTTTGGTTTTTAAGTGATTTGGTTGGAACTACAGATGCAGACCTGGGTTTTGTGTAAAAGGCGATGACAAGGAACTACCCTGCGACTTGAGTACTTTGTTGTTTAGTTCACTACAGGACATGCGTGAGAAATTGCCACAAACATTCAGAGTTTTTTTTCCGGAAAGACCATCAGCTGCTACTCCTCTGGCATTTCCCCTCGTCATTCTGCGATTTAAACCCATTCACCTTTCTGCCGCCAGCCACAAGTCCATAACACCTATTGTTTGCAAGGACCGGCCACTTCACACCTCCCATTCAGAACCTTGCAAAGCCATCTATTCAGCCGTGGGGAAGAACTTGAACCGCACCCATATCACAATCACAGTGGCCAGAGAAAAGACATAGGACTGCCAGCATCACATTTCTTGTGGACGTCTCGCAAAAATTCAAATGATATGGGTTTCTGAAGCTGGGGGCTATTTTTAGAAGGAGTATGCGTGGCTATTGTTATGTGAAACGGAGCATGAAGAATGAATATAAAGAAACAAAATGCAGGCATCAATGCTCCCCGGTAATCACTGTGCTGGTGCTACCTAACAGGGTCTTTAAAAGGTGAAATGTCATTCCACAGAGTTTGATGGGAATATCAAAAAATATATATTACTGAAAAACTATTTAAGTAACAGGTGGTTACTTATCAAATCAAACTTTGGAATAAAAAAGGAAAGTTTTGCCACAACCAACAATTGTTTTCATATAGATTAATCCGAAAAATCGTATAATATCTGAAAATATGCAAAAAGTACATTCAAAATGTCTTCTTTTCTCCTTATTTAATTTATCACAAAATAAGACAGAAAAAGCAGAAAATCCTCACAATGGTAGGCTATTTGTCTTATATGCTTGATGTTGCAAAAAATATATATAATAATAATTGTTTTTCCGTGGACTTACCACTGAATCAACTAATGGTTTCAGCTTTAACAAGGAGAAATAACTCCATGCATTCTTTGTAGAAAGTAATATCTCTGTGGTACACATCAACACACAGATAAAAGGCAAGACATAACCCTTTTACGCTCTTAGTGACCACTGATATGTGCACTTGCTTATTGCCCAATTGATTAATAAATGATGTGCTCCTGCCTTCGATTGGCTATTTACTGCACCATTAATACAATGTATTCAGATCGGCAATAGCTTGTTTGCCATGTTGAAACTTTCTTGAGAAAGAAAGCATGAATCTCTGATGAGAGAAGAAGTGCTTTATGACAACAGGGGACTCAACCTGATTTGATCACATAGAAGGTCTCAGTTAAAAGCATCTTTCACTTTAACACGGTTCAGTTGGCAAGCAGGCTCATAGATCCCTGCTGCATTTTGTCACCTAAGACCTGAGCATCACCATGGCAGCAAAACAGAGCCCGCATTAGCATACTGTAATGAGAAAGTCACTATGACTGAGAAGAAAGGAGAGAAGCACCATCCAATGGGGAGCTATGAACACAGCACACCTCCAAACTGTGTATCTCAGTGTTCAGCCGGCTAAACAGACGGGCCTTTTCATTTGCAATGCAGACTTTCCATGTTCATTTTGTGTGTACATGTGCATCCATCCTTGCAGTTACACACTGATAAGGAGTGACAGCCTGACACATGTGGCCTTGATAAGGTTATGTTATCTGACAATCATTAACAAACGGTAACTACAAGAGGACGACACAGGATGTGACAAAGAGCACGAAGAAGTTGATAAAGTAAGTAATACTTTATGTGGCTTCACATCCAGAATCTGAAAGTGCAGAGCATAAAATATGCATAGCAATAATGCATAGATTCCTGAGTGCACCTTGTTTAGAGTATAATGCACCACTACTTTAGAGGACAGGTGAAGTAGACAGCTCTAAAGTGATTAAAGGATAACAAGGCTATTCAAAGGCTAATGTCGCCTTTGCTCTGTGATTAGCCCGGAAAGTAGAGCTAATGCTAACTTGACTTGTGCTAATTAAACCTTCAAGAAAATGACACGCAGGGATTTCAACAAAATAATACAGGATCTCTCTGCATTGACAGTACAGGATGAGGGACCAGGGATAAGATATATATATTATAAAATATATAATTTATATTATATTTACTAATTTAGAGGGGCTAGATAACACTGAAGTGCTGAAGTGTCAAAGTAATGTAGACTCAACACTTCCTGAATGAAATGTCACATTGGTGGGTGTGGGTGTTTTAAAAAGAAGCAAGAACAAATGTTAGGAATGGGAGCCATTTTAAAACTCATTGAATTTGTATTATTGTGATTTTAACAATGACGGATTATTCTTTCAAATACAATTTAGAGTAAACACGGTAAAAAAGGAGCCTTTGTTTTACTTTGTGTGTCTAAAGCAGCAAAAGATAGAGTCTCACACCGCTGAAGTGGTTAAATGAAAAGGTGCAAAAGCTTTTTACAGTGTGGGCCAGGCCTCAAACTCCCAACATGTAATGAAAGATGATTGCGGCCTTTTCTCTCCTGTGGCCGCTCTGTGGACTTTCAGAGGGCAGCGTGCCCGGAGCATGGACTCTGATCACAGCTGCTGTGTACACCAGTACTCCTACACAAGGGACTGAGTTTGTAATGTGAAAACAGACGATTCAGACATGGTAAACGTATACATGAAGCTTCAGAGGGTGTGTCTACATAGAGCAAATTAGCTTCTTTTCGTCAAATGTACACTAGAGAAGATGTTAGTGTCAGCTCCATAGTTGTAGATTAATTAGTCATATTAAAATGGCCTGAAACTAAGAGAATGCTGCAAAGAGAGATATCTTTTTCACTGACATCACCATGGGGAAAAAAGGCTCTGATCAATTGGTGAAACTTAAGATATGCAAGTGTTACAGATCAGCTTCACACAATGCAAGTAACGAGAAGGAGATTCTTAAGATTTCTCTGTGGCTGGAGATATCCGGATTTGTTTTGGGAGATTTAAAATGGAAAATGCCCAGTAGATCCGGCAGCAATGATGAAGCTACAGCAAACTCAGTAATGACAGAGCTCTTGATCTACTTTCCTCAGCGGTCCCAAAAGATACGGCAGCTGGGAAATGCAAAGCAACGCATCTATTTTTTGGAGATGTAGTCCGTCTGTTCCCGCTCCCAAAAAACCTCCCCTGTGTCATCCTCTAAAAAGCTTATCAGCATCCAGAGACGCCTCAGGCTTTGAGGCTCATTTGGTCTCGCTTCATACTCCACATTAAATGCAATTTATTGAATAATGAATCTCCTCTGCTCCTCAGACCGTGTGAACTCAGTAAATTCACTCAGCATTCAACCCAAAAAACAGGCCTTCAAGGTCACTCTCTGATCCTGGATGAAATTCAGATGAAATGTTCTCCACGTCAAAGCGACACCCAGGAAGTCAGATGAAAATATTGGTGAAATCCTGGGGCTGCCTGTTACAAGGACGATGTGAAGGCCGTGCTGCACTGTACCACTGCATGGGTATGTGTGGACATGCTACTTAATATGAAGAGCAAAAAAAAAGAAGAAAAGACATGAATAAAAACGACTCTTGCTGATACATTATTCATGGTTTGTAGCTTCTAGGGGTTCCACATGAGTGGCCACAGTTAGAGTTAGCGCCGGGTTTCGGCCAAACAAGATGCTGCTGAGTATGTGAGAGGGAGGGGTGTGCGTGCGTGCGTGCGTGCGTGCGTGCGTGCGTGCGTGCGTGCGTGCGTGCGTGGACAGGGAGGAAGAAGCTTGGCAGCAGGATTTCTTGATGGCTTAAAAAGAAGAACATTTACTGAGAAAAGCAAAAGTGGGAATGTGAAGACACACTTCTGAAACAGCACTGCCTCGCTAAAGGGAACACACGTAGGCCCAGCAGTATGCACACATGCAGGCGCACAATTTAACACACACACACACACCTCAGACTGCAGTGTAAACTTAACACATACTTGTCTAAAATTCTGTCTGTGCCCTCCACGGCTACAGTGCAGATACTTGGGGAGAAAAGCATCCCTCCACTGTTTAAAAATCCAACCGATAAAACAGAAAAGGTGGAAAAAACACACAATTCATATGAGGTCATTCATTTCTTATTTCATCGTTTTTAGTTTTATCTTTGATTTTATCTTTAATTGTATTAACCTGTGTTCTCCTGTTCTTCACTCTTACCCTGTTGCTGTTCGAACCACTGAATTTCCCAACGAGGATTAATAAAGCTCCATCTTATTTTATCTTATGTATATTTTGACCTTTTTATCCCATGCTTTCCTAAAGCTCCTGAAAGAGTTAGCAATCCCACTAGAATATACTGCAAGTGTGTGTTTAGATAGTAAGCTATGCAAATACTCTCCAGTCACCAGATACCCCACAAACTCCAGACTGGGCCCACTAGCAAATAGAGGAGCTTCCCTTTACACACAAGGACAGACACAAATACACACTTACACATCTGTGTCTGGGGAACCTGAGGAGGATTTGACCCGTCACCTCAATATAGAAGCAATGATACTGAAAACACTTGGGCACAGCTGCTGATTGAATGTGCCCCCAGAAGTCTTGGGACATGTCTCATATGTAAGAGTCTGAACAGTTTTGGAAATTCACTCAAACAAACACGCAACAATGAGAAAAACCGAGCTTTCGGATTTCAAATTAATTAAGACATATTGCCTGGTTTAGTTTAGCATGTTGAGAGTGCCAGGAAGTGGATTGTGATGAAAGGCAATATAAAGTCTGTACCCTGACAATCTGCCAACACGCCATAAATCCTGGTTTATCCTGAGCACAGGAAACTCTCAGATTGAGTTTCTTTTTAAGACGTTCAGGCCAGATATACAAATCCTCATATTGGATTCTGGGCTGAAATAAGGAAGCTTGGGCATCCAGGTAGGGCAGGGCGATATGGAGAAAATCGAATATGACAATATTATTGAATCAATGCCTCGATATTGTAGTGTATAAGTGGGTAAGACGAAATACAACTGGTAGATCTGTCTGGAAAGTTGAGTACATTGCATAACTTAACTGTGATAAACCTTATGAAAGCAGGAAAATACTAAACTTATGCAATTTACTAATATGACATTATTCAAATTCTCACATAATATATTGCCTCATTTGACAATATCAATATAATATGGATATATTGCCCAGCCTTACGTTCAAAGTCAGAGCATTTGAGACCACCTCGGGATATTCGGTTCAAGTCCAACAAACAGAATGGTGTTTTTATAAGCGGGAAGCTGTGGAACCTTTCCCTCTTGAAGTAGGAACATGCCTCATCTGCTTTGTATATTCGTGCTTGCTTGTGTCATCGCTGAAAGACAACACACATCCACACAAAGATATTTGTCTTGCTTCCTACAGGATCCAAATATTGCGTAAGCCGGAGCATCTCAAGCTTTTCCCCGCCGCGCTCACTTGTCTCACCGCAGACAGCCGGGGCACGTCAGGTCTAGCGAGCGAGCAGCAAAGGCAAACAAGACGGAGACGCTGGAAACACAGTGCTGTCGTGTCACAACTTTCTGTGGAAATAAACACTTCAAATCACCCCCGCGAAAAAAAACATACAACCCGTTGAGCTGCTAAACAAAGCAGGCTGCTCATTCTGCTACACATTCTCCATCTTTTATCCCGTCCTGTCTTTCTACTTTCCCATTCTCCTTTTACCTCAATGCCTCTGATTCAAGAGAGGATCACTGGTTTTTCCCACTCAAGCTCTTCCTCCCCTGCATTTTTTTAATTTGGGGGTCTGCTTTGATGGCAGGGATGTGGTTGGATAGACACAACCAGTTAGGATGCAGCAGGGTAAAAATGAAGCCACTGAAATGGGAAAAGCGTCCTACAGCTAGGGGGTAGAGCCAGGGAAATATATGGTGGTGGAAAAGGTAGAAGAATATCAGCTTACAATAATATATATCTGATGCTAACTGGATATGCTGTGGAAAAATGCCATGAAACCACTGAAACTCTGTGGAAATGACTCATACAAATGTACTTATTCCTTAAATGTTTCCATCAATGATGTAATGACATACTGCAGGCCAGGCTTACGAGAAGTAATGCTGGCAAGCTGTCTCAGGACATTTTCCACATGTATGCAGAATAAAATAATTGTGTAAAGTGCCATTTTTAGGCTGTGGGAGTGTGAGAAAGAAGAAATGATTTCATAAAGAAGCAAATAAATGGTTGGATACAGCACAGAGAAGAAAAGGCAGGAAGAGTGGGCGTTAATTTAAAATATCCAGCATTACCACCAGCAGCTGCACTTTGTCCTACATTGCCTTTGCCAAAAACAAGCATTCACTCCTTCTACATTATTTGAAAAGGAGGCCCCTTCAAGCTCATGAATAAACACCACCAAACAAACGGTCAAGGAAACTGGGGAAAAAACAGCAATAAACCAAAATGATTCTTTCCTTCCTCTCTCTGGTCAATCATACACCCACGCTTTGGGCACACTGAGACTCTCCTTGGTGAGACCAGATGCCTTCTTCCCTTGAAACCGTCTCCACCTCCTCCTCCTCCTCCTCCCTGGTTAGATTTGGCTCAGCCCCTGATCCGTGAAGTGCCGTGGAATCTGCCAAACCAGGGCATGGTTGTCGGTGGCTGAAGCTGTGAGAGCAGCCATTGTTTCCTGTTGTCGCCCTGGCACCAAAAGGAAAGAGGTGCGCAAGGAAGAGAGGCCATGGAAGTAGGAGAGTCAGGGTTGATGGAGAGAGGTGAAACACGAGGGAGTAAAAAGGGGACCATATGGGGAGCCTGCAATGTCAACAAGGCACAAGCGTTCCCTCTGGAAAGAGAGCAAACTTTAGCACAAAAGGACCCCTTTGGAGCAGCCCCAACTTTTTACACCCCATGAGTGGAAGTCAAACTGAGCCATAAAGCATGATGAACCAGACGGGGAAAAGAGCCCTTCCATCAGCCTGCCAGGCAGCCAGATCTGCTGCAAACAACACCCTCTTTCTCTGCGCCAAGCCTTGGCCCCTTAAACATTGAGCCATGCACACATTCTTCAGTGACATAATGCTTTTTTAAGCTATTGCCCTCTTCAACATCCCCACCCCTCCACCAATGCCTCCTCTTTACCCTTACTCAGATTCCCCCCTTTTGCCAATTACTATTTGAATATGAATACCAGCAGAGGTTGAGTGTTTGTTTTCGCTCCTGCGGTGGTGAGAAGTGAAGGAAGGAGGTCCGCGTGCTAGCTGACGTCAACGATCTGACGTCCCATTGATGTGCCGGCAGTAGGTGTTTGCTGAACAGCCTCTTGGGGCCATAAAAGCTGCCATAAAAACGAGCTACTATTCCCACCTCCCCCTCTTTCACCCCAGTGGAGCTGCTGCAACGCCCCAAGGGAGTTGCAGAGCTGGCAGGAGTCGAGGTCGGCAACAACTGCTGACTCTGAAGAGTCCGTGGAGTTCTCCTATTTGGAAAGAAACACCCTGATAGTGTCAGTGTCCACAGCAGATATAGGTTGGAGTTTCTGCCCACTGCCCCTCGTTGATGAGATGACTCTGGTCAGGTGATCCACAGCCTGGGGGACCACCGAGTCATTCAGGAAGCGGGACAAATCCCCGGGGGCACACGGACCAGCCACACACACACACACACACACACACACACACACACACACACACACACACACACACCACACACACACACACACACACACACACACACACACACACACACACACACACACACACACACACACACCACACACACACACACACACACACACACACACACACACACACACACACACACACACACACACACACACACACACCACACACACCACACACACACACACACACACACACACACACACCACACACACACCACACACACACACCACACAACACACACCTACACACACACACACACCACACACACACACACACAACACACACACACACACACACACACACACACACACACACACACACACACACACACACACACACACCACACACACACACACACACAACACACACACACCACACACACACACCACACACACACACACACACACACACACACACACACACACACACACCGCAACAATTCAGTAGCAAAAAGATAACAGGCATATAATCACAGCCTATTATACTCTCAGAGAAACCCATATTCACTTGACCGATCACAGAGACAGGAAGGATGAACTTGGGCACATTGTTTGTACATACAATTGTTTGTAAATCAGAGCCTTGTATATCAAGAGCTAACTTAATTTCGTGGACTAACTTGGACAAATACCTGTGACAGTTTGCGCTAGACTTTTTCACTGCCCGTCATTTTGACGGACAGGATCATAAAATGTCCGTCAAAATTCAGTATTACCCGTCGGCCTTTACACTCTGGGGGGGGGGGAGAGAGAGAACTGTTAACCGGGTGGGTGGGGGGGTGGGAGAGCACGGTCGTGAACTGTCAACGGGGGGCGGCGCGCACGCTTGTGAACTGTCAGCGCCGTGTTATGCATGCCCAGTGCACCTCGCGGGAGTGCGCACAGCGTAAAACCAAAACTCAGACATTTCAATGATTTGTAAGGCAAAGTTGGGTTTGGAAACGGTATCATTTCCTTTTTGGCAAGCATGCTTAACACCGGAGCCTCGCTGCGGGGAAACTTTGGCGCTGTTCCGAGTTTGTTCTAATCTGTCAAAAATGACGTACTGCTTTCAGATTTTTCCATCATAAAATCCGTCATAGACGGAAAATATTCGGTTAACGCAACCTCTGGACAGGACCACACCAATTAAGCCAAGTGCCTTTGATACATTGTAGACAGTCAATAAAGCCCTGTAGTGTAAGGCATCATTAGCATGCAATTATATATTTTTGGGCCACTTAAGGCACCACAACAAGCTAAAAAAACAGCTAATTACTAGCTTTGCCTGTTCGCTCTTTGGTGAAGGCCGTACAGCAGATTTAACATCTTTTTTGCTGCACTTATCGGCCATGAGAACTGTGAGAATGAATCAGTAATGTTGCCGACATACTTTCAAATCATTTAAAGATAATTTAGCCATGGTTAATATAAACATTTTGACGAGAGCAGCTTTAAGGATACAATGCCAATTGAAATCCAAATGTAGCAGTAAAGCTCTTTAGACATTTCCCTGACTTTCTTCCAGCAACAAACACCATCCAGACATTCATTACCTCAGCAAATTTGCTTTTAGAATGTGTGGGTTTTATATAAAGTGAGAGACAACAGACAAACAAACTGTGGTTCTCAGACTCAATCAGTTAATGCTTGCTGGATGAAAGGTAAAAAGAAAAGAAGGGGGCTGATGGCATAACCCTGCAGCATCTCAACTAGGGAATGTTGGAATGATGGAGTTGGGAATGTTTGCTAGAAGCAGTGTTGCCCCCTGTCTCAGCATGCCTTTTGCCACTGAGATAGAGCAGAGATGTGCAAATGTTTTTTTATACTCTGTCTATTTGCTTTAAAAAAAAGGACAGGTGCCAAAACTCAGTACTCTGTGCTCGCCAAACCTGCAGACAGCAGCCATATCTTCCCTCATCTCTCCTCGGCAGAGAATTTAATGAGAAGCCAATCACGTGTCTGTCCTGATCAACTCTTCTCGCCTCAGCCAGTCACAAACCTGTCTACTTTAATGGAGTTCACAAGGACCCAATCAGCTTCTTTCTCTCGGCTCTCGTTCCCTTTCTGTTCTGCACTGTCAGAGTCGTCCAAAAACACTGCGGAGCTACTCACTTAACCGTCTGCCTGCAAACTTGCTACATCACTGTATCAGCACTAGTTAAGGATGAGAGGGAGAGAGTGACAGAGAGGGGTTTTACAATTTGTGCCCCTGTCTCTTATTCATTCTTTCCTCTAAAACATTTCCTGACAGTTCTGGGAAGGGAAGGGAGATTTGAAGCCTTGTTATTCTTCACTCTTTCAATTACTGTTACCGCTAGCACAACAAGCTTCCGGACCAGTGTTTTTCCACAGGGTGGGAGTGGGCAGGTTTTAATAGAGGAAATGATTCCGGGGGCTAGCCCACTGCTGTGCTAATACTCTGATCGATTTTTATTTTGGGGGAACCCTCCCAGCTGATCAATTTCTTTACAGAGGCTAGCCGGCAGCTGGCCTGGGTTTCACTGTCTGACACAACATTTGAGTGGAGTTCATGTCCACCCCCCCAGTTTGTCCTTCTTTCCCCCCCCCCCCCCCACTGCCCCAGCCACCACCTCTGAGGCCAGGGGCGGCTTGGCTGTGCTGGTAATCCCTCAATGAATGTGGGTCAGTGAGTCGAGCTTTGCCTTCGTCACTCAGCGAGGGGACAGACAGCGAGGTTGTGACCCCAGTCATCCTGCGTGCACTCGCGCACACACGCACACACACACTGGTGTTCACCCACGTACGAAGACAAAGACTGGAACACTGGGATGCGCACACACATAGACCAACAAAAAAATACACGGATGGATGAGCAGCCACACACCGACAAAACTCACACAGACGAAAACAAGCAGCAACACAAACTGAGAATAGGTTTGAGCAGATCTGAGATTAGTAGAGCAGAAATGATTGAAAGATTAATGGAGTAGTTGACTGATGGAAAATAAATGAACAGTTCTGATCATCATGCTGTTTTAAAGCAAAAGGGACAAAATAGCTGGTTTTAATACAAGTCATTTAAAGATGTCCCTGTTGGGCTATAGGATTTTTTCAAAAATATAGTGGACCAAACATTTAAATCGAGAACATCATCAATTCAGGCATTAGTCAAAGATTACAAATTGTCAGTAGATGCAGCCCTCGAGATTAGTGCAGTCAAAAAATATTGTCCAGTGATAAACAGCTGAGGCACGCATGACAGGACGTTTCTTAAACAGACAACAAGAGTATAAAAGATCAAAAGTTGCACTAACACCTAAAACTATATAAAAGAATGTATAGTTTAGCAAGCAAAAATACCAAAGATGTTGCTTTAACTTCTTATGAGGTCTTACAGGGTCTATATAACACTATTATGAACGGGATTTTGGACTGCCATTTGAAATATATCACCCTGACCTTTAGGAACTTGTGTTTTCATTGTTTTGACCTATTTTAGATTATCAGGCTTAAAACAAAAGTTTATTTCTGTATTTCTGCAAGGCTGAAGCAAAATGAATACACACACGAGACCAGAGAAAGACAAAGGGGATGTATAAATTGTAGGGGTCGACCGATTATCGGCCTGGCCGATTATCGAGGCCGATATTCTGCATTTTACAGATTATCGGTATCTGCCTTTTTTTTAAAATCAAATTGCCGATACAACTTTGGCTCTGATGCGGCCGTTTCTCTGGCTGCGTCTCCCAGCAGAGAAAACTGTGACGCGCTGAGACAACTGTGACGGCTGCTAGCCTCACAGAAACTCTGCTTTCTGCACCACAATCTGGTGCTGCTGAATTGGAACTACTAAATGAGTGAGACTCAAATATCAGAAGTTCAGAACAAGTTTTAGTAGTTTTTATTTAATTGTTTACTTCATTTACTTTACTCAGGGTCACAGAGAGGAAACCAGTTTTAAGATGTTGAAAAGTTCATTAAACATAAAAAGGAATTTCAAAGAAGTTGTGTTATTCTACATTTTGACACCAAGATTTTCTGATTTTACTGCAAATGTATATCGGTTCGAAATATCGGTTTCCTTGATTACTAATAATCGGTATCGGCCTTGAAAAAGCCATATCGGTCGATCCCTAATAGGTTGCACAATAAGGTAAAGAAACAACAGGTTTTCTCAAGGTAAAGGCATAAGTCTGTCACTTACACACATGCACACACCAAAATATCAAAGAGCCCTAATTACGCTGCTCTGCATTCAAACGCATTATCCTCCATATCATTAACATTCCCCATCACAAGCTCTGGTACTTTATCTAAGAGAGAGCAGGCAATCATGAAATATTCATGATTTATTAATCTGACTACAGAAAAAACAAACAATGGCAACCCGGGGAGTGTGACAGCCTCCTCTGCCAAACAGCGAGGCAGCAACATGAATGTTTGCTCCTCGCTCGGCACTCTACAGATCTCCAACAGGAGTCCACTATCGGGCGCCGCCTCCGCCGCACTGACATTCAGGTGAATGCTGGTATTCCAGCATTCACCTGAATTCACTCATAAAAGTGTTTTACTGCGATAAGGTGGAGAGGAAGCGGTTGGTGGTTCTCTTCACTTGGCGCGGATCAGCTACTGCCTCTCATTATGTGGCATTGTGTCAACAAAATGTGAACCGCAGCGTCATCATAAAAAAAAAGAAACGAAAAGGGAAAAGGAAAGGTGGCGGGGAGCCATCTCAAGACAAATCACATCAGTGTTTCTATGTCGTTCTTACAGAGAGGGGAAAGGAGGGAGAGAAATCTAAAAGAAACCAATGCAGAGGGTAGGAAGGAAAAGGGAAGCCAAAGGAAATCATGGGGGGGGAATTGAGGATGGGAGGCAGGCTTTCTTCCTCTTTTCCTCCCTCTAAGCCACTCACGCTTTTGAGGATTTTCTCAAGTGGGAACATTTGTGCTGATGACATGGTTGTGAAAGGAAAATGCCACAGCGCTTGGTTGATGTTACGGTCATTGACTCCTAATGGGAAAAATCCCACTACACGCGCAATTTTCTGGACCCTCCATTTCCTTCATCCCAACTCACGCAGACATATACCGCACACCATTATCACTCAATATCACACCCACTTGCTCTTCCTCTTTGTTTTCCCCCCTTCCACACACTTTCAGGCAACACAGACACATCTTACGCATCTACTCTTGACTTTCTCATTCTTAAATCTCTTTCTACTTCTCTTCATTGCCCTTCCACTCTCTCTCTATTTTCAAGTCCCTCGGGTGACCTTGAGAAGCAGCTGCCAGTGAAGTAGCTAAAGTACAAAGTCAATATGAGCCAACAAAACTGGTTAAGTATTAAATGGGGGATGATGACGCTGCTGTTATCCAGCAAAAGGCTTAACAAAGAGCAAATAAAAGGAATGTGCTGTCAGACTTTAATGGAACGCTCAATAGTAATAATGATGCGATTCAAGCTATTGATGGACTTTGGATTTTTTCAGGATAAGCTGCTTGCTGGTGTAAAAGAAAAGCGCTGTTGTGCTTTGGAATGGCAGATGAATACAACAAGTTGAACAATCCATGCCTGAAGTGATTCATTCTTATTACAGGAAGTCGAACAAATGTAACTTCCCATTTAAAGAGAAAAGAGAACTTTACTTCCCCCAACTGAAATCATAAAGTTGAATATAAAAATGTACCTAGTAAGAGGTCTGACAGGAACGGAGGTTTAGTCACCACAAGGCATGGCAGCAAAATCTTGCAAACGTGAAATTTTTCAATTGTCAGGCCTGTAATAGCCTTTCACTGTCCTCTCCCAGGATCATTGTCGGCAGTGCTGAAAACTCAGTGGATAATGTAGCACTGAATGAGCCCTTTCATCAGCGCTTGGCCATGGAAGTGGACCAGAGTGACTCCAATTGAAAGCTATTGCAGCTAAGAAAATCAATTGAATAAATGTGGGGAGCGTGGTGCATTGTGTGTGGCATTGTCTGTGTGTGTGTGTGTGTGTGTGTGTGTGTGTGTGTGTGTGTGTGTGTGTGTGTGTGTGTGTGTGTGTGTGTGGGAGCCTGTTTGAGTACCTATCGGCTCCCAGTCTGCCCTCCTGCTGCTGCATTCCTTTGAAGAGAAGCATTCCTCTGTAAGGCAACAAGGTCAAAGGCCAGGCGGCCAGGAGGCAAAGGTGAGCCTGGATGTAGCATAGCTCTGCAACAACAGCCTTGGCATGGTGTAGGAGTGTGTTTTGGGTTGGTGGGTTGGTTCATATTGATTATAAACATCCGAGTAGATAAGACCAGGTGTTACCACATCACTTCTTCTGCGTTTTAAAGTTATGTATCAGGCTACATTTAAAAAGCATCCAGGTATGTACATTAACTGTACAGCTAGCCGGCCTGCCTTGGCAGTGCTCCCTCCTCAGCCGATAACAGCTGCTCTGACATGTGTGTGCATTCCTGAGTCTGCAGCACAGCGCCCCCGCAAGGCACCGCTTGTCTGCCCCCAGCCCCTGGAAATTGAGCGCTAAGCCCGGCCGGCTACATATAGATCCATTTACCTGAGAGAGCTACGTCAGGGTTTTTAGCTGAGCACGGGCTGGCACCCAAAGGACTTTAAATCAGATTAAAATGAAAGGCATCAGTTTGATTAAATATAAAACAGGCTTGTCAACCATAACATGAAAAAAATGCTTTTAATGTATTGGTTGTAGCCCGATAACAGAGTAGTGAGCAATCTAAAGAATTGAAACTAAATACATTATTTTTAAAGCACAAAAAGGGTGACGGTGGTTCACAAATAAGTGCGGAAAGATACACAAGTAAAGCCAATGCATGCTAAATACTGTAAAAGTGTTGTGGTCTAACGAAATTGGATTCATCAACTTTCAGCGGCGACACAAATCAAATGCAATATCGATGCTGGAAGTGAAATGACTAACAGGCAGTGGTATTGATCAAATAAATCAACCGTGAAACAGACTGCAGTGGAAAGAGTGAGCAGGGAAAGCTCGGTTCCCAGAACTCAATGAGATCAACTGTGTCAATCAGCTGATTATGGCCCCCAGATGTGCCCTAGACAGAGGGGCCTCTGGGAAAACAAGGCCCCGATCCGCAGGGAAGCAGAGCTCTGAGCGGAGCGGGGCAGAGGTGGGCTGTCCAGGGACGACTGGAATGTCAGATAATGGATGACACATCTCTCCAGGTGACACCGAGCCCAAGGCATCCAAGGAGAAAGCGATGGAGAGAATGAGTATGTGAGAGGGGAAAAAGAGTGACAAATGGATAGACAAGTGCATGCTTGTAAACTTTTGTCAGCGGTCCCTCTTTGGCATTATGAGTTTGTCTGTGAAGGGGTTATAGAGTTCATTTCAAGTTCAAGGAGAGTCACATCCTTCCTTAGCCCAACACAAATGTGGTTTAAAATCTTTCTTATCTTTTTCTGACTGATTGAATGGAAATATGTGTAGGTTCACTTTCCATATGCTCCCCATCCGTGCTTTCTCTTAACCTTGACATGCCGTGTGTATAGGTACACACACACCCACAAGAAACAATGTCGACAAGTGCTGTTATCACATGCCTGAGTTGATCCAGGCTTAACAAAAGCCATGGGATCCACAGGTTAATAAATGCAGATCAAACCACTGTCACTCACAGAGAAGTGAACCTGACAGTGAAGCTCACTACGTAATCCAGCTATGTAAACATCAGAAGACACCGCTTTCTATATTAAAAACATACCACGCATTCAAGTGCAGCTGTTGATCCTAGGGGGGAATCATTTATTACCACCTTGACAAAACAGAGACCTCCGAAATTAGAGGTAATCAACTGTCCCTGGGGGCTAAGTGGAAAGGATGGCACTAACTCCTGGAAATGAAAGTGATAATTAACCCATTACGACTGATTTATTCGCAATAAATTGCTTCATATTTCAACCAAACTTGTTACACGCCACGGCGAACATAAACACGCGCCCTGAAATGGGAAGCAATGTTTTGTCATGACAAGGTCCCCAGAACGGATACTCATTTCCGAGCAAAAAAAGCTCACTCCGTTGACTTTCACTTAATTTGCACTAAGTACAGGGTGCAAATCAAACATGTCCCTGCATATCCTGGTGAAGGCTGCACTGAGTCTGTTCCCATGGAGGGGAGCTGGAAGGTGGTGGAGGTGGAGGAGGAGGGTGAATTCCTTCATAGGAAAGGAGGGAGGGATGGGAGGCTGGGGGGTGTCCGCCCGGGGAGCTAATAGACTGGCTGGAGAGCTTTTACTTCATGCTTGAAAGGGAGCACGGGAGGGTAAAAACCAGTCATGTAGTGGTACATAAAAAGGTTGGTTAACTATGACCTGCAGTTGGAGATCTTTACAAGGCTCGCCATCATTGATAGTGAACCTGTTGTTGGTGGGAAATAAAAGTCTACATTTCAATAAGGGGTTGTTACTTGTTACCTATTTTCAGTAAGAAATGAGAATTTAAGGAAAATTGCTCCATACAAATTCATCTAAATGCATAGCCTACTGTGAACTAAAGAGTGAGAACCCAGGGGAATGTGAGTGACAGCTCAAAGCAGCCATTATACATAAAAGTTTAAAAACATCAAAATACACTTTTTTCCCCATAAAACCTTCTCACTTTGTGTAACTTACTTGTCATACTCTGCGTTGTCCTTGTCACACCGCGCGTCCTTGTGTTTCTGCCAGTCTTTGCCATGTTTGCAGGTGGTGAGCAGCACCACATCCTCTGCGTTGTGGACGTGATGTAAGGCATTCCTGGTGTCCGAACCGATACCTGTCAGGTAACGCTTCCCTTTGAACACCAGCATGTATTTTCTAAAAGGCGGGATTGTGTTGTACTTGAGGAAGCCCCTCTCTCCGCCGGTCCTCAGGTGCTCCTTGGAGAAGAGGGGTATGGACACGTCGAAGTGGGGCCTGAAGTTCTCGGTGCTGATGCTGGCCTTGGCCAACATGGCCTGGCCGATGTCAAAGCCCAAGTCTTCCGTATAGTCCGGCCACGTCCCCGAGTACAAGTTAAATATGAGGTGGTTCCTGCCGTCGTTCCACAGAGGCAGGTTCTGGACCTTGGTCTTCAGGTTGTGGACGTATTGCGGGGACAGCTGGTCCCGGTCCAGAGTGTCCAGACTCAGGATGAACAGACACGCCTGTCCAGGGTCTGAGGTGTAAAACCTGGACCCTTCAATGGTTGATAAAATAATCTGATAACTCTCTGAGATCTTCTCCCCCTTCTGCTGCGGGTAAACATAAACTTTGAATCCGCTCTTCTGACACTGCGAGAAATCAAAGCATGAATCCATGCGGCACCGTTTGCCTTTGTAAACACTCGTGTTGACGTCCCTCTTCTGCCTCGGAGATATGTGCAGGTTGTACTCCTCGGTGTCCGTCTGATCCAGCGGCAGGAAAAGGTGTAAAGGGTCCGAGAAGTGGGGCCAGGGCTGATCGGGCCGGTACCCATGTCGGCTGCGGTCATGCCGGCTCCTGCTCGCCGCTGGAAGTGTAACCCCTCCGAGGTAGAAGAGAAGCACCAGACATGCACCAGCGGAGAGCAGGATCAGGTAGCGTTTTTTGGCCTGCATGTGTCCTGGGAACAGGGGCGAGTTGTGAAGGAATAAGAAATGTAAAGTGGCCCGAAGTTAGGCTCTCACCAACCCCGGCTACACCGCTCCATCCTCCGGCAGCCTCCAAGGATCCCCAACCCCCCTTCTGCGTATTCGGTTCCCAAATCCAGCAATTGATCCAGTGCATGTGGGCGATTTTAAAAGTAGTGTCCCGTTCTCCCTCTTCTGTAGAGTTTCAGCATATCGCACAGCGCCTACAGCGGGGCTGAGCTGCCTGAAACAGCTCCGTGCTGCCTGGACCCTCGGACACAATCACATGCAGCCACTCTCTTCCGCGGCGCTTCCTCTCACCCTCATTCAGGCTGGCTGTGTGGGGGCTTTTCAAAGGGCAGCCGCCTGGGAACTCTCTTTCCCCGGGTGTAAAGCGGCAGGGGTCCCCGAGGCTCTCCCAGACGGATAGGTATACCCCGGTTTAGATAAACTCGGTAGCACCAGTCGGTGTGGCTGCTGTGCTTGAATCCAAATGCCTCCGGGTGAATTCGTCCTATTCCCCCTGTTTTACCACTCCATAGTCCCGTGTGAAGAGAGGAAAAAAAACCGGGGGAAGCTTCGTAGCGCAGGAGCAGCTCAGCGGTACAACTGTAACCTGACGAATCCCTGCATTTCCATTCTTATTTATTACAACCTCCACTCCACACACAGCCTCGCTCTCGCTGAATAAAAACCTCACCGGCGGGCAGCAGGCGAAGTTATCCGGTTGACACGAGGGGACAAAACGCTCACCTCAGACCGGGTGAATAGCTGAGAAAATGTTCAAAAAAACGGGATTCCTTGATCCTAGTGTCCAATTACCGAGTGCTCAGTTGTCCCGATTGTTAGTCGGTAACATTCCAATCCCGACACGACGGCAGCTGACGTGACGTCCCATCGATGCACTCCGGCGCCGCTGATTGGTCCGTCTGTGGGGACGGAAGAGGCGGGACTTAGGGAAATACACCCATTCATAACCGGAGTCCTCCGCATGTGCAAATTATCTAATTGTAAAGCCTGTGGAAGTTGTTTGGAAATGTGCCGTGAGAGCAAAAGGCATCCTCACTTAGTAAAGAGTCCCACTGAGAAGTTATATTATGGTAGTAGAATCAGTCTCATGTTTGCACTCAATCAAGTCAAGAAACGTTTTTGATGTATTATGTCTGCCTATTATTGATGCATGCTTTGTTGCTTTAATTTGTGTATTATATTTGTGTTTGACTTTATAATTGTATTTTAATGGTAATATATATAGATATATATTTTTAAAGAACTATGCTCTATAAATTGTCTTGACTTTAAGTATAAAAAGACACCGTTTTCCACTATCCTTTTAACCTTAATGTATCCAATGTTGATATAATAGCCATAAATATTAAAGCATTAAAGCAAACACATTACATAAATGTTACAAAATTAAGGCAAAGCATATGCTGGCTGATTTAATATTCAGCCCCATCTGCGGGTTACATATGTACCCCAGGTTTTTAGATTTACATTTTTTAATTTATTAATAACCGCAAAAGGCATAGTAAGGCATATTTTGAATTGAACATTATTATATAAAACTCACATGTGGAAATAATTTTCCGTTCCATTTTCTTTCTTGCTTTCAATCAACTCACTAAGGGCACAGTTTCAGTCAATTTCCTTTCATATTAAGCTCCCCGGTAGAATATCATCAGTATTACTTATTGATCTGTTTTTCTTAAAGCTTATTATCTCATACAGTGAAACATCTTGCCAACAATGCCAACAGACAGTTTTTTGACAGAAATCCAAAACAACTAATCCACAATCCTGACAGTGAAAAGAAAACCAAACGCCACGTAAGAAATATAATCCCTGAGCAATTTTAACAAGTTGTAACACTGGTATCGCCTAGAGGACTCAGCATCTGTTCAAAAGAATGATCTCATAGTTAATTTGTACCATAAACGTACACAGTAAAATAGTTAAGACATGAAGGCATTTAATGAAAACAACTTGTTGGAAGTCCTCCCCATACTAAAGTGTTCTTGTATGCACAAAGAAAAAGTGACACAGCATAGACGACCCCATTGAAAAGGAAATGAATAGCAGCGGAGCGGCTGTCGCTAAGTGTCATCATGCCTCATAATCCTGCCTGCTGCCATTTGGTGGCAAAACACTCCGGCTGGGTGAAGAGGCCATCCTCATTTTTTATCGGCCAATTAGCTCAGAAGAGGGGGACTAATTAGCGGGGCTGGCTGGGAGACAGGCCAGGATCCTGTGGTTGGCCGGCGCTCATTGTCGGAATATGCTGGTGATGAAGAGGCCTGGGTGCTGTTCCAGAGGGCTGCTCCAGTCTCCGTGGTTGTCCAATGTCAAGAAATCCATATAAAAAGTTGTTAAGACTGCAAGAAAAACATACTTCTTGTTTTTCAGCCCATAATAAGCTCTATACCCTTATATTTTCTCCTTTTCACACAAGACTCTTAGCTCTGCACTCTAGCAATGCCACACATTTTACCACCACTGTCTCTCTTTGGAGAATCAAGTTGTTGTTTATGCCTGGGGGATTTGCTTCTTAATTGCTTACAACTCTAATGGGAATACTGCAGTTGCTAAATGACACTTGAAACCAGGATTGTGTCAACAGTAGAAGATGTTGTAATCTAAATAGAGTTGTTCTTTCCTAAAATGGTGTGTCTCTTGTTAATGTAGTGCGGGTTGTTCACATCATTAAGCCTTTGTGTGAGTGCAGGTGAAACACTGTGGAGCCGGAGCAGACTGCAGTGTTAAGTGCTGCACCATCAAAGGCCCTCCTGTTCATCCCCTGTGTATCCCCACTGCTTTGGAACATTTTGGAGCTGTGTGGTCTCTGCATGACAGCGGTAAGGACTGGGAGTCCTTCCAGGGAGCATCGCCTCACTCCCTGCCTTCATCCTTCCTTGTGTACACTTCTAATATTTCCACCCCCTGAAAAATCCCCGCTTCAATCACAGTTTGGATGCCCTCCTTCTCATGACTGTAGCCGGTCTGAGATATGAGAAGATGAGAAAGCCTTGCTAGCTGTGAAATAAATAAAAAGGTGGATTTGGAAGAATCAGATTATTTTTATCGGATGACACACAGGGTTCAATTTCGACAAAGTGACAAAATACTACAGAAAGGGAAAAAAGTTAATGCTCTGCGATCAAAGGGATCATTAGTTTTCTTTGATATGAAGTTCAAAGTAATTAAACAAATATTTACCAGTGCCAATGTGTAAGGTAAACGTTCAAATAAATCTAGTAAGATGACTTAAACTCATATCTTACTTTTGTATTGCCCCAGTGTTTACCTCTCATGTATTGTCATTACATTTGAGCCACAAAGCTATCCATTACCTTTGCAGAAAAACACATTCTTAGTGACCTTTGAAAAGCCCAGAAGGTCGTCCCATAACACTCACTACTGTTTGAAGGTATTTCAATTTTCCTCAAGAGTTTTAAAACCATCTGGATAAAAGAGCATAATGTCTGTTGTGCAATAACAACACATTCAGCTTTTTCCCTAAATTGCTCCTTTTTTTCCTCTCCCAAACTTTTCACAGGATGACCTCTAGCTAAACTTTCACAAAATTAATACAAATAAGAAGTTATTTCTCTCCTTGTTTCATACAAAATGGTGTGCTTATATATTGCTTGTGTCTTTTCCAGATGGTTAGAGGATTCTTTGAGGTTTCTGGATATGGCTTTATTAAAGTTTATTTTATGATTTGGAGAATTGGATGCTCATGCTTTGCTCTGCAACTCAAATGTAATGCTGATGAATGAGTGGCTCAGACTCTGTGGCTAATACAGTTAAGCTTTTGTGTTACTTGTTTTTGCTTAACTTGTTTTTTATTAAATTATTTTTTATCACATCTTGATTATTATTATTTTAGTTTATAACGTCAAAGTTAAAAAAAATAAAATGTAGATATCAAAGGAACACAATTCTTTATATTTGGTTAATGGATACATGGACTTACAGTAGGTGACTTCTTCACTCTATGCTGACCTGCACTCTCATTTTGCATTCAAATCAAAAATAATAAAATGATAACTATAGAGCCAAACAATTCAGTAATCTAAATAGTTTTATATGTCCTTAAAGACCTGGATTACCTGTTGACTTCCTATTTTCCTCCCGTTGACGCATGTGAAGCATTTCCCCTTAGCGACGGCCGGCAGCCATGATAAAGACTTGCAAATTCAGGCCACGGTAAACAAATACCCATGGCTGGAAAGTAATCTGTGGGTTCAGGGAGTTTCAGGCAAGAGGAAGACAAAACAGCCTTTGAGAGTCTTCAGGCTGCTGCTGATCAGTCGCTGATAAACTCCCCTCTGGATGATGTAACAAGCTGGGCTCCTGCTAACACAAAGGGCATGTGTGTGCGAGTGTATCAAGGTGTGCACAGGCACTCATGCCCAAATTCTGCTTCTCATGGGTGCTGTGTACGTCTGGCTCCATGCACCTGGCTTGGTTATGCACTTGAGAATGTGGAAGTGGTGTGAATAACCAGTCGCAAATCCGCTAGGGTTTATACTTTTAAAAGTCTTGTGAAGTTCCTCCTAAAACCTGAGAATAGTGAATAGTACGCCATCAGAGTTTAATCTTGGCTTCACGGTCTCACAGGGAGTGTGCTCCTCCTTTCTGGAACGTTGTTTATTTCGGAAGACTCGTAAAGCAACACAAACAAGTAAATGATTTCATTCTTGTCACCTGTTCTTTTATACATACATATGTGTCCCCTCTGTGTAAAGAGATTCTGAAAGTTTCAGGAAAAAAGATTCTCTCTCTTTATGTCTATATATAATATAAAAACCTGTCTGAAAATGAGCGGAACAGATTTGTGCCACTTTATGATGTCATAACGATTTTTGGCTTGTGTAACCATTAGCCAATCACCAACCAAGGTAACCCCCCTCCACCTTATCACCTGAATCTCCTCCTAGAGCACCATTGTGGGTTTTTTAGAGCATAATAGGGAACCTTTAAGAGAATAAAGGTTGATAAAGAATGGAAATATAAACATATTGTAATTAAATGGTGGTCAACACAACGACCAGGTCTCTACCTGAGGCAATGAATTAATTCCATACAGTTCTCAAAGCTGACAAATTGTAGCTTTGTAACAGTGACAAACAGGGCAGAAGTTTAGCTTAAAGAGCAAAGTGACTGATGCAGACGTGGTAAGTGAGTGGGAGCCAATCTGGACTTGGACTTTGCGTCCTCCGACTGGCAGCCCTACGGATGGCTTCAGGCTACTGAATGCTAAATGGTGTAGCCTTGGCTATCCTTTGAAAGTGCGGCTCACTCCGTGTGTGGGATGCTTAGTGATCTGCCCATTCTTTATTTATTTAAAGTGACCTTTCGACTCCCAAGCCGAGATTGCTTTGGGCAAACTGCGCTGGGTTTAAATGTTCGGGGTTGTGGGAGGGAGGCCATGGTTTGTTGCCAGGGCACTGAGCGAACTGAGCTGAAACTTTACAATTTTAACCCCGGAATTGGGAAGTCCCGGCTGGCAGACAGCAGCAAATGAAGCGTTTCAGGTTAGATGTGGTGATAGGTTTTTGTCCTCATTAAAGCAGAAATCCCTGCCACTGCCTGCTCATTTGTATTCCCTCGCAATTCATTCGAGGTGGATTTTGATTTGGGGGGATTTAGATGGTGTAAAGCCACTGAAGCCAGGAGGAAAAACGAATGCGTTGTAATTTCTTCTTACGCAAAGCCCTGAAAGAGTAACTTTACATGTCCTCACTCACTTTCCAACTTTGTGATTAAAGACACATCTTGGCTGAACAACGTGAGAGTATCCCTGCTGGTATAAAAGGTTGTAGAGCACATCCCATAAAACACCTATTCTTAAACACACTTGTAGCTGAATGTGCCAATCACTTGGGCCACTCTTTAGGGATCTGAAACATAATGAGTGTCATTAAATCCACCGTGCTGATATTAAATCAGTATCAATCAAAAGGACTCATGCCGGTATCATTGCTTCAGAAAGTGCTGATGCTGCTGTGCTAGTACGATAGGATTTTGCATCCATTCAGAGATTCTCTAATTCCCTTAGGGACTATACTGCACAGTAATCCACTTAATTTACAATTACCCATGCAATCCACACTCATATGGAATGATAAATGGACTGAAGTAATCCCACTGCTGGAGCCGGCGAGCCTGGAAATCATACCATATACCCTCTATATGATCTGTTTCCCATTCTTCGTTTGTCTCCACATGTACAGCATGTTGTCATATGAAGGTCTCTCAGTTTTAGAAGCTCAAGCATGCACACACATATTTGAAGATATATATCCTGCACATATGCCTCGCCGCGCCTGCATACTGTATGAACCTCCTCCCTGACTTTGAGAAGATGCAGGGGTAAAGCCTGGCTGTGCAGGGTGAATGTTAATGTTTTAACTCCCCTGCCAAAGATCAGAGCTCTCCTCACCCCTTTGAACCCTAACCCACTTTTCACTGTACCAACCTCTGGTCTCGCCACGTTCGTGCTGCAGGCTGCTGGGTATTTGGTATGGAGTAAGGATTTATTGGCAAAAGGATTGAGAGATTGGTCCAACACCGGTGGTTGTGATGCTTTGAGCGTCAGGGTTCTGCTCTGGGGAAAGAAAACCTACATTTGTAACGCTTATAACAAAAAATCCATCTTTGGCTGAGAGCCCTTCTCACCAGAATGTCATGTGACTTTCTTGACATTTCTACATAGTATTGTTTTCGATTCATAATTCTGATATAAACAGCCTTTAGAAAACATCATTTTTCATAAGCCCTAGCCGTTCATGGGTTAATCGCCCGAAAAAAGAGGCGAATCCATGTGTGAATCAAGCGTCTGTGGTGAGTTCAGACATGTCTGTTACAACAACACGACAGAGTGCTGTTCTGCTCATAAATGTTCGCAAGACTTACTCATCAAGTAATCACTTAACATTATTTAGATCACAAAGGTTTCAGTTTCTAATGGCAGCACCTGGAGCATCATGAAAATTGAGTCATCGATGGCATTACGTTACAGAAGCCTGCCGGTACATGGAGTGGTGAAATTGACTCATGCTGATATTTACGCCTTTAATGTTTATCTTGTTCACCATCTTAGTTTAGGGAGTTAGCATGCTTTGCTAATGAGCACTAAATACAAAGTGAGCAGAGGCTAATGGGAATAGCTTTGAATGTATGTATAGTTTTTTTGACCTGATGATGAGAATTTTTTTTAACATCATTGTAAAAACTCCGGTATCTCCAGAAACTACAGTTTATTAGGTAAACATGATTTTTGATTCCATAATTGTGTATAATATATTGACCTAAAACCACTCATTTTAACCTCATGGTGGTGCTAGAGAAAAAAGTCTGGGGATCATTAATATCAGACGGCTTTGTCCTCGGTTGACCATAAACATTTCCTGGCAATTAAGCATTTTTTATCTCATCCTTGGGATTAATTTTCCCCAACATTTTCTAGTATTTTTCTCCATATTAGGCAAATCTATCTTTAATCTTATTCTCTATCATTCTCTCCCTGTGCCCAGCTTGCGGAGGGCGCTTCATTTTCCGTAGGGAGCCTCATCTTAAG
This sequence comes from Gymnodraco acuticeps, assembly GCF_902827175.1. NCBI lineage: Eukaryota > Metazoa > Chordata > Actinopteri > Perciformes > Bathydraconidae > Gymnodraco > Gymnodraco acuticeps. Next base: position 485,753 of record NW_022989947.1, on the reverse strand, counting down.
CAAATGCGGCGCACCTACAGTTTGACCCCTAGATTCGACCGGGTCCGTCTGCGCGGCGTTACGGCCGCGTCTACACGGCGGCGTGCGTTGAAGCTTCAACGCTTCTGCCCATTCACTTTGAATGGGGTGACGTCACGCTTTGCCGAACTGCATTGTGGTTCCGTCGCTTCGCTTTGCTCGCGTTGCTCGCTTCAAAAGTAGAGCAATGTTCTGCTTTTAAAGCTTCGACAGAAGCGTCAAATCATATGCTGGTACAAGCTCTAGCCAATCAAACCGTGTGCTTGTGTGTCCGGGGCGGGAGATTCATGTGAATGGTTGTTGGTCGAGTTTCAGACACGCCCGCCGGCAAGCTTCAACGCACGCCGCCGTGTGGACGCTGCGTTACGGCTGCGCCGCGGCGTTCACAGTGATCGCGGCCACTCTAGTCAATGGTTGCTATTCCACCAGATGCGCCGCGTTACGGCTAGAACGGCCCGTCCACACGGCGGCGTGCGTTGAAGCTTCAACGCGGTGACGTTACGCTTTGCCGAACTGCATTGTGGTTCCGTCGCTTCGCTTTGCTCGCATTGCTCACTTCAAAAGTTGAGCAATGTTCAACTATTGAAGCTTCGACGGAAGCGTCAGCCAATCAAATCATATGCCAGTACAAGCTCTAGCCAATCAAACCGCGTGCTTGTGTGTCGGGGCGGGAGATTCATGTGATTGGTTGTTGGTCGAGTTTCAGACACGCCCGCCGGCAAGCTTCAACACACGCCGCCGTGTGGGTGCTGCGGAAGAGTCCCAGAAGCATCCCAGAAGCGTCTCTGCGCTGGGCTCCGCTAAAAATAGGATGCAAGTCTATTTTCGACGCGACGCAAGGCATTGCATAGCGCCGGGCAGGAAGTGGACCGGTCAGAGCATCCAGTCAATCCCCCAAATAAACTAATTTTGCAGACCCTATCCCTCCGTAGTCTTTCAAGTAGGAGGAGACATGCCAGCGTTCTCCTCCGGTTTACAGGCGCTGTGTAAATTATATAGAATAATTATGATGATGAATGCATTTTTTTACCACTAAAATACAGCAACACAGCTTTGATTAATGTCGTTTATAACTGGAATATAGCCTGTCCAGGAAATATGCCCAAATCAACAAAAACTGCGAGCCGGCACGTAAGATACTCCGCTCCTGAAATGTGCCCGGTGCGTTATGACGCTGGAGGAGGTCGGACCAAAACCGCGGCCCAGACGGACTCGGTGGAATCCCGGGGTAAGCGCGCCACAGTTTCGCTGCTGTGAGGCTCCACTAGCAGCCCCCCCCCGGTTGACGCTCGTGACACAGAGGGCCTCATCATGTAACTTTGCGTGGGGCCACATATTGGCCAGGGGCGGCCCTGCTCCTGTCTCTGATTCACCTTTGTCTTTCAATTCTCTCATTTTACACCTCCCTCACACATTTGATTGGCCCTTATTTTTAGTTTCTAGTCAAAGATACGCAAATCAATCTCCTTCTTTCACTTTTTAATCACTGGCTCTTTTTCTTGTTCCTTCTTTCTCTCTGACTTAGCCTCTCTGACCCTTTGACTCAGTCAATTGCACTCCCCATAACTATCCGCTTCCTCTGCTTTGATTCACACATTTTAATTGCCCATTTCCCCATCTCCGGAATTAATGAAATCTTTATTCATACAAAGATTTATTAAGATTTAGAGTGATAAGAGGGGAATACTGAGAAGGAAACAGGAAACGAAAACTATATACTTTTGCTGAACAACAGATGTTGATAGCAAGGATTACCCTATGGCCAAAAAGCTCAATCACTTTTACTAACAGGGAATAAATCTGCAAAATCACTCTCAACAAAAGCAAATGAGAAACACATTTTTCTCCCTCTGTTCCGAGTATCATTTGCAGCCCAAAGCCTTTGAGAGAGAGGCTGTGAAGGAAACACAGATCAAAGCCTTCTCCCTCACCCTCTCTCGCAGCAGTCCTTATGCAGGGAACGACAGATCTGGGTGACGAGTTGACGGCGGAGAAAATTATGCAGGGAAAAGGTTAGAATGACATGTGAGGACATGTTATGACTGCTGCCTTGACTTGACAGTGCAGGGTTAATTATGGATGGCCTCCTCTGTTGGCAAGGGCTGAACTAAGTCGCAGTGACGACTGAGGCCCGGCTGCCTTCTGGCTGTGTGCATTAGGCTCCTCTTATGTTTTATTACTGCTGGAGGTTGCATTGGGCTGGTGGAGTTTCACTTAGGATTTGAAATGAGCTTTCTGACAAGAACAGTTTCAGCTGATGTTTTATGGCTGACCCATTTTACTTGTGGGTTATTAGCAAAACACATCCTCTGAGGAGAGCAGATGTTTGAGCGAGCATGTTCTTGATATGGAAGGAATGTTTCTTGTCTTCAAAGATTTCTGAACATGTGTATGCACTTGAACATAACGTTGTTAGCTTAAAGCTAATGCTATTAGCATGCCTGTGAGTTGGAATCTTAAGAATGTAAAAGGGAATGTGAATATGACTGCTATAATGTCTGTAATGTTTAAGTTATTTCTATGGTATTTATGTATTGGCTGTATGTGATTTCATAAATGATGCAGAAACTTAGGGGCATGAGGGGGATGGCCAGGAACTAGGCTTAACGTTTTTATCAGTATCAGATTTAGAATTTATTTTTACACTCAAACGGGATTTGCTTTACTGAATAATGATGCATACATAAACAAAGCAAAAGTAATTATAATATGAGCAAAAATTAAAAACAAAAACAAATAGTTTTAAAAACTATTATACAACATAGACAAACAAAAATAAATATAAATATTATATCTGAGTTAAAAGTGGAAAAGCTTTGCAGTCTTAAAGTGGTAGTATTGTGCAGTAATTGGAAACATGGTACGAAGAATTTTACAAATGTTCACAATGTAAAGAATGAGGAAGCGCTGAGGGTACAGAGATATAGTCACAAAGATGATGTGTTAATAAAATGCATAGTGTCCATGGGAGGAGATAAGAGTATGTATCTGTCTGAGGGGGTCTCGGGCCTTGTTAATGAGGGCAGTAGCTGTCGGGTAGAAATGTTAAAGTTGAGATTTATTAGAATGAACGACCTTGGTGATAGAAAGTAACTGAAGGTGCTGAAAAAAGGCATAAATAGCGGATATGGACAGAAATCACGCTTTATGCTGAATGGAACGATACAATTTATGAAAGTAAAAAAATAAAGATCCATTTCATAAACTTGTTCTAAGAAAAAGCAATTTCCCTTCTGTTCTTCATCTGATCCATTTCTGCTGTGCATGTTCAATCAATCAAAGAGGACAGGCTGACATTACTGGCCCATCAGCTGAGCTGCATTGATCTGTTAAAAGATGTCAGGCTTCTGTGGTTTGTAAATGTGTGTCTGAAGGATCTGTTGTGTTTTCACATCATTGTTGAGGCGCTGCAGATTCATACCCACTTGATTGCCCGCATGCCACAATTAGCCTGGTCAGGCCAACACGCTGCTCTGAAGTGCTTCTGCCTGAGTGTATCTATTTAAGAGACCTTGTTTATTCAGAGGGGTATTTTATTGGAATAAAGTGATGTCAGCAGGAAACAAAGGGCTGAAACATTTAGTCGATAGACCGTCCTGACCTGGCGAGGGGACAGTTGCTCAAGCCAGAAAAGTACTGGATTTGTCTCCATATTGTCGACAATCTGAGGAGTAATTTCACTGCTGCGTCTGCTGCTGCAGGTCTCCCTTGAAAAAGAGATCATTGATCTCAATGGGATTTTACCTGGATAAATAAAGGTTTTGAATTGAATTGAATGTTTGGGGAAATGGGGGGTCGTTTTTGCTTTGTCATGGGGAATGCGATGATTCATGCTAAAAAGAAGCCTAACATCTGGCCTCATTAATCATTTCTTTCAGGCCTGGATTTTGAGGGAATACTTTTCTCTTTTCATCATATTCTCTCTGTTTCTTTCTTCCTCTTTTGTTGTATCTCCCCCCCTGTTATCTGTTGTGGCATGCCTCATCACCCATATCGCTCCTCCCTCCTCATTTGCTCCCTAATTTGTTTAGATGGCTTGAGAAAAGAGTGGGATGAAAGTGACTAAGGTGTGGAGGAAGGGGAAAAAGGGAGGAGAGAGTGTGGGAAGGAAACAAAAAAAGAAGAGCACAGTTGTAAATCAAGTGTAAAGAAATCTGTGTAACAGTTAGGGAGTTCCTCATTACTCCCTGAGCTCTGAGTGAATGCAGTGACACATCCTCAGTAATGGCACATGCTACAGTGCCTGGGGCTAACCAACACAGTGATAAGAACAACATTTTCCATTCACTGTGATGTCAAAGCCCCCACACGTCAGCCGTCAAATATTTACAGGGAACGGAAATGGCTGCTTTCTGAATAACTTCCCATGACCGCTGTCGTGTAAACTGACATGTTTTTTAGTCTTTATTACGTTTTACCGCTCAACGGGAAATCCTATGAGATGTGCTGTTCATAAAGTTGACAGAGAGAGATTTACTGTGTATAATATTAGTAGCATCAAAAGATTAAACTGGGGATCACATTGAAGAAATAAAGCAGGAACAGATCAAAAGGTCTTGTTGTGTTCAACTTAAACTGTATGAACCTTGTCTGAGTGTCAGCACAACACATCAAAAAAACATCTCCTTCCTGACCTCAGAAGCAGTAGTTATACTCAAATGTATATATGTAAAGCTAACTCAATGCTCACATATTGGCTTTTTTCTGGGGTTAATCACAACATGCGTTGTCTCTCAGGGGATGGAGTTTGCTTTGTTGTCATGGAGATGCAGTAGGATACATGTCCATGACAACTGAGCAAAGCCATCAGCTAAATAAGAGCATAAAGATGTGGTTGAAAGATCGGGGAAAGAATGTGTAAGCGGATCTTGAGTTACAATTATTTACAAATCAGAGGAATGAAGTTAACAAAGTTTCGTGATGCCTTTGTTATGTGACTTGTAAAACAACATGAAGCAAATAAACCTTGGTGAAGAAGTCAGAGCCAAACTGACAAAGCAGCATGCCCAGCATGTTTTTAAATGTGGCACTTTTTTTTAAATAAAAGCACTTGCAAGTAAGAGATAACTTATTCATCTTAAGAATATGCATATTCTAAATAAAGTATAACTAAAGACTCGCAGTACCATCAGAATATAATTAACATCTCCTAGATACACTCAGAGAACAGAGAAATGTACTCACAGGTATGTCTTTCAAAAGGCCAATTCATTAAGACGGAAGTATGGGGGCCACAGAGCAGGCTAAGTAAACAGCTGATAATGTAATAAGGTCTGATAAGGTGGTTTACACACTTCCTGCATCAGGTTTATGGCTGGAAAAACCCAAATGGTGTTACAACCGCAGTTTTCTTCCAGATGTTTGCCAGATGGTATATGGTAGCTATCTGAACGCATCAGTATCCATGTACAGAGTCATAGATCTTTTGATTACGTTGAGTGCTTGAACAAAACAGTCAGAGAATAGAGAATAGAATGTATTCTACAGAGAAGCTCCTCAGGATGCAAATAATACAATGTTAATTACATTACATTGCATTTAGCTGACGCTTTTATCCAAAGCGACTTAATAATGTGCTCTCTAATTCTTTATGTTGTTAAAGTCAAATTATAGTCCACAATGATGCATTAATTTAATGGTTTCTTTGAAACGGCTTCTTCTTCTTCTTAGTTTTTAATTGTACCACATGATCTTAATTAAATGTAAAGGCTGCTTGTCTACCTTGCTCTAAAGGTAGATGTTTAAAGTTTATTCTTGATCTTACTTTTCTACGTGGACATTGCTGTGTTGTTTCCTTAACTGCTGTTTCCCAGGTCACGAATGAACTTTGAACTTGTTTTTCTTGAACACTGCCTGCCACTGCTGTTATAATCACCAGGTCTTCATCCGTCCATTTCATATGCCAGTGTGCAAGGTCCTCAAAACTTATATCAATAAATCAAGCTTGATGGAATGCTCCAGAGCAAAACTTGAAATGTAACTCCTCAAAGAGCTGGACAATATCCTTTTTGAAGAGAAGTCCATTATCCACTAGACACAGCTCAACAATTTAATAACAGTGATTCATAGCAGTCTGCAAATGTTCCCGTGGAGAAGCATAGCTGATTGTATATTCACGTACTGTCGTCATTTGTTTCCACATATGACTATACCATAGGTTTCATAAAACCTGTCTGGAAAATATAAAGGAGATAAGTGCTCAGTTTATTTTTAGACACAACAACAGATGCATGTGAAGATGATACACTCTGTCTGCTGTGTGATGTTGGGGGAACTATTTCAGTTTTTCATTGTAGTACAAATTCAGAAATCTGCATTAAAATGCTATATGTTGTTTATTTTTCAAGATAGACAGTAATGAATAATGCCTGAGAAAATAGGCATAATTTGTATAAAACTTCAGCAAGAATATCTTTGAGTTAAATTAGACATTTACATCAAAGCACATACACTGAAATGAAAGCAGAGCAGTGCACAAACATACAAACACACATTCGCACAAACAGGCTTGCATAAAGAGTCATACAATTAAATGATTGTGCTGAACAAAGGCCAACATCACAGTCTAAATGCACACACTGAAGCCATTAGCCATTACATAACTGCGTTGTCAGCCAAGTTGGCAGTTTAAACCAACCTCAGTTTGATATTGTGGTGCAGCGCATCAACCTCTATTCAAAGGAATGCATGCCACATGTACATGGCAGTAAGAGATATCTTCAAACACACACACATGGTCTGCACTGCAGTATATAAATAATGGGTTTTGTGCACTTAGATCTGTAGATTGTCAAAAAAGCAATTCACAATCCTTTTACAGTCATCTTAAAATCATGTTAGGCAGTGAGTAAAAACAAGCTTTTAAATCAAAGCAGGTTATGTCTTGACAAGTACCACCTATGTTGAACATATAGTAAATCAAATGGCTCATAACCTGTGTAAAATATGAACCAAGCTCTGAACCCTCACCCTTCTAAGTGATTGACAAATCCTAGCATACTAGCATAGCAACTGTAACCAAGCAAAGCAGGTAGCCTATGTCAGGCTTTGGATTTCTCGATGCTCAAACGTTGAAAGTATTCTTTCTTTTACATTTCTTTAAACCCATCTAAAATCAAGAACACAAGAGCATTATTGTAAGGAATGGATGTGTGTATCTTAGCTTAACTACACTCATTAGTATTTCTGGCTAACTAGCTTAGCATACTCCCCAATGTAGTAGCTAATAGCATTCTTTCCACAACTAGAACATCTACTAAAAAGTCAACACAGTCTCACGGCATTTCGTGTTATAGTCACAAAATTAATCTATTGATTCGTGTTCACCAACACCGGTAGTACCGGCTAGCGGGTACTATTTCACAGTTTTTCTAGCCCCATCAAATCGAGGTTCTTAGCGGGCCAACAACTAGGCTGAGTCGGGCTGAGTATGCTAAACTAGAGAGAGAATCGCTGGCAAGGGGGCTACAACTACAACAAAATGAACATATTTGACCGTGATTTAATTGTATACACACGTTTCAAAATGATGCCGAAGTAACAACATAGCCTACTGATACCGGTTAGTAAAAACCATGAATTAATGCTTTCACAAGTCTGCAGACAGACGGCAGACGAAAAACCTTTTAAAATGCGTGTTTTCTAAATGGAGATCGGCTAAGCTAACGCAGTATATGCTCCGACCGTCCACACTCACAACAACGTAGGCCATAAATATGGCCTATACTCATAAATAAACCAGCGACTGTATTCGCCATGACACAGACTGTCTGTGGTTTGTACTTGTTTAACTTTTGTCTAGTTTCTGAACAGATATGAGGAGCTGTGAGCTTGAGTGCTAACAGCTAACGGCTGATGTTGTTTTTCTGTGGTTCGCATTGAAGATGACGTCACGGCTCTGCCTACACTAAGTTACTATAGTTACTGCCCCAGCTACTAAACTGTAATGGAAACGCAGCATAAAGTGAGCCAGTCCTAACAAGGCCTAACTATACCGTACTAAGCCGAGCGAGGCCCTGCAATGGAAATGCGCCAATAGACTGTATATATAAATGGACGTAGTGTCCGTGACGTCACCCATAGGATTCTGCATAGGAGTTGCCGAGAAGCCTAAAGTAGGCGGTGTCGGCCACTAACGGCTCGACAGTGACGTCAGAGTCTAACTCCCGCCTGATCCAAATAAGGGCAAAGAGGCGGAGCCGAGGCGGGACCTGCTGCTGAAACACAAGGCGGGGCTCCAAGCTCCCACTCACAATCTGCAAGATAATTAGCTATTTTTTGTTATTCTTAATGTTTGTCATTCACACGTTAATAAAATAAGTACCGATACATAGCAGAACAATTGTGGTGATGTTCAGCTTAATAAGCCTTGTTCAACATCATTTCTTTAGCTAATACTACAGCAGGCTGCAGGCGAACCAAGTCCGCGTTTTGCTGCATTCCTTGATCTCCAGTTATAACGCCGGACTCCGCCTCCGGGACGCTGGCCGGAGCTAGCCCGCTGCGGCTCCGTTAGCTCCGGCGTCGGACTCCGGCGGCCACCACTGGGATAATTGGGACCCCTTTTAACATTTGCTCCCGTTTAGCATTATGAGCGACATAGCCATAGACTTTAAAAGTCTTACCCAAGGCTGAATCATAAACTAAACTGTACTATAGGCCTACATGTATAAAGGGTTACGTCCTTAGCTGGCTAATAAGCTATAAGCTAAGCTAACAAGCAAACAAACACCTGCTAACGGGGTTAACATGTATAATATTATCATTTTACTCACCGAAAAAAGCTGAGAGTAGACTTCTTGGAAGTTCTGTTAGTACATTCAACCGCACAGCACGACATTTTAATTGTCTTTAACAACATTCCCTAAAAGGCACAATCACCACGAACACGGCTAAAGGGTCAAGTTCAGTTACTACAACTAGCTAACTTTGTAGCCTAGCAGAGTGGACAAGTTGCTGTTAGCTGACAGTGAGGCACGTACCTGTCCATCAAAGTGACCACACCCTAATGTATGCACAAACTTCAAGACCTAATATAAATAAAAGGGTCGCGTTATTAAACAATTCACTCAACAATCCATAATTATGAAGGTGGAATCTAACTATATCCCGAATAATGTATTGCTTCCAAGGGTAGAAACATGTTTATTTCTGCTGTAAAGTTGGGCATTTTAACATGGGGGTCTATGGAAATTGCTCCTTTCTGCAGTCATCGCCTATCGGCCAATAGATGATAGTTTGTGGCACTTCCTTATTGTCCTCCCGGCTCTGCCCCAGAGTTTGCCGCTTGGTCACACAGCACGATTTTAAAAGCAATGTAAATAATAACAAATTAGAAGGAAAAAGAGATTTTTTAAAAATACAGATTTCAGTATTCTGACACAGAACGATTTTAGAAGCAATGTATTTCTATAGTATGTTTCGTGCCTGCACCAAATAATAACAACTTAGAAGGGAAAAAAAAGGATTTAATTATTTATTTTCCTCACGGACGGCAGAAAAACTCAGACATTATACAATTTAAAATAAAAGGCTTAGGGTTAGGCTTAGGGTAAGATATTGAGTAAGAAAATGTTTTTATGAACCACACAGCTTCTGGTCTTCCAAGACCCGACCGGACAAAAGGACGTGGTGCAGGCACGAAACATACTACCAATGGAAATACATTGCTTTTAAAATCATTCTGTGTGACACGAAATAAATGCAAAAATCGTGTTGGTGAACACGAATCAATAGATTAAATTAATTGCGTGACTATAACACGAAATGCTGTGAGACTGGGTTGAAAGAGTATATCCCAACCGTGAAGGAGCCAGTCCTGGATGATATCAGAGTTTATTGCAAGTCTGTCCTTTACCTTATCCATGTGGGGAAATTCATATTTCTGCCATGCCAGCCAGTATCACCGGAGATATTATTACAGTTGCCATACACAATGGCTAATATCCTATTAGGTTTCACTAACATTAAATGTTCGGAAATAACAAAAAATTGCAGTCAGATCATTTCCATTAACATAACGGACTTTTTCCATCTACAATGCAATGCGAGAACTTGACTAACTTATGGCGTGGAAAATGTAGTCAGCCTGAAGCTCAATTTTTAACCGACTGAGATCTGCAAGAAACAGCTGCCATTTCAGCCTGTAACAATAATACTCCCTGGCTTTAATTAGGGCCTGAGCACGAAGTGCAAAGACCTATTGAAATCGTCAGCAATATTATTCTTATTTTACCGGTTCTGCACTTTCTACCTGTTTTTGAGGGGCTTGCGACACTATTCATGTAGCGACATTTGGCAACGCCGCCAGGACGGGTGAAAATGTTGACATTCTGGATTCGATGGGTGAAACATTTCAAACTTGCTCTCTAGCGCCACCTGTGAACATTCAGTTTTTCGAACAAATTAAAAAAGTCCTAGCGTAACTCTGACGGACCTGAAATTTTGCACACTTATCCGGGTGCAGCAGCTCTACATATTATCTCAAAATCCCCATCAAATTCCGAAGCTCCGCCTACTTTGATTTTTTTTAAATTAGCATAATGTGAAAAACAGTGAAATATTAACTGAAATTCCAATTTCTTGATTTTCCACACCAAACTTAGTGCACAGCATCAATGGAGGGTCAGACACATTACCGTACAAAATGAGCATGAGGTGTGGAAAAATGTGGCCGACATCAATCAAAACGTATTAGCAAAAGGGTGTGGCCTACACATAAATGCTCACAATTCATCCAAAATGTATCCAAATATCACAGATTTCGGTGGATAGGTTTAGTGTGTCTTGGGGAATAGGCACAACAAACAATGTTAATTTCTGACAATAGGGGGTGCCAAAAACACAACTAATTTATATCTCAAGAACCGATGGACTAAAAAACTATATGTTGTCATAGACATACTGGCAGGGTGAGTATAAACTGAGATTTAAAGGGTCGCAACCAATGAAAAATGTGGGCGTGGCCTATTCAGTTTTTTCTCAAAATTGAAGGGTTAAAAAATGTACCGAGCCATAAGTAGGGGGAAAAATGAGTTACGGCCTTTAAATTCGGAACACATGTTACAGCCCACAACCTTTTCCAGACTGTAGAAACAAATCGTACGTTTTAGCAAATATGGCTCAGTAGCGGACATATTTCAAAATGGCTTCCATTATCCCCACCCCCCATGAAGTCGGCCATTTTGAAATATGTCAATTTTAAGCGCATTTTCACATACTTCTCCTAGGAAAATGATCGGAAAAATTCCTAACCAGGACAAGATCAGCCCATATCCAATGTGATGCTAAATTGCGAATTAATAGTCGACTGCTCAAACGGGGAGCTCGTAAGCTAACAGAACATGTACCTGAATGTGTTGACGTTGTATGCTTTTCATTGGAACACGCGGTGGGTGTGTGCATTGCTAATGCTAGTTAAGCTAATGAAGCATGTCCATGCTACCTCACGCGGGGATAGCAATGCCATTGAACACCAGTTTAGACCCGACAAAGAGGAAGGTAAGCTATGTTAGCCTAGCGCATGTTAGTACCTAGCGCCACTTGTTTTGATGTACGTTTTTGTTGATAACCTCGCAAGTTTGTATCTTTCAGTGTTGAGGTGGGCACCGTTAGATTCTGTGTCTTTACGGTCATAAACAATGTGTTGGATGTGGAGCTAGGATAAGTAATAAGGGAGCTAGGAGTGATTTTCGGTGCAGTAATAGGTTAGCATTTTTCGCTCGGGGCTAATTCAGAGGCTCACTGTTAGCATTGTGTGTTTTTTTGGAAAAAAAAAATGAAAAAGATCAGTTAAATGAGTTTTTTCCCGTTCTATGGATATACAATATTCATATTGTTATTAAATATTAAGGTTCCTTAGACGTTGTTTCCTGCAAATGACGCGATTTCGGGTCCGTGGGGCCTACGAGGATAACAGAGTATGTTTTATTTTTTTATTTTATTTTTTTTCACAACAGTTGTATTTGGATGGAATGAATACCTATAGTGATAATTCAAAGTAATAAAATGATTTTTACAGTGAAAACGTTCAAATGGAACTGATGGTTCCCAAATTACCCTAGGTGAGTCCGCCTGGACTTTATTTTTCTAAACCTCTCTAAAAAGGTCAAATTTCACTTGTTTTGCATCAATCTTGATACAGGGTACTTATTATATGTTATAGTTTGGATTCCTAAAGCTTTTAGTCTACTAACCCATCATTCAAGGGTGGTTTTCACTATACAGTAAGTAATGTTTTTTTTTTTAGGCGGACATTAGAATTTACATGTTTTTACTATGTTCCATCTGAATTTACTTTAAAATAAAAACATCTATATTGTACGGTGGCCCTGAAGTGCAAGACACCACAGCATTTCACAAAACACAACAGAATTTCACAAAACACAACAGCATTTCACAAAACGCCACAGCATTTCACAAAACACAACAGCATTTCAGAAAACACAACAGCATTTCACAAAACGCCACAGCATTTCAGAAAACACAACAGCATTTCAGAAAACACAACAGCATTTCACAAAACACCGCAGCATTTCACAAAACGCAACAGCATTTCACAAAACGCCACAGCATTTCACAAAACGCCACAGCATTTCACAAAACACCGCAGCATTTCAGAAAACACAGCAGCATTTCACAAACACCGCAGCATTTCACAAAACACCACAGCATTTCACATTGGACGGAAAGGGTATTCCTTAGGGAGAACACTTATTGTTTGTGATTGGACAGAGCCAGCCAGAGAAGCACTGCTGTGATTGGTTGTTTTTGCTGCCAATCAAGAAATGACTTCGTGATTGGCCCAACACATCAGCCGTTAGCTGTTAGCACACACTCAGAGCTCACAGCTCCTCATATCTGTTCAGAAATGGACAAAAGTTAAAGATATGCAAAACACAGACTGTCTATGTCATGGCGAATACAGTCGCTGCTTTATTTATGTCTGTATGATGTTGTGAGTGTGGACGGAGCAGCTACAGGTTAGTTTAGCCTGATCGATCCGATTCCGATAGGATTTACATGGAGATACGGCCCGCCCCTTCTCCAGCGTCTTTTTTTAATGACAGGTGTATACACAGAATTAATGCTTTATTAATTCATGGTTTTTAAGGGGATTATCTCCATGTAAATACTATGTTAGACCACCCAATATTCGCATCGCTCTAATCGCTCGAGTTTCACCGCGGCTGTCAGCTGTGTTTGCTCCTGTCATTCAAACAAGACGCGCTGGAGAGGGGGCGGGAAGTATCTCCATGTAAATCCTATGGGAGATACCAACTACAACAAAATGAACATATTTGACCGTGATTTAATTGTAATACACGTTTCAAAGTGATGCCGAAGTAACTACATACTGGTAACGGTTAGTAAAAAACATGAATTAAGGCTTTGACAAGTCTGCAGACAAGACGGCAGGTAAAAAGCTTTTAAAATGCGTGTTTTCAGAATGGAATCGGATCCATCAGGCTAAACTAACCTGTAGCTGCTCCGTCCACACTCACAACAACGTCATACAGACATAAATAAAGCAGCGACTGTATTCGCCATGACATAGACAGTCTGTGGTTTGTACATGTTGAACTTTTGTCCAGTTTCTGAACAGATATGAGGAGCTGTGAGCTCTGAGTGTGTGCTAACGGCTGATGTGTTGGGAGGGACCGGTTGGGACATATTGCGCTGTCGGACGTTGACCAATCACGAAGCGTCATTTCTTCACTGGCAGCAAAAACAACCAATCACAGCAGTGCTTCTCTGGCTGGCTCTGTCCAATCATAAACAAGAAGTGTTCTCCCTAAAGGAATACCCTTTCTGTCCAATGTGAAATGCTGTGGTGTTTTCTGAAATGCTGTGGCGTTTTCTGAAATGCTGTCGTGTTTTCTGAAATGCTGTAGCGTTTTGTGAAATGCTGTGGCGTTTTGTGAAATGCTGTTGTGTTTTCATTTTAAGTCATACGCTAATATTAACCAATACACAGCTTCAATCATTACTTTACTTACCTTGACCACATAACAGCTGTATTGAAGGTTTGCTTTTTGATCAATAAACACAACAACAAAAAGCAAACTCCACTGGTATGGAACATACATGGCCTAATATCCAGAGGAGATGCGTTTATCGAGTAAACAAACGGTCAAGGGCAGAACGTCTGCACAACCCACTGCACCGCACGCCACGGTTAAGGCTCCTCCAGACAGCCTCCGCGATAATCGATTGTCGACGAGCCTTTACAGAAATGTGTTTTCCTTCGAGGCGGCGAGCCCACATACGTTTCCCGGTCGCTGCCGGAAGACCTGGGAGTCCGGGACCCGAACGTTTGAGAAATTACGAACGGCTCATTTCGGAGGACACGCGCGCGTCTGCTTGACGCCGGGACGACCGGCGACCCTCCCCTACAGGCGCTCGGACGCGAAGGCCCGCCCACAACTGCGTGCACGTCTGTGACCGCAGTTTTAATTTAGAATAATCTTTAAATTTACCTCTCTTTGAGAATAATCAAAAAGGTTTTGAAGTTGTTCCGCATCATGACGTTGCTTGCCAGGACCAACATTAACTAAGTGGAGCGGGGCTTGGAGAATGTTCAATTGAGAATACAAGGTTGCAACTTGCACTGATAGCCAAGGTGAAATCCCTGATATCCCTGAAGAGTGTTCTTTCTTTTCTAATTTCGTGATGAAAGATGAGTTTGACCAACGGTACTGTACACTGCTCAAAAAAAAGAAATTGGCTCGCAACCTCTGACTGACAGCTTGCTCATCAGGGCCCAGTGAAGCAGAAGCACATTGAACTTCCCAACATTAATTTCACATGAAAATTGTCCGGTACACTATCTGCTGAAGACAGAAGGTTACTGATATCCTACCTGCAGCTGTTTCTTCCGTTCTACTGCAGACTAAAGGAGGGGGTCTTCCCACTGTAAATCACCTGGCAGTGGCCCCTCGTAAACCTTTGAGAAACTGGGACTCTTCCAAACCTGAACTTTTAGAGTTGCCTTTAATCAAAATGCCAGCTGAAAATAGGGGAGGAAGAGGGGAAATCAACAGATAATAAAGAAAGATGAAAGAAGCGACAAAGTAAAGAAGAGGCGGCAGTAAAGTTTGAAATATCTCCCACCAGTCAGGCCTGACTGGTGCCACAATGTGACACTGACGAAGTGAGAAATATTATAGCAGTATAGAGAGTAAATTACTTTACCAGGTTTTCTTCTCTTTTTTTTATTTATAACTAGCACTTACCTAAACCCATATTAACATGGCTCCGTGAATTGAGTAGTGGTGTATCAAGTAAGCGTAGTAATGCCATGCTTTAAATTACTATAATAAACTAGAACCCATATTTAATTAAAAGGAGTGAAATGGTATTAATGTGTCATGTGTAAAATACTAACTTTGTAGAAAATCTCTTACCTGGTTGTTTTGTTTGATTGTGTCCTAAAAACCTTGCTAAAAGATCTGCAAGTAAGGCTTTTTCATTTTATTTTTTTCAACTTGTAACAAAACAAATTCCTTGAAAGTGTGTTTGTAGCTACAAACATAAGTGAAAGGGCAAGTTGCTACAACAGAATATATTTTAGTTTTTAATTACTTCACTTAAAAAAAAGAGAAAATTAAAGAGTCAATTCATTACCAAAATGATTCAATAAGCAGATTTTGTGCAATTAACAAGGAATCATAATTTTCAAACGGATTACTTTAAATGCCAAATCTGATTCATGCATAACTCAATTCTGAAATGTAGGGCGGTACAATGGTGTTGCAGAAAGAAAAGAAAGTAAAGTAGAAACAACTACATTTTGTAAATCCTATATGAATATAAATATATATGAATCATGCCACTCCAGAGTATCCAAACTGTGGACACCAATGACTCTAAATCATTCTGATGATTACTGCAATAGAAAAAAAGGAGGTGAGCTTTAAACTGAAGTACGGTTTGACCTCTCCTCCTGGTTCTCTCTTTCGAAAAATGCTCAATGATTAAGGGTTCTAGGGCAGCTATAAAACGCCCAGCCTTTCTAATAAACCTGTTCATCCTGTTCCCATCATTGGCAGTACAACTCTTACCGTTACAATACCACAGAAAGAAACAGTCACAACGGAACTCTTAAAAAAAGAAACTATGCAAATTGTGGTTATTGTATGGGGACCATGACGTCTCTGTCGAAATAAGATCCAAGTCAGGGGTTTGAACACGCATGAGATCTGAGTTTAGTTTTAAAAGATGTTTATAGAGTGTGGAGCAATACTTTTCAGAGATAGAGGACAGAGATAGGAAAGCAAGATGTTCAACAGTGAAATAAACACAATAACCAGAGAGCATTTTTGGGACAGCTGGTTTGTAAGACCTTCTCTTAGAAAGATGTTTAATGATCTATGTGTGTCTGCATGTATCCATATCTTGAATATCAGATATGCCCCTTTAGCTCCATTACATGTCCTCAGAAATATCTGCAACTCTTGTGTTTGTCTGTCTTCTCACACCAATACCCCCCCCCCCCCCCCCCCCCCCCTCCTCCTTGCCTTAGTCTGCTCTGAGTTCCAGCTTGCCTGAGATGCTTGGCAAGTATCGTTGTAATACATACCATCTACCAACGGCCCTGCAAACTAACATTTCAAGGATTTCCAAGCTGATTAACTCCTGACATATTATATCTAAATTCAAGTAATGTGAGGCAGACACGGCTTTCAGTCAAATCATGTCCGGACATGCGGGAGATTTAAAACCAGATAATTAAATATCTCATAGCATGAGCCCCCCCAGTGTAAGGAAAACGTAAGGTGTGTGAAATGTGGAACAAATTATTTTACCTCCACTGGGAGTACATTTGAAAAAAAAACAAGGAGCGACACCCCAGATGCCCCAATTAAAAAAAAAATAACGTCAACAATTAAAATGTCACCATGAAACTACCACAGGTGAGTTTATATTTCTGAAATTGTATTTTTATTAGGGCTGTCAGTCGATTCAAATATTTAATCGCGATTAATCGCATGATTGTCCATAGTTAATCGCGATTAATCGCAAATTAATCGCACATTTTTTATCTGTTCTAAATGTACCTTAGAGGAATATTTTTCAAGTTTTTAATACTCTTATCAACATATGAGTCGACAAATATGCTTTATGCTAATGTTTATTATCATTTGAACAATGACAAATATTCTCATGAATATTAAACACAACAACCTCTGAACATTACAAATATTCGCCTCAATTCAACCTGGAACCTCTCTCATACAATAATACAATACAAATGGTGTGTGTGTGTGTGGTGTGTGTGTGTGTGTGTGTGTGTGTGTGTGTGTGTGTGTGTGTGTGTGTGTGTGTGTGTGTGTGTGTGTGTGTGTGTGTGTGTGCACGCTGGAGCTATGTGCAACTCAAGGCATATGCACGAACGGGAGCTGCCTGGACGCTGCAATCATGTTGCGCACTATCCGTGCTGAGTGTGCTGACTTTTCGTACAATGTCCCACTGTCTGGTTGCCTGCATAAAGTCAAGTGCTCGGCGCAGTTGTGGCGAGATGTCGCTCCTCTGTTTTCATTTAAACAGCTCCTTATATCCGTTAGCGCAGGATATAGTGCCCTGGAGGAGGGTAGAGTGCCCGCCGACAGAGTGGGCTGTGGCGGAGCACTCTAGAGTCGTGGACTGACCCAGGCCAGCCCACGTACATGTCGATGAAGCGGCCCTGATGGTCACAAACAGCCTGCAGCAAAATGTAGCTGAACAGTTTCCTGTTTTTAAAGCAGTGACCATCAGGGTCGCTGTCTGGCCAGCCCTGCGAACCCACGGGACACAGCCTCCAGGTCTTCTGCTGTCCTGGGGAGGTGGATGACCTGGTGGCGAATGGCCACCACCTCTTCAGTCACTCTGTGGACAATCCGAAGTACAGTGGATCTAGGCACCCCAAAAACTCTGGAGACCACCCTGCATGATGCCCCACTTGCCAGCCAGAACAGGAACACTAGGGTCTCGATTGTGGCCTCCCAGCCGTGTTTCCTATCCTGACCCAGGAGGTCCAGCAGCACGTTCAGGGTCTCCCTGCTCAGCCTGAAATCAGGGTGTGTGTCCATGGGCCTCATTTATAAAGGCATATACGCTCAAAAGATGGCTTACGCCAGTTTCTATGCAATCTTTGCGATTTATAAAATACTAACTTGACGGGAAAACGTGCGGTCCTCCACGCAAACTCTAACCCATGCGTACGCACTAAGCACAACAACGGGAGAGACGAGAAACTGCGACACCGTTGGCAGAAGGAAGAATGGAGAGACATATGTGGAAATAATATAAACAAAATGTTACCTCTCATTTATCATATATGAAGAATTCATTTTCAAACATTGATTAAAGCCAATCTTAAAATGATTAAACAAACGCCTGTTTGCGACTCCTCAGTGCACACAAAAACATAACTTGGAGAAATAAATAAATACGGATATGTTATTTAAAACCACCTCGAATATGTTGTGTTAATGTTATGAAATGTTTTCTCATAAATGATGCGGTTTTGCTTTTCTATAGGTTTGCATGGTTTTATATACTACCATGTTTAATCATGTTTTATGCCGTTTGCTAAGACTTGATAAGTCGCTCATAAAACACAGGAGGTATGGAAACTAAGAACACCATATGTGGTAAATTGTACAGCTAATATAACACAACACATTAGTTGTATTTCCTTTAACTGGTGGATATAGAGTTGCTGCAGTGGAGACGCTGCACACAGCTGATCAACAGCTGGGACACAAACCACCAAATACGAAAACAATTCAGATCCAGTCGTCATGACTCCACTCCGGAGGGATTCCCTGATCATTTCTTACAGTCTCTCATCAAGGGGGTGTCTCCTGTCCCCGGTACAAACACACTGCCTGAGGAAGGCTGTGTATTTTTTTTGTCATGAACCTTTTTCGGACCACTTATTTATTTATTTTGGTGACGATCCGACCTCCATGCTGCTACTCTGGTTCAAACTGCATCCACCAAACAATATGATTTATCTCCACCTCCCCAAAATAAATAACCAAAATCTGACACGGTGTGAGATGTATTTTTTAGCTGTTCTATCGTCATTTCCTGCTATCTTCTTCATAAAGTCAGTCAAAATGAATGAATGAATGGGCGTTTCTTTGACTATTTATAGGCAAATATGGACGTTACGTGAAGCCCGCAAAAGCTGCACCGCATTTCGAGTCGGTTGTGATTTAGAAAGGGAAACCGGCGTAGGAAGTGCTGTACGCACTTTCCTCGCCGGTACGCAATGTTTGTTGAATCGGAAAATGTCGGAACATTTCTGTACCTATTTTTTGGATTTCTACTACGTAAGCAACCTTCCCACGTGAATCCTACGCACAGCACAGCGTTATAAATGAGGCCCCAGGACAGGGATGCTTAAATTGATCCTGCAATACAGGGGCCTTGGGTGGTAAGGCAAGGCAAGGCAAGTTTATTTATGTAGCACCTTTCAACACAAGGCAATTCAAAGTGCTTTACAAAAATGAAAGACATTAAGAGCATTAAGAAATACTCATTTAAAAGCAAAGATAAAAAGCAAAGATAATAAAAGTGACAGTGCAGTTTAAGATATGAATATATCAATTAAAAGCAGCGTCACACACACACATCTTTAGCCTGGATTTAAAAGTAGTAAGAGTTTCAGCGGACCGGCAGGTTTCTGGGAGTTTGTTCCAGATATTTGGAGCATAATAACTGAACGCTGCTTTACCATGTTTAGTTCTGACTCTGGGGACAGAAAGCTGACCAGTCCTAGAGGACCTGAGAGTTCTGGATGGTTCATCATTTAGCAGGAGGTCAGAAATGTATTTTGGGCCTAAACCATTCCAAGCTTTATAAACAGGGCTGCACATAACTGGTGCGCAGGTGCGCATGCGCACCTCGGCCAAAAAAAGAGCACCGGGTCATTTGAAAAAAGGCGCATTTGCGTACCAACATTGAGAGAGAGGGAGAGAGAAGGGAGAAGAGAAAAGAGAGAAGAGAGAAGAGAGGAGAGAGAAGAGAGAGAGAGAGAAAGATATTTGCGAGTTGCATATGAACTCAGGGCCGGCCCGTCGCACTGGCGTTGATTTTCGCCTAGGGCGCCAGATCTGTGGAGGCGATGCGCTGGCAGTTCTGGGAGGGAAACAAATATTTTTGACTATTGGTGCTCATCCTAATTTTTGGCCTTGATGTAACAACATTCATAATTAAGTAAATGTAACACCCTTTTCACCCCGGTTACACGTTTCATTTGCCCTGCACGAT
The DNA here is from genome assembly GCF_902827175.1 of Gymnodraco acuticeps. Classification (NCBI taxonomy): domain Eukaryota; kingdom Metazoa; phylum Chordata; class Actinopteri; order Perciformes; family Bathydraconidae; genus Gymnodraco; species Gymnodraco acuticeps. The sequence continues at coordinate 465,476 of NW_022989947.1, read as the reverse complement.
GGGCGCTGTAAGTGATGAAAATGGGGGATGTTGGCTTATCTGGCGCCCGCAGCTCACAGCCAAAGTGCGAGTGAGCGTGGGAGAGAGGGAGGGTGCACCGGTTCTGGCCCAGTTGTTATTAGAATCTGGTGCTAGCTGCGGATATAAGAAGAAGATGTTTCTACAATGATGTGGAGGGAGAGTCCTCTCCAGTCAGACTGAGAGGCTGATACTGCAGCTCAGTGAGGTAAAGGACTCTGAGTGTTTAGATAGTTCACTTTAGTCTAAGTTCAAACGGTTTGGTCACAATTTATGTAAACACATATTTCCAAGGCACTCCTTTATAATTATTGGGATAAACAGGTTTGAAATCATTCCAATGTATACTATAGGACAGTAAACCAAACATATACTTTTAAAACTGGACTTTCGACCCAAACCCAGCTGTTGACTTGTGGATGCAAGCAGCTAATGGCAGACTCAACCAGAGAGAAAGTAGTAGGCCTACATCATCAGCTACCATGTCTGACAGAGAGGAAGACAGTGAGGAGAACAGTCAGGAGGGTAGTGATGACAGCTTGTAGGATTACTGGTCGTGCTAATGTTGTCTTGTGTTCACCTCTGCATGTGTGTTCTGTGTTCACCTCTGCATGTGTGTTCTGTGTTCACCTCTGCATGTGTGTTCAGTGCCGTGTGTCTGGCAAATAAAGACCGGTTTATTTATTTCATTTTAAGGATGAGCACCAAGCAACATCTCCAGGTGCTCCTTTGAGAACCAGGGCAAAAAAGTTATGTGCACCCCTGTTTATAAACCAGCAGCAGTATTTTTGAAATAAATTATTTGACACACAGGAAGCCAGTGTAAAGACTTCAGAACAGAAGTGATGTGATCCACTTTCTTAGTGTTGGTAAGGACTCGAGCAACGGCGTTCTGAATCAGCTGCAGCTTTCTAATGGATTTTTTAGTGAGACCTGTGAAGACACCATTACAGTAGTCGTGTCTACTGAAGATATAAGCATGGACAAGTTTTTCCAAATCCTGCTGTGACATTAGTTTTTTAATCCTAGATATGTTCTTTAGGTGATAGTAGGCGGATTTAGTCACTGTTTTAATGTGACTGTTGAAACTCAGGTCATAGTCCATGACTACAACTAGATTTCTGGCTTTATCTGTTGTTTTGAACATTGCAGGCTGAAGCTCAGCACTAACCTTTATACGTTCTGCCTTGGCTCCAAAAACCATTACCTCAGTTTTATCTTTGTTTAATTGGAGAAAGTTCTGACACATCCAGTCATTGATTTGTTCAATGCACTTACTCAGTGTTTGAATTGGAGGATAGTCTCCTGGTGAAATGGTTATGTAAATGTGGGTGTCATCCGCATAGCTATGGTAACTTATTTTGTCGTTTTTCATTATCTGAGCCAGTGGTAGCATGTATATGTTAAAGAGAAGAGGCCCCAAGATGGAGCCTTGAGGAACCCCACATGTCATATTTGTCAACTCAGATGTGTATTTACCTATAGAAACAAAGTTGTTTCTGTCCTTTAAGTAGGATTCAAACCAATTTAGAACTGTTGCCGAAAGTCCCACCCAGTGTTCCAGTCCGTGTATTATGTTGTGGTCAACAGTGTCAAACGCAGCACTGAGATCTAATAATACTAACACTGAAGTTCTGCCACTGTCTGTGTTTAACTGGATGTCATTGAAGACCTTTACAAGAGCAGTCTCAGTGCTGTGGTTTGGACGAAAGCCTGACTAGAACACATCGAAACAGTTATTTAAATGCAAGAAATTACTCAACTGTTGAAAAACTACTTTTTCAATGATTTTACCTAGAAATGGCAGGTTTGATATGGGCCTGTAATTGTTCATTACTGAAGCATCTAGATTATTCTTTTTTAAGAGCGGTTTAATTACTGCCACAGGGCCTGTGGAAAAACACCTGAGTGAAGAGACTTGTTTACTATATGAAGTAGATCTGAGTCCATGCAATGAAAAACATTTTTGAAAAATCCTCTTGGAATAATATCAAGGCAGCAGGAAAAGGATTTCAGAAGTTGAATAATGTCCTCTGGGTTTTTATCATTAATCTGATGGAATTGTGTCATGGTGTTTGAATTTATTTTAAATGGACACAGGGACAACCCATTTGCAGGGCCTGGTGGATAGAAATTCAGAGGCTACTGACACTGGGGGGTTTGTTAGTCTGTCAACGGTAGCAAACAAGGCATGTGCGTTGTTTTTGTTTTTGGCAATGATGCCAGAGAAGAAAGACTGTCGTGCAATTTTCAATTCCAAATTATAAAAAGCCAAGTCTCTCATTATAGATTTCAAAATGAACCTGGAGATTTGTTTTTCGCCACCTGCGTTCAGCTTTTCGACATTCTCTTTTTTCTGTTTTCACGGTCATGGCCTTTCTCCATGGATATATTTTCACTTCCTTTACCTTAGTTGGAGCAATGGCATCTATAACATTTTGAATTAAAATGATCTACTAGCTCATTTACTGAGATGTTAGCAGTGGGAAAGGTTGAGAAAAAAGGGTTAAATAAGTGAAGAGCATATTTTTTTCTGTGTTTATGTGTATAAATATATATCTTGTTACATGCTCCCCTCCTTGTTGTCTTTTCTGTCTCCAGATGCACCAGTTCTGCCCCTGGCTCCGCCTCTGCCCAGGTTTTCCTAATTCCACTCAGCCGGGTTATAAGGAGAAACTGGAGGAGAAGGAGGTCTCGCCTATCCTAACGCCAGGAGACACTCTCTCCCTACATGATTTCTTTGCCATTTTGAGCTTTAGGCTGTGTTTTTGCGAGTGAGGTCGCTTCCATAAACCAGTGGCGGTGCCAGATAATTTGTTTTGGGGGTGGTGTGGGGTAGCTTGACATTTCATAGAGGGTACTCAAACATTTAGGGTTTCCCATTAATGTACGGGGCGCTAGAGTGAAATACGCACATACACAGTGAACCCGCGACTCTTACAATGAAGGCTCGATAGTCAGCTCACATATAGGTGTAAGCAGGGGTAAAGTGCAATTTTTTCTAAGTGCGGGGTGGACCTAACATCCTGTAGGGGGGTTCGGGTTCGGAGCGGAAAAAAGAGCATCAATCTGGTGCACTTTGAGAGCAACATTTAGAGATCAAGGAATACCTCTCAACACCCATATGAAACAGAACTGTAAACAGATACTTTCTCTTTATGGATATTTTACAAATCATTCCCCTTTTAAACTGTATTCTTGTTTTACTATCATATAGTATTTCATAACTGTTTTTCATGTATTCTCTTATTGTTTTATAACTATATTGATCATATGAAGGTGTGCCTCGGAAATAATTGTTTACATAAATGGTGACCAAACTGTTTGAGACCCACTGAGATAACAACAACAATGCCAGGTACCGCGCGCTCTCTTTCTCGCTCGGAGCGGCGTCCCGGTGCTCTCCGCCGGCAGCACTACATCCCTGAGTGCAGGCATATTGTCATTCAAGAGAGAATACGATGCGTAGGCCTACTTCTTTTGAAAAACATAGCCTAAATAACTTTCATGGGAGCTCAGACCCCTCCTTATGGGAGCTCAGCTCCCATTGGCTTCCACATAACTCCAACCTCGGTCTATCAAACCGGCCCACACCTGTAAAACATGAACAACAGGGTGTCGCTGTCCTGGTTGCTAGGCGACAGTGCTACGGACCGCGGGTGTCAGGTGACGCAAACAGGAAGTCCTCCGTAAACCAAACCGTCTCATTTCGTAGACCGCTCGGTTTGCTGTTCTTTCACTTTATTTATATATTATTTATATACATTTATTTTGGACGAAAACTTAGCTTGAGGAAAGCCATGTGTGGCGTGAGTGCGTGAGATATGTGTTAATTGCGTAACTCTCACGCTCAATGCGTGAGGGTTGGCCGCCCTGTTCTTTACATAATATATATTATCATATGATAATATATAAGTATCATTACCTGGAAATGGTTTTCCATTAAGCGGAAATAGATGGTGCGCCAGCCCCAAAATTGGCGATCGGAGCATCCCTACTTAAAACCTCCAGACCCAAGTGATGTACAGAGAGATACATAAATATAAAATCACACAGCTCAGCTCACAAAACATAAAATAAGTATAAAATCACATGAAAGGTAAAAACACAAACAAACCAGAATAAATGTAACAATTACAAAAATAAAAATAAAAACAGCCATATAGTAAAAACAATAGAGCATGACAATAGACTTAAATAACATGGATTTTGCCATAAAACAGCATGACATTATTTCTGTCAAAAGCCAAATTCCACTTCACCAGCTGGGACATGTAAGAGTTCAAAAGAGTCGATAAGGAGATTCCACAAAGCCAGTAACTTTTATATAGCAGATAATGGCCTTTTTAAAAGTCACTTTTTTATAGAGGTTTTTTATATCTGACATTGCTGTTTCTTAACGTCAGTAACACTAAAAAAAGACAATCTACAATATAAAGTCATAAGAGCAATTTAGAGACTTTAAAAGGCTTGTAACATTCAGAGCTTTAAATCTTTAGGTGCATCCCAGTTACACTGGTTGCAATTTCATGTGACATCTTATGGCAGGAAATCTTAGTTAAGTAGGCTACATTAGCATGCTTACAATTTTCAAAAGATTACAAAAAACAGCTGAGGCTGATGGGAATTTCACAAGTGCTGCAAGCAGCAGGAATTCAGAGTATTCACACTGTAAGAAACGTACCGTGAAATTCACAGTATTTAACTGGCAGCAATTGACAAGTTACTTACTGTAAAATGAATTACAGTAAGTAACTTGTCAATTGTTGCCAGTTAAATACTGTAAAGGTAATCACAGTAATTACAAGTTTTTATTTACAGTAACAGTGTAAAATGAAACAGTATTTTCCAAGCGTTGTATTTTTGTTTAAGGTAATAGTATTTTAACTATAAAATAAAACACTGCCATTTAAAAAGTACTGTATTTTTGTTTACGGTAATAGTGTTTCAACTGTAAAATAGAAACTTCAATGCTATAATTTTAAGTTACAGTATCAGTATTGTAACTGTAAAACAATTTATTATAGTATACTTCATGTCACGCTGGTAATTTACAGATTACCAGAAATTCTTTACACAATTTTAAAGCTCACCAATAACTGCAGGGAGACAGCAACCAATACATTTTAACAATGTATTCTTAATTGTTGAACGGTATCAAGACAATGTATTTTCTTGTGCTAATTTATAAATATTTTCGTCCATAAAACAATTGATATTAATATCCAAAAACATGGAGATTGCATTTTTAAAACAGTGGCGATAACAAAACACAAAAAAGCAATTTCTTCTGTGGCGATAACAAATCAACACAAAAAAGCCATTTCTTCTGCAAAGCCATTTTAGAGATGTGCTGTAGAAAATGATGTGCTGTAGAAAATGTGTCACGACCTCGACACAAACTGGAGAACCCAAATGCACGACCCAGGGACACAGTCTTGAATGTAACAAAACATTTCTTTTTAATGTCATTGAACAGAAAATCCCTCTTAACAGAGTAATTACTGGAATAACAAAAAAAACGCTCACAAGGAGGAAAAAACTAAGCATAACAAAAAGAGAACTTAAGATAAACTGAAACTAACAAAACAACTAAACCTAACAAGACTGGAAACGATCCTCTCTTTGCTGAGGCCTGGCACGACCACACGTGAGAACAAACACAAACTAACACAGGACAGAGGGGAGACAGGACTATTTAAACATGAGGTGAGTGGGAACAGGTGGAAACAATCAGGGGTGGGGCAGACGCTGACGATGGCGGGAAAACACACAAAGGGAGGAAGTAACAGGGCCTGAAATGAGAGACAAGAGGTAAGTACAAAATGAAACAGGAAATGGAAAACGAGACACGACATGAAACACGGGGACTTAACTAGAGACGAATGACTTAAATAGACATACCTGACATGACGTGACGTGAATAAACGTGAAAACCTGACTAAACAGGAAATGACAGACATAATATATAAATATAACTAACACATTTGACGAGACAACAAAAGGCACTGTTTGGCAAATACATTAGCACTATTCTTAGATAATACACAATATTTGAAAACACTTTGAATACAAACAACCAAATGCATGCAGGAATGGACCCTGTACTGAACTTACAAACCTTACACATGTAAGACATTTTGATAAGCTAGCCGAGTACAGTTAGCTTAACTTGCTTTTTCACTAAGCGGCCTGACGTCGGACTGTCAAACTTTGGCTACGGTCACATAAATTAACTGACAGAATTGTTTGTATTAATTACTTTCTTTGTCTCTTGAGTTACCATGTCCATTGGGGGAGGTTACTTCCTGGTTCAGCAAAGGGCGTGGCCGAGTGCTGAGGACTCATAAATATTGCAAGGACCAATTGGGACAAACCACCTGCTTCCATGTTAAAGGGGGGATTTGGGTTTTGTCAGTGTCCTTTGTGTTTTCTGTTACTCTTAATTATCCCTTGGTTTCAACCTGGTTTGGCCAAGCCACTATATAGGTTCCTTGGTTTGTCATTGTAGCAGGTCAGTTTGTTGAGTTAACACATGTTAAGTTGATGCCATGTTTGTTTGAGGTGTTTTCTGTTGACCTCTTTTATAGGCCTAGTTATTAAAATGTATGATGTTTTCTGTGGACCTTTGGGTAAATAAAAAACAGTTTATTCAAACCTGTCCTGTTGTTCATACCCCTCACTGTTTATTCATCATTCAATTAATTCTATATTTTATTATGTACGTTACTTTTCACTTTACTGCTTTTTGCACTCCTGGTTAGAAGCTAAACTGCATTTCGTTATCTCAGTACCTGTAATATGTGTAATAACAATAAAGTTGAATCTAATCTTGAGCAGGAACAAATGTATTTACTTAGTACATGTCTGACATTAACGATTAAACACATTTGTGCATTCTTTATAAATGCAAACTGGTCAAGACCACTGACGGAAGTGGTTTTGAAAAGTAGTGGTTCTGTCTTTTACATGTAGGATTCAACCCCCCTTGTATTGATTTGCTTTAAAATGAACAGACACTTGAGTCATTCATTTGTAGTGATATAATAATTGTGGGATTTCTATTGCATCCACTTCATCTGCAATGAAGAAAGCCAACGCAATTTCCACCATTGCAAACCGAGTCAAGCCGACTCCGAGCTGTCCGACTTCAGGCGAGCTTTTTGAGACCTCCCCCAGCTGCAATCGGCTATTCTCGTCTATTTTCGAGGCGAGCCGCAGCTCATCTCAAACAAGCCTATTTTTTCTGTTGACCGTTTTTGTCCCTATAGTTTGCCTATAGCCAAGCTTAGCCTCTCGGCAACTCAAACTGGACTGGGAATTGAGCCACCACAATAATAATAAAAATGATGATTATTACCTTACTTTTGTCTATTTTTATTCCTCTGTGTTGCGTTTTTAAGGTGCAATGCCAATACACATTCTTTGTATAAATCAGCACCACATTTGTAGTTCTTCCGGTTTGCAAAGACATAGGGTCTTAAAAATATATATCTACTAAGTATATCAAATATCTAGTATAGCCAAACTAGTAATTACACTGCATCAAGATTATGTATATTAAGAAAAATATGTTGGTTTATTTAAGATATTTTAACTATTCTAGAAATGGGGTTTTTCGGTTGGTTCTTTCTTTTTTGATTACTGTGATTATCTACAGTACATTGTTGGTTACTGTGAATATCTACAGTACATTGTTGGTTACTGTGAATATCTACAGTACATTGTTGGTTACTGTGAATATCTACAGTACATTGTTGGTTACTGTGATTATCTACAGTACATTGTTGGTTACTGTGAATATCTACAGTACATTGTTGGTTACTGTGATTACAGTACATTGCTGGTTACTGTGATCTTCTACAGAACATTGTTGGTTACTGTGATTATCTACAGTACATTGTTGGTTACTGTGATTACAGTACATTGTTGGTTACTGTGAATATCTACAGAACATTGTTGGTTACTGTGAATATCTACAGTACATTGCTGGTTAATGTAATTATCTACAGTACATTGTTGGTTACTGTGAATATCTACAGTACATTGTTGGTTACTGTGAATATCTACAGTACATTGTTGGTTACTGTGATTATCTACAGTACATTGTTGGTTACTGTGATTATCTACAGTACATTGTTGGTTACTGTAATTATCTACAGTACATTGTTGGTTACTGTGAATATCTACAGTACATGGTTGGTTACTGTGATTACAGTACATTGTTGGTTACTGTGATTACAGTACATTGTTGGTTACTGTGAATATCTACAGTACATTGCTGGTTACTGTGATCTTCTACAGAACATTGTTGGTTACTGTGAATATCTACAGTACATTGTTGGTTACTGTGAATATCTACAGTACATTGATGGTTACTGTGATTATCTACAGTACATTGTTGGTTACTGTGAATATCTACAGTACATTGTTGGTTACTGTGATTATCTACAGTACATTGTTGGTTACTGTGATTATCTACAGTACATTGTTGGTTACTGTGATTATCTACAGTACATTGTTGGTTACTGTGATTATCTACAGTACATTGATGGTTACTGTGATTATCTACAGTACATTGTTGGTTACTGTGAATATCTACAGTACATTGTTGGTTACTGTGATTATCTACAGTACATTGATGGTTACTGTGATTATCTACAGTATATTGTTGGTTACTGTGATCTTCTACAGTACATTGCTGGTTACTGTGATTATCTACAGTACATTGCTGGTTACTGTGATCATCTACAGTACATTGATGGTTACTGTGATTATCTACAGTAAATTGTTGGTTACTGTGATTACAGTACATTGTTGGTTACTGTGAATATCTACAGTACATTGCTGGTTACTGTGATCTTCTACAGTACATTGTTGGTTACTGTGATTTTATACAGTTGGGACGTTACTATTGCTATCCAGAGTTGCTGTAATCTTTGTTTGGAAACACGGTATTATACTCTAAAATGTTATACAGTAATTTACTGTGCACAAACACTGTAAATAACTGTGGATTTCACAGCCATTTTGTTGAACTAATTGTGAATGACTCTTGCCAGCGTCATCTAGGCATTGCGAACTACGGGCTGATACAAAAATGGTTAAAAATGGATTGTTGGTGAAGCTGAGGCGGGCATTTAGTGATTTTTTTCCTGTCTGTTTTCCTGTCTGTCTGCCCACCAAACAAAACTTGGTGACTCCTGAATGAAGGCTCTCTTGTGGCGATAGCAAGCCAAGGTAAAACACAAACATGTGAAAAGACTCTCCACTGAAAACAGATTGACTGGGCAGCAGACCCTAGTTGTATACATCTTTCCACTTTAAGAATAAAAAACCCGTCTTTATATCTAGAGCAAGTAAATATTTTTGGACCTGGAGCCAGGTGCAACATCACCCCACTGTGTCTCTCAGTAAGTTAACTAAAAGTAAACTTTAATATATTGCAGGCGCATCAAGGTTTTGCCACCTAATGGTTAAGCAGGTACAACCTGACCTACATGCAGTAAATAGAGCGGTTCTGTGCATCAGTAATTAATCAAAGTGAGTCCTAACAAAGTGCTGCTGTCCCGGGTACTTAGATAAGGGAAGGCACAAGCAATTATGAAAGGAGCTGTTTGCATCGTGCCAGCCTTTTAGTCCCACTGAGGATATTTTAGTTTGTGTGAAGTGGGAGGGCGCTCACCTTTCTCTGTGCATTACAGCTCAACGACAAGATAAAGAGACAAACATAATTCTTCATCTCTATCTGTCTGTCTTCCTGTCTGTCTTGATATCTATGAGCCAGAAGATCAATCTATCACACCTGCCAGTCACCAGCCTATCCACCTGCTCAACTTCAACTACAGATTTCGGGCCCTGAAATTAATGAATTCCCACTAACTGCACTTCACATTTACTTTTGTATGTGTTGTTTGTTTTTGTTTAATCTTTCACTTTGCTGGTTTTTAGAATTGACACGCAATGGTGCATTTGCACAAGTGTTGTCACAATGTATGAAGATTATTCACAGTAAATGCGTGGGTGGGTGTGTAAAAAATGAATGCCATTTTGAATGCATGAATGTCGTTTTGTATCATCAAGAGGGGAAGGCCTGAAATGTTGAACTAATCTTTTGCCCCAGCTGTTTTCATTCCATTTTCAGCAGAGATTAATATTGAGGGACTCTGTCAAAACATATCAGAGCGATAATGCATTTTGTGGTACAATGTACTCTGTTGCCTGGTGAAGCACTTCGCTCCATGTTGAGGGACATGTTGGTGTTATTACTCTCACACTGGATGAATGGGTGGGAAGATTCAGAGGAGACAATTCTGACATTTTAGCATTGTTATACCTATAACATTTTGGACAGTTTAAAAAAGGTATTTATAATTAAATGCATTATTCTTCCATGCCAAAACCTCGCAGCTGCATTACCCATAATGCAAATTGACTGCCGAGAGTTTGGTCCGAGATTCAGGTGTGATATGCTTGTAGTGGCTAATGTAGCTGCTAGCCTTTAGCAGAGAAGAGTAGACGAAAATGCTGATTCATTTTATTGTGATTAAAATGAACTAAAGCTGACTCAAGTGACATCCCTTGCCTTGAGGCAATCTTCAAGGGCTTCATACACCTTTTTGTCACATATACAGGAGTACTCTAACCATACTTTTCTATTTCATTTAAAAAAGGTTTCAGCCCTGGAGTCAACACCGTTTGAAACTATATAAATAATAAGTGTTCCGATGAGAACTGAGTGGTAAAGTGGAAAACGTTATCAGATCATGAGTCAGTTTTTTATCTATTTTAAACCGTTGCTGGGTAGCAAGCCGTTACAGAGTACACTGACAAATGAGGCGAATCGGACAGTCAGCATAAAAAAACTGGAAAGGTTCCACCTCACCTCCGCAGGTCCTCGTTTTACTCCCATTAGCCTCCCTCCCTCGACGGCTTGCGGCAGTCTCCGACCTCCATGACTCCAGCCTCCTGCTTTCCAAAAATCATGTCCTCATTTTCATCTCCCTGGAGCCCGGAGCCACAACCTGGGAAACTGGAACCTACAAGGTACTACTGTATGTTTTCTCTGTGGGTCGGTGACACAGTGCTTCAATGAAACTAACTTCAACATTAAGAGAATAAGAAATCCAAACTTTTTTAATTCAAAGCATTAAATGAACAACATATTACATATAACATTCATCTGTGCCTTTCCTGTTTAAGGACATTCAATACTTGGCATTTTTTCCATCACTGTAATGGGAAAATGTCCTTTAATTAAAGCAAATGGTATAGTTAATTTCTATCCTTATCCGTGCACTTATTCACCACCCATTGACATAGAAATATGGGAGCAATTTAAAAGCTGGGTTTAACTCTGGGATGAAAAATTAGGAACACTAGCAGATTAAACATTTTTAATGGACATAAATGATATGCTAATCATGAAGAGCTCCAACTGATCCCAGGCAAGTTGAACCTAAAAAGGTTGCTAAACTTCAATTATGAATGATGAATAAGGTTTAATTTGTCTGGGTTTTGAGAAACCACTTATTTAAATCTTCAAACCTCTCCAGACAAGAATGTGACGCAATTTTTAACATTCAATGCCAACTAGGGATGTAACGATTTATCGAATATTGCGATATCGCGGTAAATAAATGTCTCAATACCGTCGTGAGACTGACAAAATCTACCGCGATCTTTTAATTTAAAAAATATATATATATATATATTTTTTTTTTAAACTTTATTTAACCAGATGGTCCCATTGAGATCATCGATCTCTTTTTCAAGGGAGACCTGTCCAACATGGCAGCAAGTAGGTTACAACATGAACATAAAACAACAGATAACACAAAAGGACATCGTATTTACAGGGCTACATGTACATACCTAGAGACATTGACAAGTACCAACAGTACATTTTGTATCTCGCCCTGTCAATAAGGCTCACCTTCTTGGCAAAAACGGTATTGTTTTTGAAGTGGTGGAGAGACAATGCACAGTTTTACCCACTGCTGTCACCCATGGCCAAAGCATACTGTATCTCTCTGTCCCAGCAACATCAGTACCAAGCAAGAGAGTTTTTTCCACAGCAGGGGATATTGTAAACGCCCAAACATCCCAGCTTCTACCTGGAAATGTGGACATGCTCATATTCCTAAAAGACCACCTTGATGATGCTGAGTGAGTGAGTTAGAGTTGAGTTACTTGAAAAACTAAAGTGAAACTTGATTTATTCTAATTGCAGGGTCTGATTATTATATTGTTGACACTTTAAAATACTACTATCCTACTAAAATGCTGTACAAATCAGATTTATTATTTAATAAAAAAATAAAATAATAATAATTAACATTTATTTTCTTTATTTTTCAATATCGCGATAAATATCGTACCGTGGACTTTTTATCGCGATATTATCGTACCGTGAGTTTTTGGTATCGTTACATCCCTAATGCCAACACCTTAAAATCTTCGTATTTACAATATCTGCAAAATGTGATGTATTGTTAAGGTTGTCAAAGGATTGTAGTTAGGGTTAAGGTATGATTGGACCTGCAATAACCATGTTTTTGACCATTTTGGGGGCAGCAAAAATAGTTGAATATGAAAGCCATGTTGGTCCAACGTCAAACAAACTTCTGTATTAAGGGGTTACTGGTACTTTAAAAAAGTGGCCACTCAGCTTCAGCAACTTACAGTCTAATTTTGCACAAAACACACAACATTACATGTTACTTTGTTAGACGCTTTTATCCAAAGCGACTTACATACTCAATACTGTGGGCAATCCCCACAGGAGCAATTTGGGGTGAAGTGTCTTGCCCAGGGACACAACGACATGCGGACTTGCAGTGGGGTTTGTTCCCGTATTCCCTCGATCCAAATACCAACGCTCTATCCACTGCGCCACACGCCTATACTCAGCATACACCCTTTGATGGACTGAAATTTCATCCCATCTTTTGTTTGCCCATCCTTTATGTCCTCCTGCTGTGTAAATGTGTTTGTCTGTGTTAGCGTCGCTGTGTGTTTGGGAGTTCTGTCGAGGTTGGCACCCAGGTCCCAGCTGTCGCAGTAGAGCGACTTTTCGCCAAGCCGGAAGCCCAGGGGGCACAGAGGAGCCAGAGGCTGCCAGCTGGCCCACCAATCTCTCCCCCCTCCCTTTGATGACACACACAAGATTCCCACTATCTCAGAGCCAAAAACTCCTCCATTGACCTCTCAAACTCCCCCGCTTCCCCCTCCTTAATACACGCATTTAGACACACTCAGAGTGGGCACACGCCCAAGTCTTGGCATGTCGGATCTGTAAAGGCGACAGGAGTGTCAACAACATCACGGTGCTGCTGCATAATCCTCATCGCCCCCCCCCCCCCCCGAGCACGGCATCGCAGACACACAGCCTCAATCAATAAATCAGTGCTCTCGCTCAACACGTCTTAAGGAAAAAGAGATGGGAGGCGTGGAGCGTTCTGCTGGGACAGAAAGTGATGTCATCTCTAAATTTGGTGGACTATTTATAATGGAAATGCTGGATCATAACGGCAGAGATTAACAGGCCAATTTTGAGATAAATGTGAGAGTCTAATGTTCGAGAGAGGATGTAGGCCAATGAGACAATCAAGACATTTAGCGTGGCTGAAGGATAAGAGATGTGAGGGACTTTTGTTCCTCAAATGTTGTTTATCCACTGTTTGGTTACCATAGATCTTAAACTGCCCATTCATACTGAAACGGTTATTGTTCAGCGTTATTCCAGCCTACGCATTATGGTAATTTCCATCCAAGCCAATCAACTGCGATGGCTCCACAGTGCTGGTTCTTAAACACAGAAGAATACTTGTCATCTTGGGTTATTGTGCCGGTTGGTACTTAGAAACCTCAATGTGTCTCACTGCGTTTGTTTGGTGTGAGTTTGTCCTCAGAGGTGTGGACAGGATGTCAGCTCCTTTGTTGCTTTGGCTGTGAGGAACCAATACCAGTTTTTCCCTGTGTATGAATGGAAGTGGTCACAGTGGCTTTATACTGGTACACCCTCACACACGCAAAAACACAATCATGCACATCTCGTACCTACATGTTCACAGACACAATCTCAAGTATGCACTCATGATGGACAGACAGATATGCTTACCTTGGCTTGTACACACTCGCTGCATACATCATGCCGGGAACAACTTAAGAAATTACAAAGTTTATATTGATCAAATAAAATGATGTGCTGCAAATAACGTTCAAATATAAAATACAACACATGGAGAAAGTGATGCAGAATGCAAGACTTCCTTGTCTCTGCCAATAAACACTGAGTCATTTCATTTATTTCCACATCTTCTAGCATAATAGAACATCTGTATGATGGTCACGGTATAATTTCCAGAGCTAATTACGATACAACATGACTAATGCCGGGTTCAGACTACACTATATTGTGCTCTGTGATGATGGTCACTGTGTCTGATATTAGGCGATTAAAAGAGTCATAAAATGTTGCCGTATCTTGGCAAAGAGACATGGCAGACTTCAAGACCAAGGACATGAAGGGTAATCCATTCAATAGTACAGCAGAGTGAATACAGCAACATTCAGACAGATAGTATGAGAAACTAAATTGAAATTACATGTCCCATTTAAGCAAGGGAAACTTGATTAAGGATCCTGAAATACTATGCTCA